>NC_064622.1:198909177-199549677 GCF_023898315.1 Schistocerca nitens | reverse complement strand
CCTGAGCGAGTGTTATCGGACGTCCGCCACGAACAAAGTCAACGAACAATATAGAACAACATGAGATTAAAAGAAAAAGAAAATGTGGTCAGCGCTACAGAATGCCAATACAAACGGCCCGCGTTCGATTCCCGGCTGGGTCGGAGATTTTCTCCGCTCAGGGACTGGATGTTGTGTTGTCCTAATCATCAACATTTCATCCCCATCGACGCGCAGGTCGCCGAAGTGTAGTCAAATCGAAAGACTTGCACCCGGCGAACGGTCTACTCGACAGGAGGCCACAGTAACACGACATTTATTTATTTACTTCGGTACAAATGACCACTCGTTTACATCTCGTGTATGCTATTCTAATGCAGTCTGTTTACGTGCATTTCGCTATCCCACCATTTTTGCAAAATGGTTCAAATGGCTCTGAGTACTATGGGACTCAACTGCTGAGGTCATTAGTCCCCTAGAACTTAGAACTAGTTAAACCTAACTAACCTAAGGACATCACAAACACCCATGCCCGAGGCAGGATTCGAACCTGCGACCGTAGCGGTCTTGCGGTTCCAGACTGCAGCGCCTTTAACCGCACGGCCACTTCGGCCGGCACCATTTTTGCACCTTAGTGTATTAGAAAGTGCCCTTAACCTACTTCGATTGCGATTAAGTAGATCCGTGTTCTACAGATTCTTCCTTTGTCATTGCAAAAATGTCTCTTCTCTCTCGCGCGCAGTGCTTTCGCGCCCTGTTTACCCTAAATTGGCCGCCTGTCGAGGCAGCCGGCGTCATTGTTCTCCAGGGCGCCCTCGTCGGACCGCGGGCGACGCGAAAGAGTGCGCCGGCTGCCGTGCAACAAGTGTCCCACTTGGCGGCCCCCGTGTAGGCCGCTGTCAGATCCGTTGTTCCCTGTAGACCGTAATGAGGCGCCGCGCGTTGCATTATACAAGTTCGCGATTGTCGGGGGTTGTTCACCTCCGGCTGCCTTTGTGCGCCGGCAAAACGAGGGAGATACCGGCGGCCGTGGGTGTGGTAGCAGCTCTACACCCGCCGGCTCGCCTGCTTAATTACCGGCGCTCGGCGGCATGCTGCCGCCTTTCCCGGTGTTCGGCGCGTCGTGTGCCCTGGAACATCGCCCGCTCCAAGGCACCGAGTCTGTCGGGAAACGTGAAACTCCGGCTGGAAGACGAGGCGAGCGAGAAATTGCTAGCGGTATCCAAGAACACGTCTGAGGGCCTCCACAGACACTGCCTCCTTCTGAATATGTTCATAAAATGTAAAACGTGTGCATCGTCGTCTTCACGGCGGAAACGTGATACACGCAAAACGAAAAATTATATGTAAAACGAAAATATGAGGAGGTTAACAAATAAGTACAAAATTATGTCATATTTAAGTTCCAACCGAGCTTTGTGTCCAGAGTACTTAACCATTCAGCAGCCTTTAGTGAGGTTTATATTACATCATTTCTGAGTCCTTGTAATTAATCTACGGCCGTGACATACGGAACAAGAGCTTGTACCTTAGGAAGATACCAACCAAAAGGTCCCACGGGAAGACCTGGGGAAGGTATTTAATATCATTTGTTGCCGAGTACTCTCTAAAGCAATTTACGAACCAACAGAATAAGGCTCAACCACATTAAAGATTAAACATGAGCTTTCGCCCTTAAAACAAGACATCAAATGTGAAACACGTGAAGAAAAACAATTTAGATACCTTCCAATAAAGGAATCATACAACCAACTGGTTTCAAATAATTGGTACACTGATCTGGGTTTCGACAGCTCTAAGGATGTCGTCATCAGAATGAAATTTTATGAAGCTGTGTAGTTGCATTGCGAGAAGGCAATGTTTCGAGCAGATATGCTCAAGTCAAAAATTAAAATTAAACAGGGCCAGGCTTTGGCACGAATGCCTTGATAGGAACAAAATGTTGTGACAAGATGTGATTTACAATTAGGCATTGGTCTGTTGGCCTTAAAATTAGATCACCAGAACAACTGTCTGCACTTTTGGGAGAGAGGAACGCCAGGGCCAAGCTGATTCAAACACAACTAACAGCAGGTAATGGAGGCAAGTCGCTGCATAACATACTAGAAACCATAAATAAGGAAGCGGAACCGGACTCTCTCCTCCACCAAGGAATCCGGAGAAGGCGTTGACTCGGTGCCCGCCAAAATTCTGTGGTGAAGGCGTTCCGGTCATCTAGTGTAGAAGGCGAACGTCCGGGGGGTTCACCGATTCGCAGAAAATTCTCATGGAGAAACCCGCGTGCTGGGCGAACAAGTACTGCCAAGGCAGGGACGAGGCTGGCCCAATAAGGCGTTATCACACAGCACGGGGAACGCCGACCGCCCACGCTCGTACCAGAAGAAAGGAACGCCGTCAGTGCTGACTAATTACTGTCCAGGAAGACCATACGTTCCACCAAAACCGACCATTCCGACTGCTTCCTTCGTTTTCCGCACAGCCCTCTCCCTCCCTTCCACCAGAGACCATCTAATCGGAAAGGACGGAGCTCAAACCGCCGCGCGCGAACTAACTCGGCGCATGTCTCAGGCCATGCTGAGGTCCGGCGGCACCTTAGTTCAGTGTGTTCGGTCTAGGGGCTGGCTGCTCTCTGGCTCTCTGTAATAAAAAAATTGAGTGCAGTATTCAGCAATCAACTTGAAAATGTATCATATGACATCCCCAGAGGCAAAATGCCAAAAAAAGGAAGAAAATGTTGGTACACCGGATCCCGCCAGCGCACCGAAGTTAAGCACAAACTGGTGGGGGCCAGTAAAATGGCTCAAATGGCTCTGAGCACTATGGAACTCAACTGCTGTGGTCATAAGTCCCCTAGAACTTAGAACTACTTAAACCTAACTAACCTAAGGACAGCACACAACACCCAGCCATCACGAGGCAGAGAAAATCCCTGACCCCGCCGGGAATCGAACCCGGGAACCCGGGCGTAGGAAGCGAGAACGCTACCGCACGGGGGGCCAGTACTTGGATGGGTAGCCAACAGGGAATGCTGCACACTTTTGACATTTTTTCCTTCGCCTTCACGATAGAGGGGACAAGAGGAGTGGTGGCATGAATTCCCCTATCATCAGTCTTTGCGATGAATGTTCTGGATTCAATTCCAAACCTGCCGCAGTGTGTCGTGAAGTGAGTCCATGCGGCACTGTTGATGGTGATCCGTCCATCGGATGGGAACATTAAGTTCACTTGGTCCTCTTCGAGAGGAGTAGGCTATGTGGGCGTCACCCTCTCCCTTCTCTCATCATCACCAACACGAACGTGGCACTAAACTGCAGACACACTGATGACAGTAATGTACGCTTATCAGATACACTGTCCGCCCCAATAACTGAGTGGTCAGCATGACGGACTGCCGCCCTACGGGCCGGGTTCGATTCCCGACTGGGTCGGGGATTTTCTCCGCTCAGACACTGAGTGTTGTGTTGTCTTCATCGTCATTTTCATCCCCATCCGGCCCGCAGGTCGCCCACTGTGGCGTCGAATGTAATAAGATCTGCACCAACGCGGCAGGACCTGCTCCGTAAGGGGCCTCTCAGCCAATGACGCCAAACGGTCATTTCCATTTCCATCAGATACACTAACGCACACAACTCTCTTACTTAGCGAAGGAAAGTTGCCTGCGGGAGCGAAGGAAAGGGAAAACCTTTCCTTTTAGGTGACTGACCTTGCGGAGTCTCCCAACGTTTTAGGTTGTACGACTTATTTTATCGTGTAATTCTGTATTCTCAAATTTAGACTGTCTGCCGTTCGCTCCAGTTGGCCAGTCACATTCTCGGATGTGCAATTCCTCTTAATGTAGGATCGCCTAGACCTAGAATATTGCAAGCCCTATCTTCACCCAGATAAGTTGGCTACTATTTGCTTCCTCATACATGTCTGAATATTGTTGGATCAGTCTGACTAATGAGACGGTATCCAGCACACAACGTCCACTTAATTACTCAGAGCTCTGCAGAAGGTTCCTGAATGTTATCGAGACGCCTAGAGGTACTACATTTAATCATGATAATTCGAAATAGATGAGTTGAAGCAGAGTAATGTATATTGTATTACCTAGAAACTCTCCAATCAAGAGTTTCTAGGTGATACAGTGCATACCTCTTTGCATCAACGGTCTGTTGCCGGTTGCTGTTTGAGGTTTGCTGTATTTGTATCAGATGCCACATCAGGCTATTGAACTGCAGTTGAATATTGAGTCGTGGCGGCTCCCGTGAGGGCGCGCGTTTGATCCTGTTGGCGCCACTTGTGTGCACTTTCCATTCACTCTGTCGCTGGTCGTATTATCTTTAACGGGCTCCGTGTTCCCTCTGAGGCTGTGTGGTGGCGAGTGGCGTGTCGAACACGGGGCTGGACGGGTGTGCCCGCGTACTCGGCGTCCTGGACGCTGCAACGAGTTAACGCCGTTGATCATTGGGCTACAGGGGCCCGCGTTTTCCTACAGCTTTGACCGTTGTTGTCAGCGAGTTTAGTGAACAAGGAACGGCTCTCGTCGCGTGTAATCTGTCTACGACGAGCATCACTAAACTGGTGTCTAAATACGACGAGATGTACCGATCAACTGATTAGCAGCCACAAGCAGCAGCGCAGTATTATCCGGTGTCTACCCGGAGCCCTGAAGCTATTGGCCTCCTTGGAATTCGTTTCAAATTGTCTCTGAAGACTACGGTACTTAAAGACCGTTAATTCTATTCTGTGTGAGCGGGCCAGTAATCAATTTTCAAACGTCTTTCGGTGACTCCTCTTTTGTCGGTGTGTCTCAATATAGACGTTTCTGTATGCACCAAACTATTTTGCAATGTTAACCTTGTACTTAAAATCATGGTTTGTTGTTATTATTTGATACTACTGATTGTAATTTCTATTTTCTGTAGACCTCGTGGCCCTTCCTGGGGCGAATTATTGGACTTGGCCTTTAACTTAAGTAGTATGCACTCAGCCTAAAGGTAGGCACGTGTGATATATATATATATATATATATATATATATATATATATATATATATATATATATATATATATAAATTTGGCAAACTGAAAAAATTCCTGATGAATGGAAAACCGCCTTGATTCACCCACTTCATAAGAAGGGAGACAAAACTGATGTTAATAATTACAGAGGAATTTCTCTTCTTCCAGTCACATACAAAATCCTCTCTCAATGTCTTCTGAACCGGGCACAACAACAACTTGAATGGAAAATTGGCGAATATCAAGCAGGTTTCAGGCCAAATAGATCTTGCCCAGAACAGATTTTAGTCCTCAAACTAATTCTCAGACATCAAAAAATTTACAATAAAAAACTAGTTTGTACCTTTGTAGATTTTAGAAAGGCTTATGACTCAGTGGATCGTGAATCTCTTTTCCAAATTGTGAAAGAACAAGGCCTGGATCCTAAAACCACGGCAATTATCAGAGACACGCTAACTGGTACAAAATCAAAAGTAAAGTTCAGAGGAGAAATTTCAGAATCCTTTGAAATAAAAACAGGCGTGAGGCAAGGTGATGGACTCTCTCCGTTGCTATTTAACTGCGTTCTAGAAAAAGTAATACAAGAGTGGCGCGAACGAAAATTGGAGTTCAAAATTGACCAACCAGTGAAATTAGGACGAACAAATATTCGAATAGACTGTTTGGCCTTTGCAGACGACTTGGTTATTCTAACGCAGGACATCCAAATTGCTCAGAAACAAATAGAAATCCTTAAAGAAACAGCAGAAAGAGTAGGTCTCCAAATCTCATTTGAAAAAACACAGTACATGACTAGCAACAAACTGGCACCCAAACTTTTGGAAACTAAGTATGGAAAAATCAAAAGAGTTTCGCAATTCAAATATTTAGGTGAAACAATCTCAGAGACTGGTCTAGAAAAAATTGGAAATGAAATTCGTTGTCAAAAGATGGAGACAGCTTTTAGACTTACAAAAGACATCTACAACAAAAAATGTCTCTCGAGGTACTCTAAATTGAGACATTACAACACGGTCATAAATCCAGAGTGCCTTTATGGGGCTGAAACGCTAATTTTAAACAGAAAAAAGGACATTCAAGAAATCAAAAAAAGAGAAAGAAAAGTAATCAGAAAAATTCTAGGTCCAAAATATACTGAAGAAGGAACATACAGGCTAAGAGCAAATAGTGAAATTCAACAATACACCAGCATATATTCAGATATGAAAAAACGCAGATTAAAATTTTATGGGCATATTAAAAGAATGGATGCTACCAGACTAACTAAACAAGTAGTGGAATTCTACGAAAATCGAAGTAAAGCTAAATTTGAGACAATAAAATGGATTGCCGCTATAAAAGAGGACATGAAAGAGGCAGATATAAAACAAGATGAAATTCAAGACAGAAAATTATTTAGGCAAAAAATTCATGACTGGGTAGTTGGTCAAGCTGAAAAACCAAAGAAAACTGGAACCACATGGTCTGATGAAAGGAAAAGAGCTCATTCCGAGAGAATGAAAACAATTTGGGCAGAGAGAAAGTCTAAAAGAAAATAACTGAACGCCCCGTGATTGTACTTCGCGTGGTCCAGTAGGGCCCAAACGTGAATAATATATATATATATATATATATATATGTGTGTGTGTGTGTGTGTGTGTGTGTATGCTCCTGCATTTGCACACTCTCTTACTCCGCCGTTGAGGAGACCTTCGGGTTAGAGGTGTACAGTTTAACCTGACCTGCCGTATGCCATTTGGTGCGTTTCCCAGTTACAGTGTCTGCTAGCCCCTGAGAGGCCCCTGTTAAGCTATACCTCAATTTTGAAAATCTTGTTTAAATTATTAGGTAATCTTTTAAATGACCTTTTACGTTGCTTCTTGTTATTGCTGGGAAGGTTAAATTGCAATGCTATGAGCGGGTCGGTCCCACACTAAAGTTTTAATAATTAAATTTTCAATTGCCAGTGTACGTATCGCTGTGTATGTTAATTTTTATCAAATTTGTTTTGCTGTTTGTTGTTTGGTAAATGTTGATAGCCTTGTATCGGCAGCGGTTGACGCATTGCTCTTCTGTTTGTCAGGAGCAGGGATGCACTTTCCTTCTTCTTCGGCGGCTTTCCCATCATCGCACGAGGCCTAAGTGTTGGCAGGTCACACGCGATTTTGCGGGTCTCCCCCGTTCCAGTTTCAGGATGAGAAGTTTCTTGTTATTCTTTTGGTATCACGCTAGGGCGGGTGTATCGCCAGATTAGGAAGTAATCGACTCAAAAATTTTGTTGTTATGAGGCCCTTGCAGGCGTGTGATGATAGTTTCAGGGCGAACTGAGCACTCAATTCTTGATTCCTTTAAACAATTAAGAGTTGTACTGTTATCATTTTAACTGTGTTTTAGGGGGCCTGGTAGTGTATTTAAGTACTTAACGTGATTTAGTTGGAACGGGCTTGTGGCTAAACAATGAAGCACTAATATTGCTTAGGTTTTACATGTGGGTAGCTTTTGGGAACCTTGACTGTATCTTGTCTGTATGAGAGCGGAATAACCAGCGAATATGTATGTATTTTAATGTTTTATTTAATATTTGTTGAACTTATATTCAAGTCCTGTTATGGGATCAGCCGACAGTTGTGATTTATTTTCGGGCACAGAGCGCCGCCGCAGGTTTAATTAGTTACCTGTTTGTAGTCGGGCCGCATTGTGTTCCACAGTTGACATTTTTTAGTACTATTTGGAATTTTATGTGTAATGCAAATGTCCCTATACATTGTGATTTTAATTTAGAAATCTTAACTACTCATATGTATTCACCAACTACTGTCAGTTGACTCACGACTGAATTGTTATTAATTAAAAATATTTGTCTGGGAATGGTAAATGACGCAGCAAGTTCGGCCACCCTTCCACGTGTTTTCCTTAAATCAGTTCTGATGCTTGTTCTTGGTTTCAAGTATACTATTGCACAGACAGTTGTCATTGAGTAGTTTCACCAGACACATCTTGCTGACATGAGTCCTGTTAGTCCACACAAAAATGTAAAATTCGGCAGCAGTATCTATAATCCACTGCGCTGCTGTAACTAAATTGTCTGCTTTTGCTGCGCACTTATTTCCAGCCAGTCTTTGAACCATTTCTTTCTAGTTCTTAATTTTTAGCTGGTTATTTCACGATGTGTCTCAAAAGTTAGACAAATATCAAGTGCAATGCCGAAAATATATTGGATTAGGATTGTTTTGTAACTGCGCTCAACGGAAGTCAATATTAAGTTAGTACGGAATGCACATAGTTCCCATTTTTTATTTGGGAGCAGAGTGTGCACTGTTTCTGATTTCTGTTTAGCGTATTAGAGCCCCACAGAGAGTTTCCTGTCTTTCTTCGAAAAATTAACTTTGTGTCGCTAGAAGAAAGTATCATCTGCATAGCACAACTGTTGAAATGTTGTTGTCGACCTGTCGCTTGATTAAAAATAAATACGGATCCAATTTGGCACATTGTGGTAGTCCGCTTTTTGTCCGAGATGATTCACTGTCTCAAATTATTTAACATTTACTCTGAAGAATCGATTTTTAATCAGTATCTCCTGTACTGTATGAGGTTATAACAACACATGGTTCATTACACCTAAGCAATAGTCAGTCTAGCAATAGAATACAGTAGGCTGGAGTTAAATCAACAAAAGCCACAAAACTTATCTGGTTTCCTTGGAAGACTGTTTCAATAATGAAATCAGAACTTGCTGACACCAGTTTACGTTTCATCTGAATCCATCACGTTTCGGTGGGACTATTGCATCAATTGTACGTACTGTGTTGTTTATTATCTTTCCAGCATATACTGAGCAATACGATGGAACGTTGGGTCATTACTAGGTAAATCTAGAATGGTAACAACAACGTAACGAAAAGGTGTCTTCTCTCATCTGCACAGCCAGGCAGCCTCACGTGTTGTCTTCGTGGAAGTCGCCTCACCAGGTGAGCTCCAGGGTTTAGGAGCTATTGTGTGTTTATGAGCCACCTCCAGCCCTCCAACCAAACAGATGCCAGGAGAGGAACTTTATCAGAAAGAGGCCAGCGCTTTCCCATGTTCTGAAGGGCGCCTTCAGCAGATAACAATCTTATACGTTCCTAAAGGATAAGAGGTTGCAGAAACATAAGAGCTTACCCTTAGGCACAGGATCTTTTCTTTTTTTTCCCTTTCACAGGACCTCTGATATGAAGTTTAGTCGCTATGTGTAAAAACATGAAAATGGTAAGACTGCTGAGACTCCATAAGGACGGAGCAGCAACAAATGGTTCAAATGGCTCTGAGCACTATGGGACTCAACATCTTAGGTCATAAGTCCCCTAGAACTTAGAACTACTTAAACCTAACTAACCTAAGGACATCACACACACCCATGCCCGAGGCAGGATTCGAACCTGCGACCGTAGCAGTCCCGCGGCTCCGGACTGCAGCGCCAGAACCGCTAGACCACCGCGGCCGGCCGGAGCAGCAACAGTAGCTCTTTTTGAGAGATAATCGGATAGGCATTGGCGTTTTTAACGCAACATGATTTCTTGGCGAGCTTTTTTTGTGCAAGAAGAAATCAAGCCGTTGGCCGACAGAATATTCACACTCAGTGATTAGCAGGCAATACCTGTTTGGCGTGAAGAGGAGAAGAGGCTGCACAATTCAGCTTAAATATAAAGAGTTGGTTGTGGGTCGGGGTCACCGACAGAGAGGGCATGGGAGGGGGAGTGTTTACGACTGTGGTTCTTTAGAGCTGGCTAAAATTTATTTTACGATCTTTTTTATTTCTTTTCTCCTTTCTTAAATTTCATCAGCAATTTCCCGGATGCAACTTACCTTTCGTCAGCCAGGAGCAAGAAGTGAATACTTGTACCAGCTGGAGTAGCGTTGCGTCGTCTGCAACGACAGTGTGCACCCGTCGACTGTGAAGAGAACAAGACACACGGAAAAGTGGAACACTCTTGCTCTGTAGAAGAGACCTAAATAAGCAACTACACCTCACTCCAAAAACCACCACCATTGTCTGCTGACATTTCAAAGGCGAACCAAAACATATTCAGGTAAGTATTGCATCAAAATCCCTACGAATACTCAGCCGGCCAATGGCGTGATTCCTTCTTGCACAAAAAACCCCACTCTCCGAGTCGCCTTCCTTTCTTGGTAAAAGCTACTGTTTCTGCTCCGTATTTGTGAAGTCACTAGCATTTTTGCCAGTCTCACGTTTTCACACCTAGCAACTAAACCACTGTAAATGTTAATCATTAAAACGCCAAGCTCAGTGAGTAAGAAAGGAGCACTCTCTGTCAGGTAGCGACGCATTTAACATTTCCCGTCACGCCCAGTTATTAACAAAGTTACTAGACAGAGTAGTGGCCGCTGTAGCTGCACCCCTCTAACTAGAGCGCTCACAATTAGTTAACTTTAACCGGCTTGATGTCACATAACTCTGCCAGAGGGTCCTTATCACAAAACATGACTATGCTGATCGGCACTAGCCTTAATTCAAACTAGGCTTCAGTTTAACTCGGGTTTCTCAGTCCTTTATAACTAAACAGGCACTTGCCTGACTAACAGTAAGCTCCGCCACACGACGGTACCCATCATGATCAACAGCATCTTGGGTAATCAGTCACTAGAGCAAGAGAGCATTCCCCGTGTAGATCTTTTAAGACCACCACTGAGAAAAGAGGACCCCGGCGACAATGAAGACACGTCCGTTGTGCCTTACACCCTACATAGGTTCACAGTAATGAATAAAGCTACGATATTGATAGAAGTTGAAGAAGTAGGCTAAAATTTGTGCTACACCTGTTTCCTAGGCAATGTGTTAGCCACCATATTACCGTTTCTTTTTTTCAAATTTCTTTTATTGTACTAAAGTTACAATGTGTAACAAAAGATGATGCAAAATCAATCGCTATCAAACCCTTGTTCAAACTATTACATTAATGAAAGAAATAATTTTTAAAAATAAAATAAATAGAGAATAAAATATATGATCACAGTATGGATAACACAGCTGCATGAACTAGCATAGTAAAATCACTCTCAAACACAAACTTTAGTCTATTTTCCCGTTCTTAAACGTTTAGTATTGCCGAGGCTCTCCGGTATTGAAACAGCATCCCCGCTTCGTACGTAATGAGATATGTATCAAGGAAAATTTAATTACATAACATCTATAGGTGACCTACGCCTGAGGCACAGGCACTACTTCCCCATTACGTACAATGCTAGGGTGTTGTTCCAATGCCAGAGAGTCTCGTCAGTACTGACGGTTTAAGAAGGGCAGAATGGGCTGAAGGCGTGAAATGAAGTTTGTGTTAGGGAGGGTATTGGACCATGGCTGCCCATAGAGCTGTCTTGACTATGTTGCTATGATGGTGTAATGGCCAATACATTTGCTTAGTAAATGGCTGACGTTAGCACGAATTTTGATTCATTACTTCAGCTTCTATCATTACTGTAGATAAAGACGAGACTCAATATGTCTCGAGGACAATTTAATTACATAAAAAAAAGAAACCTTTGTAAAGAGAGTGACATGGACAACTATAGAACACTCCGCTGCAGAGTGAAAATCTCATTTTGGACGTATGGAACATGTTCACACAACACACACAAGGTGCTAGGTCAGGGCTTAACAACTGGCCGGTTTTGAGCGCGAGTACTCGCGTCTGCTCAGGCATGTGCTCGCGAGCAGTTGCAAGGTCGCGGAGTAGGGAAGGAGGGGAGGGAGGGGAAATGCGCGCGCACGTTTGAATAGGGCCGCAGCATGCCTATTGAATTCGCACCGACTGTGTAACGTTTAAAGTACCACGATCAGCTCTAACAGTCACTTTGCTGGTTAAGAATCATGTCAAGTCGCCGTTGTGTAACCCCAACCATGCTTTCGCAGTTCAACCCCCATTGGTAGGAATTGTATCTGTTTACAGAAAAAGATGGAGTTGCAAAATGTTTAGTATGTCACAAAACGCTGAATTCTTTTAGGAAATTTAATTTGCAGCGACATATTATGTCGTACCACGCGAAAGACTACGGAAGTGGAAAATGTGATGGACCAGATTGTGCACAGGAAGTTATTAAACTTAAAAGGAAGCTATCCGAAGAAGATCTGGACGACGAAGAAAAATCAACTCAGGCAGCTCTCAGAGTGAGTTACAAAATTGCTTTGCTTTTAGCAAAATCCCTGCGCCCCTTCACTGATGGCGATTTAATAAAAGAATGTTTGGTAGCTGCAGCGGAACATTTGTGTCCATCTCAAGTTGAACAGTTTCTGATTGTGCCATTATCTAACATGACCATTATGCGTCGCATACAGGACATGGCAGACGACGTCCAGAGCGAGCTTGCAAATATCTGTAAAGATTTTATGGCGTATTCTCTAGCTCTGGACGAAAGTGTTGATATCACTAGAACAGACAGCTTACCATATTTATTAGAGGTGTTAATAGAGATCTTCAGGTGAGGGAAGAGCTCCTCGATGTAGTAGCATGAAGAACACTGCAACTGGAGGTGAAATTTTAAGTAGTGTTGAAGAAAGTGTTGAAAATATAGGATTGTCGTGGAATTCTTTATTTTCAGTGTCTACAGACGGTGCACCAGCGATGACAGGGAAAAAATCAGGTTTCGTTGCGCTGTTGAAGGAGAAAATGCCGAATGAAATAAGGGGCGTTCACTGTGTGATCCACCAGGAAAACTTATGTGGAAAGAGTATCACTCTAAAAAAATGTGATGAGTGTTGTTGTTCGTACAACCAATTATATAAGGAAGCATGGGCTACAACACAGGCAATTTAAAAGGTTTCTTGAGGATGTAGAAAACCAGTATGGTAGCTTGCCTTATTACAGCGAGGTCCGCTGGCTTAATCGTGGCGAATTATTAAATCGATTTTTTTGCCTATTAGATGAGATCAATATGTTCATGGAAATAAATAACATGTGTGTTCCTGAATTGAAAGAGCCTTCATGGAAATGTGATCTCGCGTTCTTAGCAGATTTAACTAGCCATCTGAATGCTTTGAACATTTCACTACGAGGTATAGATCTGCTAATTACTCATTTCATAGATCGAATACGAGCTTTTGAAATGAAATTGACACTTTGGGTGAGTCAGCTGGAACCAGGAAATCTAGCTCATTTTCCTAAATTACCATCCATGCAAGATGTTCACAAAAACTGTGAACGTTATTCACATAGTTTAGTTGCCCTTAAGCAAGAATTTGATCAACGCTTTCAAGATCTGACAGCACTAGACAGTGATTTTGATCTGTTCTCCTCTCCATTTCAGAGAATATTGAAGAGATTCGTCCTGAGCTGCAACTATAAATTATTGACCTGTAGTGTGACAGAGAATACAGAGACAAATTTCAGAACAAGAAAAACATTTTGTAATTCTACAGACACTTCCCTCAGCATAGATTTCCTCGTTTGCACAAACTGGCGGTTAAAATAATATCAATGTTCGGTTCCACGTATGTTTGTGAACAACTGTTCCCTGCAATGAGATGTAACAAGACGCGCCTGAGAAACGCATTAAACTGCACGCTGCGCCTACAATGCACAAGAACAATTACTCCGAACATAAACGCAATTGTAAAGGACAAAAAGTACAAGATAACCGAGAATCCCACACTTCAGTGACACCTTTTATTGTGTAACAGTTCACAAATTAATACGAATGTAGAGGCATACACTAAGCTAATAAAATTATGTGGCACGTGTACATTCTCCTTTATTTGTTTCATTTGTCGCAGTAATAATTCGTGAGTGATATCCCTGCAGGTGGCCGCGGATTTACATTGACTGGCGGCAGCTGTTGTGTGCCCCACGTGACTTTCCCCACTCTCCGCTCTGGTCCGGTAGTGGTGGTAGCGTGCTCGCGCTGCTCCGTGCTCGCGCCTTGCCGCTCACAGCTTGCTCCGCGAGCACGTATGTTGTGAAGCGCTGTGCTAGGTTTTTAAAACCACCCAGAATGCACAAGGCAATCTTGAAGACACACGCTGATCAACAGACAAGTTGTACAAAAACCACAATGGCAACACTCAGGAGAAATACAAAGGAACACAAGGTAGCGATGCAGTTAAGCAAGCCCATGTTCGTCCAACAACGAAAACAAGAGCATAACGAATTGAAATACAGCCAGTCAAATTTAATACTCTCTCTAACACGGTTCTCGCAAACCACATGTCCACACATAACGCCCCTGAGTGCCAATCTAAAGAACAGTGGTGGCTCCAGTGTCAATGTAATTGCTCGAAATTCCACACGGTCACACTCGAAACGTTCTGGTTGTCCTCTGGAAAGATATGCAAACTTACTTCCACGTCGATTAAATCACCACTGGTGTCTTGTTACTGAGACAGACAGTCAATCACAATTCGAACAGAAGCTACAAATTCTCAACCACAAGCCAATACAAAACAGCAGGCTGACCAACTGTAACCCATTCTTCTTTCACGCAGATGGGCTACTAAACACACACTGCGCAAGTGTACGTAATCACTGATCACACGTCACAGTTTAACCACCCGAACACGCTATAAATGACAGATCAGCAACCTGTAATCGAACCACTCTGACTAGAAGCACACTCTGACAACAGCTCGTCGGTGCCTGCCGCAGGAAACAACTTCTAACCAGATACTGATAGACATGAACCGAAGCAGCCAGTACTTTCTAAACTCATAATCCCATCACCAAGTAATGTGACAGGGGAAAAGATCAATTCAAAAACACTCACAGTTCCAGTGGCACATCGCACAGCGTCTAACACTATGCAGGTATTGCTCCAGTAGACAGATCTCAAGAATCGAATGATGCAGTCACTGTTACAGAGACCGAATACACTATATCAATCGGATTGCACAAGCCAGATATCTATGTACAGCTGACAGTACCAATAATCGGGAATAAACTATTGAGAGCTAAACTTCATATATTTCGGACGAATGACAGACGTAAACGTTCTGTCAGGAACGGCACATCACCTTGGAACCCATGCAAAGCGCTATTGCTAGTTGTGGTGCCTAAACCCACCGGCGACAGCGCGCTCGCTGGTGCGAAACATGAGTCCAACAAACGTCAACGACTATCCCTACACCAGACCGAGACAACTCTTTTTTCTAACAAATAACCATCCAATGCATTTCAGAACGCGTGATTCATTGTTGATTAGGAGCGCAGACACACACTACTTTGATGATGAAACCACGGGGACGACAGCTTGTCGGTCACTAAAGAAAATCTCTCAGAGATGCTGGCAGAAAGTAAGAGACAGTCCCGAAACTTCCTACTTCCTACACATTGAGTAACCACAATTGAACAGCTGAGCAAAATAGAAAATCTCACTTAATTAGAATAATCCTAAACAATACACCACTCCGATATACTGCACAAAATGGCACGATGGAACCCCCATCACATCAACACCTAAACACACTCTAGAACAGACAAATAAACCTTGCATCACGAAGGAATCATGAAAATAGGACGGAAACCGGTAGATGTGGTGTACATGTACGGACACACAAATGATTACAGTTTCAGAAGAACTTGTTGATTCATTCAATAGAAGGAGCTTCCCAAACTTCATGGGCACTTCAGTAAAGGCTTTGTTCACCTCTGGATCTTAAGGAAATAGTTACTCGTCTTGGCATTCACTGATAAATTTGTTGGATGTCCTGCCGTTATCATAATCCGTACAATTGGTGCGTTATACCGTCATATGGTTGGAAAGCCTTGCCCATAATGCACCAAACGTTCTCATTTGGAGATAGATTCGGCGACTTTTCCAGCCAAGACAGAGTTTTCCAAGCAGGAAGACAGTACAAACCCTCGCCGTATTATCTTGCTGAAATATAACCATAGGATGGCTTGCCGTGAAGGGCTACAGAACAGGAAGTAGAATATCGTTGACGTACCGCTGTGCTGTTAGGGTGTCGAGGGTGACAACCACAGGGAGCCTGGTGTGAAAAGAAATGGCACTCCAGACCATCACTGCCGCTTGCCGGGCGGAATGGTGGGCGTCGGATTGGTACAGTACCCCACAACTATTCGAGCCGTCTCCGCCACGTCTTCGGTCTGGAATCTCATCGATTGGGGTAGAATTGTCTTCGGTGATGAGTCCTGGCTCGAACTGAGTCCTGATGACCAGCGAGGATGCCCCTGTCAGGGGTGGAAGACCAACATGAGTGTTGCCAGCCATATTGCCCGACCACCAGGAGAGATGGTGTGCCATTCCTCTTCATAGTAAGACACTTTTAGTTGTCATCTTAGGCACTCTTACTGCAGATAATGCCCGCCAGTACATGGCACGAGTTTCTGCTCTTTGTCTTCGTGCTTGCCGAACACGTTTGGCCAGCACTGTCTGCTTACGGGGTGGATCCGCCAGGAAGCTCCAGAGGTTGACGATATAACACGCCAATTGGACAGAATTTGGGAGAATACATCTCAGGAGGTCATGTGTCAATGGCAAGCCGAATAATTGCTCGAATAAGGGCCAGAGGTTGACCAACGAGTTATGACTTGCTCAATTATTGAACTCTTTCTCCTGAATAAATTAACCAGTTTCTCCGAAATTGTAATCATTTGTTTGTCTGTACATGTATATCACATCTATCGAGTCCCATCCAGTTCGGATAAAAGCCTTCATGGTGCGTCGTTTTGTTTTAGTGTTCATCACTACACACCTCGGCTTTACAAATTTTTTAAATCTGCTCAAAGCAGGACCGCACGACACAGTGTTCATTAAAACTTGTTTCTCATAACACCTATTCTATCAAAATACTATACAATTCTCCACTTTAGGAACCAAAGCTAAGGACATAAATTTTTCTTGTCAGTCATTCCATTGTACACAATAATTTCAGGCTAGCTCGTACTCCACAAACCACCTTACAGTGGCTGGTGGAAGGTACCTTCTACTACTACTAGACAAGTCCTTTCCTGTTCCCCTCGCAAATAGAAATTGGGAAAACGAGTGTCTATATGCCTCCGTACGAGTGCCAAGTTTCATACCCTATCTTCGTGGTCCTTATGGGGAGTCGGATGGTTGTTTCGTTCAAAATTTTTGATTTTGATTTTTATTTGTTGCACTTTTTTGATACAAATATATTTGGGACTAAATTGATAGCAAATTTATTAATTTATGTTGAGTGGTTTCTGTTTTACAAGCGTTTTAGTAAAACCCTGCAACGCACACTTTTCATGAACTCAGCCTTCTTTTTTACTCGCTACTGACTACTTCTTACAGTACAGCTGCTTGAAAGCTTAGTTGGTAACACTGATGAAATACTGTTGGCAACAATGATGAATACAGCTGTGAGTTTACTTTGTTGTTTTCAGTACTATGTTTGTCGTGATGGAAAGTGAAGTCAGCTACAAATACCAGTTCTTTCAATTTTCTAAGTAGTGGAAGTCAAAAAGAACATCGCCCTCTCCCCATGGATTCCCGTTTGGTTTTCCGAAGCATCTCTGTAATATTTGGCCCGTTGTTCTGGGTCGGCCGGTGTGGCCGACCTGTTCTAGGCTCTTCAGTCTGGAAGCGCGTGACCACTACGGTCGCAGGTTCGAATCCTGCCTCGGGCATGGACGTGTGTGATGTCTTTAGGTTAGTTAGGTTTAAGTAGTTCTAAGTTCTAGGGGACTGATGACCTCAGCTGCTAAGTCCCATAGTGCTCAGAGCCATTTGAACCATTTTTTTTTTTTTCGATAACATATCCAGCACCCGGCCTCTGAATTGCTTCGATGTCTTCCTGTAACCCGACCTGGTGTGGATCACAAACACTCGAGCAAGAGTCAAGAGTGGGTCGCACTAGCGTCACTTTCACGGATGAACCACATGCAAAATTCTTCCAATGGACCAAAGTCGACCATCTGCCTTTTCTACCACTTAAAGGCCTATCCGTTTCTTGATTATCTACAAGGGTTAGGGTAAACATTTTAAATATGTACGGCCTGTTGCATGCAACCTTTATGTCCAATTACTTCCTTTTTAGATTAATATCTACTTTTCATTGGGTCATCTGAGAGCAACAATTGCTTACCACACTACTTTCCCACTCACTAAATAATATTACGCGGACTCTTATGAACATGAGGCTACTTCTATACCTCTTATACATTTGTGGTTCTGCAAGACCAAGGAGACTCATGAGAATTTTAATATGCGTTTTCTGCAGCTTTGGAATAAGCTTTTAACTAGCACAGTGGCAAAAATTCGATTCTCTCACGAATTATTATTCTCAGGATGTTATTTTTTATTCCTCTGATGTTTACCACTCCGCTAGTATTACTCTTCGTTCATGAAAGAACGAAGTTCTCATGCAACCTATTTCAGATATTTCTTGTTCTCCAAGAGAGGTACAATTTTTTAACTTTATATGCAACTTTCAGTCAAACCAACTAATTGTGACTCACAATAGATCTTCGAAACACGTATTGCAGGGAAAAGATTTCGAGGTGTTTCGGTCAAATATTTTTTTTATTCTTTAGGTTTTATAGAAAACTGAGTGAAGGAGCAACTGCGTTGCAGTTACAGTTCCTCTTAGTGATACACGAACACTGATATGGTGCGTTCAAGCGTTTGGCAATTTTTGGTTGCTATTTATCTCATGTTAAATACCCCGTTTTATTTCTCTGTTCCTCCAAAGTTGTTCATTACAGCATATTTCACTCGAAGTACTGATATGCGTTATGGTTCACTTATGAGAAGGGGAATGTTCTTAGGGGCAATAAAACTAGATTCACAAGATTCTATGTACTTACCTGTTGAAAGTTTAAAAGTAGTGAGTACTTATCGTTGAATACCTCTCGGCGAGTGACGACGACATTTGAGAAACACCGAAATGTCAAAAAAGGCTACCTACATCAGTACAGAAAATGTTATGAGCCGCTGATTTTTTTAAAGAGTGATTATGAGGTTGACAGAAGTAGTAATTGGCTATTCTGATGGAGAATATAAGTCGATGGCTTCTCCTGTGAAACTTAGATTAAATGTAACAGTTTCTTGATAAGAAACGTGTTTAATATCCAGTGTTATCTCAAATACTACTTTGTGTTGGGTGGTACACCGAAAATAATTTTACTGAGGAAGGATGTATTTCGTTCCAAAATCAGCTAACGTTGCGCACTTAAAAAGTGTGACCTTCAGACGAGCTGCCTTTCAACAATGCAGAAAATCTATCTTCATCAGTAACACAGATTAATACAAGATAGTTGTTAAAATAGGGTACAAAATCTTGAGTATCTTCTCAAACAAATCAATCTGCGACAATGAAATTTGGTGGTGGTGTCAGTTTTTCTCTAGTTATTCAACCATCAGAGCAAGACACTGCTTCCAACGATGGATGACTTGGCTATGTCCTTGGTTATAGAAGTCGGCATATTGACTTTTCAGAGATACTTCGAGAACTGTTATTTTTCGCATAATGCCTGCCAAAGAATCATATTTTTCATTCGGGGAAAGAAAGAGAACTCACTTGATCCCATGCCAGTAGAACACTGCAAGAAGACAAAATCTGATGGGTGACTGAGGCAGCGTATGTGACTATGCCCTGTACTGAATCATCTGGTTTGGACACTGTCGTGGACTAAACGTTCCCTCGCGGATATGACACAGCTGCGAAATTTCTGCTGTTGCTTCAGTTTTGCGTAATTCTGGATTAAATGTGAGCAGTTGCGAAACCAGCGTCCGGCGAATTTTACTGATTCAAAATGTCATTCAAGATTAAGGTCTGCCATACAACCTGGTTGCGTACCATGAATCCTACTTCTGAGGTGGGGAGGGGTGGTGGTAGTTGTACAAGGTGGTGGTAGTTGTACAAATGTCCGGAGTAGACTTGGACATTTTTTGTGTATGAAATAATTAGTTTAATTTCATTAAATGAGAACTAGCGCGTAAGTAGTTTTGTTTTAAAGTAAAACTTTGAGCACCAATGGTTTCTGCCGGAAATAACCATTTCTTTCAAGTACCAGCGCCTTTTGCATGAAACCATCGATGCTAATGCAAGACAGACACACAGTAATATCATAAATTTAGTCCGCCTGGATTCAAAACACCTTGTTACACATTTATTTCTTTATTCTCACGAACTAGTTTCGGCGAAAATTATAACCATCATCAGGTTTTTTTTTTAACTGAAACATGCAGAAAAATAGCTAGTTGTACAAACACAGTAGCACATTATTTAATTTTTACTATCAGCTTTTTGAAATATAGTTTTCTATGGATACTTTCATACTACCTTATTTATTGTATGTTACAGCATATTATAATCAATTATTGTCTCTGTTTGCGACATATTTTTTTTTGTGGGCTTTTTTTCTGTTTCCGTTTTTTACTTAGCGAACATCATGTCATCTGCAACCATGTTAGCGGCTGTTAGTAAACAAAATACTAAAAGGTGAACTTTGTATGTCAGCAATATATACTTCGGGTTGCGGTAGTGCTGTGGAAACCAGTTGTTTGGTGTGTACTGAGCTGTTACTTAGCTATTCGTGTACTTGTGCTTTTATACACAGAAAAACTAAACTTTCGCACTGTGTTTCTAATCCGGAATATTACGTCATCTTGCTTTTCGCGTGTGTCGCGAGAGGTGTATCGCATGTGGCGAGAAAGGCTATGAAAAACTGTAGCGCGAATTACGACGACTTCTGTTCATTATTTCTCTGTGTGTGATGTTGAAGTGGTTCTTTTGCGTGTGTGTGCTTTCTGTTCTGTGCTCTTGGTCAGTTCTTTCAGAACGGTAAAAAGTGTGTTATTGCAAAGTGTTGTGTTTCCGTTGAATACATTGTTTCCTTCGACTATAGTCTTTTGTATGTAGTAATTTTCTTCTATTGTTAGTTGTCGGTATAAAGTGTTGCTGTTTCTCAGAATGTGAAGATCGTTTTCGATATTAGTGGGGCTATAGTTTTTGTTCATAAGATGTTCTGCAAAGGTTGAATGTGTGCTGTCACTCTATAGAGCTCTAATGTGCTCTGTGTACCTCTTACGGAAGTTTCTGCTTATTTGTCCTATGTATTGGGCCTGACTGGAGTTGCAAGTGAGTCGATATATTCCAGAGTTACTGAATTTGTCTGAGGTTTTTCTGAATGGTCTTAGTCTTTTCTGAACTGTATTGTTTGTTCTGAATGTTATAGGGATCCCTTGTTTTGTCAAGATGTTTCCTATTCTATGTGATATTTTGTTACTGTATGTTAGGGTGTACCATCTCTCCCTTTTTTCTGAAGTGGTGTGGTCTACTCTGTTGTCTGTGTGTACTGCATGCTTCGGTCTTACCTTGTTGTTGAGTTTGTTTATAATGTCTGTTTTGTAGTCGTTTTCAACAGCAATTTGATTATACTTAGTTTCTGTGTGTAGTTTTCTGGTTTAAGAGATGTTCTGTTTATCCTGTGGAGCATGTGTGTGAAACGCGTATTCATGCACTGTCGTGTGGTTGGATGAGTTGTGTATAACAGTGCTTGTGGATGTGGTTTTTTTGTAGATGGAGAATTCATGTTGGTGGTTGTTTCTTGTGATTGTAAGATCCAAGAAATTTAGTTTCTTGTCGTTTTCTATTTCCATTGTGAGGTGAATTTGTGGGTGTATTGTACAGCTCTTCTATCCTGTTATGTGTTTCATCTACAAGACAGATTATGTCATCAACATATCGGTACCAGTAGATTGTTTTGTACCCTTCTTGTTTTATAATGTTATTGAATATTGTGTTCTCTATATGGTCCAAGCAAATGTTGGCTAAGGTTCCACTGATGGGGGACCACATGGGAAGCCCCTCTTGTTGCTAGTGGAAGCTGTTGTTGAAAGTGAAGTAATTTTGTTCTGTGATTAGCCTAAGAATGGTTGAGATTTCATTTACTTATTCATCTTGGAGTTTCTTCCATTTTACATGTTGTTCTAAAATGTTTATAGTTTCTTCTGGGGGTATGTTTGTGTACATGGATGTTATGTCAAAAGATACCAGTTTTACTGTTGGGGGGATGTTGACATTCCTAATTTTCTTTATTATGTCTCGGTGTTTTTGAGGTTTCTGTTGTTTGTGTATGTGTAGGTTTTCTGTAGGAATGTGTGCATGTGTCTCCTGAAACTACGAGTTGTTTGGGAGAATAAAGAAATAAACGTATAGCAAGATGTTTTGCATTAAGGCGGACTCAATTTCAGATATTACTGTTTTTCTATGCAAACACGGACCAAATGGAACAGTTCCAAGATAAGGTTATTATCAAGACAGAGACATCTAGTGGTACAATGAGGTACTTCTACAAATGTTGTGCTTTGTAGCAGTCACTTAGAGCGTTCAAAGCCACAGTCCGTGTGGGAGTGTGCTGCGTGATTGTAGGATATTCCAACATGCATCTTTTTTTTCATTTGTAGAGTGACCATGCAGTGGAGATCATTGACAGTGAAAGTAAGTTTATCTACTTTATTGTAACGTATATTTGAGTTCCTACTAGTGCTTCTATAAGTATTAGTGAAATGAAACCACCGGAACAATATGTAGTTTTGATACAAAATGTATTATACTTTAGAGCTATTTTTATTTATGACTGTAATTCGTTTTGAGTGTTAACAGATAGTGGATGTTGAGAGATCTGGGATTTTGTCTACGAAAAATCGTAATTTGCTTTCAAATATATCGCATGAAATTATGGTAGGTTGGAAACTATACGTCCCAGTGGTTCCAAAGTGCAATCACCTCATTAAAACCACTGATTGTTTACTTCTTGTTGATTTCTTCTTATATTCATGGCTTACTGCGACAATAAATACCGGTTTTATGGAAAATTTTACAATTATACTGTAGAGTACAACAACCTGTATACAACATGTGATGGTTTACTTTTTATATATAAATAGGCGGTGTCTGTTCTCTCGGACATGATCCAGCCACCATATAATAATTACTTTTTCGATGGTTTCATCAACGTTATCCGCATTTGGCCACTGGTGAAAATATGTGCGGAGGAGGACTCGAACCAGGATTTTCCACTTAACGCAACCGGTTCCCTTAATCGCCTTCTCTTTTTTTTCATTTTGACCGTAATTGTTCTCGGCATTTGGTATGGGCGGACTTCACATGTCACCTGCTCAAGATGATCGTTGAATAATTCACGCAGTTTTTTTTTATTATTATTACTGAGGGCAGTCAGCCCTTTCTCTAAACGCGCTGAATGTGTCAGCAATGTTACGGCCATTCCAGCACACCTCCCTCCCAACTCAAGTTTCTAGCTTGTTACATGCGGGACCAACGAGATACAATTGCCCTGCAACGAACATGTGACGTCGCAAACGCTCGGCTCCGTGCAGGGCCCATGGGAAATCAAGATTTAATTGAAGAGGTACCCACTAAAAGTCTTAATTTTGTCGTGTGGTGTCGAAAACTTGCATGCATTTGAACACTCCGTCAAGAATCCTTAAACTCGTCTGAAACAGTTACTCGCTCCCCGCACTCGTTAATACCTGCAGTGTTACGTGCAGAGACGTAGGCGCCACGGACCCCCCCCCCCCCTCTCACTCTCTCTCTCTCTCTTGTTATATGGCCGCTCGATCAATCAAGGTGTCTGTTCTTTCAGACATATCCCGAAGAAGAGACGACACACACACACATATATATACAGGGTGAGTCACCTAACGTTACCGCTGGATATATTTCGTAAACCACATCAAATACTGACGAACCGATTCCACAGACCGAACGTGAGGAGAGGGGCTAGTGTAGTTGTTTAATACAAACCATACAAAAATGCACGGAAGTATGTTTTTTAACACAAACCTACATTTTTTAAAATGGAACCACGTTAGTTTTGTTAGCACATCTGAACATATAAACAAATACGTAATCAGTGACGTTTGTTGCATTGTAAAATGTTAATTACATCCGGAGATATTGTAATCTAAAGTTGACGCTTGAGTACCACTCCTCCGCTGTTCGATCGTGTGTATCGGAGAGCACTGCAACATACATCGCGTTTCTACAGAATGATCTGCCAACGTTGCTCGAAAATGTCCCACTGGAAACGCGTCGACGTATGTGGTATCAGCATGATGGTGCGCCTGCACATTCCGCAATTAACACTAGGCTGACCCTTGACAGGATGTTCGACGGGCGTTTCATAGGACGTGGAGGACGCATAAATTGGCCAGCACGTTCTCCTGATCTTACACCTCTGGACTTCTTTCTGTGGGGTAGTGTAAAGGAGAATGTGTACCGTGATGTGCCTACAACCCCAGAGGATATGAAACAACGTATTGTGGCAGCCTGCGGCGACATTACACCGGATGTACTGCGGCGTGTACGACATTCATTACGCCAGAGATTGCAATTGTGTGCAGCAAATGATGGCCACCACATTGAACATCTGTTGGTCTGACATGTCGGGACACACTCTATTCCACTCCGTAATTGAAAACGGAAACCACGTGTGTACGTGTACCTCACCCCTCATGGTAATGTACATGTGCGTCAGTGAAAAATACCAATAAAAACGTGTTAGCATGTGGACGTAATGTGCTGTTCCAGTCTCTTCTGTACCTAAGGTCCATCACCGTTCCCTTTGGATCCCTACGTAGTACGGTGCTCTCCGATACACACGATCGAACAGCGGAGGAGTGGTACTCAAGCGTCAACTTTAGGTTACAATATCTCCGGATGTAATTAACATTTTACAATGCAACAAGCGGCACTGATTACGTATTTGTTTATATGTTCAGATGTGCTAACAAAACTAACGGGGTTCCATTTAAAAAAACGTAGGTTTGTGTTAAAAAACATACTGCCGTGCATTTTTGTATGGTTTGTATTAAACAATTACACTTGCCCCTCTCCTCACGTTCGGTCTGTGGAATCGGTTCGTCAGTATTTGATGTGGTTTACGAAATATATCCAGCGGTAACGTTAGGTGACTCACCCTGTATAGGGTGGTCCATTGATCGTGACCGGGCCAAATATCTAACGAAATAAGTGTCAAACGAAAAAATTACGAAGAACGACACGTGTCTAGCTTGAAAGGGGAAACCAGATGGTGCTATGTTTGGCGAGCTAGATGGCGCTGCCAAGGTCAAATTGATATCATCTGCGTTTCTTTAAATAAGAACCCCCCTTTTTTTTACATATTCGTGTAGTACATAATATGAATGTGTTAGTAGGACCACTTTTTTCGCTTTGTGATAGATGGCGCTGTAATAGTCACCAACATATGGCTCACAATTTTAGACGAACACTTGGTAACAAGTAAGTTTTTTAAATTAAAAATACACACCGTAGGTATTTTTGAACATTTTATTTCGGTTGTTCCAACGTGATACATGTACCTTTCTGAACTTATCATTTCTGAGAACGCATGCTGTTACAGCGCGACTACCTGTAAATACCACTTTAATGCAATAAATGCTTAAAATGATATCCGTCAATCTCAATGCATTTGGCAATACGTGTAACGACATTCCTCTCAACAGCGAGTAGTTCGTCTTCCTTAATCTACATCTACATTTATACTCCGCAAGCCACCCGACGGTGTGTGGCGGAGCGCACTTTACGTGCCACTGTCATTACCTCCCTTTCCTGTTCCAGTCGCGTATGGTTTGCGGGAAGAACGACTGCCGGAAAGCCTCCGTGCACGCTCGAATCTCTCTAATTTTACATTCGTGATCTCCTCGGGAGGTATAAGTAGGGGGAAGCAATATATTAGATACCTAATCCAGAAACGCACTCTCTCGAAACCTGGACAGCAAGCTACACCGCAATGCGGAGCGCCTCTCTTGCAGAGTCTGCCAACTGAGTTTGCTAAACATCTCCATAACGTTATCACGCTTACCAAATAACCCTGTGACGAAACGCGCCGCTCTTCTTTGGATCTTTTCTATCTACTCCGTCAACCCGACCTGGTACGGATCCCACACAGATGTACAGTCGTGCTCAAAAGTATCCGAACGACCTGAACTGCATTTCGTCTGATTCGCGTGCAACCGGCATAACGCGGCTGTCTAGCAGGTCCTCTAATCGCTCCTTGGTACAGTCGTTTGAGTATTGAAAATGGTTCCAATATGTCACCACTAGAAAACACTGCTCTGTATCGCAGTAACTCAAGATGTAAAGTAATACCACGATGCTACAAATATCAGGGAATGCCTTATCACAGATAAGACTGTCCTTAAGGCTTGTAAGCTCACATTTATTACAATAAATGACATACATGAAATGTTACCACTCTCATTATTACGTCAGATAGGAAATGCACGTAGTAAGTTCGTCGATTTCATGATTTCCTCTTCAAAGTAACATACAGTACTTATTATTTAACACAAAATGACATTAAAAATTCAAGTTAACCACGAGCAGCTAGTTGAGAATAGGTATGAACTGCAAATGACACGACGAACCGTCTCGTTCTGCATATGGATTCAAACCCAGGTCAGGCAGACTAAGCAAAGATTTCGTGACTGACGCAAACTGTCATTCCTGATTAGTCATACAGAGAGTGATATACCTCGATTTTAGACACTATCAGTTAGCAAATATCAACTTAAAATTACACAACGCAAACATTTTTAACGGACGTGAATTCCTACCCAGCATCTATCGTCCCTGTTAACGAACTACTAGAGATGTTAAGTATTGCTTCTTCACAAGTAACTTACTTGAAATGCCGCGAGGTAAAGCTTTGTGTTGTACAGGGATTCGAACCCAGAACCTAATCGGATTGTTATCGAAGCATAATCAACTGTGACATATCGAATTTTCTCGGCAGTAGCTAGATGTTTTAACTGAAATGACGAGACGAAACATTAATTTTTTTCCTTCCCAGGACTCCAACCCGGCACCTATCGCTGTTATATTATAGAGAAAACGAACGTTAAATATGGGTTTGTTGCACCAGCAGCGACATGTGAGCATGTTTGAACCATAAATAATATGACGAAGAGTTCAGTACTCATTGGGAATAGAGCCCCACACATATCGTTGTTGACTACACACAAAGAGACGTCAGCTACCGAATTTTTCTCCACCGGCAGCTCGGAATAACGTCTTGAACTTACAGTGATCTCGCAAATAGTTCTGTGTCCCACTGGGAGTAAAAAAACGTCAGATATAGTTACTGTTGACAACGAATGAAAAAACATTAGAAATCAAAATTATTATTCAACAGCAGATAGTTGTTCTCGTGCTAGAGCTTGATAATACATAATTATATCTTTAGTGCCGAGCCAGGATTCGAACCCATTCACGGGTAATATGTGGAGATTTTGAGGAATCTGCAGTTTTGAACAAGCAACAAATTGTAGCCGAGCTGTATTGTCACGAAGGGATCAAATTCCGCTGTTAAGGGCGGTCTGAGTTGCATTCTCAGTTATGAACCAATTTTATCGACATACAGTAGCTGAGATAAAAGATGGAATAAGTGTCCTGTGACTCTACATAGCGTTTGTTTCGTCACTAAAATAAATAACTAGTATAAGGAAGGTTACTGGTGATAGAGTTTCTACATGCCGCCATTCCAGACTTTATTGTGGTTCAACCCGGCAGCTACTTGGCAGAGAAAGAATATCATCTTTAATGTGAGTTGCAGACCACACTGCCATTATATCTTCTTCACTTGGTGTAGCCAGAAGAGAATGGAATCTTTCTCTCCCTATCTAAAATCATTGACAGAAGTGGGAATGGAACCTAGACCATAGGTATAAAAACCTGTCATCAGTCCAACAGACCACCAAATCCTCTTCCCTGTGACTCATTTTTCTATCATAACACCGTTGCGCCACACTTGATGAGAATTCTGACATACAGGTTTCCTGCAGTAAATTGCTGCGTGTTCAGTAAATTCATTTACTAGGTTGACCGAATCACCATGAACTAGCTGCCTCGGCTACCCAGTGCATACATTCGACTCTATTTTGTAATCACCGAAATAAAATCACGTAACTGCCACCTACACAGAACTGCCAACAGTGTAGGATGCAGAAATTTAAATATGAAGTGTTCCTTTCCATTACAGCTTTTCTATTGCTCTATCTGTTTGTAAAAAGCGTCGTGCAGCGGAAAAGAAAAGCTGTAACTGTTTCTCTCGGAGGTCTAGATCCAGCCATTTGCATTATCTCGCAGCGCTGTGGTATCCAGAAGTTCTAGAGGAATTGTTGTTCAGCACTGGAGGTGTTGTAGCTACGTGTCAGCTAGTAGTGTAATGGTAAGTGTCGTGCACCATCGGTAAGATGTCGCGAGTTCGAATACTATATTTTTTTTAAACTCAATTCTGCTGTCTGATGAAGTTACCAATCTAATGGAACTTTGAACATAATTCCCTTTACTTCTCAACCCAAAATAGTCACATGTGGAAAAAAGGGCTAACTTCTGTGACATTTTGTTCTTTTCAGGTTTGATAGACAGCCAGGCAGCAGATGCATCTCGAAGCTTTTGTATTATGTATGGGGAGAGAGCATCGTGCCAAAATACGTCAGAAAAGTATTTTCTACATTAGCTGTCGTGTGGTAATGGCATTTTATTCTTCTTCAAACAGTGTTTGACAGCTTTAACTCAGAACAAGTTTTCTACATGCATGTAATCAATAAACTTCATGTGCATCGTCAGACTGTAATAGATAATATCAGAGAATTAGCATAAATCGTTGATGATTAATTTCGCTCTGATGTTTACTATTACGAAAATTCTGCACTGTATTATAAGAAACGAAATAAAACTACCCACGATAACCTTACAACGAAAGTCTGTTTTAATAAAACTGAGTATCTGTACACAAGCATGCCTCTATCGACACGAATTAGTAAAATACTACTCACTTAGATTTTGATTGGGTCTGTGTTTAATTGGTATGCTGTCTCATACTCAAGATGTATGCAAATGTGGCATTTCACAAATATAGTTATGTATTTCTAGAAACCCAAAATTTGCTTGTAAGCAGCGGAAAGAGGCGTTACCTGTTGTGCAGCATTGTAAGTTTTTCAACATTGCACTATGAGCTGAAAGTATTTTCTTGTGATTTCCTTATTGATGTTTGATCTGACTGCTTGTAGCTCTTTCACAGAGGGGGTAAAAATGTTGAAGTCAGTGAGACTGGAACTGCGAACCATAACAGACGCTTATTCACAGGTCATCACGTTACCACAGAGCTGGCGAAGAGGAATGTGCATTGGCTTCGTCTTACAAGGTTAATAGTAACCAGAACTCATAAACCGCTATTTAAACGACGAGATTGGTTGCTATTTCCACCTGCAACGACTTTCCTGGGCTGAAAACCGTAAGTTTAAAATCTTTTGTTACACCTCAAGCGATAATAAGTGAGATTATTCAATGGAAATGACAGGTAAAATCAAGTGAACTTTGAGCCTTAATTCCGTGCACACAAGGAAGTGACTCGTCGATCACAGAGTTGCGAAACATACCCTGCCTTGTTGCCAAATCTCAGTTCCAGTACCAGCAGGAAGAAGACGAACCGATGTGATCCTACAGCGGGCTGGGAAGTGACCATAGCTTGTGTCTCCAAGTCGCAGCTGCTACCTTTGAGTATGACTATACAATACTCAAGTATAGGTCGAACGAGTGTTTTGTAAGCCACCACCTTTGTTGATGGACTAAATTTTCCAAGGACTCTCCCAATTATTCTCAACCTGGCCCCCGCCTCACCAACAATTAATTTTATATGATCATTCCGCTTCAAATGTTCCGTATCCATGCTCCCAGATATTTTACAGAAGTAACTGCTACCAGTGTTTGTTCCGTTATCATATAATCATACAATAAAGGATCCTTCTTTCTATATATTCGCAACACATTACATTTGTCTATGTTAAAGGTCAGTTGCCATTGCCTGCACCAAGTGCCTATCCGCTGCCGATGTTCCTGCATTTCGCTGCAATTTTCTAATGCTGCAACTTCTCTGTATACTACAGCATCATCCGCGAAGAGCAGCATGGAACTTCCGACACTATCTACTAGGTCATTTATATATATTGTGAAAAGAAATGGTCCGAGAACACTGCCCTGTGGCAAGCTAGAGGTTACTTTGACGTCTGTAGACGTCTCCCCGTTGAGAACAACATGCTGTGTTCTGTTTGCTAAGAACTCTTCAATCCAGCCACACAGCTGGTCTGATATTCCGTAGGCTCTTACTTTGTTTATCAGGTGACAGTGCGGAACTGTACCGAACGCCATCCGGAAGTCAAGGAAAATGGCATCTACCAGGGAGCCTGTATCTAACATTTTCTTGGTCTCATGAACAGATAAAACGAGTTGGGTCTCACATGATCGCTGTTTCCGGAATCCATGCTGATTCCTACAGAGTAGATTCTGGGTTTCCAGAAATGACATGATACGCGAGCAAAAAACATGTTTCAAAATTCTACAAAAGATCGATGTCAGAGATGTAGGCCTACAGTTCTGCGCATCTGCTCGACGACCCTTCTTGAAAACTGGAACTACCTGTGCTCTCTTCCAATCATTTGAAACCTTCCGTTCCTCTAGAGACTTGCGGTACACGGCTGTTAGAAGTGGGGCAAGTTCTTTCGCGTACTTTGTGTAGAATTGAATTGGTATCCCATCAGGTCTAGTGGACTTCCTTCTGTTGAGTGATTTCAGCTGCTTTTCTATTCCTGGGACACTTATATCGATGTCAGCCATTTTTTTGTTCTTGCGAGGATTTAGAGAAGGAACTGCAGTGTGGTCTTCCTCTGTGAAACAGCTTTGGAAAACGGTGTTTAGTATTTCAGTTTTACACGTGTCATCCTCTGTTTCAATGCCATTAAACTCCCAGAGTGTCTGGATATGCTGTTTCGATCCACTTATTGATTTAACGTAAGACCAGAACTTCCTAGAATTTTCTGTCAAGTCGGTACATAGAATTTTACTTTCGAATTCACTGAACGCTTCATGCATAGCCGTCCTTACGCTAACTTTGACATCGTTCAGCTTCTGTGTGTCTGAGAGGTTTTGGCTGCGTTTAAACTTGCAGTGAAGCACTCTTTGCTTTCGCAGTTTTTTCCTAACTTTGTTGTTGAACCACGGTGGGTTTTTCCCGACCTCACAGTTTTACTCGGCACGTACCTGTCTAAAACGCATTTTAAGATTGCCTTGAACTTTTTCCATAGACACTCAACATTGTCAGTGTCGGAACAGAAATTTTCATTCCGATCTGTTAGGTAGTCTGAAATCTGCCTCCTATTACTCTTGCTAAACAGATAAACCTTCCTCCCTCCTCTGTGAAACAGCTTTGGAAAACGGTGTTTAGTATTTCAGTTTTACACGTGTCATCCCCTGTTTCAATATTCCTATTTACTTCCATATTCAGGGATGCTGCAACGGCCTTACGATCACTGATTCCCTGTTCTGCACATACAGAGTCGAAAAGTTCGGGTCTGTTTGTTATCAGTAGTTCCAAGATGTTATCTCCACGAGTCGGTTCTCAGTTTAATTGCACGAGGTAATTTTCGGATAATGCACTCAGTCTAATGTCACTCGATGCTCGGTCCCTACCACCCGTCCTAAACATCTGAGTGTCCCAGTCTATATCTGGTAAATTCAAATCTCCACCTAAGACTATAACATACTGAGGAAATATATGTGAAATGTATTCCACATTTTCTCTCAGTTGTTCTGTCACTAATGCTGCTGAGTCGGGAGGTCGGTAAAAAGAGCCAATTATTAACCTAGTTCGGTTGTTGAGTATAACCTCCACCCATAATAATTCACAGGAACTATCAACTTCTATTTCACTACAGGAGAAACTACTACTAACAGCGACAAACAAGTCCCCAGAGGTTGCATGCAATCTCTCCTTTCTAAACACCGTGTGTGCCTTTGAAAAATTTCGGCAGAATTTATCTCTGGCTTCAGCCAGCTTTCCGTACGTATAACGATTTAAGTTTCGGTGCTTTCTATCAGCGCTTGAAGTTCCGGTACTTTACCAATGCAGCTTCGACAGTTTACAATTACAATAACGATTGCTGCTTGGTCCCCGCATGTCCTGACTTTGCCCCGCACCCTTTGAGGCTGTTGCCCTTTCTGTTTTTGCCCGAGGCCATCTAACCTAAAAAACCGCCCAGTCCACGCCACACAACTCCTGCTATCCGTGTAGCCGCCTGCTGCGTGTAGTGGCCTCCTGACCTATACAACGGAACCCGAAACCCCACCATCCTATGGCGCAAGTCGAGGAATCTACAGCCCAAACGGTCGCAGAACCGTATCAGCCTCTGATTCAGACCCTCCACTCGGCACTGTACCAAAGGTCCGCAGTCAGTCCTGTCGACGATGCAGCAGATGGTGAGCTCTGCTTTCATACCGCTAGCGAGACTGGCAGTCTTCACCAAATCCTATAGCCGCCGGAAGCCAGAGAGGATTTCCTCTGATCCATAGCGAAACACATTATTGGTGTCGACATGAGCGACCACCTGCAGATGGGTGCACCCTGTACCCTTCATGGCATCCGGAAAGACCCTTTCCACATGTGGAATGACTCCTCCCGGTATGCACATGGAATGCACATTGCTTTTCTTCCCCTCCCTTGCAACCATATCCCTAAGGGGCCCCATTACGCGCCTAACGTTGGAGCTCCCAACTACCAGTAAGCCCACCCTCTGTGACCGCCCAGATCTTGCAGACTGAGGGGCAACCTCTGGAACAGGACAAGCAGCTACGTCCGGCCGAAAATCAGTATCAGCCGGAGACAGAGCCTGAATCTGGTTCGTCAGACCAACTGGAGAGGCCGTCTGGAATGTCTTTCGCCCCCTGCCACACCTCGAGACGACCTCCCACTCTACCACAGGTGAGGGTCAGCCTCAATGTGGGGAGTATCCCGGGCATCCACAGCCATAACACGATCGGGGGTTGCGTGGGACGAGCTGGCCGTCCCCGACAAAATAAGACGGATCCCCACAGTGATTCCCATTGGTAACAGCCTCAAGCTGTGCCTGAGCCAACATTGCCTGAAGCTGGGAGCGAAGGGATGCCAACTCAGCCAGCATCCGAAGATAGCAGTCGCTATGTTCGCACATGCATTGACAATTCCTGACGATACAAACATCCTTCAACTTTCTCCACAGAAAGAAATCCGGGGACGTCAGAGCCGGTGAACGTGCAGGCCATGTTATGGTGCTTCCACGACCAATTCACCTGTCATGAAATGTGCTATTCAATAACGCTTCAACCGGACATCCATCACGTTGGAAATACATTGCCATTATACCATGCATTGAAACATCCTGTTGTAACATCGGTAGAACATTACGTAGGAAATCAGCATACATTGGACCATTTAGATTTCCATCCATAAAATGGGGGCCAATTATCCTTCCTCCCATAATTAGCATCATTAGCCCGCCAAGGTCGGTTATGTTAAACTTGTCGCAGCCATCGTGGATTTCCCGTTGCCAAATAGTGCATATGATGTCGGTTTACGGTACCGCTGTAGGTGAACGACGCTTTGTCCCCAAATTTGTCATCGTCCCGTAATATCTCTTGTGCCCAGTGGCAGAACTGTACACGATGTTCAAAGTCGTCGCCATGCAATTCCTGGTGCATAGAAATATGGTACGGGTGCAATCGATGTTGATGTAGCATTCTCAACATCGACGTTTTTGAGATTGATTCTCGCGCAATTTGTCTGCTACTGATGTGCGGATTAGCGGCGACAGCAGCTAAAACACCTACTTTGGCATTATCATTTGTTGCAGGTCATGGTTGGCGTTTCACATGTGGCTGAATATTTCCTGTTTCCTTAAATAACGTAACTATCCGGCGAACGGTCCGGACACATGGATGATGTCGTCCAGGATACCGAGCAGCATGTATAGCACACTCCCGTTGGGTATTTTCATCACAATAGCCATACATCAACACGATATCGACCCTTTCTGCAATTGGTAAATGGTCCATTTTAACACGGGTAATGTATCACGAAGCAAATACCGCCCGCACTGGCGGAATGTTACGTGATACCACGTACGTCTACGTTTGTAACTATTACAGCGCCATCTATCACAAAGCGAAAAAAGTGGGCCGACTAAAACATTCATACTTCTATTAACCTACCCACGGATCTCTTACTTGCAGAACTGATTCCCTTAAGAGATCACGGTGCATCTACACTGAAAGAAAGGATCATTGTTCGACGTGATAAAGCCACGGCGAACAACGATCCTTTCAGTGTAGATGTTCACCATGCCTGATCTCTTATGGGAATCATGGATTTCCAAGTAATAGGTCCTTGGGTAGGTGACGCTACATCAACAGTCTGTAAGAGGAAGAAGATCTGGGTCTGATGGCCGCGGTGATTAAAGAGACCACATTTCATAAAGAGGGAAGTGCGGTTTTGGGCCTGGTCTGGTACAAGTTTTCGAACATTACCATTGATCTATTCCAGTACCCAATTGCGGCTAAAGTCAGTTTCTTTTGCTGTTCGCTGCTTACGATGAGAACAAAGGTTAACAATGTGAAAAATTTTAAGATAACATTTTTTTTCATATTTTTTGGGACTCGGATAGGTTTTGCATACTTTTTTCGAAAACAGCGCTGACAATCGACTACAGCGTACACCGCGCTGCCGCCGTACCCGCCGGACCATTGTGTGCAGCCAAGTCAACTACGTTCCACTCTGCAGGTCCTTGCCGCAAATAAAATTTTCGATACTGCAGTTATCCGACATACATAAGATTCTGTAATTTATTTTTCTTAGGAATTGTTAACTTGCCACGGAAAAACCCAACGTGTCCCAGAGAATAATCCCATTTGGCCCAAATTTTCGGATTTTTCCAAGTTTCTGTCTGGTGTTGGCAATTTAAGTGATGGAGGCCTATGTAAGATACTGAAAACTGATCTACGACTGACGAAAGGGCTCTGTAAGATACTGAAACCGATCTGCGACTAATTTTAACCTCTTCCTGTGTGTTTTCGGTTTTGGTACGTCGATCCTAATCCACTAGGTCCTCAGTTTCCTTGCGATATCCCGTTCTTTACAGACAAATTCCTTGAAGAAGTGGCAGACCACTGGAAGCGTCTGTGTTACCTCAATAGTGTTTGTTGTCATATCCTTCCACCAACTTACCATGGTTTCTTCCAGCGGTTTTTCTCTCCATACGCAATGAATATATGTTATCAACGTTCGATACCACACTTGTTAGGGGTTGTAGTTGTCGACCGCAGTCCGTACTAGTATCGCTGGACCCGCGAGTCGAGACTAACGCCGCTCCGCGGCTGTCAACAAGTCTCCAGTGTGTGCACGGCCCTCTTGCTCAGGACGTCAAGTAGGAAAGTAGTATAGCCTTCAGCTGATAAGAAGTAACCTCTAACAAGGCGCTTAGTTAAAGTATGGTCTATGTGATGCCTCTATAGCTCTCTGTTTGTAATTGTATTCTTCCTGACTATGAAGACTCCTAAACCACTAGTTAAGTACAATAAATTGTTTTTGTACCAACAACTTCTAAATATTTTAGCCGTTGTAGACCCAGACCATGCCGCCAGTTCCTTATGGACTTCACTGACAAACTTGCTGTATATGCAAAGAAGAGATCTGCATGTTTCTATTTAGCATTGGCCACCAGACATTCACATTGGCGACGATTCGTTCGTCGTCATCGTAACAAAACGAATAACACCACCATCACGAATGCATGCCTCAGCTGGCCGATAGAAACAGTCTGTCAAAAAAAGGACACATTTTTCACATATGTTAATTTGAAATTCTGAATAAATAAACATCTCGCTACCTAAAATTTTGCCGCAGCAAATACGACACCAGTGTAGGCCTGTAACTGATGTTCCTGCTGCGTATTTTTTTTTTTTAATTCAGTAGCTCGCTACGACTCAATGATATCGTGAGCTGTGTTGGAGCACCACTTGAAGGCAGACACACATGCAGGTGTCCATATCATTAGGAGCAACACATTTTTCCCTTGTATGCTGTTTAGAAATATTGGGGACATTATTATCTTCACATCGTTCTCATATTTTTACAGTGCATTTTTACCACCTCGTCAATTTTATAAACAAGCTAAAAATATAGTTATGGTAAAACCTTTTTCATAGTCCCAGATTTTACTTTTTTCCGCCATTTATGTTATTTCTGATGTTCCGCCGTGGTCCCTCCTCATTCCATTAGTATTTTCCCATCATTAAGAGTTTCGTATGGCCATGATTTCCCAAATTTGTACCTTCGAACCACTACTAAAGTTTTCAATATTTATTTTCAAACCAATTTTCGTGAGAACTATATAGTTTTCCTACCCACACACAACTTTAAGTATAATGCTTAACATAAAACTTCCCATGCCGAAGAAGTTTTACATGTCTGTATTTAAAGTTCATTTATGGCATGGTTCTGTCTGTTGTCATGGCAAGTTCAATTTCTTGCCATAAACCAACAATATTTCTGGGGAATATATTTGAACATTTCGATAATTAACTGATGGTTCAACCTCATTATTGTAATTATCAGACCGCTACGGTCGCAGGTTCGAATCCTGCCTCGGGCATGGATGTGTGTGATGTCCTTAGGTTAGCTAGGTTTAAGTAGTTTTAAGTTCTAGGGGACTGATGACCTCAGATGTTGAGTCCCATAGTGCTCAGAGCCATTTGAACCATTTTTGTAATTGTCATTTCACTTATTACTGTTAATTTGTACTATTTTTTGTCATGAGTCTTCCGACTTGTTTGATGCGGCCCGCCACGAATTCCTCTTGTGAGCTAATCTCTTGATTTCAGTGTAGAACTTGTAACGTAAGCCTCAATTATTTTCTGGATGTATTCCAATCTCTGTCTTCCTCTGGTGCCATGGAAGTCATTCCCTCATAACTTAATAGATGTCCTATCATCCTGTCCCTTCTCCTTATCAGTGTTTTCCATATATTCATTTCCTCTCCGATTCTGCACAGAACTTCCTCATTCCTTACCTTATGAGTCCATCTAATTTTCAACATTCGTCTGTAGCACCACATCTCAAATGCTTCGATTCTCTTCTGTACCTGTTTTCCCACAGTCCATGTTTCACTACCATACAATGCTGTAGTCCAAACCTTTCTTTTATTTCCATCATTACTTCCTCGATGTACAGATAGAACAGTAGTGAGCGGAAGGCTACATCCTTGTTTTGCAACCTTTTTATACGATCACTTCGTTCTTGGTCGTCGACTCTTACTATTCCCTCTTGGTTGTTGTACATATTGTATATGAGCCGTCTCTCCCTATAGCCTACCTCTAACGTTTCTCAGAATTTAGAACGTCTTGCACCAATTCACACTGTCGAACGCATTTTCTAGATCGACAAATCCTGTGAACATGTCTTCATTTTTCTTTAGTCTTGCTTCCATTATTAACGGCAACCTCAGAATTGCCTCTCAGTGCCTTTACCTTTCCTAAAGTCAAGCTGATCGTCATCTAGCGCATCCTGAATTTTCTTTTCCATTCTTTTGTATATTATTCTTGTAAGCAACTTGGATGCATGAGCTGTTAAGCTGATTGTGCGGTAATTCTCGCACTTGTCAGTTATTGCCGTCTTCGGAATTTTGTGGATAATGCTTTTCCGAAAGTCTGATGGTATGTCGCCAGACTCATACATTCTACACACCAACGTGAATAGTCATTTTGTTACCACTTCCCCAATGATTCTGATGGGATGTTATCTACTTCTTCTGCCTTATTTTATCATAAGACCTCCAAAGCTGTCTTAAATTCTGATTCTAATACTGGATCCACTGTCTCTCCTAAATCAACTCCAGATGAAACCTCCCTGTAGAAAAACTTTATAAATGACTGTGCTCGTAAACCTCTTACGTTATTTGATTTTCAAACGGCTGAACAAAGCTGAACGTACTCAGACATTTCTCTCTTTACTTATTCTGATCATCACTAAACTGACACACAATAATTTTAGCGCACGCAATCTGACTTTCAATAATCCCTACAAAAGAGTGGCTCTGACTAACAATGACATATATCTTTCATGAATCACTTACCTCAAAAAATGTTCGTTACTCGAACTACTGCAATACAGCGAGCGCCAATACAGCCAGCTAAATAAAAGATTCTAACTAATGAAGGCACTAACTACTGATAGGCATAGTTAGCCAAAGAAAGATTTGGATAGAGAACAAACAATGTATTTACCTTAATAACGTTCCAAAGTCATCATATATCAGTTCATGATACGCAGTATTACAAATGTACTCTTTCTGATGGACACCCGTCCACATCGTACGCTCTCAAAATTCTGTCATCTCTCTCTCCACATCCACCACTGCTGGCGGCTCACCTCCAACTGCGCAACGCTACGCGCTGTTCACATCCAACTGCCCCACACTACAATAGCGAATATTCCCACAATGCCAACCAGCCACAGACTGCACAAAGCACAGCCAGTGATATTCATACACAGCGCTACGTGACGTTACCTACATAAAAACCTAAACAGCCTACTTACACGGTCTCTCAATTTTTTTTCCTGCACCCATTTCTCAGCGACTTGTATCTCTCTATTCCTGAGTTTCATAGGACATTTCTGTACTTCCTCCTTTCATCGATCAATTGAAATATTTCTTCTGTTACCCATGGTTTCTTCCCAGTTACCTTCTTTGTGCCTATATTTTCCTTCCCAACTCCTCCGATGGCCTTTTGTAGATGTGTCCATTCCTCTTCAACTGTACTACCTATTGAACTATTCTTTATTGCTGTATCTACAGCCATAGAGAACTTCAATCGTATCTCGTCATTCCTTAGCACATCCGTATCCCATTTCTTTGCATATTGATTCTTCCTGACTAATGTCTTAAACTTCAGTCTATTATTCATCAATACTATAATGTGATCTGAGTCTGTATCACCCAACGTTTCCCAAGTATACCTCCTCCTCTTGTGATTCATGAACAGGATATTCGCCATTACTAGCTTCTCTATTATTCCTTGTCCTAAGCCCATAATCTCCTGTAACCTTTTCTTCTATTCTGTCCCCTACAACTGCATTCCAGTCTCCCATGACTATTAGATTTTCATATTCCTTTACATACTGTATTACCCTTCCAATATCCACATACTCTTTCTCTGTCTCTTCATGTTCAGCTTTCGACGTCGGCATGTATAGCTGAACTATCGTTGTCGGTTCTTTGCATTTCCCTTTTCAGATTTTCTAGTTTCCCTACCACGTTCAAGCATCTGACATTCCACGCCCCGACTCGCAGAACGTTATCCTTCCATTGATTATTCGATATTTTTCTCATATTAACCTCCCCCTTGCCAGTCCCTCCTGGAGATCCGAATTGGGGACTATTCCGAAATCTTTTGCCAATGGAGAGATCATCATGACACTTCTTCAATTACAGGCCACATGTCCTGTGGATACACGTTGCGTGACCTTAATCCAGTGGTTTCCATTGCCTTCTACATTCCCAAGCCGTTGATTACGGCTGACTCTTCAGCCTTTAGGGGATTTTTCCCACCCCTTGGACAAGAGAGTTTCCTGTACGTCCATCCTCTCCTCTTCGACAGGGCCATTGGCAGAATGAGGGGCGACTTCTTGCGGCGAAAGTCTTTGGCCGCCAATGTTGATTACTAATCAAAGTTTGAACAGCAGTGGGATTCGAACCCGGGACCGAATACGTTTTTATTATGAATCACAGACGCTACCACTCTTTTTTGCATTTTGTTCGTGACTGTTCGGTGTATTTGACCGTAGCGGACACATGACACCCGCTGAAGTTCTTTGGTGATCCTTTCACTCAGTATTTGTATGACAGAGGCCAGCCAGCTCTCTGACAGACACCGCTGAGCTTCCGTGCCGGCACCCCTGCACCAAGGGAGTCGTTGTACCAAATATGGACATCGCAAAAAGATATCAGCATTTTGTATGGATATTATACCATACATAATATTTATTTGTCAAATATTGGCATTCGTGTGGCAGCTTTTTATTTTCGTTATGAAACTGAAGGTAAATATTAAACTGCATGATCCCAGTATTTCAGGAAATGCAGAAAGATTTTGTAGCTACAGACGCGTTTTATCCGACCACAGATGTTCCCTCATTTTCGTAACATCAGCATGCTGACTGTCATAAACTGCAATAGCTCTACGAGGTTTTTGCAAAAATTGTCGTACATTTTCTGTTCTGGCGTAACCACAAGCGCTGGAACGAAGATGAAGAACGCATGAGAAGAGAAGGCGTGAGGCGACGTCAGCCCATAGCCCTCTGAGTAGGACCGCACCACGACTGGAGAACCTCTAGCCGAAGGGAATGATATAAGTACCGCTCCTGCCAGCCTTGGGCGCACAGTGTTAGCACAGTAGTAGGAGACCATTATAGGAGACCATTATGGCAGCACTGACGTGTGATCCATATCAGTTGCTTACTAAACTTCGTTACAGCAAAGCACTTTGATTAATTGCATGTCGCCTATCGCTTACGACAGAGTTGTAAATTCAGAGTATTGTCAATCTTCTGCTTTGTAATAAAAACCATTAATTTGATTTGCTTGAGTTGTTGTATAGCATTCCGAGGACGCAGCATCCTTCGGCACCTTATATGAGACGAGTGGACACGATCCCAAACTTTCAAAGAAACAGATTTCTGGAAGTTAATTATCCTTTCTATAATTTCAGTTCAAATCTTCTGAACAGATTTTTCATAGTCTAGCTCTTTTTATAACTCATTGTGCACATATTTTAATATAATTTTTGCGTCACCTTACAGACATTTCCACATCAATTTAGCGTTCATTTTCCAGATATTTTAACTCACAAAAACCCATACCCTGTGGATACAAGCCATTTTTCATATTCGTAAACTTGGCTTAGCTGTATCCACTGCTCCCTCCTTCCCACCCCATCCACTCCTCGCCCCTCCCTTGTGAGATACCCTGCCTGATGGTTACTGCTGGTCCTACTTGTAAGAGAGAGAAATTTATAATTATATTCTGAACAATCTTTCAATTAGGAATAAGGTTTACGTTTTCTATCTATGATCTGCAAAAAATTTCCTTTACCGTCCATAATTAGCACAGGAGGTATAAGAACAACTCTAGGGACTATCACTCACAAGTACTAACAAGACATAATGAATGGTGCCACAGACCAAGGTGAGAGAGCCACACGTAGCCTGCCGACAGAGTATTTGTATGATAGTAATGTCTATCTAACCTGTCCATGGTTCTCTGTTCCTCAACCATCAGCAGAAGCCGTACATAAACAGATTTTTTGAATATAAAACAATATGAAACACTGATATCTGATGAACAATAATATTGCCCGATTTGCATGAGCGCGTGAGGTTCTCGGTATCCGGCCGTCCGTGTGAATAGCTTGCACAAATGTTCAATAGCCACTGTGGAGGTTTTCACGGGTATCGTGTCCGAATTCCCACTTCGCATGAGAGCGATGTCATATGTGAAACAGTAGGGCCGACACGCTACGAGAGCCCATTTTAATGTCCGTATGTAACGGGAATTGTTAGCTGTAGCGCTTATGACGTCATCATGACGCCTAGCAGTGGTATTAAAGAGTAGGGTATGGGCAGTGACTGATACGTATTGTTCCCCACTTAATGTAATGTCATTTAGATAAGTTTTCTGGAAACCGTGGAAACAGTGCCACACGTAGAATACGTAAATCCACGCATCAAAATTAAGAGGGTCTGCCATTTACAAACACCAGAGAAAGTGTTACAATGAGCAATCTATGTAATTACTTGACAAAGAAGCCAACACGAAAAACTTTTTGGTTAAGCTAACTCAACACTAACCACATGTTATCACTGGGGCAGGCATTTCTGAAATGAATCTTTCTATGACTGTGAACGGTATTCTTTTTCATTTGTTGGCATTACTCTTCTGACTACGAATTCCTCTCCTGTGCCAACCTCTTTATCTCAGAGTAGCTCATCCAACCTACGTCCTCAGTTATTTGCTGGACGTATTCCAATCTCTCTCTTCCTCTACATAATTTAACCTCTGCAGCTCTCTATAATAGCATCGAAGTTATTCTGACGTCTTAACATATGTCCTACCATCCTGTCCCTCCTTTTGTCCGTGTTTTTCATATTTTCCTTTCATCGCCGATCCTTCAGGAAAACTTCCTCATTCATTACCTTATCAGTCCATCAAATTTTCGACATTTTTCTATAGCAGCACATCTCAAATGCTTCGATTCTCGTTTTTGCTGTTTTTCCACAGTCCTTGTGTCATTATCGTAGAATTCTGTGCTCCAAACATACACTGTCAGATATTTGTTTCTCAAATGAAGGCCTATGTTTGGTATCAGTAGAGTCTTCGTGACCAGAAATGCTCTTTTTGCTAGTGCTAGTCTGCTTTTTATGTCTTTCAGGCTCCGTCCATCATGAGTTATTTGCTACCTAGGTAGCAGAATTCCTTAAGTTCATTTAGTTCGTCATCTCCAATCCTGATGTTAAGTGTCTCGCTCTACTCATTTCTGCTACTTCTCATTACTTTCATCTTTCTTCGAGTTACTCTCAATCCTTATTCTGTACTCATTAGACTGTTTGTTCCACTCAGCAGATCTTGTATTTCTTCTTCACGTTCAATGATTTCTTTTATGTCCGTTAATGCTTCTCCAATTTATAGATTAAACAGTACGGGCTGAAGACAACAACCTTTTTAATCGGAGCGCTCCATTCTTGGTTTTCCGCTCTCATTGTTCGCCTTGGTTCTTGTACATACTTGGATATTAGACGTCTTCGCTATAGCCTACCCCTATTTTTCTCCGAATTTCGAACATGTTGCACCATTTGACATTGTGCAACTCTACTTCCGGGTCTACAAGTCCTAAGAATTCGTCTCTATTTTTCTGTAGTCTTGCTTCCATTATCAACTGCGACGTGAGGAGTGCCTCTCTGGAGCCTTTAGCATTCATAAAGCAGAAGTGATCGTCATCTAACACATCCTCTGTTTTTTTACCATTCTTCTGTATATTATTCATGTCAGCAATTTGGATGTATGAGCTGTTCAGCTGACCGTGCGATAATTCTCGAACATGTCGGCTCTTACAGTATTCATAACTGTGGGGATGATGTTCTTCTGAAAGTCAGATTGTATACTGCCTGACTCTTACACTCTACGCTCAGTCGTTCTGTTGCCAATTGCCCCAAGGATTTTATAAATTCTTATCGAATAATATCCATCCCTACTGCCTTATTTGATTTTAAGTGTTCCAAAGCTCTTTTAAACTGTGATTCTAATGTACTGTCCACCTTATCTCTTCTACATGACTCCTGTTTCTTCTTGTCTCACGTCATCAGACACATCTTCCGCCTCACAGAGGCCTTAAATGTACACTTTCCCCATATTCGCTCTTTATCTGCGTTTAACGGTTGAATTCCGATTGCACTTTTAATATTTACAAATTTACTTTTAATCTCACGGAAAGTTGTTTTGACTTTTCTATTTACTTAAAAAGTCCTAACAAACATTTCATTTTCGAATTTTTCATATTTTTCTTGCAGCCTGTGATATCTCCACCCGGCACTCCTTTGACGGCTTTATAACCTGCGGCGCAGGAGAAAGAAGGGCGAACCCATGAGGCGAGCGACTGAGAAGCGAACACTGCAGCCATTGTGCAAGCACACAGGTGGTAGCCTGGCGGACGCCCTCGCCCCGCTGAAGAATGAACACATGGCTAAGAGCCTGTTGGGCAATGAGAATCGGGTCGAAAACTGATGGACTCCTTCAGCCATTAGCACGGAATGTCAAGAATGCACCCGCGAAAGCGCGTCAAATCTTCTGCCCTGGCTCAATCGTTTTACCTATCTTAGAAAACAAGGTCGTGTCGAGTCCAGCAACCCATACTCAGGAGGAGGAGAGTACACAAAGAGTGATGGATTAACACAGAGGTTCGTGCGAAAGAAGCCAGCCCTTATGAAAAGATGTTTTCTGGAGAGTATGGACTTTCCTTTTAAATCACGGATGCCAGCAGACTCTGAGACGAAGCACATACATACGTTTGTTCAGGTCTCACGCAGCGGTTTCAAAGAAGTGTCGTGTGGTTACTCCCACAACAACTTCTGAATGCAGAAAAACGCCGGAAGAATGTGATATCGCGAGAAAGACGCCAATTCGAGAGTCACACCCCAGTGCATGCAAGATCTGGAATTTCCTCCCTGTAATGGGAGGCATGGACATGAAACTGCGACCAGTCATTGGGCAGGACTGGAAATTTAGTCCGCCATGAACCATGGACCTTGCCGTTGGTGGGGAGGCTTGCGTGCCTCAGCGATACAGATAGCCGCACCGTAGGTGCAACCACAACGGAGGGGTATCTGTTGAGAGGCCAGACAAACGTGTGGTTCCTGAATAGGGGCAGCAGCCTTTTCAGTAGTTGCAAGGGCAACAGTCTGGATGATTGACTGATGTGGCCTTGTAACAATAACCAAAACGGCCTTGCTGTGCTGGTACTGCGAACGGCTGAAAGCAAGGGGAAACTACAGCCGTAATTTTTCCCGAGGGCATGCAGCTTTACTGTATGATAAAATGATGATGGCGTCCTCTTGGGTAAAATATTCCGGAGGTAAAATAGTCCCCCATTCGGATCTCCGGGCGGGGACTACTCAAGAGGATGTCGTTATCAGGAGAAAGAAAACTGGCGTTCTACGGATCGGACCGTGGAATGTCAGATCCCTTAATCGGGCAGGTAGGTTAGAAAATTTAAAAAGGGAAATGGATAGGTTGAAGTTAGATATAGTGGGAATTAGTGAAGTTCGGTGGCAGGAGGAACAAGACTTCTGGTCAGGTGACTACAGGGTTATAAACACAAAATCAAATAGGGGTAATGTAGGAGTAGGTTTAATAATGAATAGGAAAATAGGAACGCGGGTAAGCTACTACAAACAGCATAGTGAACGCATTATTGTGGCCAAGATAGATACGAAGCCCACACCTACTACAGTAGTACAAGTTTATATGCCAACTAGCTCTGCAGATGACGAAGAAATTGAAGAAATGTATGATGAAATAAAAGAAATTATTCAGATAGTGAAGGGAGACGAAAATTTAATAGTCATGGGTGACTGGAATTCGAGTGTAGGAAAAGGGAGAGAAGGAAACATAGTAGGTGAATATGGATTGGGGCTAAGAAATGAAAGAGGAAGCCGCCTGGTAGAATTTTGCACAGAGCACAACATAATCATAGCTAACACTTGGTTTAAGAATCATGAAAGAAGGTTGTATACATGGAAGAACCCTGGAGATACTAAAAGGTATCAGATAGATTATATAATGGTAAGACAGAGATTTAGGAACCAGGTTTTAAATTGTAAGACATTTCAGGGGCAGATGTGGACTCTGACCACAATCTATTGGTTATGACCTGTAGATTAAAACTGAAGAAACTGCAAAAAGGTGGGAATTTAAGGAGATGGGACCTGGATAAACTGAAAGAACCAGAGGTTGTACAGAGTTTCAGGGAGAGCATAAGGGAACAATTGACAGGAATGGGGGAAAGAACTACAGTAGAAGAGGAATGGGTAGCTTTGAGGGATGAAGTAGCGAAGGCAGCAGAGGATCAAGCAGGTAAAAAGACGAGGGCTAGTAGAAATCCTTGGGTAACAGAAGAAATATTGAATTTAATTGATGAAAGGAGAAAATATAAAAATGCAGTAAATGAAGCAGGCAAAAAGGAATACAAACGTCTCAAAAATGAGATCGACAGGAAGTGCAAAATGGCTAAGCAGGGATGGCTAGAGGACAAATGTAAGGATGAAGAGGCCTATCTCACTAGGGGTAAGATAGATACTGCCTACAGGAAAATTAAAGAGACCTTTGGAGATAAGAGAACGACTTGTATGAATATCAAGAGCTCAGATGGAAACCCAGTTCTAAGCAAAGAAGGGAAAGCAGAAAGGTGGAAGGAGTATATAGAGGGTCTATACAAGGGCGATGTACTTGAGGACAATTTTATGGAAATGGAAGAGGATGTAGATGAAGATGAAATGGGAGATAAGATACTGCGTGAAGAGTTTGACAGAGCACTGAATGACGTGAGTCGAAACAAGGCCCCCGGAGTAGACAACATTCCATTGGAACTACTGACGGCCTTGGGAGAGCCAGTCCTAACAAAACTCTACCATCTGGTGAGCAAGATGTATGAAACAGGTGAAATACCCTCAGACTTCAAGAAGAATATAATAATTCCAATCCCAAAGAAAGCATGTGTTGACAGATGTGAAAATTACCGAACTATCAGTTTAATAAGTGACAGCTGCAAAATACTAACACGAATTCTTTACAGACGAATGGAAAAACTAGTAGAAGCCAACCTCGGGGAAGATCAGTTTGGATTCCGTAGAAACACTGGAACACGTGAGGCAATACTGACCTTACGACTTATCTTAGAAGAAAGATTAAGGAAAGGCAAACCTACGTTTCTAGCATTTGTAGACTTAGAGAAAGCTTTTGACAATATTGACTGGAATACTCTCTTTCAAATTCTAACGGTGGCAGGGGTAAAATACAGGGAGCGAAAGGCTATTTACAATTTGTACAGAAACCAGATGGCAGTTATAAGAGTCGAGGGGCATGAAAGGGAAGCAGTGGTTGGGAAGGGAGTAAGACCGGTTTGTAGCCTCTCCCCGATGTTGTTCAATCTGTATATTAAGCAAGCAGTAAAGGAATCAAAAGAAAAATTCGGAGTAGGTATTAAAATTCATGGAGAAGAAATAAAAACTTTGAGGTTCGCCGATGACATTGTAATTCTGTCAGAGACAGCAAAGGACTTGGAAGATCAATTGAATGGAATGGACAGTGTCTTGAAAGGAGGATATAAGATGAACATCAACAAAAGCAAAACAAGGATAATGAAATGTAGTCGAATTAAGTCGGGTGATGCTGAGGGAATTAGATTAGGAAATGAGACACTTAAAGTAGTAAAGGAGTTTTGCTATTTGGGGAGCAAAATAACTGATGATGGTCGAAGTAGAGAGGATGTAAAATGTAGACTGGCAATGGCAAGGAAAGCGTTTCTGAAGAAGGGAAATTTGTTAACATCGAGTATAGATTTAAGTGTCAGGAAGTCATTTCTGAAAGTATTTGTATGGAGTGTAGCCATGCATGGAAGTGAAACATGGACGATAACCAGTTTGGACAAGAAGAGAATAGAAGCTTTCGAAATGTGGTGCTACAGAAGAATGCTGAAGATTAGATGGGTAGATCACATAACTAATGAGGAAGTATTGAATAGGATTGGGGAAAAGAGAAGTTTGTGGCACAACTTGACCAGAAGAAGGGATCGGTTGGTAGGACATGTTCTGAGGCATCAAGGGATCACCAATTTAGTACTGGAGGGCAGCGTGGATGGTAAAAATCGTAGAGGGAGACCAAGAGATGAATACACTAAGCAGATTCTGAAGGATGTAGGTTGCAGTAGGTACTGGGAGATGAAAAAGCTTGCACAGGATAGAGTAGCATGGAGAGCCGCATCAAACCAGTCTCAGGACTGAAGACCACAACAACAACAACATTGACAATGTCGAGAAAAGAAGCATTTAGAGAAATCGTTGGGCTAGTGGTGAATGAGGAGTGAAAACAGAAGCGGTGAGAGGGCACGGAAACAAAAGGACGTGAGGTGTCTTCCACCCATCGCCAACATACGTCTCCCGTGATACCGCTTCTTCAGCCACGCAACCCACAACGGCGAGACAACGTCGAGATGGTATCCGGGATTTCGCTGCGCAGCCGCGGCACACTTGGAAGATCAGCTAACTCGCGCCACACAGCTCCAAGGCGACGTGCTGTAAATATCTGGCGCCTGCCACCGTCACCAAGGCGCGAGATATTGCGTCGTGAGATTACTCCCCCCCCCCCCCCTCCTTCCCCTTTGTAACTGAGTCGTGTCCATTCCCAGTCATATCAGCCCTGAGATCTGTAATTTCGTTTTCTTTTGACTAAGCGGTACTGAAATAAATACGTTTTCTTCATGTTTTCATCATTTAAGCAATCTCTTTCATTCGCACATGCACTCCATCATCTCATAACCTTATGTATTGGACTTCATTTAGTTGTTGTAGTCACTTAACTGTTGGTTCCCAACGTGGGGCGGTTTCATTAGTAACTTATTTGCTATGTGGTATCACAAGCTCTTTCTCGAGTTCACCAGTAGTCATTTCGCCTTAGCTTCCCTACACTTCTTACTTATTTCATTCCTAAGTGACTTGTATTTCTGTATTGTTGAATTTCCACGAATAGTTTTGCTCTTCCTTCTTTGTCGATCAACTGCGGTACCCATGGTTTCTTCGCAGTTTCCTTCTTTGTACCTATTTTTTTTTCTTTCCAGCTTCTGTGACTGACACTCTTAGGCAAGTCCATTCCGAACTGCCTGCTGAGCTATTCCTTATCGCAGTATCGATAGCCATATAGAGCTTCAAGGGATTTAATTTCTTAGCACTCCCGTATCCCACTTCTATATGCATTGATGTTTCCTGACTAGTCTGTTACGCTTCAGACTATTCTTCATCAATATTACATTGTGATTTGACTCTACATCTGCTCCTTTTCTTTACAATCCAGTATCTGATTTCCGAATCTCTGCTTGACCATGGTGTAATTTATTTGAAAACTTCGCTTATCTCCCGGCTTTTTCCAAGTACACCTGGCCCTCCTGCGATTTTTGAATAGAGGAATCGCTATCACTACCTGAAATTTATTGGTGAATTAAACTAGCCTTGCTTCTCTCTCATTCCTACTACCAAGCCCATATTCTCCCGTAAGCCATTCTTGTACCTCTTCCCCTACAACTGCACTCTAATCCCCCATGACTATTAGGTTTTCATGTCCCATCACGTGCTGAATTACCCGTTCAACATGCTCATATACAGTCTCTTTCTCTCCATATTTCGCTTGCGACTTTGTCGCGTGTTACTGAGCGATAAGTGTCGACCCCGGTTTCCGGTCAAATCTGATGCTACTGAACTGTTCGCAGCTGCTCATTCACTGCCCAGCTTTCTTATTCGTGACTTATGGCACTCCCGTCGTACTAATTTCTGATGCTGTTGATATTACCCTGTATTCGTCTGGCCAGAAATCATTGTCCATTTCACTTCAGTGATCTCCCCCATATCTAGTTTGAGACTTTGTCCTGTGGATACGCATTTCATGTCTTTAATCCAGTGGTTCCATTGTCTTCTGGGTTGATAAAGGCTGATTCTTCCTTCCTTAGGGCCAGTGTCGCATCCCCAAGGACAAGAGAGGGCCCTAAGTATACGTCCCAGATCACCATTGCTTTATTTCCTTTGTAGGGTGTAAAAACTACGCATACAAAACTTTTGTGTGTTTAAAGAAGAAAAAACTACTTTATTATGTGAAAAAACTTTCAGAGTTGCTCCGTTTCCCCAGTGGTGGCCAACTGAAATTTTGATGCCCCTGAAGATCAGAGACGATGTTCGAACTTCCGTGTGATTAGTATAGTTTTGAATTCGTTGCTGTCATCCTATGGATTCTTCCTGTAAGAGGACATGAAGCGTTTGGTACATGAGAAACCGATAAACACTCCAAACATTTGGTTGCTCATTTGGATGAAGCTTAAGCCGATATCTTTGAAACAACTCTTTGTTTTGAACGCATTAGGCAGTCGCTAGCAAAACGCCAGTTACTTAAGAAATCGAACTCCTGAGTATAAAACAGCTTCAAACGTCTGATTACTTTGCAAATAAGTCAGTGCGTTAAGTATTTGCTTTTTGGCATGTTAGCGAGAAAGAGTTTAGAAAGGGATTGGAAATCTACTTTGCTTTAAGTCCGGGCGTGTCCTCATTATGAAACACTGAATGAACACAGTCTGGGAAACTTTCCCTCCATTTTAATCAAAAGCTAGATTTGAAAGCCTTTCAAGTTCATAACGTTGTATCACCTGAACTATGTGTTACAAAATGGTACAGTTTATCAGGTAAATTGACGTGATACAGTATTTTGGAGATCGATGTGTCAGTCATTTTCACGAGACTCATCCTGCGCCTGAATCCCACTGAAAGATAATGGCAAAGCTGTATAGATGGACCTGTATGGACCTGTGTAGCTTACACGCCGCCCACCACAGCTGATGCTCTCCAAGATTGGGTTGATAGTGCCACCCTTACCGTAACACCGGCGACAGCGATATATCGTGATACTACTTTCAAACTCTCAGGCAGGTCTCACCGAAGAAAATTGAGTTTTGATGCGGGATAGTACAGGGTTCCCCGTCTGGCTATGAGGAAAGCCACTGTCTGCCAATCAAAATTTAATTGCCTCTTTATAAAAACTGGAAGCACTGGAGATTATCACAGTCTTGTCAAATGTCATCCTATGTCTCTAGCTTAGGCTACATTTTGCTACCGCCTACTTTTCGGGCTGTTTTAGCCTCATGTGCTGGTGATGTTCCAAGCACCTGACCTGAACTATATGAATCGAATCCTTTTGAAAATCAGAATCATTCTATAGACCGAATATGGTGCTGTAACATCTATAACAAAACATTAGATAGTCTGTTATGTTGCTTTGAATTTTAGGCTAAAATTAACATTTCCTTTTTAAAAACTCGAAAACTAATATAGGTAACTTAAGAGAACATTTCTGTATTGTGTCTTTGTCCAGATTACACGGTAACACGAAACAACAAAATCCGAATGCGACGGATCTCGGTAGATGTGACGCACATGCACCGAGAAACAAACGATTACAATTAAGGGCAATTAGATGTTTAATTCAAGAGAAAGAGCTTCACAAATTGAGCAAGCTAGTAGCGCGTGGGTCCAACCCTCGCCCTTATGCAAGCAGTTACTGGGATTGACAGATTTGTTGGATGGCTATCTGATGGATACTGTGCCAAATTCTGTCCAACACTTCAGATCATCAAAATCCCGAGGTGGTTGCAGGGCGCTGCCCATAATGCTCCAAGCGTTCTAAACTGGGGGGAAATCTGAGGACTTTGCTAGCCAAGCACAAAAAATTAGTATTGAATGGGAACCACTGTAGTTTATAGCACATTACGATTCTAAGGCTAAATCTATATATCCTTTGTCTAAAACATTTTCTTCTTTTCGCCATAGCTGACACTATAATAGGAGGAATAGAAATCGGCACAGAATCGTGATTTACATGCTTCTCAATGGCCGTTGAATATTTGAATATCCTGTGGCACATAGGAACCCACTTCCATGCTGTGAGACAACGACTAGTCAGAATTTCGTAACTTCTAATTGGAAATCCCATTCTCAACACTGTATTAGTCCGACATACCGAAAAGATATGTGGCTCGAGGCTAACGCTAATCTACTTTTTCCTCATAGAACTCAGTGAGATGGCGCCGTGGTTAACACACTGGACCCACATTCGGCAGGACGTCGGTTCAAACCCTGGCCATCCTGTTATAGGTTTTCCTTGATTTCCCTACATGGCTGCAGGAAAATGCTGGGATGGTTTCCTTGAAAAGGCACAGCCGATTTCCCCAAAGGTACAGCCGATGTCCTTCCCTATCCTCCCCTAACCAGACCTTCTGCTCTGTCTCTAATGACCTCGTTGTCGGCGGGATTTCAAACACTGATCTCCTCCTCTTCTTCCTCCTTTTCCAATTAGAGTAAGTGATAAAACATAGTACCGCCAACGTCAACATATTTAGTGATCCGCTTTTCAAACCACAACAGGAGCTCAAGTATTGTGAAGCCGTAAAGCAGGTAGCAGCTGCAAACATCACAATACTTGCGCAATGTTTATTGCCTGCATACCTACTTATCACTTGGAGAACAGACGTGCTAGTGGATGATGAATGTAGCAACCACAGAAGAAAAAACTGAAATATTATTGATTATTGGAGAATGTAAGAGATATGTTGAGACTGCTGTTGCCTTGCAGGCCTAGCGAATTGGAAAGAAAGTTAGTTATCGGTCGTTCTTTTGTAAGACTGAACGCCTTTATGTCTGATGGCAGCGAGCAGACCGACAAAAGGAGACGAAGCAAACGTGTTACAATAGAAGCTAATGAAACAGCTGTACCAGTCGCAGTATACCACAAGACCAAGGATTACACAGCGCTTCCGGTATGTCCGTAGGTAGTACTGTCACAATACAACATCGTCATAAGTATTACCCACAACGAGCACGTTAACAAATGCAAACGACCCACAAACCACGTTAACGTTAACCGGCATAAAATGCATTACTAGATTGTAGACAACCCCACTGGTTACGACAAGTTGACCATCAACGCCCTTGGTCGGTCAGTGTATGGTATGACATCATGGGGAACAAACTCATTGGTCCTTATTTTATCGACGGAACGCTCTACGGACGTAAATATCGAACTTTATTGGAACGGGAACTTCCGATACTACTGCAGGATCATGCCCTGGACGTTCAGCAACGTATGTTGTTGGAACATGACGGTTGCCCAGCGCATTATGCAACTGAAGCGCGGCAGATATTAGACGGTGTTTACACTGTTCGGTGAATGGGCGCAGGTGGCCCTATTAATTGGACCGCTAGATCGCTGGATTTGATGTCACCGGATTTCTTTCTGTGGGGAAGATGTACCAACAGGCTGTACAGACATAATCGCATTTATGAAATACTGGGCTGTCCTACACTCGCAGCATGGAGTTGGGGTCCCATGTGCTACTGGATATTCAAGGGCCGTGAGCAGCATGTTGAGATTACGATTGTGTACCCATTTTTATTCATCCGGCTACAGCGCCATCTGTGGCCAAGCGAAGAAAATGCTTCAGACGAAACGTATGTCGATTTTGTCGTAGAATCGTAATATGCAGTAGAAAACGGGGTTTCTCTTGAAGATTTTAAAGATCCCCCATGCCGGGCACGCAATGGGTGTGATGGGGGATAGAGCGTATCATATTATGTCCGCCTCCGAGCCAAATAGATTGGAGTTATAACTTTCTTGTGATCCGATGTGTAGTTTTCGAGATATTTCAATTTCTTCAGTTAAAATTAACAACCTGTATGTAATTTTTACACACTCCTCGTAATCTGTAAAAAGAAACTCCTATTCTCTTTGTACTCAGGATATTTAGTACACATGGTCACCAACAAAACCTCACAAGCAGCATTCCGTCGTTGCATCTAACGTGCAGTGTCACGTTTTATTGGGAATGCCTTCCGAATTCTGATACATTTCTGTCCTTCTCCTGGGGCCGATATTCTCGTTTCTTCGCGCCGCACTCCCCTGCTTTTTGGCGAACTTCTCCAGTTTCGTATCACTTTGGCTGGTGACAACTGCTTCTGGAAATGCCCATCTCTCGGAGAGGAGGAGGAGGATATTAGTGTTTAACGTCCCTCGACAAAGAGGTCATTAGAGACGGAGCGCAAGCTCGGGTGAGGGAAGGATGGGGAACGAAATCGGCCGTGCCCTTTCAAAGGAACCATCCCGGCATTTGCCTGAAGCGATTTAGGGAAATCACGGAAAACCTAAATCAGGATGGCCGGAGACGGGATTGAACCGTCGTCCTCCCGAATGCGAGTCCAGTGTATTGACCACTGCGCCACCTCGCTCGGTCCATCTCTCGAGCGCGCATGTTTCAATATACTGTCGAAAAAAAAAACACAGACGGTCGCCACAACCCTTGGTTTTTACATTCTCTAAAAGCGTAGTTACTCTGATACCTGTGGCCAATTCCGAAGTATTCCCCATTCTAATGCTATTGACATTTCAACAGAAACGCCGCGCAAAAATATATCGAAATCCCAATTTTCATCTTCTCAGTGTAGCACCTTATTCACTTCTTCATTTCGTATCAAATCATACGTCTGAACATTGATTCTTGAGTGCCAACCTGAGAATGACTCGACCGACTTGTTGTGCTTCTGAGTTAACGTGCTCCAAATTTGTCTAAAGAAGCGAGTACTGCTCTATTTCAGATACCTCTATCGTAGCCCCGCAGTCTACCGTTCAAATGTTTGTGACTGGTATATGGTCGATACAGAGAGAGGGTACACTCTGCTCAATTTTAACTCAACGAAATTGCCCCGGTACCTGTTCCTTGTTGGCTTGCAGCGCTTCTGCCTGGATTTTGTAATGTTCCAATTCCCTATTTTTCAGCTCAAGCGCAGCTTGTAATCTAACAATCGGTTCCATGATAGCCGCAAGATAATCACTCGAATTAGGGGATCGTATTTCCATCGGCATGCAGCGTACTCTGCTACTGCCTAACCTATTTCGAGGGCGTACCGAGCATTGAAATAAATGGATGACATTAGTTGAAAATTTGTGTCGGACCAGGACTCGAACCCAGATATATCACTTTACATGAGCGGTCACCTTAACCTCTTTGGCTCTCTGAACACGCTTCCCATCTGACCCAAATTCTCAGTTCATCACACACTTCTAAATAGTGTAAAGTATACTAATAGGTACGCAATGCAAGGGAAGTGAACACTTTGGTCAAAATTATACGACACGCGATAGAAAATGACTTTCTCTAATTCTTAAAAGCATATCATAGCCTGTCTAGGTTCATTACAATTCCATATCAAATTATTCCAATATCGGCAAGTAAAACATCTGAATGGGACATCTTTGGTGCACGGAAACTCATGCCCAGGAAGATTACAAAACACAAACTTCACAAGTGTCAAATACGTATCGGGACAAGTGACTCTAAACTTGAACAGGTCGGGAGGCTCACGACGCTGTACCAGAGCTACTTCCGGATTGAATTGAGCGTCTAGGCGAGTTACCGCTATCAACAAGTTACACAACAAAACAAAAAGGCCAGCTACTAGGTAGGAAAAAAGCTCCATTTACCCAGTGGCCCAGATATGTGCCCTTGTCGGTTACATACAGTTTTTATCAGCTACCAGATCTCATTATAGAATAAAAGTTGGCCGGAATTTCTTGTGTGATCAGATCATATCTCGTTACTAATCCACTCTTTGCCTTATTCTTTCTCCGAAGAGTCCTCTAGGTTGGGCAGGCGGAAGTGTAGTCACCAAGACATACATTAGAATCTCAACTTGAATGAACGTTCCACATGTAAGATAAATAATCGGGTTAGAAATTCGATCCTGTTCCCAGGGATGTAGAATTCTGAAATCAACTGCTGATAATTGGAATTTAAAGCTGTATTTATGCTTGCTGTAGGGGTGTTTGCTCTTTTTTTTCTATGGTATCAACTTTTTACCATGCTGATTGTCGGGAATAGGAGAAAAACAAACCGAATTCAGCGGTAGAGCAGAACATAAATTCTTAGCCAGAGCAGCAAAGGTGCATAAAAAAATGGTTCAAATGGCTCTGAGCACTATGGGACTCAACTGCTGAGGTCATTAGTCCCCTAGAACTTAGAACTAGTTAAACCTAACTAACCTAAGGACATCACACACATCCATGCCCGAGGCAGGATTCGAACCTGCGTCCGTAGCGGCCTCGCGGTTCCAGACTGCAGCGCCAGAACCGCGCGGCCACTTCAGCCGGCTGAAAGGTGCATAAACGACCGAACGCAGCCACTATTTACTATCTGTTCTGCCAACAAGGGCAGATACCTGTAGCATCACGAGGTTCGGAGAAAGCGAGGGAAAGTGACCTTTGAACACATTCAGTGTGGAAATATCATGCGCGTACGCCATGCGTGTACACGCGCTCCCACGTCATCGGCCCCAGCAGTGTACGTAGGGGTAGAAATTTCCAGGAGGATGGGGCCGTGCGCAAAGACGCGTATAAAAGGGCTACCCACAGTACTGGAAGGGTCTTTTGCTGCATAGTCGTCGGGAAGAGGTTAGTGAATGTCTCTGTGTGGCAGGGGATGGATTAGAAGAATCTGATGTAGTCGGCACTTAGGCCAACACGCTCGCCAAAGTACCACGCGACTCAGGGAAGAATAGAAGGTCATATAACCAAATGAGGACTTTTGTAGATAGACTTGTATATAGGAAATGTGTCAGGGTGTGCTTCCAGTAACAGTAATTCTATCTCCCGCTTTATGCTATCCTCCTCGGATCCCCGGGATTCCTACCGAGTTCAGTAATCTAACCCATTCAATAGCCTACGTTTCAGCCAAGCAGGCTGCCTATTAGCAGAAGTTGTCCTCTACGTACTTTGTTTTTAAGTTCCATGACGCGCATTCATGCAGCCCTTCGTAATCCCGTCTCAGGAGTCGTCAGTGGGACGTGACAAGATACGAACACACTCATTCAAATCTTATAGGTAACAGCATCAGTGAACCACATAAGATGGGTTATATACTCGCACAAGATGTAAAGGAACCTGATTGCAGTTATAACAATCCTAATACATGAAACAAAAGAAGTAGTGAGTTACAGAGTGCCCACAAGAGAATTAAAGTAACTGTAAATCTGTCAGAGAAGCAAAAGGATGAGCAATTAAACGCAGTGAGTTATGTTTTTAAAAACGGTTGTAAGACGAACGTCAGTCGAATTAAATAAGGCGATGATGAGAGAATTACATTAGGAAATGAGACACTAAAAGTTGTCATATACCACAACTGGCTGAGAAACCCCGACGAGCCGGCCGGAGTACCCGGGCGGTTCCAGGGGATACAGTCCGGAGCCGCACGACCGCTACGGTCGCAGGTTGCAATCCTGCCTCGGGAATGGATGTGTGGATGTCCTTAGGTTAGTTAGGTTTAAGTAGTTCTAAGTTCTAGGGGACTGAAGACCTCAGAAGTTAAGTCCCACAGTGCTCAGAGCCATTTGAACCATTTTTGAACCCTGGCGTATACACTCAGTCGCCTAATGGAAAAGGTTTTCCCTAGCCTTCGTCCATACTGTCACGTTTCTTTCGAAAAGTGTGAAGTTTGAGACTTCCAGAGAACTGTAATGTGTGTGTGTGTGTGTGTGTGTGTGTCTGTGTGGCCGGCCGAAGTGGCCGTGCGGTTCTAGGCGCTGCAGTCTGGAACCGCGAGACCGCTACGGTCGCAGGTTCGAATCCTGCCTCAGGCATGGATGTCTGTGATGTCCTTAGGTTAGTTAGGTTTAACTAGTTCTAAGTTCTAGGGGACTAATGACTTCAGAAGTTGAGCCCCATAGTGCTCAGAGCCATTTGAACCAATTTGTGTGTGTGTGTGTGTGTGTGTGTGTGTGTGTGTCGTTTCATGTTTGAGTTGTTTGATAGTGAGAGAATGAAGAGGGAAAATCCCGATACCGACACGTTACCCATTCCTCCCGAATAGCATCATGGGGACAGCCACGGTTAACGTCCCGGTATGACGGATGGATCACTATCAACACTGTCACATGAGACATTGCGGAAATGTTTGGAGTTTATTCCCTGATATTGACGCAAAGTCTGGTGACCTGAAACTTCATGCAACCACACCTCCTCCTGCCGGAAAGGGCAAAGGGAAAATTCAAACAGCGTGTGACGCAATTGGTTAAATGGTTAAATGGGTCTGAGCAATATGGGGCTCAACTTCTGAGGTCATTAGTCCCCTATAACTTAGAACTAGTTAAACCTAACTAAGCGAAGGACATCACACACATCCATGCCCGAGGCAGGATTCGAACCTGTGACCGTAGCGGTCTCGCAGTTCCTGACAGAAGCGCCTAGAACCGCACGGCCACACCGGCCGGCGACACAACTGGATGGTACTTAACAGTCACACCTAGCATCTCTTAACATCGTTGAACTGAAGGAATCAGATGCATTCAGCGGGGCAAGGCTATTGGCAATAAACAGTATAATTATGTGTTTTGATGTTTGAGTAGCAAAATAACTAACCATGGCTGAACTACGGAATGCAGGCAGGTAGTAGGAAGGAAAGTGTAACAAGGAAGAGAAATTTGTTAACATCGAAAACAAATTTAAGTGTTAGGAAAACTTCTCTGTAGCATATCCGCATACAGGTATGAAACGCTGGCACTATTGTGTAGACAATTTGAAGGGTTACTAAATGAATTGGGGAGACTGGAGAGCGGAATGTTTCATAGGACGTATTCTGAGGCATTACGGAATGACTAGTTTCATGTGTGCGTGGATAGGGGGAGGGGTGAACTGTAGTGCTTATAATTAGCACGTTACAATTGATATAGGGTGCAGTCGATAAAAATGTGGAGAAACTACTGCCGAAAGCCTTGTTGAACTACCATTTCGAGTGAAGACCATAATTACAACAGAGATGTAGTAGAGATACGGGTATCTTAGTACAGCTGTTACAGAGATAACTGTGTATACCAGTCGGCGATCTGAAACCAATATCGGCCACACAGCTCGACCAAGAAGTCGCAGTCAAAATTTCCTGGAAACAATAAGGACTGCGACAGCTGGTGCGTGGGCAGTCCGGCGGACTCTGTCTTGCCCCTCACGTCGTCATGCCCGGCGCTCGCAGCTCACGTACTGCTGAGGCGAGGCCGGCGGGGTCTCGTGGGCGGGGCAGCTGGGAGCGAGGTAGGCGGCTGTCTGCGGCGGTTGGCGAGCCTGGGCGGGCCAGGGGGCGACGACAAGTGCCGAGGAAGGGGAAGCCCCGGGAACACGGCCCGCCGACAGGGCCGCCACCCGTAACAGATGACCGCCCACCCCGCGGCCCGGAGCCGAGACAGGTGGTGGGCGCTCCGCCGGCAGCACGTAGCGCTGGGAAATGTATTGCTGACCGGGCCGAACTGATCCTGGGTAACATTTCCTTCTGAGAACGGCCATTTCATTCAACATTTTTCTCATAAGTCACGTAATGTCATTTACAGCAAAGTGTTAGGTTTTTGTCCCAGTACTGTATCGTAAGTTTGCTTCCCAATTTCGCAACTCATTAAACGGCTCACTAGGCCAAATAATGTCGCGGTAAAGACTAAGCCAACACAGAAAAATCTAGGCTGGTTACCGTGTATCGATATTGGGACAATCACGTAAGCCCCATCACATGGTTGAGAACTCTCATCGTGCACAATTCGGCATATGCGAAGAACCACATTGGTCTTACAAAATAACGAATATCTTCACACACTCGTTACACTAAATGAACGCATAAAATTTGTTTTTATAACATAACTGTATTAACTCTTGAGTGCACAGTAGCAAATCACTGAAAGAAAAATCAGGGGGATTTGCCGTAGATAGGCTTTCTTTCGTTGTTCTTGGAATAGAATCAACGCCGCCCTCAAAGTGAGACAAAACACATCATAAATTGTGTATAGGTTAGCTGGTATAAGAACTCGTAACCACTATCTATGTACGATTCTCTCTGTAAAGAATTAAAGAAGACCATGCATGTATACTTGCATTATTGAGAAATGTTTTGTAGTAAAGGCATTTCATTATCCTGCAAAGTATGATTTTTCTGAGTTGCACCACTGTGGACATACATTATGTTGGTTACAATTTCGAATCGTTGTTAAGGCAGAAACATCAAACAGTTTCTTACAAATGAAGAGTGGGTTAGCGTGATATTAATCTATGGTGGACGGTACGAGAATGTATAAAAAAAAGCACATCTGCATATAAAGCGATTTCCTTGCTATACAGCATCTCCTGTGATAATCAATGCTGTGAAAACGGTTAGCACTTAAAATAGGTAACCAGCAGAGACAGCCGGCCGCTGTGGCCGAGCGGTGTAGGCGCTTCAGTCTGGAATCACGCTGCTGCTACGGTCACAGCTTCGAATCCTGCCTCGGGCATGGATGTGTGCGATGTCCTTAGGTTAGTTAGGTTTAAGTAATTCTAAGTCTAGGCGACTGATGATCTCAGATGTTAAGTCCCATAGTGCTTAGAGCCATTTGAACCTTTTGAACGAGCAGTGACAAGTAATCCATAAATACTCCTACTTGACAGTCATCGCAATAGGTTTCGAGTTTAAAAATCCACTGTAAGTTAGTTACTACAAGCTTTGTTGTAAGTATCTCCTCCATGTTCTTGCAGTTACATATTGCCATGGTTGTTCTCGAGTGAAGCAGCTGTTCTATGGTCCAAATGTAGCTTCTCGCAATTACATTCAGTTAATAGCGATTTATTAATAACAGTAATGTTGCTGGGTTACTATACGCCGTTACAAAGGCTCTGCATGAGAAGTTAGAGCACATATTGTCAATCTCTGCTATAGTCTCTTTTACAGTGCCCCAGATACTACGATGATGGTTGTTAGGGATATCTATGAGGGACGTTCAATAAGTAATGCAACACATTTTCTTTCTGAAAACAGGTGGGCTTTATTCGGGATTCCAATACATCGATTTATTCCCCACTCTTTTGGCTACAAAACAGCATCTTTCAACATAATTGTTGGGCTTACGTAACCGTATCGGGAGGGTCTGTATGCTGATATGGTACCACTCTACTGGTCAACGTCGGAGCCAACGTCTTGCTGCATCAATAACCTTTCCGTCATCCATGTACTGCTTCTCGCGGAGTGCATCCTTCATGGGGACAAACAGGGGGAATTCGAAAGTTGCGAGATCCGTGCCGTTGGATGGGTAAGGATGACAGTCCATGGACGTATTGTGAGCTCCTCTTGGGTGCGTAGACTTGTGAGTGGCCTGGCGTTTTCATCGAGAAGGAGAAGATCGTTTACATTGTTGTGGCGACGAACACACCGCAGCAGCCGCATCTCTATGCCGCAGGCCGGCACACGGGAGATTGGGCAGGTTTGCACTAACTTGTTGCGATCACGACAGACGCCTCGCCCAACTACTCACCGTGGTTTTATTGAGAGCCGGGCCTCTGTAGACATTGTGCAAGCACCTATGAATATCTATTATGCTCTAGTTTCCCGCCAGAAGGAATTCAAACATTCTCTGCTTGGAACCCACCTCCGTCAAGACTCCATTTTGAAGGCTGCGTGTAGTGCCACCACCAATCAGAATTTTATGGAAGTGTAGCGGCTGAAGCCGGAATATCCCACGATGTTCCACAAAAAAAATCCGGATTTTTTTCAATTGAAATTGACCGAGCAGAAAAATTTGTTTTATTACTTATCGAACGACCCTCATGTATTCCAAACGTAAGACAACTGAGTTACTTGAGAAAGTTTGCTATAGCATGACACTAACGAATAATCACAAAACTTGGCATCAACAAAAGTTGTTGGTATTTGAATCCGAATCTGATCGCAGAGAATTTAAATTTTTGCACCTTATTTGTGATAGATTGTGCTTTTACATTGTAACACAGACAATTTTGCGCGGGGAAACTGACAGCGATCTACTGTTACTAGGCAACTTGAACTCTGGTGCACAAATGTTCAGGTTGAAGTGTCAGTATGCAATGGTTCGTCATAACTAGACTGAATATTTTTTGTCTTTGTATATGGTCTACGAGCAGCATCATGGTCACTTTCGTGCAAATGGTTGACAGTGCCCACAAGGTTGAAACTGGCAAATGGCAAATAAAAGTATTACTTGTAGCTAGACCCACAGCACAAACAGGTCTTCCTTTAACCGTAAGGCAAACTCATATTATTTCATCAGACAATTCTAACGTGAAACAAACTGATTGAAGCTCGTCGAGCCACTGTGAATTATACTTTACGCCACAACTAAAACTGTGAGACACTGGAGTAGTAAAAGTGGAAGGTAAATACCAAGGTGATCACTGGGAAATGTAGCGAAAAATAAAAGAAAAAACCAGAAAAATGCGAGAGTAACGAAAGAACAGTTTCTGCTATGAGGAAGACAACAAGACATGAGGAATCAATGAAACACAATGAAATTTTTTTTAAATACACATTTAATGTGTTTTACAACAGGATTGATCTACAAGTGGTGGATTTCAATACAAACTCAAACGAAGAACGTGTTAATGACAGTGACACTTACGTATCGATAATCTTTTAGAATGTTTCTTGCAGTACACGTATTATAGCATAAGTGTTGTATAAAGGCTCAGGGGAAAAAAACAGATGAGTCACTTTTTATGAAACCCGAGAAAAAGTGAATTTAATGTTCTAACTGCGATTACATTAATACACACTGAAGGGCCAAAGAAACTGGTACACCTGCCTAATATCGTGCAGCGCCCCCGCGAGCACGCAGTAGTGCCGCAACACGAAGTGGTGTGGACTCGACTAATGTCTGAAGCAGTATTGCAGGGACCTGAGTCCATGAATCCTGCAGGGCTGTCCATAAATCCGTAAGAGTACGCGGTGTTGGAGATCTCTTCCGAAATGCACGTTGCAAGGCATTCCAGAAGTGCTCAATAACGCTCGTGTCTGTGGGGAGTTTGCTGGCCAGCGGAAGTGTTTAAATTAAGAAGAGTGTTCCTAGAACTACTCAGTTGCAATTCTGGACGTGTGGGGTGTCGCAGTGTCCTGCGGAAATTGCACAAGTCCGTCGTAATATACAATGGACATAAATGGATGCACGTGATCAGACAGGTCGCTTACTTACGCCTCACCTGTCAGAGTCGTATCTAGACGTATCAGGGGTCCCTTACTACTCCTACTGCACATGCCCCTCACTATTACAGAGCCTCCACCAGCTTGAACAGGCCTCTACTGTATCCAGGGTTCTAGGATTCATGAGACTGTCTCTATACCCGTACACGTCCATCAGATCGGTACAATTTGAAACGAGACCCGTCCGATCAGGCAACATGCTTCCAGCGTTCAACAGCCCAATGTCAGCTTGACGAGCCCAAGTGAGGCGTAAAACCTAGTGTCCTGCACTGATAAGGATACACGAGTGGGCCTTCGGCTCCGAAATCCCATATCGATGATGTTTCGTTGAATGGTTCACACAATGGCAGTTGTTGACGGCCCAGCATTGAAATCTGTAGCAGTTTTGCGGAAGGATAGCGAGCGGTCTAAGGCGCTGCAGTCGTGGACCGTGCGGCTGGTCCCGGAGGAGGTGAGAGTCCTCCCTCGGGCATGGGTGTGTGAGTTTGTCCTTAGGATAATTTAGGTTAAGTAGTGTGTAAGCTTAGGGACTGATGACCTTATCAGTAAGTCCCATAAGATTTCACACACATTTGACCATTTTGCGGAAGGGTAGCACTTCAGTCACGCTGAACGGTTCTCTTCAGTCGTCGTTAGTCCCGTTCTTGCTGGATCTTTTTCCGGCCGTAGCGATGTAGGGGATTTGATGTTTTACCGGATTCCTGATATTCAAACCACTTGTGAAATGGTCTTACGGGAAAATCCCCTCTTCGTCGCTACCTCGGAGATGACGTGTCCCATCGCTCGGTCTCCGATTGTAACACCACGTTCAAACTCACTTAAATCTCGATAACCTGTCATTGTAGCAGCAGTAACCAATCTAACAACTGAACCAGATACTTGCGGTCTTATATAAGCGCTGCCGACCGTAGCGCCATACTCTGGCTGTATACATATCTCTGTATTTTGATACTCATGCCTATACCAGTTTCTTTGGCGCTTCAGTATACGATTACATGTAATAAATTTTATTTCATAAACATCTCGGGTGCATCGCGTGTGGAAATAGCGTCATTGGCATCCAATGTGTCCCCAGAATGAAATAATTTCGCAAAATGTAGTCAAACACTACGTTATAAACGTAAAAAAACTGGTAACTCCAACGAAACAGACAGTAATTCCATAATAATCATGACTACACGAATTGTAGTTTGTGATAAGTCAGCACTAGATCTCGTGTATATTTGGATACGGAGAACCTGACTGTACAACTTCACAGCACCAGGTCGGGAAAACATCAGATTTTCTAGTATTTATGCTTTGGCCTGGAAATTGGAAGGAGATCTAGAAGAAAAGGGAAGTGCTCGAGTTTCATTACGGCGAACTGCAAAGTTATTGTGTGTTAGAAGAGAGTGTAGATAAGCATGCTAGTGAAATGACGTACGAGTAGTTCAAACAGCCCATACATTGGTTGACCTGTCTTGGTGTCCTCTTGATGCCAGTTTGCATTTATCACTGGTTACTTGTTTGATATTTCAGCATAACAGTGACTGGATTCATATGATGGTATCTTAACAGACTGACTTTTGAAACGGTGTTTTGCAGCGTACTTTGGGTACAGCAATGATTTCCAGTCTAACACAATCTAGAAATAACACTGACCACAATGAAACTGGATGACATACGTCTGGACGCTTCGATCACTTTCTTCAAATCTTCAGGTGTTTCCATCATTGCCTTTTCGCTCCATACTCCAACACTTTTTTCGCGTTCGAACTACAAATGTCTACGCTCAAGGAATATAATTTTCTTGCTCTTCAGGCCACTCATTTGAGTGGGAACTACATAGTTACTTAAGCAGAAGACGGTGAACTTGCTATTTTGACAGTCAGCATAATCACAGAGTAAATAGCTCTTGTCAATGTCCTCATCTATGGCATGAGTTATTAAGTGATAGAGGAATAACGTTACTCCATTTACGGTATTTCTCACAATCCATTAGGAATAAAAGTAATGAAATGTTCGCCTGTTGCAATAAAGTGGTTATTGAACGAGTAAGTCGAAATTTGCTACAAACTAAACGTCACTGTTTACAATATTGAGGAGGGATACATTATTTGCAGAGTCTATGCAGATAGCTACACACTGTTTTTTTCTTGAGTCCAGATAGGCGCTCGTTTTAAAATCGGTAAAACGCTTGAACCTTTTCTTCTTATGGGGATTGTTCATTAACTGATGAGACGGCGTCTTATCTTTCTCTATTGTAAAACTATGCATATTTGCTGAGAATGTACCGCACGCAGCGCAAGTATCGGCACGAGGATAGCGAAACGAAATATTTAATTTGATACTGTAGGGCCAAAACATTATGATCACCTACTTAAAATCATATTGGTCCACTCCTACAACACAATTCAGCTGACCAATTCAGCACGATTCTTTCTCGAGTTATCCTGCTGGCAGATGCCATATCGTTCAGGAAGACATCTAGTGTAAGGGACTACAGATGGTCCCTAATGTTGTTCACTTAGTCCACAGCTGTCATGGTGCCTTCGATTACCACCCCAAGTCCCCATAAAAGCCCAGGCGAATGTCCCCCATGACATAATACTGCTTCCACCGGCCTGTGTCCGCGCCGCGCTTCGTGTTTCGGGAAGCCGTTAGCCTGGGCGAAGGCGTATCTGGACACAGCCATCGACTTTGTTTAGCAATAAGCGTGATTCATCCGATCAGGCGATACGATTCCATTGATCTGCGCTTCCATCTCGATGATCCCGTGCCGCTGTTATCATAACTGACCATGTTCTTGGGTCAACATGGTACCACGTAGGGGTCCTCTGCTGCAGAACACCATGTTTATTGGACGATGTGCTCCTAAACACTTGTGCCTGCACCAGAACTGTGCTCTGTCGTCGAACCTGTCACCGATAGCCGCCTATCATGCTTTAGAGAGCGGACAAGCCTCCGGCCACTACGTTCTGTGACGAGGTATGGACGTCCAACTTCTTGTCACCTAGTCATGCTTTAAGCTTTACTCAACCACTTTTCGTTGACGCTCACGACAGTAGCACGCGAACAGCCGACCAGCTTCGCCGTTTCCGAGTTGCTCGCTCCAAGGCACTGGGCCACAACAATCTGGCTTATGTCAAAGTCTCTTAGACTGGTAGATATCCACATATACGCCACTCGTCGGCATTAGAATGTTTTCTCATTCGGCTATGTTCCTCCCATATACTTCTCTTAACGCATCACGTGCCCTCAGCGCCACCAGGCAGCGTACAACATCGCGGCGGGCAGTGATTACAATGTTTTCGCTCATTAGTGTATATTACGTAATAAAATCCAAATTGCTACTACAGTAGTTTAACGCTTCATGATTATGGACCCATTTCGGCTGATCTGCCGTATTCCGGCTATCTGCGACAGTTACATAATGCTGATGTTTTATTATAATTTTGGTTAATCATATTTACAGGTATACAAATTTGGTACTTATGTCCATACATCACCAATGATCGCTGTCACACTGTGCTGTATTGCAACGTGTTCTAACTTTAGCACTGCTATGCTAAAAGCTTTATTTGGTTTGCAGATGGACAATTGTCTTTTCTTGTAATTTTTATAATTTGATGTCTTATCGTCAGATTTGACAGGTTTCCAATTGTGACAGTGGACCATAGATGCTATATGATAATAGTTGCTATGGTGTGTCGACAAAACTTTGTTTGAAATGTATGTTTTGAACCCGTTTGTTCATTTAAAATACAATCAGAGCGTTTTACTGTATGTGTATGTTCATTTATACCTCTTTAAATACGCAGATTGTTAACACTTTAGGTAATACGTGTAAAATTTTCATTGCTAACTCTAGTAGCTGTGCGTAGTGGCTGTCGTCCACCACACACAGGAGACGGTCACACGGGTATTAGGGGCTGCGTGCCATGGATTGAGCAGTTTTTCAGGATAGAGGATTTCGGAAAAAAACAAAATGGATTTCAGTCTGAAAGGGCTCAGGCCAAACGTAGGAAGAACTTAGATACATGAACGGTCGGCATAACACTTGTAAATGGTCCTAGCTGTGTTGGGAAAGTACCAGAGCTCCAAGCGCTAATAGAAAGCACTGATGCTCAAATCGTTATAGGCACTGAAAACTGTCTAAAACGCCGGAGATAAGTTCAGCATAATATTTTATGAAACAACTAATAATCTTCCGAAAGGAGAGGCTAAACACAGGTAACGGCGGCGTGTTTGTTGCTATTAGAAGTAGTTTAACCTGTCGCGAAACTGAAGTGGATAGTTCCTTCGAGATAGTATGGGCAATGCCAATTTGGTAACCTGAATAAAATAATAATTCCATCCTTTTACCGCCCTCTGAATTCAGATGATACAATTGCTGAAAGATTCAAAGAGAATTAGAGTATAATATCAAACAAATACAGGACTCATACAATTATAGTTTTTGGTGACTAATTTACCACCGACATTGTGACGAACATACAAGTTTAAATCCAGAGGTATGCATAAAATCTCATCCGAAATTGAGCTAAATTCATTCTCTGAAAATTATTTCGAGCAGTTAGTTCATGAGTCTACGGGAATAATTAACGGCTGTGAAAACACACTTAACCTCTTAGCAGCTAATAATGAGCTAGTAACAAGCATCAAAACGGATACAGAGATTAATGAACACAGGGTTGTCGCAGCGAGACCGAGTACTGTAAACCCCAAATCCTCCAAAAATAAACGAAAAATTTAACTGTTCAAAAAAGCAGAAAATTCCACTTGTCGTCTACCTGAGAAACGATTTCCACTCCTTCCAAATTAATACTCTTAAAATAAATATAGACAGATGTGGCTTTAATTCACTGGTATAGATATGTTAAATGTTACAGGATTCAAGTTAGCTTCATACTTCTGAAGAGAAAATATGGAGAAAGGAGGAGTTGCCATATTTGTCAGAAACTATTTTGATTTCAAGAATACTGATATTAATAAATTCTGCTCACAGTAGCACTTACAAGCTTATGCAACCGAAGTAATATTTTGTAATAAGTCCATTATAGTAGTAGGTATATACAGATCACCTCCAGGAAATTTTAACCTCTTGATAAAAAAATCTAGCAGCTCTGCTGTCCCATTTCATAGTAAAAAACAAGGAAATAGTGGTCGCTGAGGATTTTAATGTGGATTTAATGAAAAGATCTGTCAGTGAACAAATATTGCAGTCAGTAAAACTATCATTCAATTTAGTTCCTACTATGAACTTTCGTACTAGGATATGTAAATGCTCTGAGACTGCTACTGATGATATCTTCACAGATAAATATAGGGAAAAAAGTTATTTCACAAAATCAATAGTAAATGGGCTATCTGATCATGACATGCAGCAACTTGTGTTAAATGTTGAAAGTTGTTAGGATAAAAAAATCTATTAAATCTATGTACAGTAGGGTAATTAATAAGTCAAAAATTGAAAAATTCAGGAAATTGCTCAAAGACATGGACTTGATAGATGTTTACAACACGTCTGATTCAAATGAAAAATAGAAAGCATTCATTAATAAAGTTGCCTCCACTTTTAAAAATTATTTGATCCTAAGGGTATCTCAAATCACACAGAAGTCAAAAAATAAAGTGTGGATTACACAAGGAATAAACATATAATGTAGGATAAAAAGGAGACTTTATGTAATATCTAGGAACAGCTATGATGTTAAAATTGTAATGTATTACAAAGAATACTACAAAATATTGAAGCAAATAATCCAGAAGTCGAAACAGCTTTGTTATGAGAAAAAGATATTTACATCAGGTAACAAAATAAAAACTGTATGGGATATTGTGAAGACAGAGACAGGTGGGGCCAAAAAGGAGGAGTAACAGATAGCTCTAAAAATAAATGATGCTTTGGTAACAAGTACATGTAGTGTTGAAACCTTTTATACAAGTACTTCATTTCTGTTACTGACAGCTTGGTGTTATCAGGCTTGGAGAACAGTGCAATGGAGTATCTGTGACCACTCTTTAAAAATAATTCAGTAAAATGGAATGACACTCACGTCTCCCAAATAAGTAGCATCCATTATAAAATCCTGAAAATGTAAGTATTCCAGTGGGTGTGATAACATATCAACAAGGTTAATCAAAGAGTGCTCATGTAAGTTGAGTTATATCTTAAGTTATTTGTGTAATCAGTTTCTTATCAGCGGCACATTTCCTGACGGGCTAAAATATGCTGAAGTAAAGCCGCTTTACAAGAAAGGGGATAGGGAGATACCATCAAACTATTGACCAATTTCACTTTTGCCAGCTTTCTCAAAAACATTTGAAAAGTTTGGGTTCAAGCATCTCCTTAAAGATCTGTCTGCAAACAATATATTGTCCAAGTCGTAGTTTGGATTTCTGAAGGGTTCTTATATAGAGAAAGCTATTTACACTTACAGTGAGAATGCACTAAAATCATTAGATAATAAATTAGGGGCTACTGTCATTTTCTGTGACCTGTCAAAGGCCTTTGACTGTGTGAACTAAAGCATTCTATTGAGTAAATTAGAATATTATGGTGTCATCGCTAATGCAGCAAAATGGTTTGAATTTTATCTAACAGGAAACAAAGGGTGTCGTTGCGAAATACCTGTGCAGTAAGCAGTCAGTCTTCATCTGACTGGAAATTAATTACATGTGTTGTTCCTCAAGGTTTCTTCTTGGGTTCATTGCTTTTTGTTGTGTACATTGTTCACCTCATTTCTTACATTGTCAGATGCTAAGTTTGTTTTGTCTTCAGATGATACAAACATTGCAAAAGGTAGCAAATCAAGTACAGATTTAGAAATAGCTGCTAATAAAATTTTCACAGACATTAATAAGTGGTTTAAAACTAATTCGCAGTCATTAAACTTTGAGAAGACCCACTATATGCAGTTCAGAACCTGTAAGAGATTTCCTTCCAGCATGAGTATAACAGATACATGCAGATCGAAGAGGCTGACAGTGTTAAGTTTCTGGGATTACAACTCGATAATAAATTAAGTTGGGAAGGCATACTACAGAATTGCTTAAGTGCCTAAACAAGTCTGTATTTGCCATGAGAATGATGTCAGATGTAGCAGATATAAATAGAAAAATATTGCATACTTTGCTTACTTTCATTCTATTACGTCATACGGGATCATTTTCTGGAGCAACTCATCAAACTGAGCAAAAGTTTTAGGGTGGAAAAGCGTGTGATAAGAATCATTTGTGGTGTTAATTCAAGAACATCTTGGAGAAACCTGTTCAAGGAATTTCGTATTCTAACCACTGCTTCTCAGTATATTTATTCCTACATTTATTCCTTAATGAAATTTGTTGCAAGTAATACATCTCTATTTCCAACCAATCGCTCAATCATAGTATCAATAATAGGAATAAGAACAATCTACATAAAGGCCTAAAATCACTTACCTTCGCCCAAAAAGGGGCCCAGTATTCAGGAACACACATTTCCAATAAATTGTCAGCCACCATTAAAAACTTGGTTTCAGGTAAAGCACGGTTTAAACAGAGTTTGAAAGACTTCTTGATAGACAGCTCCTTCTACTCCATACATGAATACCTTAACAGAGACTGTTAAAGCAGCTTAAGTAAAAATATCTGTAAGATTTTAGTTTTGACAACACTTGGTCACAACAGTCAAGATTAGGTAATTTGTGTGTAATAATTTTATTAATAGTGCATAACAGTGTTTCATTCTGACAGTGTGTTAATTTTGTAAATATTAGCTGTTCCAGTTTACTGCATTGTATTAACCTATTTCGACAATCTCCTGACAAATGATCATAGTAGTAAGTATTATATTCAAATGTTTTATGCTTTATGTTATGCTTTCTAACAAGTTCCATACCACGAGAATAATCTCATTTTTTTGGGTCTATGGAACAAAACTGAATCTAATCTAATCTAATCAAGGAAATAGTATCAGAAGCAATTGAGAGATTTGTACCAAATAAATAAACAAACGACGGAGCTGATTCTACTTGTTACACAAAACGGGTCAGAACATTATAGCAGAAACAACGAAACAAACATGCGAAATTTAAACAGACGCAAAATCCCCAAGATTCGCGATCTTTTACAGAAGCTCGAAATTTAACGCGGACTTTCATGCGAGACGCTTATAATAGTTTCCACAATGCAACTTTGTCTCGAAATCTGGCAGCAAATCCAAAAATATTCTGATGGTATGCGGAGTATGCTAGCGGCAAGACACAGTCAATTCCTTCTCTGCGCGAAAGCAATGGAGATACTATCGACGTCTCCGCTGCCAATGCAGAGTTTCTAAATACAGCCTTCAGAAATTCCTTCATCAAAGAAGACGAATAAATATTCCAGAATTGGAATCAACACGAGTAACGTAGAAGCAGATATCATCGGAATAGAAATCCTCGGAGACTGTATACGACTTACGTTCCTTTCAGAGTATGCTGATAGAATAGTTCCTTAGTTAACAATCATATACGACCATTCGCTCGATGAAAGATCCTAACGCAAAGGCTGAAAAGTTGCACAGGTCACACCAGTATTCAGGAATGGTAGTGGAAGTAATCCACTACATTCCAGGCCCATATCATTAATGTCTATATACAACAGGATTCTGGAGCGTATATTGTGTTCGAACATCATGAATTACCTCGAAGAAAGCTGTCTATTGACACACAGTCAACGCAGATTTAGAAAATATCGTTCTTGACAAACACAATTGGCCCTTAACTCGCACGAAGTGTTGAGTACTATTGACAAGGAACTTGAAATTGATTCCGTATTTCTATATTTTCAAAAGGCTTTGGACACTCTACCACAAAAGCGGCTTGTAATGAAATTGCGTGCTTATGGAACACCGTCTCAATTATGCGACTGGATTCGAGATCTCCTGTCAGAGAATTCACATTGCGTAGTAATTGACGGAAAGTCATTGAGTAAAACAGATGTAATTTCTGGCCTTCCCCAAGGTAATATTATAGGCCCTTTGCCGTTCCTTATCTAGACAAACGATTAAACGATTTATGAGACAATCTAAGCAGCCGTCTTGGGTTGTTTGCAGACGATGCTGTCGTTTACCGACTAGTAAAGTCATCAGAAGATAAAAAAAATTGCAAAATGATTTAGAAAAGATAGAGTGCAAAAATTGGCAGTTGGCAAAATAACGAAATGTGTGAGGCCATCCACATGTATTGTAAAAATAATGCGGTGAACTTCGGTTACCGATAAATAACTCAAATCTCAAGGCCACAAATTCAGCTAATTACCTACGAATTAAATTACAAACAACTTAAATGGGAAGAAACACACAGAAAATGTTGTGGGAAAGGCTAGCTAAAGACTGCGTTTTACTGGCGACGCAATTAGAAAATGTAACATATATACTAATGAGACTGTCTACACAACGATTGTCCGTCCTCTTTTAGAATACTACTGTGCGGTGTGACATCCTCACCAGATAGTATTAACGAAGTACATCGAGAAAGTTCAAACAAGGGCAGAACTTTTTGTATTATCACTAAATAGGGGAGGGAATGTCACTGAAGTTATACAGGATTTGGGGTGGACATAATTAAAACAGAGGTGTATTTCGTTGGGTCAGAATCTTCCCACAAAATTTCAATCACTTATCTTCTCCTCCGAAAGCGAGAATATTTTGCTTACGCCGACCTACAGAGCGAGAAACGATCATCAAAATATAATAAGGGGAATCGGAGCTCTCACGGAAAGATATACGTGGTCGTTTTTTTCCGCTCGCTGTACGAGATTCGAGTAATAGAGAATTATTGTGAAGTAATAGAGAATTATTGTGAAGGTTGTTCGATGAATCCTCTACCAGGCATTTAAACGTGATTTGCAGAGTATCCATGTAGATGCAGATGTAGAATGTAAATGGTTTATTTTAGATAATCTCGTGTACTCTCGGTATCTCATACTGAAGTGGCACCCTGTTTGTTCCGTGTAAGCTGGCCGGAGTGTCTGAGCGGTTCTAGGCGCTAGTCTGGAACCGCGCGACCGCTACGGTCGCAGGTTCGAATCCTGCCTCGGGCATGGATGTGTGTGATGTCCTTAGGTTAGTTAGGTTTAAGTAGTTCTAAGTTGTAGGGGACTGATGACCACAGCAGTTAAGTCCCATAGTGCTCAGAGCCATTTGTCCCGTGTAACATTTGTTACGATCCTGACATTTGAAACAAATATTTCGTATAAAATTTTGTTGAATTCCTAAGATAATGGATGGACACAAACAACTACCCACAGACACATCGATTCAAAAAAATCTTACGTACGGCCCTAAATGATATCAACACACCATAGCAATTGTAACCATATTGCCCCACTGAGCAATTCTCACGTTTGTCAGTCTGTCAGACAAAACGAAAAATTATAAAAATCACAAGAAAGGACGATTAGCAGTAGGAGCACCAAACCACAAAACAGCTTACATCACAAGATGCTTATTGGATCGTAAACTGAATTTTGTGTTAAAAGTCATTCGGTGTGAATCATAACAAATAGACATGCTAGTGTGAAGTTCACTAAAAATTGAACAAATTTATATTTTAAATTTTCGAGCATATAGGTTTTCTTCGGATCTCTGAGGCTGTAGTGGTTCTAAATATCTCTGAAACTTATTGTGTGATTCGTAGTCAACGTTGTTGTGGTCTTAGCGAGTTGGCTGTCTTTTGTAAGATGCTTACCCTTCTTCTCCAAAGACGCATTATTTTCTTCCTCTTCAGGTAATTTCTGCATTTTTTTCGTTATTTCACATTTTTTCTTGTCTGTTGTGCCCTACGAGTAACCACTGACCTGCCTGCTTCTTTGTTCTGAAAAATATGTTGAATTGTTTTATGCTAATTAATCTCAACTCGCTTCGTTTCTCTCCAGATTTAGCCTGTCAACAGATCCGGATGATGCGTCTAAATCGATCTGTATCAGTAACTCAGTTTTTTCTTAAAGCGACTTACTTGGTTTTTCCCCTTACCTGTCGTTAACGTAGACAGGCAGTTCGTCAAGGACTTATAGCCTGATACAGTGATACCGTTATCCACTTTCTTAACAATGAGACTCGCGTGCCCTTGGTGACGACACGACACAAAGCTTTACGCCTCGCCTGGGCCCGTCAGCACTGGCATTGGACTGTTGAAGACTAGAACCATGTTGTCTGGTCGGACAGGTGTCGCTTCAAATTGTATCGAGCGAATGGCCGTGTACGGGTATGGAGACAACCTCTTGAATCCAAGGACGCTGCATGTCAGCACGGGACTGTTCAAGCTAGTGGAAGCTTTGTAATGGCGTGGGGCGAGTGCAGTGGGCGTGATATGTGACCACTGATACGTCCAGATACGACTCTAACAGGTGACACGTATATAAGCATCCTGTCAGATCATCTGCATACATTCATGCCCATTGTGCGTTCCGACGGACTCGGGGAATTCCAGCATCAATGCGACACCACACATAAGCACGTCTCAAATACATTTCATATATACTTAACACATTTCACGCGTAACTGTACTAATATTTCACTTGTACCTCTAGCGAGTTCCACCCGGCAGTTTCATTTTCATGTAACTCAATGTATATAAAATTGTATTTCCTGAAGTATGTGTCGTACTATGATATAATTTTCCTGGTACAGCGATTCTTTCCAGTAAGTGAGATCTAGGTTGGATGAAATCGCTCCAGTAGTTTAGACGAAGATGAACAGACATACATACATACGCACATATAGACGTACGTACGTTCATTTTATATATGTATATTTTTACGATATTTATGGATTTTGTGACACACTTAATTAACGTATCGGTCTCGTGAGCCTAATACATTTCCTATAATTTTTTTAGGCATTTAAGAAAGTTCCATATAGCTGGTGTTGTTATATTGTAATCTAATACTAGACTCCAGTGAAGTGAACACTTCGCAAGTTGTTACACATTCCACACATACTGAATACGTTTCACTACTAAACGCTGATTTCCGGGTTTTCTGAAAGCATAATAAGTTCAACTAACGTTTTGATGGTTGTAATAAAAAGTTAGTCATTCCAGCAAGGCGCATAAAATAGGTTATTTATTATTAAGGAGAAAATATAAAAATGCAGTAAATGAAGCAGGCAAAAAGGAATACAAACGTCTCAAAAATGAGATCGACAGGAAGTGCAAAATGGCTAAGCAGGGATGGCTAGAGGACAAATGTAAGGATGTAGAGGCTTGTCTCACTAGGGGTAAGATAGATACTGCCTACAGGAAAATTAAAGAGACCTTTGGAGAGAAGAGAACCACTTGTATGAATATCAAGAGCTCAGATGGAAACCCAGTTCTAAGCAAAGAAGGGAAGGCAGAAAGGTGGAAGGAGTATATAGAGGGTTTATACAAGGGAGATGTACTCGAGGACAATATTATGGAAATGGAAGAGGATGTAGATGAAGACGAAATGGGAGATAAGATACTGCGTGAAGAGTTTGACAGAGCACTGAAAGACCTGAGTCGAAACAAGGCCCCGGGAGTAGACAACATTCCACTAGAACTACTGATGGCCTCGGGAGAGCCAGTCATGACAAAACTCTACCATCTAGTGAGCACGATGTATGAGACAGGTGAAATACCCTCAGACTTCAAGAAGAATATAATAATTCCAATCCCAAAGAAAGCAGGTGTTGACAGATGTGAAAATTACCGAACTATCAGTTTAATAAGTCACAGCTGTAAAATACTAACGCGAATTCTTTACAGACGAATGGAAAAACTGGTAGAAGCCGACCTCGGGGAAGATCAGTTTGGATTCCGTAGAAATGTTGGAACACGTGAGGCAATACTGACCTTACGACTTATCTTGGAAGAAAGATTAAGAAAAGGCAAACCTACGTTTCTAGCATTTGTAGACTTAGAGAAAGCTTTTGACAATGTTGACTGGAATACTCTCTTTCAAATTCTGAAGGTGGCAGGGGTAAAATACAGGGAGCGAAAGGCTATTTACAATTTGTACAGAAACCAGATGGCAGTTATAAGAGTCGAGGGGCATGAAAGGGAAGCAGTGGTTGGGAAAGGAGTGAGACAGGGTTGTAGCCTCTCCTCGATGTTATTCAATCTGTATATTGAGCAAGCAGTAAAGGAAACAAAAGAAAAGTTCGGAGTAGGTATTAAAATTCATGGAGAAGAAGTAAAAACTTTGAGGTTCGCCGATGACATTGTAATTCTGTCAGAGACAGCAAAGGACTTGGAAGAGCAGTTGAACGGAATGGACAATGTCTTGAAAGGAGGATATAAGATGAACATCAACAAAAGCAAAACGAGGATAATGGAATGTAGTCGAATTAAGTCGGGTGATGCTGAGGGAATTAGATTAGGAAATGAGACACTTAAAGTAGTAAAGGAGTTTTGCTATTTAGGGAGTAAAATAACCGATGATGGTCGAAGTAGAGAGGATATAAAATGTAGACTGGCAATGGCAAGGAAAGCGTTTCTCAAGAAGAGAAATTTGTTAACATCGAGTATAGATTTAGGTGTCAGGAAGTCGTTTCTGAAAGTATTTGTATGGAGTGTAGCCATGTATGGAAGTGAGACATGGACGATAACTAGTTTGGACAAGAAGAGAATAGAAGCTTTCGAAATGTGGTGCTACAGAAGAATGCTGAAGATAAGGTGGGTAGATCACATAACTAATGAGGAGGTATTGAATAGGATTGGGGAGAAGAGAAGTTTGTGGCACAACTTGACGAGAAGAAGGGATCGGTTGGTAGGACATGTTTTGAGGCATCAAGGGATCACAACTGTAGCATTGGAGGGCAGCGTGGAGGGTAAAAATCGTAGAGGGAGACCAAGAGATCAATACACTAAGCAGATTCAGAAGGATGTAGGTTGCAGTAGGTACTGGGAGATGAAGAAGCTTGCACAGGATAGAGTAGCATGGAGAGCTGCATCAAACCAGTCTCAGGACTGAAGACCACAACAACAACAACATTATTTCAGCTAAATAAATGTTTCAGGAGATTGTTAGTGTCAATCCATGACACTGTGGTCGTTCATTCGCTTTTTGCTAAGCATATTTGACACCCCATAGGGATTGTTACAGCTGTGCCGTTAGGATGGGAATATTACCTCTGCATCCTTCTTCGTTTAGCGATAGAACGCTAAATATAGAGCTGTCACTTTGATATTGGGGGAGAAGTTATGGCATGGTATTGCATGTATCTCCCTCCGTTAAAGAGCTCTAACTAGACATCTAGTTGAAGGACTTGTAGCACGAGTTAAATAACTATATTTCCTGGACAGACGTGTTTTTCGTAACATAAGGACTATAGCGACAAACTTCGCCAGAAGGGGAAGTAGGCGACTGTTCACCCAGTTTTCAGAGGTAAAACACTTTGCTACTAATTCTTGAATATTCGCAAATTGCTTGTATTCCGTAGACTGTGGTCCTTGTAATAATAATGTCACACAGATATATTGACGTTGTATGTGAAATGAGAGTTAGTTCATCAGCAGGTGAGAGTGGTTTGGTGCGGATTTCATAGCGTAAATTCGGACGTCGGGTCTTGTACACTGCGTTGTCTGCATAATCGAAATGGAGCCGCAGTAAAACGTTAGTCCGACCATCTACTCACCTTTCCAGCTGACTACCAACAAGTAATATTGTACAGTTATTGCTATTTCCCTATTCTGAAGAGAGTAAATGGCACCGTAGCTTTTTATCATTGTAGATAATGAGATATTTTGTCGTTCTAAAGACCTGAAAGTTAAGTGGGAATAATTACAAAATCTAGTGACTGCTAAGTGAAGCCTGTTCAACATGTCTGCTGGGGATATATAGTGCACTGTATAAGTGTGAAAATAATTTAGACACAAACTATCACAATATCTTGTGTGTTAAAGTGTAGAAAAGTTAAATGTTATGGCAAATCTGTACTAGATATTTACATCGTCTTTTTTCACTGACAGCACACTCGCAGTCTCTAGTGTGTTGAAGTGGAGAACAGGTTTCGCAGTATTTTAACATTCAGAGCAGCGAGGCCGCACACACAAATTCTTTGTTACGGTATATTGATAATTTTTACTTGATGGACCGTCTGACAGCAACTGAATGAAACACAATTTTAGTGCCATACGCGTTTCGCCTTTATTTTCTGCAAGGCATCTTCAGTGGTCTGGAATATGTACATATGTTTGCTATTCAATTTACATTTTGGTCACTGTACCTATAGGTTATAAACAGTTCTGGTGGTTGGTATTTTCTGTTAAGTAGTTATGTTTTGAACTGTACTTACAGGTTGCGTGGACGATTTCCTACATATTACGCTCCTGTCGCATTTTGGTGTTTTTGTTCTTCTTCTTCTAAATGCAAATTTGCCGTTTTTCCCCCACATTTCACAGCACTATGAACTTGACACTTGTGTCTATCCTATGTTTTTATTTGTGTTGCCGACAGTCTGATGTTACTGCCAAAGATCGAATGTTATTGCCAACTTTCGAGTGTAATTATTGAAGTATCTGTGATCTGTCTCTGTATGCATTTGTGTGTGTGTGTGTGTGTGTGTGTGTGTTTTGGCGTGGTATAGTTTTTTCCTGGTTGTGTGAGAGGGACGATTTTTTATTTTATCACATATTTTATTAAGTGTAGTAGGGAGCCTGTGCTGGTGTGTGTCTGTTCGTTTATCACATGTTTGTTTTCAGCGATGGCTTTCTGAATGTGGAAGTTTTCTTGCATTTGTATAAGATGTTTGTCATGGTTGCTTATACTCATTATTTTCATCTCTTGTTCCATGTTTGTAGGATGGTGGTTATGGTGTTATGAATGTTTTGCAAATGTGGAATGGTTTGTTTCGTAGTTCCAACTCCTGATATGTTCTTCGTGTCGTATTTTAAAACTCCTGCATTTCATGCCTATGTATTCATTCAACTTTATATATTCATGATTATTGGAATATTTCCCTCTTGGTAGCTGGTTGGCTTAGGTGTGATTGGAGGGTTTGCCCAGACTTACAAACTATTGGGAAGCCCTGTCTCTTTAGGATGTTTGCAACTCTGTGTATTAGTTTACGTGTTTAGCATGCCACTAAAATTGTGTTCCATTCAGTTGCGGTCAGGCGGTCTGTAAAGTAAAAGTTATCAAAATACCGTAATATTACACGCAACTAAGGAAGACAGGACTACAAAAGTTGTTGTCAAATACCTTGTATTTATGTCACACGTACTACTACAGTAAATACACGAGGAGGAACGCAACGGGTGTGAACAGTCACAGAAGATAGAATCATGTTCAGAGGCTTTCACTGAACTCAGACGTCACAAGCCTTCTCTTGAAACATTCAGCCGGCTATGCACGTCAAAGCTAAACTGATAAGAGGCTGAGCGCTTTCGCTTTGGCGTATATTGCCTGTCACCTTCGATATACCGAAAGAAGTTCCAGAATCGAGACTAAAGGGGAACGAGGTAGAATATGGAAGCCATGAACGAGACTGAACAACGTTAACACCAGTCGACGACCCGTCTATGAGTATTGACTTTTTGTTGTGCTTTTAACAGTTCAGTGGAATTCACTGTAAAGTGTAACTAGCGTAGACATACATATAGTATAGAGACTCCAGTTTCTGGTGTTATTATTGTCACCTACAGAAGAACAACCTAAAACGATGATCTTATGAGATGTTTAATATGACTGAAGAAATCTACTAGCAGAAAAGGTAAGAGATGAAATACACCTGTAAAACCTCTTACTATAATAGTAATCAGTTAACATTATCCTCTGAAAATGCTGAACCAACGTATTAATAATTTAGAAACCAACGTTTCACGAAACGATTTTTGTACCTGGTGATGTCTCCCGCTATAAGGAGCAGTTATTTGAAAGCTATTCATAAAAGTCAATACAGTTGATAAACATCAAATTCTAGTAATTTCTAGTAAAATATTTCGGTTTCAAAATACAGAAACGAAATACCTCCAGTACGACTGTCAGTAAAATTTATTGGATATGTTTACGTTCTTCTAATTTCATTTAGGATTTTTCTTAGGAATAATTTTTTGGCATTTTCTTTGGCATATGGACAGCAAATCCAGAGATATCTGAAGAATGGCGACTGAAACTGGCGCAGCTACTCTGCAATTGGCACAATTATTAGATAGTAAAGATAGAAAATTTTGGGGTTAAGTAGCTCTTCATCTTTATCCGAATTCTTAGTCACCTTAAATTCTCTCTAGATCAGATGAATATTCTCATAGTAACTGTCCTACTGATGTTAAATATCTCATTCGCAGTTCTGTTAGTGATATGCGTGCTTTCACATTGCTAATCTTGGAGGTTAGCATCAGAATTACACTTGTCGCGGAATACTTCACTTGCTTCAGAATTTCGTATACCTCGTTCAGGTCTTATCAGTTACTAATTCCAGTAAATAATAACATCATCAATCTGCGTGCAACACTTTAATTTTTACCGTACGCAAGAAGGCTGCATCAATAATTCGTTCTCTCCTTTGTATTGTTGTAATTTACTCCAAAGTATCGGCGGAGAACTACATTATTGTTTTAAATATTACAAAATACATTATTCTATTTCAACGAATAACTGAATAATTTGATAAAGAACTAATTTCCTTGCATCAAACGGTGTTATTTCCTTGTGCCTCGTGACAGATTGTACTGGAATGAAGACACCGACTTTTTAAACTCTCTCTGGACCCAGTCAGTTATGCCTGTCGTTGAAAGATGGTGCATGGAAGTGAGATCGGCAACCTGACAGACAGGATGAAGTACAGGGTTGATCTCCCTGATGCATAGCATTAACGTTAGGGTTATTGATGCATTCGCCAGAAGACCTCCCACAAGTTACATTCCGCACGAAACGGGAATTTTTTGTGCTGATAATACTTGTGAATTATAATGCTACCAAATTTTTGAAGGAAATTCTAAACTTGACAATGCCTACTTTAAGAAATGTAAGTTCTTATACTGAGTAGTATGCTAATATGATGCTTCTATTGTTGGCAGCTCAACTAGTCACAAAAATTGGAGGATAGAGTCCAAATCATCAATCCCATAATTATTTAGGGTTCTGTGTCCTTGTAATGTGTCGGTAGTCTAGTTATTCGTATTTAAGCAGTTCTCTTTCCGTTCCGAAAAAAAAAATCGTGGAATCAATGGCTGTCATTGTGTATACGGAATTTGGAAAGTAGATCTCATAAGTCGTCCCACGTTATAACCATCCCACGCCATGACTGGTGCACTGTCACGTTGTTAGACCAGATGTTCAGGTTCTCCTGCAGACCTTGTTTTGATGCAAGTACCCGGAACAGTACGATTCTTGTGACAAAACCTCTAAATTGCACACATAATCACTGTGATATTTTGGCGTTATGTATGGAACAAATGCAACGATGCGTGACAACAATCTGACCTTGGTCCGCAGACGGTGGAGGGAGGAGCGAACGATGTGTGTGGGAAAGCCCAAACCTTAAACCAAGAGACTTGCATATTTTTGGCAACGTGAAAGAAATTCTGAGAGGAAAGAGATCTTCCATTTACGAGAACATTCACACAGCGGTGGTCGAGCAATGCCATGACCAAGAACTGGATTTCTGTCGTCCACGAATTGAACTATATTTAGATAGTCCTGAATGTTGTTTAGAGACACATGGTGGCGATGCCTTGAAATGGATCATGTCTCTGTGTCACTGTGCTGTTCTTTAAGACTCTTGTTCAGTCCAGCAACTAATTTTAGATGTAGCAACATGAACCATTTACTCACAGTCCCTGTTTCCCATAAGATTTCGGGCATGGTTGGGGCATCTGCACTGACAGACAGGTTCGTTGGTCACCGTCCCAGAAAGGTTGCTTTTAAAACTTTGTGGCGGGGGAGGTTTCATTGGTGACACTTTAGGATGTCAGCAGCGCCTGACACTGGAACATCCCCTTGACAGCAAGCGTGACTGTGTGCTGACGGACCGTCGGCTTAACATCTCACAGTATTCTCTGTTATTGACTTGTCTCCAGCGTTTCCTCTTCCTAGATTTAGAAAAAATAAATTTTAGATATCTTCTTCTAAACCAGTCATGAGTGGTAGGAGGTCAACATTTCCCATTATGACCGCACTTCCAAAATCATCGGTTCTTGGAATGCAAAAGTTATGCGTGTAAACATTGGACGATTGAACCGTGGAAAAATGTTGTGTGGAGTAACGAATCACGGTACACAATGTGGCGATGTGATGGCAGGGTGTGGGTATGGCGAATGTTCAGTGAAGTCATCTGCCAGCGTTGTAGTGCCAACGGAAAAATTCGGAGGCGGTAGTGAACTCGACTTATTGTCATGATCATCAGTGGATAAGAAAAAGGTATCTGCAGCGTAGAAACGGCTTTTGTCCCATGAATGCGATGCGAATGACTGTCTTGCGTCCTGGAACCCTGTAAACTGTCTAAGGTATTTCGCTATACATATATATGTCCTGGGTATTTATGTATTCCATCTTTCAAATGCCTCTCCACCACTTGTCTTGCTTCCTTGGACTCTTTGCGCCTTCCACTCACCATCTCTTCTGCTTTCAACCTTGCTTCCTTTCTCAGCTGCCAACTACCCAGCTCCATCTTCCACAAATGTACATGCTACTCCTCGCACTCTTTCCCCCCTCTCTCTCCATGTCTTCCTCTCTGCCCATCTCTTCCTAAACCTCTATATACACCACCTGCACCACACTCTCTTTGCCATCTCGTCCCACAACCACCCCCGCTCCCCCGACCAGACTCTCTCCCCACCATCTCCTCTTCCTCTCAATACCCATTCACTCCTGCACCACTATTCCTCTATTCATCGCCCCCCCCCCCCTGCCCTCGTTTTCTGTCCATTCCCTCTTCTATCCTCCTGGACCTTCCCCAAGATGAGCCCATCAGCATGTGTAGCTCTGCAAAGCTGATTTATAAACCAGGTTCTACTCTCACAACATCTCCATTGTTTTAGCTCCTTACATTTAGGCTGTAATTCAAAGCTGGTCGATAAAGCAGCCCAATGCTGTACTCACAGAATATGAATGTCGCACAGGGTAGCCTATATCAGCGGCTCTGAAAAGTAAATGAAACGGTAGGGAAGTGTTTGGGGAGTCAAAAAACTTCGACAACCGCCTACCAGAACAGTGACTTAATATCAGCAAAAATTAAACCTTTTAATAGTAGAAAATTCACAGGTAAATAAATATAAGCAGGTTAACCAATAATGAGCTGTGGCAGCTCTATGGGTATCGACCCTTGCTCTCTGTTTTGAGTTTTGATCGTTGGTTGTTACTCGAGTGCGAGGTGGCGCGCTCCGACAGAAAGGAAAGGGGTCACTGCAGAGAGGTGAGAGCATTTAGAGTTTAGGAAGTATCTCGCGAAGTGGTCGTCGATTTGGCTGGAGTCGGTAGCAACTGCGGTGTGTTGTGGACTAGCCAGGGTGCCTGGACGCTTGACGGCTGTTGCTACTTGGAGTTCGTTCACTTATCTGCCAAATGGAAAATTTATGCTGTCAACAGTCATGTAAAGGTTTTAAGATGTTTTTCTGTGGTTATGTGGTTTTATTTGAAATTGTTTTCTGGTCTCTGTAACTGCAGGTGTGTTTACTCTAAAGTTTTCTTAAAGGCAGTTTGCTCCTGCTCTATAATCCATAGTCATTATTTATTGCGCAAGTCAGTTTTACGACAAGTTAAGTTCACAATGATGCTGAATAGTATCTTAGGCTATTGTGGCAGGTTTCAGTCTTTTCCCTGATACCGTTCCCTTTAAATCTATTGTTTTCTCCTCTCTCATTAGTGATATTTCGTCTGTTACATGCAGCATTTTGTATATCCGAGCAGAGATCGTATTCTACAGCCTGGTTGTTCCAAAATATTGTATGTGGAGGTTTTGGGTGTTGTCTTTGCACTAGATAAACAATAACTATAAGGCAGATTCATAACTGGGTATTTGGTGAACTAGTTTTATGAAACTTTTGTCGTGGTTTTGATCCGAGCGTTTTAAAATTTAAATGTGTAGTTCATCTGATATAGCTGTACCCCCCCCCCCCCTATGTGTTCGTAATTATATGTCGTACAGTTTTTGGACATTGTGTCAAAGCATAGGGGTTCCTTGGTGTCGTGGGCTTAGTTGTGTTAATTTAATGTGGTGTGCGCAGGACTGTGGTGTCCGTGATTTAATGTTTACTAATGCATATTCTGTACTCCAGGTACCCACGGTAAACTTGATAGCTTTTGTGCCTTCTACTGCTATACCCGGGGGATTGTATTCGAGCCTGTACCACATACGTACCGACTAAATTGAACACTATTCCAGTTAAAATTAAAACCAATGGGCAAAATAAGCATTAAACAGCATACTAACAAAATAAATCCTATTGGCCAAGCACTAAGACCCAAACAGGATTCTAATGAAATTCCAAAACCATCTAAAGTCTAATGAACTCTGAATAAACACTGTTTTCATATAACTGCAAACACTAGTTAATATTCAAGGCAGATAGATTGCAGTTATACTTAATAGTAAGTGCCTTGAACACTACTTTAATGAAATATATAACACCTCAAAGAAAACTGGAAAACGTAACACAAAGGACAGAGAAGGTAATATACGATATAATATTACAGAAAGCACAACATGTGTTCACAGTAAGCCAGTCACGCTACTGAATGATGTGACGAGTAGACAAAGAAATTTGAAATGCAATGCACGTTCGTCACATTCCGGAAATACGTGCCTCGGAGCAACACAGAAACGAGCACTTTTAGCTGACAACACTTAACCAGTGTAATGACAAAGTAGGCGCGGTATGCTGTTTGTGCGTAAAATTTCGTTTCAGTGTCTTTCTTGGTTGCGTTTCTGGCCAGTGCTGTTTGCCTGCTTGGTTGTTTGGTGCTAATACACTAGTATCACACTGTATTCTCTCTCTCCTACTGGATTCTGTGGTTGAATGTGAGTGATAATATTTCGTGTGAGTGCGACCCAGATTTTTAATTACTGATGAGCCACTAGTGCACGCAGCAGGTAGCAAGACACACACACACACACACACACACACACACACACACACACACAAACACACACACACACACACACACACACACACACACACACACACAAAACCAACACACTCAGTAACGGAGGCTATAACGGCTAGCAATTTTTCAGGCCTACACGCCCATACTCATACTGGGCTATAGAAAGGGGGGAATGGTGGTTGAATTGGAGTAATTTCCTAAGATAGGAAGGCGGTTTTTATTATTATAGTTACGGATTTGAGCTTTGGGAGACGGGATATAATCGTGTGAAAATTCCAAATGTTTCTTTTAGGTGACTGAAATTTTATTCAAATTTTAGATTTTACAATAGAGCATAATCTGGAATCACAGGTCCACACTATTATCGATGCTGACAAGTATTGAAATAGGTAATTGGTCTAGTATTATCACACGATCGATGGTTACGCTATTGAGAGCTGAGGGGGAAATAATTTTCACATACCAGGGCACAACCATTCCACGCGTCGCTACATTGAAGCACACCGCGATGCACTACTCGAAATGCCGTACAACATAAATTAATGCACGAGTGTGACAGCAAAGAGCTGGGAAGATACCCACAGAGATGCTTGAGCACGTAATTTTCAAGTTTGTCGTGAGAAGAGCCAAAGAGGGGCAGTTGGTTGGCGAACTGTATCTACTATGATGTACTGCAATTCATATTTTACCACCTTCCAGACTGAGTGTGTCCACACTTCGTCCTCTCCTTAGCACGTCCCGACTACCAGTCTCCGCCTCCCCTCCGACCGCCCACCCCTGCCGTTATTCGAACTGCCACGTTACTATTGGCCGAAGGCCAACCTCCGTCCTTTACAACTCTCAGAACCCATCTTTCCGAAATGCCTCAAGGAATCTCTCTGTTTAGCTTGCATAGTTTCCCTTTTGAGAAGCAAAAAATGGTTCAAATGGCTCTGAGAACTATGGGACTTAACATCTGTAGTCATCAGTCCCCTAGAACCTAGAACTACTTAAACCTAATAACCTAAGAACATCACACACGTCCATGCCCGAGGCAGGATTCGAACCTGCGACCGTAGCGGTCACGCGGTTCCTGACTGAAGAGCCTAGAACCGCAAGTCCATACCGGCCGGCTTTTTCGAAGCCTACCACATCTACTGACAATCCTTTTTAAACAGCCCTTCACCTTTCTAAGCCCAATACATTCACCAGTCATGCCCTCATACATACTGGAAAGCTACAGAGAGGACGAGGAAGTGTGACACATTGAGGAAGTAATCGAAATATAAAGCTTAGTAGCCTTCTACATGTCCATTAGTTGGGTAATTCATGAAGAGTACTCTCCCTCCCTCTCTCTCTCTCTCTCTCTCTCTCTCTCTCACACACACACACACACACACACACATACAAATGGCTCTGAGCACTATGGGACTTAACATCTGAGTTAATCAGTCCCCTAGAGGTTAGAACTACTTAAACATAACTAACCTAAAGACATCGCACACATCCAAGCTCGAGGCAGGATACGAACCTGCGACCGTAGCGGTCGCGCGATTCCAGACTGAAGCGATTAGAACCGCTCGGCCACAATGACCGGCACAAACACACACACACACACACACACACACACACACACACACACACACACACACACTATCCCTCTTTGGTGAATCGTTGCCTGCTCATATTATGGCTATGGTGAGGCATTTTGGTAACACATTAATTTTCTTGTTAAGTTATTTGTGATCAACTACATCCGCGATTCTTCCGCGTCTACTTTATGTCATTACAGTGTTTGGATGTTGTCAGCTACAGGCACTCGTTTACTTTTTGCTGTGAGGAAAGTATTCCCGATCTGTGACGAAAGTGCATTACATTTCAAGGTTGGTTGTCTACTCGTCACATTGCAGAACAGAAAGACTCGACTGCAGGGTGCACATGTGCTTTCAGTTGTATCCTTTCGTAGATTACTTTTCTTCTGTGTCATGTTTTCCAATTTTCTTTGAGTTTTTTTACATTTCATGAAAACAATGTTCAAGGTACTTACTGTTAAGACTAACTATAATCAAACTGCCTAATACTGTTTGTGGATTATGCTGGGACTGTCGGCCGATGAAGTCCCGTTGGTGCTCGTTTCGAGACAGGTCTTGCAATCGAGATGGCCAAGGAAACATGTCAACACTTTGTAATGCAGGTTTACTCTTTAAATAAATGTTCTATAAATTTTTTCTACAGTGTTTCGCGAGAACTACGTCTTCTGCTTTACGATGATTCCCACTATATGTCTTCCATCATATCGGTTATTCCTGCATATATGCTATAATGACCTGTAACGATCCTAACAGCGCATCTCTGAATTTTTTCGAAACCTGTTACCATGCTTACATCATGAAGGCTCCCAAAGCATGAAATAGTCTGTGTTTCTTCGCAGTGTTATCTTAATCCTATATCGTTTCCAGATGCACCGTACATTCCCAGAAACATTGCTCTAACCTAAGTCTACTATTTGCTGACCCTAATACGGATTTAACGTGAAAGCCCCATATTATATTGCTTCTTAGTCTGATGCTTAAGTAAATACACGATGTGGCGTGCTGAAAATCATCACCACTAAACTTGAAATCATTTCCTTATATTTCTTATACAGGGCGTTACAAAAAGGTACGGCCAAACTTGCAGGAAACATTCCTCGCGCCGGCCGAAGTGGCCGTACGGTGAAAGGCGCTGCAGTCTGGAACCGCAGGACCGCTACGGTCGCAGGTTCGAATCCTGCCTCGGGCATGGATGTTTGTGATGTCCGTAGGTTAGTTAGGTTTAACTAGTTCTAAGTTCTAGGGGACTAATGACCTCAGCAGTTGAGTCCCATAGTGCTCAGAGCCATTTGAACCATTCCTCGCACACAAAGAAAGAAAATATGTTATGTGGACATGTGTCCGGAAACGCTTACTTTCCATGTTAGAGCTCATTTTATTACTTCTCTTCAAATCACATTAATCATGGAATGGAAACACACAGCAACAGAACGTACCAGCGTCACTTCAAACACTTTGTTACAGGAAATGTTCAAAATGTCCTCCTTTAGCGAGGATACATGCATCCACCCTCCGTCGCATGGAATCCCTGATGCGGTGATGCAGCCCTGGAGAATGGCGTATTGTATCACAGCCGTCCACAATACGAGCACGAAGAGTCTATACATTTGGTACCTGGGTTGCGTAGACAAGAGCTTTCAAATGCCCCCATAAATGAAAGTCAAGAGGGTTGAGGTCAGGAGAGCGTGGAGGCCACGGAATTGGTCAGCCTCTACCAATCAATCGGTCACCGAATGTGTTGTTGAGAAGCATACAAACACTTCGACTGAAATCTGCAGGAGCTCCATCGTGCATGAACACCCTGTATAGTCGTCATCGTTTAACCTGGACTCCGTTCCTCAGTGCAACTCCGCGTATTTCACATAAACAAATCAGTGGTGGAACTCATGGAACCAGAATTGGTAGGAAGAGTCCCGCGACCAGCCTCGGGTAGGAACCTGAACATTTCTATTTGTTACGTTTTCCGGCGTATCGACAAGCGCCGGCTCGAAGACGAAGATCACAAGACTAAAGAAGGTGGTGAGACGTCAGACAATAGCCCGCTGACAACGACCGCACCACCATACAAGCGCTCTATAGCAGAAGATAATGTAAACACCGCTCCTGCCTGCCTCGGCCGGACAGTATTAGGACAGTACTATGAGACTACTACGACAGCAGTGACGTGTGATCCATATCAGTGGCTAACATGGACCATGTATACTGCAAAGGACTTTGAATTGCTTGCATGTCTACCCTCGCTGGCGACACTGTTGTCAATTGAAAGTTAAATGTTGTCGATCTTCTTATTTGTAAATGTTAACATGTGTGTGAGTTCCAGAGGAACCAAACTGCTTAGGTCATCGGTCCCTAGACTTATACACTACTTAAACTAACTTAAACTACCTTATACTAACAAGGGAACCTCCCCATCGCACCCCCCTCAGATTTAGTTATAAGTTGGCACAGTGGATAGGCCTTGAAAAACTGAACACAGATCAATTGAGAAAGCAGGAAGAAGTTGTGTGGAACTATGAAAAAATAAGCAAAATATACAAACTGAGTAGTCTACGCGAAGATAGGCAACATCATGGACGTTTTGAGGTAAGGAGCGCCGTGGTCCCGTGGTTAGCGTGAGCAGCTGCGGAACGAGAGGTCCCTGGTTCAAGTCTTCCTTCGAGCAAAAAGTTTAATTTTTTATTTTCAGACAATTATCAAAGTTCAGGCACTCACACATAATCAACTTCGCTCTCCAAAATTCCAGGACCAGATTTGCTTGGACATATGCAGGGTTTGACGGTCTCACACGGAAAAATTTGAAAACGTAAAAAACATATGTTTTGACAGAGCACACGGAAAAGTGTGGGAGTGTGAGACTTTTGGATTCATTTGTTGCAGTTTATGTGACGAACTCTTATGTTTTCATCACTTTTTTGGGAGTAATTATCACATCCACAAGAAAACCTAAATCGGGCAACGTAGAAGAATCTTTTTACCCATTCGCCAAGTGTACAAGTTAGGTGGGTCGACAACATATTCCTGTCATGTTACGCACATGCCGTCACCAGTGTCGTATAGAATATATCTGACGTGTTTTCCTGTGGGGGAATCGGTTGACCTATGACCTTGCGATCAAATGTTTTCGGTTCCCATTGGAGAGGCACGTACTTTCGTCTACTAATCGCACGGTTTTGCGGTGCGGCCGCAAAACACAGACACTAAACTTATTACAGTGAACAGAGACGTCAATGAACGAATGGATAGATCATAACTTTGCTAAAATAAAAAAAAAAAATTCGCACGAGGGGAGACTCGAACCAAGGACCTCTCATTCCGCAACTGCTCACGCTAACCACGGGACCACGGCGCTCCTTATCCTGGAATGTCCATGATGTTGCCTATCTTCGCGTGGACTACTCAGTTTGTATATTTTGCTTATTTTTTCATAGTTCCACACAACTTCTTCCTGCTTTCTCAATTGATCTGTGTTCAGTTTTTCAAGGCCTATCCACTGTGCCAACTTATAACTAAATCTGAGGGTGGGTGCGATGGGGAGGTTCCCTTGTAAGAAACACACACACACACACACACACACACACACACCTGCCCCAGGGAGGACTCGACCCTCTGGCGGGAGGAGTCGCGCAGTCCTTGACATGGTGCCTCAAACCGCGCAGCCAATCCACACAGCTCATATTTGTAATAAAAGCTATTAATGTTATTTGCCTGAATTGTTGTATAGCATTCCGAAATAGCAGCGTCCATTAAGGCACCCTATAAGAGACGAGTGGGCAGTACCCCACATTTGACGACAAGTAACCGTCGACCCCAGCGCCTGACGGCAACGGAAGTTTTTGCTGGTGCCTTAATTTTCTCTTGTCTTTCCTTTACAGGGGTGTTCAATTGTTTTAAGGGGGGTAGGACGTCAAACGGGCCGACTTGAATCAGGAGAGGCATCACAGGACATTTTAATTTCCACTGTTTATACTTCTACAAATAAATTCATAAAACTTTTTCAGCATGACCAGGAAGGATTCAGGATTCATACACATTGCAGTGGAAGTTCCAAAACATAACAAAAAATAAACAAATATTTTTTTACGTGTGAAATTTCATCATTTTTTCACTTACAGGTGTATAAAACTCTAGAATTTGTATAATTTATGTTTAAAAAAAAACACAAATTTTTTAGTTAATTACCTCAGTTTTTACCACAGTTTTTAATAGATTTGGAAAATTCTAGAGTTTCATACACCTTTAAGTATGGTTTGTAAGTTGTGCAAAATTCATCGAAGAATCTCTCTTACTTATGAAGAAAAGTGTACCTATAGCAACAAGTGCTGCCATAAGTAAGTGAAAAAAATGATGAAATTTCACATGTAAAAAATATTATTTCGTTATGTTTTCGAACTTCCACCGCTAAGAGTGTGAATTCTGAATCCTTCCTGGTCATGCTGACAAAGTTTTATGAACTTATTTGTAAAAGTATAGACAGTGGAAATTAAAAAGTCCTGTGGTGCCTCTCCTGCTCCAACTCGGCCCGTTTGACGTCTTACCCCTCTTAACAGTTTCTTGGCGTTTTTGCTAATCAGTGTTTTCAGGTGGGCATTGCCGAAAATCTCTTTGTACATACTTTGCTTGCTTGCCCCTGTTTGTTGCAATACCTAGGAATTACAATTATGAGCAACTTAAATTGAAAGGAAAACATCGAAAACGGGGTGGAGAAGGCTGCGTTTTATTGGCAGGACACTTAGAAAATGTATCAGATCTACTAAGAAGACTGCTTTCGCTACCCTTGTCCGTTCTCTGCGCGGTGTGGGGTCCTTACCAGATAGGATTGACGGAGTACGTCGAAAAAGTTCACAAAGGACAGTAAGTCTTGTATTATCGCGAAACAGGGGATAGAGTGTCACTGAAATGATATAGGATTTGTGATAGATGTAATTATAAGAAAGGTATGTTTCATTGCGACGGAGTCTTCTCAGAAAATTACAATCACCAACTTTCTCCTCTGATGAGAAAATATTTTGGTGACGCCGACCTACATAGGGAGAAATGGATCACCATGATGAAACATGGGAAATCAGAGGTCGCACCGAAAGATACAAGTGTTCGTTCTTTCCGCGCGCTATACAAAATTGGAACAATAGAGAATTGTGAAGGTGGTTCGATGACCCCTCTGCCAGACATTTAAATGTGGTTTGCATAGTATCCATGTACATGTAGATGTGTCTTCCAACCTGCCCACCCCACCTCTCCCGCCCTGTGTTCGGAAGCCACAGCCACAAACGTTAGGTGCCACACAGCTAATGCAGATGCTTTAGTTCCAGATGTAACAGATCTGCACGTTACTCCACACAGTGCAGCAGCTACTGGCCAACGCTGCATTCCCGACGGAACCAGCGCCACCTTCTACAGCTGATGTTGCACATTTTTGACGGTTTAGTGAAAAAGAAGAGGAATGGCTCGATTGGTTGTCCCAGTTTGAAGCACATCTCCTCGCTCACAATGTCCCAGGTACTGTCAAACTTCCATATTTATTATCAACGGTAGGAAGTGCTGTGTTCTGCCTAATCACAAAACTATTTCCTAACCCCACTCCGAGTGAACTTAGTTACGAACAGGTGGCTAAATAACTATTATGACTAACAAGTGAATGTGGTAGCAGCTAAGTATCAATTCTTCAGTTTCAAAAAACGGTCAGAACAAACTTATTGCGAGTGGGTAAGAGATTTCCAGGGTATGGCAAAGAAATGCAAATTAAAATGTGCTTACGGTGATTTACATTCAGATGTTATGTTGCGTGACGCGATCGTGCATAATGTACCTGATGTGAAACTCGGAGAACAAATTTTGAAACACTCTTATCCATCATTACAGCAGGTAGTGCAAATGCTAGATCAGTACGATTCCAGTGCCTTGTCGGCTCATACGTTTGAGCAGCCAGCTATTTGTCAGGTTGAGTCCCTTGCTTGCTTGCTATCGCCCCATTCCGCAGTGGCTGCTTGCGATGCCCACACCAAGTAAACAACTCTGCACGCCGTGTAAGCAGTTCGCTAAACAGGCGGCTACACAGCGAACAGAATTATGTGTTGCCCTCGGTGTTATTCATAGCACAAACCTCAAGACTGCCCCCCCCCCCCCCCCCCGACAAGCTCAGCTCTACGCTTGTGGTAGGAAACAACATGTACAATCTTTATGTTTGCAACAGACAAGCATAAGAATTGGGCCCACTCACAAAACTCTAGTCACAAGGCCCATGTCATTAAGGCAGTATATTCAAAGTCTTCAACAGGAATTAGATCACATAGCGAGCATGCTGTTTCATCAGCGATATGCCAGACGAACAAACTTTTTGTTCATTTACTTATTTTTGGGAAACGTGTGAAATTCCAGTTGGACGCAGGTGCTTCTGTCAAATTGTTGAATCGTCACACATATGAACGGTTAGGCTCCTCAAGCCTGTCTAAAACTATAACGCAACCGATGGCTTATAATGGACAAGACATTCCCGTTCTCAGAAAATGCACTTTGCCTGCCATGTATCGCTCTCATATGCAAACACTGACTTTTACTGTGCTACAATCACACGAGTGTCAGAACATATGTGGTCTTGATTCTATTGATTTGTTTGGCTTAAACAATCAGGACAATGTGGTGGCCGTGCGGTTCTAGGCGCTGCAGTCCGGAACCGCGGGACCGCTACGATGGCAGGTTCGAATCCTACCTCAGGCATGGATGTGTCTGATGTCCTAAGGTTAGTTAGGTTTAAGTAGTTCTAAGTTCTAGGGGACTAATGACCTAAGATGTTAATTCCCATAGTGCTCAGAGCCATTTGAACCAATGTGTTGTCAGGGGCTGAATTCCACGAAAAAGAGTGTAGATAACTTGGTAAAAGAATTCCCGGAACTCTTTTTGGAAGGTTTAGGCAAAGCTAACAATTTTGTCGCACGTATTACACTCAAAGACAATGCTCTGCCATAAATTTTGCCGATCCAGAACTGTTTCCATTGCAATACGCACGAATTCGCTGCCAAACTCAAAGAATTTCAAGATAGTTATTACGTCCATATCAGCTAGTCAATGGGTATGTCCACTGGTTCTCGCCCCAAACCTTCAGGTCTCGTTCGCCTCTGTGTCGACTTTAAGTTTACAGTCAACCCACAAACTGTAATTGATACCTTTCCATTGCCATGCCCAGAGGATCTCACGGACAAATTACGCACTAGACGCTGCTTTACAAAAATTGATTTGCGCGACGCATATCTTCAAATACCCCTCGATGAAGAATCGCAAAAAGTGTGTGTAGTAAATACTAATTTGGGCTTGTTTAAATATTTGCGTCTGCCTTTTGGCAGTGCTTCCGCACCCGCCATTTTACTACGGTATTTGGAACAGCTGACTGCAGAAGTACCAAACTGTTCAAACTGGCCGGCCGCGGTGGCCGATCGGTTCTAGGCGCTTCAGTCCGGTAGCGCGCGACTGTTACAGTCGCAGGTTCGGATCCTGCCTCGGGCACGGATGTGTGTGATGTCGTTAGGTTAGTTAGGTCTAAATAGTTCTAAGTTCTAGGGGACTGAAGACCTCAGATGTTAAGTCCCATAGTGTTCAGAGCCATTTTTTGTTCAAACTGTTTGGACGATATTCTCATATCAGGTCGTACACCTTGTGCCGTAGCCGTCTCGCGATGATGCCGTTTCTTCTTCGGCATTTTCTCACAATCGAGTGGCGTCTTATTGCTCCCTGAGTTACTATCATAACGAGTTGCTCACTTGCCTCTGTCAGTGGCAGCAGCATCGCTTATCGATATTAGTACTGCTCTACCATCTTTGGTGTGACCGCTATATTTCCGTGTGGTGGTATGTATTAGGCAGTCGGTCGGTTGCGACATAGCAGGGAGGAAGTCTGTGTGGCGCAAGGTTAGGCCGGGGCCCCAGGCGGCGTTCACGCGCGGTCGGATTTGTGAGGCACTACCTGTGAGAGTTGCAAAGTTCGTCGCTCACCGACTCACTTACTGTGTGAGGCCTTCAGCTGTGTAGTAATTTAGTTTGTTTTTAATGTTCAGTATGTGGCCTTTAGCTGAAGCTCTGCGTGAAATATTTTAAGATAAGGCCTTCAGCCGTCTTAAATTAAAATTTGAAAAGTAATTCAAAATTTGAGAATTTTCCTCTATGTCTTAATTTTGTTATCCAGGCCTTAAGCCTTGAGTTGTTCTATGTTCAGTTTATGGCCTTCAGCCGAACCTTATGTGAAATATTTTAAGATAAGGCCTTCAGCCATGTTAAAATAAAATTTGAAAGGTTATTGGTTTAAAACCTTCTAAAATTTTTTTACTGAAATTCTTGTTATCTAGGATTTAAGCCCTCTTTCTTCTATTTTGTAACTAAGGCCTTCAGCCATGTGTATTCCTTAAGGCAATTTAAATAACTTGTGTTCTGGCCTTCAACCATATTGTTTCTGAATTCTGTTAAGATCATTTGTGATTAAGTGTTTTAGCAAATAAAGTTTGTATTTTTGTGTAACTAAAGTGCGCGTCATTTATGTTGGTGGCCGAGTTTAGGTTCGTTCTGCGCATCTGACGTCACAAAACACAGTCAGCCAATGAACAGAGAACGACGTTGCCAGATCTCGACTGCAGTGCAGAGCATGGACGAGTGTCTTCAGTTTTAGAAACGTTCAGTCATAAATAAAGTAATAGAACAAAAGCAATGTCTTGATAGCAGACTTTCTTTTATACTGCTTTTTCGCAATAAAGAACAGCGGTAATTGTTTATTCCCTACTGTACTTCGACGAAGCGTGAGTAATTCATAGTTATACCAACAGTGTTTGTCAGTATTTTGCGTGACGTGTTAGGGTCCTCATGGCATCCTGTATGCAGATGAGCAGCGATAGCGTAACGGTTAAGGTGTTTGGCTTCCATGTGAAAGGTTATGAGTTCAAACCTTGTGTGGTGCTTAATATTTTCATTATTTAAAAACAATATCGAAGTGCCTTACTTCAGGAACTATATTCGTTTGAATGCAATTTTTTGAAATTTCTAGTGATTTGTCTCTTCGTTAACCTTTTCGCTGCTGCAGACACGTGCTCCGTGCATTCCGCGCTGTGGGACGATTTTGTCATCACTGCACTGCTCGCCTGTGCAGACACATGGTGTTCCCACTGCTTTGAAACGCTTATCATTCGATTTCACTAAAACTATTTGGCCCAAAAATTTGTTTTTACACGTCTTCTTAACTGATACCTTCCCCCCATGAATGACTTAATTTTGTTTCGATGTTCAACGCAGTTATTATGCAGCATTAAATTTAGTAAACCATTGCACGAAATTTTGAAGAGTTTGCAGAGGTAGAAGTCCATAGCGTTTACTTTCCGTATGGTCGATTTTAGTTGCCATAATGTTGAGAATGAAATGTGGACAAGATACCTAAATTTCATATAAAATTTACTGTATAACAATATCTCATTTAATTTAAGTACCACATAGGTGTCATATGTAATATTGAGAAATATTCCGTCTTTCGCGACTGTAATAAAAGTTTTATTTACACCGGACGCGTTTGGCTTTATTTTAAAGCACTTCAATCAATGAAAGGTATGGCACATACACAATGGTACTCATGTTCTCTTTCTTGTTTTTGTTCCACAGTCGCAGTTTTACCAATGGTACTGAAATATATTCCTCTTCTGCAACTGTAATAAGCGACTTATTTAGACCAGACGCGTTTTTCTCTTTTCGAGCATCTTCAGTGGACAGTATTTTGTCTCCTCCATTGCCAAGTCACCTTTCGTAGTTTTGTGCTGCGGTAACACAATATTCAACGATTGTGTTGGCTGATCAGTGTTTTAGCAAATAAATGATGTTTGTGTGTGCCACACACAAAAATTATATTTGACATAGCTCAGAGCACTTCACTGATAGACGGTATATTCAAGTCCTAATGTTTTTGTAAGTCCACAGTTTTGTTTAATGTGTTTTGTCTACTTCCTTTTGATTGATTGAAGTGCTTTAAAATAAAGCCAAACGTGCTCACTGTAATTAAAACTTTTGTTACAGTCGCGGAAGACGGAATATTTCTCAATATTACATACAACACCTATGTGGTACTTAAATGAGATATTGTTATACAGTAAATTTTATATGAAATTTGGTATCTTGTCCACATTTCATTCTCAACATTGTGGCAACTAAAATCGACCATACGGAAAGTATACTCTATCGACTTTTACCTCTGCAAACTCTTCAAAATTTCGTGCTATCGTTACCTATATTTAATGCTGCATAATAACTGCGTTGAACATCGAAACAAAATTAAGTCATTTATGGGGGGGGGGGGGGAAGGTATCAGTCAAGAAGATGTGTAAAAATCTAATTTTTTGGCCAAATAATTTTTGTGGAATCGAATGATAAGAGTGTCAAAGCAGTCAGAACACGATGTGTCTGCACAGGCGAGCAGTGCAGTGACAAAATCGCGCACAGCGCGGAATGCAGGGAGCACGTCTTTGTAGCAGCGAAAGGGTTAATGCGGCCGTGGTGGCTTTACTTCATGAACTGCGCGCTCCCCCCTAAACTTAAGCTTGCGAACTACGCTATACTATTGGCGCTGCTTCTATTGGCGCGTGCGTCGTGTGCAACTGGCTACGCAGCAATCTCCTGCGTCTGGGCGGGCAAGCGCGAGCCGCCAAGATAAAAGAATTGAACTATAGCAGCAACTGATTTGGGCCCCTTTCCACAACCTGATCCGCTCTGTCCTGCGAAACCAGATTCCACACCTGAAGAACATATTGCAAATTTACGTGCTTTGTTTCGTGTGTTATCTGACGCAGGGCAAGCGTAGAGTGGACAAGTGTGTTTTTTTTTCTTTAAACCTGAGTTGCAGCATCTTGGTCATGTCATAAACACTCAATGTGTACATCCTCTTCAGTCGCATTCTTAGCCATACGAGATTTGCCGGTTCCTCGCAGTGTTACAAATTTGAAGTCAGTCTTAGGGAAAATGAACTATTACATTCGGAATGCTGCTCAAATCGCAGCTCCATTGCATCGCTTGCGTCGCAGGAATGTTCCCTTTGTTTGACAAGATAAGTGACAAGTAACTTTTCAAAACACTTAAAGATGCATTGCTCAGTGATCGATGCTTGGTTCACATTGATCGTGACAAACCAGTTGTATTGCAAGCTGACGCTTCCTCTTACGGAATCGGTGAAGTGCTTTCACACAGAGTTCGTGGTAAACACAGGCCTATTACTTTCGCATCAAAAGAGTTGTCCAAAGCTCAGTGTAACTATTCACAAATTGAAAAAGAGGCTTTGCCTATTGTGTACGGTGTCACTAAATTCCACCACTATTTGTGTGGCAGAAAACTCTACTTAGTAACGGATCACAAGCCATTGACAGTCTTTGTTTCATCCGACAAAACCGGTTCCTGTCCGAACTGCCCAAAAATTGCAAAGATTGGCTTTGTTGTTATATCAATACCAGTACGATATTCTGTATCGTCCGACAGCTCAACATGGTAAAGCGGACGCACTGTCACATCTTCCAATTGGCCCTGATACAGACTTTGACGCTTCTGCTGTATCATGTTGTCACATCTACGCTCAGAATTTTGCTAAAGTGCATTCGTACATCTTGGCCTCGTTCCTTGCATAGCATAAGGAACACTGTAGTGCCCCGATACTTTGCCCGTTGGCTTAGCCTCGCTGTTCAGAAAGGTGTACTTCTTTTTCAAAATAACACAGGACAGTCACGTGTGTTGATCCCTAAAGCTTTGCAAAAATAAGTGTTGCTGTTACTTCACCAAGGACACTGGGATTTTTTAAAATTTTATCCGTATTTTCCAGCTTCAAACGTGACTGTACTCAATACCCTCGAGGTATGAATTAAAAAACACCTTCAGCCACAATTGTTCGTGTTTCATTCAGTACACGATGCATTTCTGACCCTGTGGGTCCACCTTCTAGTGTAATTCGTCTTGGTGCATGATTTATTTGGTCCTAAATGCATCGTGTACTGAATAAAACACGAATAATTGTGACTGAAGGCCTTTTTTAATTCATACCTCGAGTGTACTGTGGGAGTGTTCGTGCGTAACAGTTAGCGCGTCGTCACTGTACTTGGCTGGGTATGAACACCCGAATAGCTCACATGATGTCACAGTGTCACGACTGTCCGGAAAACCAGTCCGCTCCGCCACAAAAATCTCTGCTTGGCCAAAGTCGCAGTCTCCATGGCAACGTGTGCACACAGACTTGGTGGGACCTTTTTGGAACACCCTTTGGTTGATTGTGGTCGACATACAGCAAGTTTCCTTTTACTGTGCCAATGAACTCGACAACATCACGTAGCACAATTCAGTTGTTGTCATCGATTTTTTGCCTCGAAAGTTTACTTGAAGTCATAGTTTCAGACACCGACCCTCAGTTCACGTCAAATGAATTTGAAACATTCTGTGAACGCAATGGATTACAGCATCTAATTAGTTAGTTCACCGTCCCATTCACTGTGAAAGGGCGAAGCGGAACGTTTTGTCACAACCTTCAAGCAGCAGATGGCGAAACTTCTCTACTCACACACCAAAAATCAAACATTGCAATGGTTTCTCGCCTAATATCGATCGCACACACGAAATGGACCACCGCCGGAGAATTGCTTCACGGCCGCCGCCATCGCACACTGCTACACCTGCTCCCCCCTCCTCAGCATCCAGCACCGTAGGAAGGCCGCAAGTATCGCTTCGCGGCGAATGATACTGTCTTTGACAAGGTTTTAGCGGCAGCAGACGGTGGGCGCGAGGCGAGATCGTCCGCCGACTTGGCGCTTACGTGTATCTTCTTTCAGGTCCAGATGGCTCGCAGCGCCGCCATCGAAATCAACTTCGCCTCTGTCATGTACACTATGATCTTCCAGTGTCTCTTCCCTCAGATTCACGGATCCAGAGGACAGCGCGGCCACAGCGGCTGCCAGAGGGTGTGATGACGACACCGCGGGGCGATCCCATGGAGCCTTCACCTCCTCCGCCTCGTCCTGCCAATGGAGCTGGACAGCACTTCGCACGCCCTACACGGCAAAGGTCCGTAGTTTGGCTTTGGAGGGAGGGGGAGGGAAGGAATGTTACGGCGTATCGACAAGCGTCGGCACGAAGACGAAGATCGCAAAAGCAAAGTAGGCGGTGAGACGACGTCAGCCTGTAGTCCGCTGACAAGGACTGCACCACGACAGAAACGCCTTCTAGCCGAAGAATATAAGCGCCGTTCCTGCCAACCGCGGCCGGACAGCATTCGGACAGTACTAGGAGAGAACTACGACAGCAGTGACGTGTGATCCACATGAGCTGCTTTCATGGACCTTGTAAATAGAAAACGGATTTGAATTGCTTGCATGTCGACCCTCGCTTGCGACACTGTTGGAAATTCAAAGTTAAGTATTGTCAATCATCCTATTTGTAATAAAAACTACACTACTGGCCATTAAAATTGCTACACCAAGAAGAAATGCAGATGATAAACGGGTATTCATTGGACAAATATATTATACTTGAACTGACATGTGATTACATTTTCACGCAAATTGGGTTCATTGATTCTGAGAAATCAGTACCCAGAACAACCACCTCTGGCCGTAATAACGGCCTTCATACGCCTGGGTATTGAGTCAAACAGAGCTTGGATGGCGTGTACAGGTACAGCTGCCCATGCAGCTTCAACACGATCCCACAGTTCATCAAGAGTAGTGACAGGCGTATTGTAACGAGCCAGTTGCTCGGCCACCATTGACCATACGTTTTCAGTTGGTGAGAGATCTGGAGAATGTGCTGGCCATTTTATGTATCCAGTACCTCCAACATGCTGTCGTGCATTATCCTGCTGAAATGTACGGTTTCGCAGGGTTCGAATGAAGGGTAGAGCCACGGGTCGTAACGCATGTGAAATGTAACGTCCACTGTTCAAAGTGCCGTCAATGCGAATAAGAGGTGACCGAGACGTGTAACTAATGGCACCCCATACCATCACGCCGGGTGATACGCCAGTATGACGATGACGAATACACGCTTCCAATGTGCGTTCACCGCGATGTCGCCAAAGACGGGTGCGACCATCATGATGCTGTAAACAGAACCCGGATTCATCCGAAGAAATGACGTTTTGCCGTTCGTGACCCAGGTTCGTCGTTGAGTACCCCATCGCAGGCGCTCCTGTGATGCAGCGTCAACGGTAACCGCAGCCATGGTCTCCTAGCTGATAGTCCATGCTGCTGCAGACGTCGTCGAACTGTTCGTGCTGATGGTTTTTGTCTTGCAAACGTCCCCATCTGTTGATTTAGGCTACAGCCATGCGGATAAGATGCCTATCATCTCGAGTGCTAGCGATACAAGGCCGTTGGGTCTAGCACGGCGTTCCCTATTACCCTCCTGAACCCACCGATACCATATTCTGCTAACAGCCATTGGAACCCGACCAACGCGAACAGCAATGTCGCGATACGAGAAACTGCAATCGCGATAGGCTACAATTTGACCTTTATCAAAGTCGGAAACGTGATGGTACGCATTTCTTCTCCTTACACGAGGCATCACAACAACGTTTCACCAGGCAACGCCGGCGAACTGCTGTTTGGGTATGAAAAATTGGTTGGTAACTTTCCTCATGTCAGCACGTTGTAGGTGTCGCCACAGGCGCCAACCTTGTGTGAATGCTCCGAAAAGCTAACCATTTGCATATCACAGCATCTTCTTCCTGTACGTTAAATTTCGAGTCTTTAGCACGCCCTGTTCGTAGTGTAGCAATTTTAATGGGCAGTAGTGTATTAATATGACTTGCTTGAATTGTTGTATATCATTCCGAGAACGCAGCTTCCTTTAAGGCACCCTGTAAGAGACGAGTGGGCAGGACCCCACACTATGTGACATCCTCATCGCCACACATTGTGACAACCGTTCAGAGAACAGAGCGACAGTGTAGGAAACTCGGTATGGCGCACATGTGAGGTAACGTAACCGTACTACATCTACGTGCCTTCATACATACACTGCAAGCCACCATATCGTGCTTTGTGGAGGGTACTCGGCACCACTACTTTTCATTTCCTTTCCTGTTCCACTCGCAAATACGGCGAGTGGGAAAAGACTGTCTATATGCCTCAGTATGAGCCCCAATTTGTCTTACCTCAGTGGTCCTCACGCGAAATGTACTTTGGCAACAGCTGATTTGTTCTACAGTCAACCTGAAATGCAGGTTCCCTTAATTCTCTCAATAGTGTTCCTCGAAACGAACGTTTCCTTCCCTCCAGGGTTTCCCATTTGCAGTCCCGAAGCACTTCTGTAACACTTGCGTATTGTTCGAACGTACCTGTAACAAATCTAGTAGCTCACCTCTGAACTGATTCGATGTCTTTCTGCAATTTGACCGGATGCGGATGCTAAACAATCGAGCGTACTCAAGAACATTTTGCATTAGCGTCCTATATGCGGTGCTTTTGCAGCTTAACGACACCTTCCCACAATTCTCACAAAACGCCAAAGTCGACCAATCTGTATCCCTAAAACAGTTCTCCCACACTTGTTCCTTTTCATATCGGTTCGACCAGACTTTTCCGTGTCGAGCAGAACGCTACTAATGATGTATCCGAAAATTACAGGTTGGTTTTTCCTATTCATCTGTATTAAGTTGAATTTTTTTCCATATTTAGAGCTAGCTGCCTTTCGTTACACCAACTAGAAATTTTGCCTGAGTTATCTTGCATCATCCTATAGTCACTCAGCTTCGACACCTTCACGTACACCGCAGCATAATCAGCAAACAGTCGCAGGTTGCTGCCCATGATGTCTGCCACATCATTTGTGTCTAAGGCCGGGCGGTGTGGCCCTGCGGTACTAGGAGCTTCAGTTTGGAACCGCACGACGGCTACGGTCGCAGGTTCGAATTCTGCCTCGGGCATGGATGTGTCTGATGTCCTTAGGTTAGCTAGGTTTAATTAGTTCTAAGTTCTAGGGGACTGATGATCTCAGATGTTGTGTCCCATAGTGCTCAGAGCCATTGAATCATTTGTGTCTATAGAAAATAACAGCAGTCTCGTCATATGTTCCTGGGACATTCCCGATGATAAACACACGCCGTCGAGGACATCGTGTTGAATTCTGTTAATTTACATGTCTTCAAGCCACTCACGTATCTGTGAACCTATACCATATGCTTACACTTTTCCTAACAGTCTGCAATGAGGTACGATGTGAAATGCATTTCGGAAACCTAGGAGTATGGTATACGTCTATGGCCCCTCGTCCATAGTTCTGGAGATACCATGTGACAAAAGGTCCACCTGAGTTTCCCCACACGTGATGCTTTGTAAAACGTGCAGGTTGGTGGAGACAAGGTAGAACGTGCAGAGATCTAAAATACCATTTCGAGGCAATCCTACGTACTGTGATAAAAAAGAAATGGGAACAAACGGAAAGTACTCTGTGACAGGATGACATTCAGAGCGTCTCCAAATTTACTTCTGAGTCGTTGTAACTACATCTGAATCAGTCGATCTTTATTGTACCGTAGATTGCCTGACACTGGATGATTTTGTGGAAGTAGGAGGATAGTGCCCGTGGTCCAGGGGTAGTGTCTTTCATTACTAATCAGAAAGTCTTTGGCCAAGAGTTTGAACCCCGCCACCGCAAAATTTTCAGAGATGGTGACCGAAGACTTCCGGCATAAGAAGTCACCATCATTCAGTCAACGGCCTTGTTAAAGAGGGTGAAAGAGCAGACAGAGGTTCAGGGCACACTCTTGCAATTTGGTGGGAAACTGCTCCTAAAAGTGGAAGAATCAGCATTCATCAACGGCATGAGGATCCAGAAGGCAAGGAAACCTCAGCTACCCGCGGAACATGTAGCCTGTACCTCGGAAAGTGTCATGATGTACTCTTCATTGGCAAAAGATTCCGGGCTAGTTCCCCATTTACATCTCTGGTAAGGAGCTGAAAGGTGACCAAGATAAAGAGACTGAATAACCAACCAAAGGCTCACGTTCTACGAGTAGGGGGCGAACAATGCCAGAAGTATGAATGTGGTAGGGAAACTGGAAAATCTTAAAAGGGAAATGCTACGGATCAACATAGATGTAGTGGAAATCAGTGAAGTGAAATAGGATTTCTGGTCAACCGAGAATAGGGTAATGTCAACAGCAGGAGAAAATGGTATAACGAGAGTAGGTTTCGTTATGAATAGGGTGGTAAGACAGGAAGTCAGTTACTGTGAACGGTTCAGTGACGGGGTTGTTCTCTTTATAACTGACAGGAAACCAACAATGACAAAGTTAGCTCAGTTATACATGCCGACGTCACAAGCCGAAGACGAAGAACAGAGGAGTATTTGATGATACTGAGCGGGTATTGAAGTAAGTAAAGAGACATGAAAATATAAGAGTTATAAGGTACTGGAATACGATTGTAGGCGAAGGATTAAAAGAAAGTATTAAGGGGGGAATATGGGCCTGGTACTAGAATTGACAGGAGTAAAAGACTGAGTCGTGCAACAAATGTCAGCTGGTAATAGGAAATGTGCCGTTATAGAATCACAGATGGAGGAGGTACACTTTAAAAAGGCCAGGAGATAAAGGATTCAGTTACATGAAATCGTGGTCAAGCAGAGATTACGAAATCATATACTGGATTCTGTGGCGTACTCAGGAGCAGATATAAACTCAGAGCACAGTTTAGTAATTCTGAAGACTAGGCTGAACTTTAAAAGACTAGTGAGGGAGAATCAGTGCATCATGATACGGGATACGAAGTACTAAGAAATGAAGAGATATGCTTGAAGCTCTCTGAGGCAAAAATATTGCGATGAGGAATAGTTTAGTAGGCATTTTCGTTGAAGTAGTATATACGATCGTGGAACCACGAGAAATCCAAGGAACCGCAGCACCTTAGCCGGCCGGAGTGGTCGAGCGGTTCTAGGCGCTACAGTCTGGAACCGACGACGGCTATGGTCGCAGGTTCGAATCCTGCCTTGGGCATGGATGTGTGTGATGTCCTTAGGTTAGTTAGGGTTAAGTAGTTCTAAGTTCTAGGGGACTGATGACCTCAGAAGTTAAGTCCCATAGTGCTCAGAGCCATCTGCACCATTTTTTTGAACCGCAGCACCAGCCATAAGAGGCAAAAAATTCTGAATATGACTTGTACATAAAACGAAACCGGTTAATAAATAAATATTATTGTGATCTCATCTCCTCATTCTAACTAAAATGAAGAGAAACTGACGTCTCAGGAAAGGACAGACAAAGATGTTGGAAAGAAAAATATAGTTGCAAGGAAGGTAACTGTGAAGAAACCATGGGTTACAGAAAAAGTACTGAAGCTGATCGATGGAGGAATAAATTGCAAAAATATACATGAAAATAGAGAAATGCGACTAACCAGTTAAAGGTGGTAACATTAAGAGTGTCACGGGAATTGTGGTGTTAAATGCCGAGGAGAGAGAGCGAACAGGTGGAAAGAGTACACTGATGGCCGCTATATGGGGAAAGATTTGTTTCATAACCTAACAGAAAAAGAAACATGAGTCGATGTAGAAGAGAGAAGGGATCCAGTATTAGAAACAGAATTAAAAAGAGCTTTGGAGCACTTTAGATCAAATAAGGCAAAAGGGATAGATAACATGCCATCAGATTTTCTAAAATCATTGATGGAAGTGGCAACAAAAGACTGTTCACGATGGTTTGTACAATGCGTAAGTCAGCCGAAATACCACTTGAGTTTTTTGAAAAAAACATCATTTGTACATTTCAAGAGTCGACAAGTGCGAGAATTACTGTATAAACAGCTTAAGAGCCCATGTATCCAACTTGTTGACAAGAATAATATACAGAAGAATGGAAAAGAAAAGTGAGGATATGACGATCAGTTCGGCTCTAGGAAAGGTAAAGGCACAAGAGAGGCAGTTGCGCCTGTTAATGGAAGCAGGACTAAGGAAAAATCAAGACACTTTCATAGGATTTATCGACATAGAAATACCGTTTGACAATGTAAAATGATGCAAGATGTTCGAAGTATAGGGGTAACCTATAGGGAAAGACGGGTGATATAAAATATGTAAAAGAGTCAGGAGTGAACAATAAAAGTCAAAGACCAAGAAAGAAATGCAAGGATTAAAAAGGGTGTAAGACAGGGTTGCAGTCTTTTGCTTCTACTGTTCAATATACACATTATTCAGTATACACATCCTGTCCCTTCTCCTTGTCAGTGTGTTCCATAGATTGCTTTCCTCGCCGATTCTGCCTTCCATACCTTATCAATCCAGCTAATTTTCAACATTCTTTTTTAGCAACATAACTCAAATGCTTCGATTCTCTTCTTTTCGTTCCGAAGTCCACGTTTCACTACCATACAATGATATGCCCCAAACGAACGTTGCTAGAAATTTCTTCTTCAAATTAAGGTCCACGTTTGATACTAGTAGATTTCTCGTAGCTACGAATGCCCTCTTCGTCAGTACTAGACTGCTTTTTATGTCGCCCTTGCTCCGTCCGTCTTGGGTTATTCCGTAACTTCATCTACTTCGTCACATCAATCCAGATGTTTAGTTTCTCACTGTTCTCATTTCTACTGCTTTTCATTATTTTCGTCTTTCTTTTATTTGCTCTCAGTCCATATTTTGTACTCATTAGAATCTACACTCCATTCAGTGGGGTCATGTAATTCTTCTTCATATTCACTGAAGATAGCAACGTCATCAGCGAATCTTATCATTGATATTCTTCACCCTGAATTTTTATACAAATCTTGAATGTTTATTTTCTTTCTATCATTGCTTGTTCGATGTACAGATTGAACATTAGGGGCGAAAGACCACGACACTGTCTTACACCCTTTTTAAATCGAGAAATGTATGGAACTCATATCAGGGTGGACTAAAAGGATAGATTTTGCGTACACAAATAAGAGCTGAGGGAACTGTCACAGTGTTGCCTGTGTCCTGTCTCTTAGTTACCCAAATAGAAAAACAAGTCGACTACCTTCAGTGTCACGTATACTACTCCAATTCCTTCAGCATCAACCGATTCGACTGCATTCCATTACCCTCGTTATACTTTTGTTTATGTTCAAGTTCTTAATTCTATTCAAGACACCTCCAATTCCGTTCAACTGCTTTTCCAAGTCCTTTGCCGCCTCTTACATAAATACTATGGCATTCTCCTGTTTTATTTCGTCTCCCTGAATTTTAATTTCGTTTTGAAAATTCTCCTTGGTTCCCTTCACTATTTTTTCAATGCACGAATTAAATAATTCTGCAATAGGCTACAAACTTCTTCCATTCCCTTCTCAATTATTACTTCTCTTTAGTGCCTTTCGACTCCTATATCTGTTTGTGCTTAGGTTGTGAATAACATCTCGCTCCATCTACTTAATCTCAGCTCTCTTCAGCATTTCTCCATTCAACATTGCCTAAGCTTTCTTGATGCCTTGGAATGCCGAAGATGTATGTTTTCCCTTCTTAAGCTTACCTTCTTATCTAAGTTGTACTTTCAATACTTTCTTACGTGTTCGTACATTTCTGCGGAACGCGAACTCATCATCCCCGAAATGGCTTCTACCAATTTTTCCATTTTGCTGTTAATAATTTGTGTCAGTATAGTGTAAACTGAAGTATTACAAAGATAACCCGTTGTGTTCACACCTGTTGGTCCCTATCTTCCTTGGAATATGGATTGTGGCATTCTTCTAGGATTCTGCGGTTACTTGACCTGTTTCAAATATCCCTGGTGGAACAGTTTTGTCGCAACTGTCTCTTTCAAGGACCTTAAGAATTTTGTGGGATCGTAGTGTACTACAAAAGCCTTGTTTTGACTTTGGTCTTCCACTACACTCTCAAATTCATCTCATGGTGTTATATCCCGTGTCTCTTCTTCAACTACTTCCTTTCGGTTTCTATAGCATGGTATTCGAATTAGTCAAATGGTTGGAACATTAAGTTTTCAGTTGGATATTTATAAGGGGCCAAGTCTCGTTGTAGATTTGAAATAATATAAATTAATGAATTCATAATCGTCATAGAGGAGTGAATGTTACGTAATAACTTTGTAGATAATAGTGGTTGTAAATCGATCTGATCTGAAGTATTAAGAGTGATATATCGAAGTAACTAACTCTTATTGGGGTGAACAACTTGGCTAATTTTCCCCGCGAGTAGTGTAGCAACTTTCCAGGATCGCTTACCACGTCGGCATTAGTGGTTCACACATGGCACTGTCACACCGAAACAAGCAACAACGAACATCATTTGTGGGCCCTAAGACACTGTTTAAACACCGATATGATAAATAATAATTACATTATATACAAGTGAGGCAACAAGAATATAGTAAAAAACTTAGGTCAGAAGACTGAAAATGAGAAAACTTTCTACTACGAAACAATGGAAGAGGTCTTCTCTGTCAAACTTACTGACAACACAGAAGGTGTATATTAATAATAATGTGAGCACTTGTCAGCAGACAGCAGCACTGTGCAGCGCAAAAGTAACCAGTGGCCACATTTGCAGCCCTAGACACTTTACCCAACCTTCCTCTACCAATAGATAAACAGTAACGCACAAACAAGAGCAAAACACTCTTTATGACTTCAGAGGAACGGTATCTAAGGAGATTTGTCACCATATTTGTACTAAACGGTACAATGCTTTGACCGACAAAATACTTTTATACTGCATCGTATTCCGTTTAACATTGTGGATTATAAAGTACACTGCGCAACAGAATTAAAGTATCACTTTTTCGAATCCCCTCTATTACCTCCCTCTGCGACGCGTAAGTTTGAAGTTTTGTTCAAAGGTGCCTACAATCATATTCTGTAAGGTTGCAAAAGCGTCCCAACCTGTTACGTCATCCTCTGGTTCGATGACGCTTGAAACAACAATGAGTGGAAACATATGAAAAAAAGGCCTCAGCTCAGAAGTTCACGTGACGTGTTAAGAGAGACAGTAATGTCGGCTTGGCAACAAATTAACCCACAGTTCTGTTCAGCGTCCCCGTGGACGTCTCACACGATGGTAACTTTACCACATCCCCTCTTACCCAAATTTCACCCTTATTTTGACGCCTTTGCGACGGAGATCAGAACCGCTATGCCCATCGTTGAAATCATGCTGTTTACTTATGGATGGCTGAGGAGAACCTTTCAGGTATATCGCCGCTCAGAATCAAAACGAAATATCCTCAAGGAGTGGCATAAATGGCGTCAATGAAACCATCCTTTCCTTGGGACGTTAATTCACACACATTTCGTGGTCGAAAGCAACACTTTGCAGTGAGATATGCAGCACGGAGGCATTCTTAATATTCTTTGATGCTGCTGATATCTCTCTTACGCTTCACCCATTTTCTAAGGTCATTGTGGCATAACAACTGCCTTGAACAAGATCTCACCTCTTGCGACTGTAGTTTTTGTTCTGGTGTACAGGATGGAATAACTAGGGATACCTCAACATCCTTCGACGAAATCTGAACGTGTTCCAAAACAATAAAGGATCCCTATGCTTTTTCAACCTACTTCGCGCCCTCGTCTGGCGTTATCACAGAGGGGTGCGACATTGACACATGCGTGAATACAATCGCAGAAGATCGTCAACAAATGAGGGTGCCACCAACGGTGTTGTTGAACTGGAGAGCTTTTGTCGCTTTATTCATGCATGAATGGCGCACAGGAGGCATGAAACGGGAGAACCGAAAAAGCGTAAGGATCTTCTGATGCTTTGGATCGCGTTAAAACTTGGCCGAATAGTTTTGAACAGACCCTAGTAGTTCCACCCTGAACATCAGAGAACAAACTGTGGTCGCACGTCACTCCAAAGAAACGACACATCGTTCAAGGGATTGCTAGGCCCCGATATCCATACAGGAGTATTGAAGCGTCAGGGACTTGTTAAAAGTATATAAGATTTTCCTGACTATCTTCCTGTAGCTCATCGCGCTTCAAACTGTGGAGTGGCTTCACTGAAGTCCTTTATGCTATCTCGTGTGGATTCTGAGAGGCGCAGTGTTTGCCTCGGGCACTCATAAGAAAACCGAGTGACGTCAAAGCTGGGAGTCACGGTTGTGAGCTCCATAGCAGTGGCGTCAAAAGAAGGGGTGACATGTGGGTAACAGGGGTTGTGAGGCGACGTTCCCATCGTGTGACGCACGCAAGGTGGCGCTGGGCAGAACTGTGGTGTAGTTTGATGTCAAGCTGACATTATTAAAATGGATCAGATGGCTCTGAGCACTATGGGAATTAACATTTGAGGTCATCAGTCCCCTAGACTTAGAACTACTTAAACCTAACTAACCTACGGACATCACACACATTCATGCCCAAGGCAGCATTCGAACCTGCGACCATAGCAGCAGCGCGCTTCCAGACGGAAGCGCCTAGAGCCGCTTCGCCACAACGGCCGGCCTCTTTACACGTCACATGAACTTCTGATCTCTAGCCCTCTTCTTTCGCATGTGTTTGAAGCGTCGTCGAACCCGATGATGACGACAAAGGGCCCCATGATTTTGGACCATTGCCGAGGAAGTTTCTGGGCACCTTCGAGCCAAATTTCAAACTTATGAAACGAGGTGGGAGACGTTTAAGGAGTTTTGAATAAGTGGTGCTTTAACTCTACTGCGCTGTTAATGTTTCTTCCACATGTCCAATGTTGATGTCCTCACGAAATGTATCTTGCCGTGACAAATACAATTATTGCGGTCAAGAAATGTTTAATTATACTACTGGCCATTAAAATTGCTACACCACGAAGATGACGTGCTAGAGACGCGAAATTTAACCGACAGGAAGGAGATGCTGTGATATGCAAATGATTAGTTTTTCAGAGCATTCACACAAGGTTGGAGCCGGTGGCGACAACTACAACGTGCTGACATGAGGAAAGTTTCCAACCGATTTCTCATACAAAAACAGTAGTTGACCGGCGTTGCCTGGTGAAACGTTGTTGTGATGCCTCATGTAAGGAGAAGAAATGAATACCATCACGTTTCCGACTTTGATAAAGGTCGGATTGTAGCCTATCGCGATTGCGGTTTATCGTATCGCGACATTGCTGTTCTCGTTGGTCGAGATACAATGACTATTAGCAGAATATGGAATCGATGGGTTCAGGAGGGTAATACGGAACGCCGTGCTGGATCCCAACGGCCTCGGATCACTCGGAGTCGAGATGACAGGCATTTTATCCGCATGGCTGTAAAGGATCGTGCAGCCACGTCTCGCTCCCTAAGTCAACAGATGGGGACGTTTGCAAGACAACAACCGTCTGAACGAACAGTTCGACGACGTTTGCAGCAGCATGGACTATCAGTTCGGAGACCATGGCTCCTGTTACCCTTGACGCTGCTTCACAGACAAAAAATTGGTTCAAATGTCTCTGAGCGCTATCCGACTTAACTTCTCAGGTCATCAGTCGCCTAGAACTTAGAACTAATTGAACATAACTAACCTAAGGACATCACAGACATCCATGCCCGAGGCAGGATTCGAACCTGCGACCGTAGCGCCCAGAACCGCACGGCCACTCCGGCCGGCGCATCACAGACAGGAGCGCCTGCTATGGTGTACTCAGCGATGAACCTGGCTTCACGAATGGCAAAACGTCATTTGTTCGGATGAATCAAAGTTCTGTTTACAGCATCACGATGGTCGCATCCGTGTTTAGCAACACCGCGGTGAACGCACATTGGAAGCGCGTATTCGTCATCGCCATACTGGCGTATCACCCGGCGTGATGGTATGGGGTGCCATTCGTTACAAGTCTCTCTCACCTCTTTTTCGCATTGACGGCACTTTGAACAGTGACCGTTACATTTCAGATGTGCTACGCCATGTGGCTCTACTCTTCATTCGATCCCTGCAAAACCATTTTAGCAGGATAATGCACGACCGCACGACCTTTACAGGCCTTTGTGGATACGGAAAATGTTCGACTGCTGCCCTGGCCAGCACATTCTCCAGAGCTCTCACCAATTGAAAACGTCTAGTCAATGCTGGCCGAACAACTGGCTCTTCCCTATACGCCAGTCACTACTCTTGATGAACTGTGGTTTCGTGTTGAAGCTGCATGGGCAGCTGTACCTGTACACGCCATCTTAGCTCTGACTCAATTCCCGGGCGTATCAAGTCCGTTATTATGGCGAGAGGTGGTTGTTCTTGGTACTGATTTCTGAGGAACTATGCACCCAAATTGCGTGGAAATGTAATCACATGTCAGTTCTAGTACAATATACTTGTCCAATGAATACCCGTTTATAATATGCAGTTCTTCTTGGTGTTGCCATTTTAATTTCCAGTAGTGTACTTTGGTCTAATGAGAAAAAGGAAGTGAATAAATCTAAGTGTCGAGGCAATTGCAGAAACTGGAAATGTGTGATTGCCCGAGAACCTAGTTCTTTTCGTCCTGAAGAAGTTTGTTTCACGATAAGATATAAAATTTTCGCGACTACTGTGTCACTTCGTGTTAACCTATTTTTCATGTTAAGCGTTTTTCGCTGTACTCAGCCCTGTATCTAGTCTAAGAAAAAGGGGCATAGACAATATTTCATTTCGTTTCTGGGAACTTTACAGAAGACCGCATAGGCGGCAGGAATCGATCGCCAATGAATTTCAGCCTTGGGGCGCTAGGGGCGCAGCGTGAAGGAAGATGATAACCGCAAGTCAAGTGGCTGAGGCAAAGAAAAACGAGACAGCCGCCAGCGAGGGCAGGGGCAGAACGGGGGTGATTAATTGGCCGCGGAGCCGCTCCGGTGAACGAGCGATGATGCCGGCGCGCGGCCCGGCCCGGCGTCTTCACCGGCCGGGTTCTGGGGGATTGCCGGCAGCAGCCGCCTGCCACGCGCAGCGCAAATATTGTCGCCGACGCCGGCCCAGGCGGCGCTCACATCATCGCTTCATGGCGGTGGAAGGGGGGATGGGGGGTGGGGGTGGGGGAGAGACTGCGGCGAGGAGGCTGGTAGGATGGCGTAATGCGGCTCCCGTGTCCTACGGCGACACGGGAACTGGACCTGCGGATCGCTTTCCTTGTGTGGTCGCAGCTGCAAGGTGGAAGACGCTGCCAGTGACCGGCACCCTAGCTGCTGCTGCTGCTGCTGCTGGCTGTAACGCCATCACGTTCCAACAAATCGTTGTCCAAACACAGGCAAACAAGTTGTGAAACACCGGATTATATCTCGGTGTTGTGGCCAATTAGTTTTACGGAAACACTATACAGTGGGGCCGGCAAGAAAGTTCTAGTGTTTACAGAGGATGCAAAATGCAACGAAGGAAGGATAAAAAGTTCAAATAAGATGACACAATTTCAGAGACTTTAATGGTCTCAACGAGATTTTAAGTGTATAGACTGAAGAGACGAGTGAAAATCATGTCTTTACGAGACCACAATAGTCCCTGAACTTGTGCCATTTCATTTGTATTAAGTACCTGCACCAGTGCTTCACGCTGGATTCGATGCTGAGGCGCTATTCCAGAACATGGAGAATCTCGGCAATTATGTTCGTGTGAACGGGGGACTTTAAAGTTCACTGGGCCGGCAGTGAGTATTTGAATCGAGGAGGCAGGCGTGCCTGGATAATCCGTGCAGATATGTGAACCGCCGTGCGAAGGTGGCTTAGTGGCACTGTTAAGCAGGAGACCTGAGTTCGATTTCCGGAATTATCAAAAATTTTCATTCGTAGCTTCAGTCTATTTGCATAAAAAGTTTCGTATAAGTACTAGTCGTTACAAGTTTCCTTTAATTTACGTCTATGGTCACAATCTTTTCTGTTTAACAGATTACCGGTTTCGGTCTTTAATGACCATCATCAGATCTGTCTCATAAAATCAGAGTGCTAATGGCCGGCCGGTGTGGTCGAGCGGTTCTAGGCGCTTCAGTCCGGAACCGGGCGACCACTACGGTCGCAGGTTCGAATCCTGCCTCGGGCATGGATGTGTGTTATGTCCTTAGGTTAGTGAGGTTTAAGTAGTTTTAAGTTCTAGGGGACTGATGACCTCAGAAGTTAAGTCCCATAGTGCTCAGAGCCATTTGAACCATTTGAACCAAAGTCCTAATGCACTGCAGCCATAGTGGCACAGTCAACTGTTAAATGCGGAATCAGCACCAGCATCGTCAAATAGATACGATGTCGCAGCTTGTGAAACTAGTCGTTACTCTCATACCTTTGGTGTTATGGTCTACACTGAGGTGACAAAATTCACGTGATACCTCCTAATACAGTGTCGCACAGTCTTTTGGCTGGTCTATTGCAGCAACTTGACGTAGCACGAACTCAACAAGTCGTCAGATGTCCCCTGCAGAAATACTGAGCCGTGTTACCTCTACACCCGTTCCTAGCTTCGAAAGTATGTGCAGCATTTTGTGCACGAACTGACCTCCTGATTATGTTCCACAAATCTTCGATGCGATTGATATTGGTCGATCTGGGTGGCCAATCATCCGCTCGAAATGTCCAAAAAGTTCTTCAAAGCAATCGCAAACTTTGTGGCCTGCTGACATTTTTTGGTATTATTCCGCAAGAGGGAATGGTAGGACTGTCACTGGCTCAGGCCCCTTGCTAAATAATTTTTGTTTTATTTAAGCGGTTTCTGAATATTTACTTTCTCATACAATTAGCACGATTTATAAATTTAAAAGACCAAAACGGTTACAGTGTGGGCGAACAAATCAGCTTTATACCTACTCAACAAGGGAATTAAATTAAATGATCATGTGGCATTGCCGGCTGAGAGACCCCATCCAGGGAAGTTCGGCCGCCGATTGCGAGTCTTATTACAATCGACGCCATATTGTGCGACTAGAGTGCTGGTGGTAAGGATGAAATGATTATGAGAACAACACCCAGTCCACGAGCGGAGAAAATCTCCAACTCGGCCGGGAATCGAAACCGGACATGCTGCGTGGTGGACAAGCCCCTAACCACTGAGCTCAGCAGGCGGACACTCAACAAGAAGAATTTGTTCAACACCAGAATGCTCACGTGACTGTATAAAATTCCACTACAGTGAATTCACACGACGTATTAAATCCTTAGTAATGAGAAACTGCTTTAAAATACACACATATTAATTCTATTTCAAATCTTTAAGATGATTGATGTGTCGGCAGAAGTGCCAACACCGTGTTGTTTGAGGAAGCCGAAATGCACGCTATAAGCTCACGCAGGATGGCGTGAGATCTGAAACAGGATACTTAATGAATGCCAAAAGAAAAGTACGTAGCTGCTGGAATACTTAACCTTAATCCACAATTGGTGAACATTGGTCTTGTTACTGTACATGCTTCATTAGATACATAGCAAAGGATAAATGGCGCCTTGCTAGGTCGTAGCAATTGACTAAGCTGAAGGCTATGCTAACTATCGTCTCTGCTAATGAGAGCGTAATTCTCAGTGAACCTTTCCTAGCAACGTCGGCTGTACAACTGGGGCGAGTGCTAGTAAGTCTCTCTAGACCTGCCGTGTGGCGGCGCTCGGTTTGCAATTACTGACAGTGGCGACACGCGGGTCCGTCGTATACTAGCGGACCGCGGCCGATTTAAAAGGCTACCACCTAGCAAGTGTGGTGTCTGGCGGTGACACCACAATGATCTTTGTAATTAAAGTGCAATCCAAATAACCATCACCTGCAACTTCACAGTTACGTAAGGAGCAAGTTGATTACAAGCAACGTAACGAAAAATCAAACAGCATAAAATACAGTTGCCAGAATAATATGCATCTGAAAAACTTTGGGAATCGAGAATTGACAGATATGAAGCACAATTAGAAGGCGAGTACCGGTTTTGTATAGTGTGCTTTTCAGGTTGAATTCGCGCAGTCCACACAGCAGGGCACACCACTTAATAACACCTGCAGACCTCCAACACAAGAGAACAGCCCTGTCTAGTAACACATACCCAATAAATTCCACTGTCTCCAGGGTCTGCTTCGGTAACAGCACAGAAGCAACTCCTACCTACGTCTCGCCGTATCGCAGGTCCCTGGCGAACGCCCTCTTCTTTATTGTTGCCGTCGACGGCGGCAGCCACGGCGTGCAGTTTCCTGAGCCCTGGCCTTGTAGATACTTGCTCACCGTCCAAAACCGGGTTCCTCGTACTGCTACTGCAAACATTCGCTCGGTGGCACCTGTGTCGCTATGCATGCGCCGCAGCGCCGCCATGGAGCTGCTGAACCATACACGCAGCTCAACGGCGCGGGTTTTAACGTATGTCGGCTACGTGACGTCTTGCGACGGCACAGGTAACTTAAAGTAAGTGAATGGCTACAAATGGTCTCTAAGCAGCCAGACATCCAGGATAACCAATCCATTGCATGTTAACCCACAGCCCACGCCATAATGGAGCCACCACCAGTTTACAAAAACCCTTTCTGACAATTTGTGCCCATACTTTCGTGGGGTGTACGCCACGCTCTAATCTCACCATCAGCTCTTGCCAACTAAGATCGGGGTTCATCTGACCGTGCCATGGTTTTACAGACGTCTACGGTCCAATGGATATGGTCACGAGCCCGAGAGAGGTGCTGCAAGAGATGTCGTGTTATTCATCTGTAACGCCGGAAATGCATATCCTCCTATTTCCATCTATTTTACTATAAATTTATTTCATTTGTTATCTGTAGATATGACATATCTGTGACTTTATATATTGTAATTGTTTTACTATTCATGCATTTATGGCGATGTATAATTGGTTTGTTTTGTAAATATTATTTATATTTTTACGCTGGGTCTGGCCTAGGGAAAACTATGCTATCGAACGACTACATCGGTAGGTCGTGTGGAGAAACAAAGTGTTTAAGATCTGTGGTAGTGTTAACTATGCCGCATGGAGCGCGGGCAGAGGGAGTCTGGCTGGAGTAGGGCGGTGCAGCACTTGTGTTGTATGACGCTCCCGCGAGTTGCCGCGCTTTCGGGGTTTGGCAGCATATGCGTAATACCGCTCGACTTGCTATGTTAGTTTCTGACATGGTGTCGCGGACGGGAAGCATTAGCTGGCGCACATCAAGAGCCCGTTTCGCCTGGTGACCGTGTCGAGAAGGAGGCGCGCCAACATCCAGCTTCTGGAACAGCGACGGCCGACAATGAGTGACTGTCGGCACCTCCCCGATCGACGACTGCAAACCTTCAATCAACCAACAAGGAAGACTAGAAGCACGTAAAGTTTTAGAACCTCAGCTTTTGAAACTGTTTCAAAATTACAGCAACGTAGCATGAACCTTTGTTTCTCAATGTCCCAATTGTATTACCAAGCAGGGTCCCTTCCTCTTCCTGAATGAACCCGAGTGTCGTCGAAATTCAAACGTCAACATTAAAGTAATATCATTCCATTTCACTGCTTTAATTTCAAAGTTCAGTTAAGGTGTTCATAGGTGGCTACAATATTTAGATTACACAAGCACAAATTAAGAGTGCGAGTTTTGTTACCATATTTTAGCTTACCTGTGATTGCAGCTCAGCTTGGAACGTACTATATTTTACTATTGTTAATTGTTCAGAATCATTTAATTCAAGTTCAAAGTTAAATATCTTACTTCTAAACTGCGTAGATTCAAGTAGCTTTTGAAATGATTGTTGAGGTAGCCCAAGACTAACCTTATTTTATTGAATTTCGTAGTGCTTCAGAAACAAAGTTCACTATTAATTTCAGTCACTAAATTAACTTTCAGTTTTCCGGTTTTATTAATTCTTTTGCTAAATTAAGTCAGAGTGTAGCGAAATTTATTACTTCTGACAAACACTCAGTTTTCACACAAGACTTGTCAACCCTCAGTTGCCACGCTTTTAGTGCTAATTATGTGTGCAATAACCTTTCTTTTTCAGTTATTACAGTAGTTGTCCATAGGACTGGCGACCGTAATTTTCCCCAAATCTCAAATATCTAATTAACGTCAATTAATTGTTAACGTAACGACCGCACATTTATTTTCTTTATTAATTTTACCCTTTTCTCAAAATTAATTTCCACCAACTCCATTTGCATTTTTCCTTTCATTCAGATGTAACCCTTTCCTCCCTCTTTACCGACAAATTAACTTGGTTGACGATTGCTTTTCCGAAATTTCCATTAGGTGCACGCGGTTTAATTTTTCACTGCCATTAAGGTTGATAAGTGAGGGGGAGGTTACAGGTCGTCTGCTACCATAGGCCATTAACGCCAAATTTCGCTGTAGTGTCCTAACGGATAGGTTCATCGTTCGTCTCATACTGATTTTTGCGGTTATTTCGCCCAGCATTGCTTGTGTGTTAGCTCTGGCAACTCTATGCAAACGCCGCTACTCTCGATCGTTAAGTGAAGATCGTCGGCCATTACGTTGTCCGTGGTGATAGTAATACCTTAAATCTGTTATTCTCGGCATCACGTGACACTGTGCATCTCGATATATTGAATTTCCGAATAATTTTTGAAATGGAATATCCCATACATCTACTCCAACTACCATTTCGCGTTAAAAGTCTGTAAATTGCCGTCCTGCGGCCATAATCACATCGGAATCACGTTGTCATTAATCAGCTGAGTACAAATTACAGCTCCACCAGTGGACTGCCTTTTTATACCTGTCTACGCGATACTACCATCCTCTATATATCTGCATACTGCTATACCATAACCTCGTCACCTCAGTGTAATTCTACTACTGTCAATGATCATCACGTCTCTGCACTACTCTTCAGAACATGTAGGCGATGTGGCCACAATTCACTGCGATGCAGCGTTTCACCTTGCGTCTCATGGATCACGCATTCTTTCGGACAATCCTGGTGTTTGCCATATTGCGTGGCAGACATTGAACACATGTTCTCGTAGTATCGCCACATCTAATTCGGGAACTGATTAAACCAAGTTCTTTACATATCAGCAAAGTGACCTGAAATTCACGGGGTTAAGGTCAGGAGAACAGGCAGGCCAAGGTACCGACCCTCCCCGACCAATCTTGCTCCAGCAGCTTGGAGTCTCCTCCCATGAATGCTTTCCCAAGCATGGATACTAAATTTGTCCCAGTGTCGTCTCTCTTTAAGAGCATTTGGGAGTCATCGGCCTAAGCGTGCGTATTACGGTAAATCGCGATACCATCTCTTGTGAAGCCCGTCTCATTAGTGGACAACTGCCAGATCATGAGGACACGTCTGTAGAAGCTACTGACAAAACTGCAGTGTAGGGGCCCATTATCTAGCATCAAAGCTTTGACTCCCCGTACATGGTAGGGTTAGAGCAACTATTCATGGTGGACCGTCCAGACAACGTCAACTGACTTTACAATATTTTCCGCTGCAGCTATTGTTAGGACAAGTTCCAGGGTTGTCTTCCACGTGTTCTAATATCCGTTGCTCCGTATCAGGTGTGGAGGTGTTCGAGATGTGTCACGATACAGGATTAGTGATGCAAAGAACCCAATTTACGAACGTCGCTGGGAAAGGATACTACATGTATTTATGTATGGTATACGGCATCTTGGATATTTGTACTCGGTCTAGTGGTGGGTGTGTCCTTAATACCAATGCAAATACCCTCAGCTGCATAAACATATAGTCTCGTTTCCTCATTGCCACATGCCAAAGTGTTTGGTGTACAAGATACACTCCACGTACATGCACAGACCATAAATCCCAAGATACGAGGTTTACTACCAATGTTTACAGTACCTTTTTCTCCCCTTCTTGCTCATAACATTCTCTGGAAATGTTGGAACCTTTTTTTCCGGGCACCCTCTATTTTGGTTGTGGTCATAAGTCCGATCTATCCTGTGCAAGCGTCATAGTATCTGCAGAACCACTCTAACCATTATTCATCCGAACTTGCTTAATATCCATCGTCCCCATCTACAAATTGTATCCACTATACTTCCCTCTAAGCCCAAACCGATCTCTCGTTGGTGCCTCTAGATGTGACCTATCGAGTGATGTAAGTATTTTTCCCCATTTCGATTCAGTATTTCCTCATTAGGAATCCAGTCTACCCATCTAATCTTAAGTATTCTTGTGTAGCACCACACTTCAAAACCTTGTGTTGTCTTCATGTTTGAACTTTTAATCAACTGTTTGTGCTCAACGTTTCAGTGTTGAAAAGACAACATATCAGACAAACAGCCTGACATAAGACTAACACGTAGACTAGTATTCGACGTTAACGAACTTCTGGATTTAAGAAATGCTTTTCTTCCGATTGCCAGTCTATTTTTTATCCTATATTCTTTAATCTCCGCCAGTCTCTTACTGAAAAAAAAACAAAAAACAAAAAAAATGTATGTAACAGTTTCAATATCTTATTTCTTAACCTAACTTCCTCAGCGTCGCCCGATTTATTTCGGCTATATTTCGTTAGTCTTGTTTTACTTAAGTTGATGTTAATCTAATATCCCCATTCCGAGACACTACCCATTCCGTGCAACTGATCTTCCCAGTCCTTTGTCATCTGTGATACAGTCACAATGTTATCGGCAAACCTCAACGTTTTAATTTCTTTTCCTTGAAATTTAAATCCCTTTGCTAATTTCTCCTTGGTTTCCCTTAATCTTAAGCTAAATGTCATCCAGAAGAGTCTACAACCCGTCATATTTCCTTCCGAACTGCTACTTCCGTTTTCGTGTGCTGTTATTAAAAGTGCCACCCGGTTTCCGTATAAGCTGTGAATAATATTTTTCCTCTGTAGTTTATCCCTACTTCTTTCACGCTTTCAAACAGTATATTCCAGCAGCCTCGGTCGTTAGGTTTCCATAAATGTACATATTTAGTAAACGTAGGTCAGTATTGCCTTGCGCGTTTCCTCATTTTTTCGGAACCTTAATTAATTTTCACCGAGGTCGATATTTACCATTCCTTCAATTCTCCCGTAAAAATTTCGTGTAAGTATTATTAAAGTGAGGGTTCCGTAATATTTATACCTTTCAGTGTCTGCCAACTTTGGCATTTGTATGAATACGATCTTCTTGAAATCTGAGGGTATTTCTCCTATCTCACGTATCTTGCATTCCTGGTGGAATAGTTTTGTCATGGTATGTTCTCCAAAGTACGGCACTGATGGTATATCGTCCGCTCCAGGTGCTTTGATTCAACATAAATTTCAGCTCTATCAAATTTCTCTCGCCAGCCGCTGTGGCCGAGCGGTTCTAGGAGCTTCAGTCCGGAACCGCGCATCTGCTACGGTCGCAGGTTCGAATCCTGCCTCGGGCATGGATGTGTGTGATGTCAGGTTACTTAGGTGTATAAGCAGTTCTAAGTATAGGGGACTGATGACCTCAGATGCTAAGTCCCATAGTGCTTGGAGCCATTTGAACCATTTTGAAATTTCTCTCTCAGTATCATATCGGCCATCTCATCTTCGCCTGCTTTCCTCTTCCATTTCAGCAATAATGTCTTCAACTTTGTTCACTTTGTATAAATACCACTGAGTCTCCCTCTCCTTGCTTCTTAATATTTATACATGTCTTCCCTTTGCTCTTATATGCGGTAAACACTTTACTGTGTTCTCTGACAATTTCTGCTTCGAGATTTAGCACTTTCCCTGAATAATATTATTTTTTTAGATAATGTTTACATTTGAGTCACTTATTTGATGAATTTTTATATTTTCTGTTTTCCTCAGTCAAAATTAATTAGAAATGTGTTATCCAAAAATTTATATCGGTGTTGTATTTTGCCTCTAGATCTTCTGTTGCCTTATTTAATCTTTCCACTGTTGAGCAGTAGGTAATTTGGGAGATGGACGCCATGTGGATTTCTTTAATTTTGCAGGTCCGTGTCATTAATGTAAATGTTAATGTAGTTTCTTCTCACTGAATCTGAAGTTCATGATAAATATTGTCCCTGGAAAGATTTTGCTGTTTTAAATCCGGTTTCGAAATCTACGTCTTATCATTACATAGTCCATCTGAAACCATCCAGTTTCCCCTGGTGTGCTCCACGTAGTAAACTATCTTTCATGATTGTTAATCCAAGTAGTAGGAATGACTAAAATAAACTCTGTATTCCACCACGCTGCTTAAGTTAGTCCATGTTATTCCATCATATTTATTTTCCTTCCGTAGAATTAAAACTGTCCATGCTATTCCACCATATTTACTTCCCTTCCGTAGACTTAAAGCTGGAATTTATTTTATCAATAGCAATTCTGAGGGTGCCATCGTCAGCCATTTGACATCTGCTTCTGGATAAAGGCCTACTGTCTAATCTATACATTTCCATGCACTACGATATTCAGCGATACACACTCATTTAGCTCCATGAATATTTAGTAATGTCGTCTACGTCCGGTAGATTAGGTCATTTCGATCACGTCCTGTGTTACAGTCCAACAGAAATTTCTTGGTCATGATGGTGTCATGCACTAAAAACTGTAACATATACTCATAAACCCCCAGAGGGCTCATGGTTCTTTCGTGAATTCGTGCATGGCGCTCACGGGGCCCCAGGCTTTTGCGGCCCATTCTTCGTTCCCTGCCTGCATTTCCTTCACCCTGCTCCCTCCCTCCCTGTCTCCGCTTCTTCCCCTTTGCCACCTCCTTTTCCCCCCTCCCCCCTCTCGGTGTTCTGATTTATGTCTAACTGGCTATCCATTTGGTTTCCTGTATTAGTTGCAATTTTGTTTCTTCTGCCTATTCTTTCATCGTTTTTGGCGTTTAGGTCCACACTTGAGGTTTGAGCTTCACTTCAAAATTTCCTGTTTTTAATGTGAGCTGTATGGGGAACAACTTCCTCCCTAGCATATGCGCTTTGGTTTCCTCTTCCCTCTCCCTTCCCCACTGTAGCCCCCTCGCAACCTGCTAGATCACCAGCATGTGTAGCCAGCCCATGTGGTGGGGCTGTATGGCTGAGCCCACTGACGACACATGGATCACATTACTGATACCTGAGCTGTTGCCTCCCCATATATGGCCAAGAGTGGTTGCTTATCTTCTTGGAGTGTCGAAATTCCCAGCAATGGCCACCACACCAGATGGCCCTTGCTGTGGCTGGGTGGGGCCCAAGGGGAAAGTGTGGTATCAGGGCGGATGCTTGGCGCATTAAGCGTATCAGGCTGGCAAAATCTGTCTGTTCTCAAATGGCCGTCTCTTCAAATTGTCAGGGATCCTTGAATGCTGCTTCGTATGCCCTCGAAACCTTCCCTTCCCTGGCTACACCAAGGGCTGAAACCCTTTCCCCGTTACCTCGTCTGTACTAAGACTGATGGGTACATATTCATCGCCACAAAGCCATTGTTTTTCGTGGAAAATATCGAGGACCAGTTTGGTGGAGTCCTTTAGTAAGACGCGGTCGGGCTCCTGTTGGTGAGAGGTTCTTCTGCCCCCCTACACGCGGCTCTTCGTGCCTGTGATCGTCTTCGCAATGTCCTGGTTTCTGCCACTCATCTCTGAATATGGTCCAGGGACCTCATCCTGCAAACTGATGAACTCCAGATTAATCTGGAGCGGCGTGACATTCTTGTTGTTCTACATGTGCAGAAGGGTCGCAAAGACAACTGCACGGATAGTGACGCCTTCGTTATAGCTTTCGAGGGGGATACCCTCCTAGGAAAGGTCAATGTTATGTGCTACAGATGTGACGTGAAGCCGTAAATCCCTCCACCTATGCGGTGCTGTCAGTGCTTGCGTTTTGGGCATATGTCTTCCCGCTGTACCGCGGACCCTTTGTGTGGTGACTGTGGCCACCCACTAGATGGGGGAAGCCACTGCGTTCCGCCATCTTTGTGTGTGTTAACTGCGCCGGCCGCCACTCCCCTCGCTCGCCGGATTGCCCAGATTACAAGAGAGAATAGAAGATTGAAAAATACCTGTCCCTAGATCGCCTGTCTTATGCTGAGGCTCGCCAAAAGCTTGAGAGAATGCATCCAGTGTCACTGTCTTCAACTGTTGCCTCTGTTACTTCCAATCCTCCTCCTCCCTTGTCGTTACCCATCCCTGTCCCACTCTACCCTCCGTACCCCTGCTGAAACCCGACAGTCAAGGGAAGGCAGGATTCGGTTACGATTGTGGACGGGGCCGTAATCAGTTACTATTGTTTGCCTTTTACAGTTACACACACTTATTTTTAAAACAGTAATTCCAGACTCAACAATAAATAAAAAATACCGCACATTATTAATAAACGAATGAACAACTGTGTAAATAATAGTCTTTTCAATGAGTTACAATTTAGCAAATCACCATTAAATACAGATACAGCAGATAATCTGTCAAAAGCAAGCCACCTGTGATCTCGGCCTTACACGCCAGGAATGGCAATAAATCGTTTAAAACTCGCTGCAACTTAAAAATTACAGGTATTGAAATACTAAAGGCAACTCGCCACAAACACAGCAGAAGGCATCAGACGCCAGGAATGGCAGTAAATAAGATTTTAAAGGTTTACAGCGTAAATAATAATACCAAATTAGACTTTTAAATCAGGTGACCACAATCACAGCTGAAGTCCTTACACGCTAGGAACGGCAATAATATAAAAATTTCGGAACCTGCTGTGAAACAGCAAATACAATAACAAAGGTCAATTAACAAAACCAAGCAACTGAGCACCAAACGGGTGAAATAAGACGATGGTAAACTTTGTAACACAAACCTTCACATCCACTGAACAATGCACTGCTAGATTTATTCCAGAAGGCGACCAGAACTACTAACTAGACATATATAACATTTAATGTAGGCACTACAGGGTATTGTAATAAGTAATACAATAATAAAACACAAGGACCAGTGCATAAGTTCCTTAAAGGGTACTGAGGCAGATTATACCCGCAAAAGGCGTGGGCTGAATGAGCGTTTGAACTATTGGCCATCAGACCTCGTCTTTGATCACACATGTCTTACAAGAACCAAGGGGCCACAGACGGTCAAGATGGTTACTCAGACTTGTGGAAATCTAACTAATAACTAATCATAATCTTGCTGAAGCTACCTGACGTTCGGTAAACCAAATGCTACAATGGAACAATACTCCAAAGCCGAAACCGGCGGTCTGTCCTCCGTCCCCAGAATACTTTGTTTAGAGCGCCCGGAACGAGAAAGGAATCACTACCATCAGAGTAGAAGAATCACGAACCCCCTAAAATCAAGAAAACTGTCAAAACCACACGCCTTACCGGACAGCAGCGGCAAGGCGAGGAAACGTACACTGCCGTTATATACACTAACCCCCAGGGTAGGTAACTGGGGCGTTAGTGGCCATCAGGCAAGAAAAATTACCGCTGGTTGAACTAAACTGAATCAAGGCAATTATCAGATTCCCTTAGTCGAAGAATGTAAACACGTTACAGCATTTTGTACTGATTGAAACCTGTTTGAAATTAATAGGGTCCCCTTTGGTTTGGCTGCTGACGCAGCCGTACTCATTCGTTTGCTGGATAAAACTCTTGAGGACTTGATATTAGTATGTGTTCACAATTACCTGAACGACCTGGTAGTCTATAGCCGTTCGTGCTAGATCACTTGGAGCATATCTAGCAAGTTTTTGTTAGGTTGCAATGTGCCGGTTTAACTGTTAAACCCAATAAGGTGTCGTTAGCCAGGCAGCAGGTATCCTCCTTAGATCACCTAGTATCATGCGAGAGTATTCGCATCGATCACGAGTCGACTAAGGCCTTACGAACCCCTCCGCCGCCCACTGATAAGCGAGGGATTACCAAGTTCATAGGGATAGCGAATTATTTTAGTCATTTTGTTCCTAATTTTGCTCAGGTGGCGGCTCCTCTAAGTGAACTGCGCCGAAAAGGGTTGCGTTTTGTGTGGGAACCTGGTCAAGAGGCTGTGTTTGAGCACATTAAGGCGGCCATATCCAACCCTCTGAGTGCCTGATTTCAATAAGAAATTTATTGTCCAAACCGACGTATCGAATGCAGGAGATTCGGCTGTCCTCCTCCAGGAGTTTGAAGGTCAAAGTCAGCCATTAGCATACGCGTCTCGTCCTTTAACCAGCGCCGAGCTTAAATATTCTGTTTACGAACATGAGGCACTGGCCGTCTCGTTCGCTATTGTTAAGTACCAGTTTTACCTCGAACTTTATTTCAGCTACAGACCGACAACCAAGCCTTAAGCTGGGTGCTAGCCAGGCCGCGTAAAACTGGCCTTATCGCCAGGTGGGCAGTACGCATTTTGGCGTTTCAGTTCGTATGTTTACTAAACAATCATCTAGTGAGGACACCAAAGAAGCTGCGAAACGCAATCTTAGTTGTGTCGTGTTAGGCCATATTCCTCATTTGTTTAGTGACATTGCCGATCGTCAGGATCAGGACCACACTTGGGGGCCGTTTAAGAAATGGATTTCGGCGGGTGAGCATTTGGATGAATACATTATCAGCAAGGGCACTTTGTGGAAACGGGTGACGTGTCAAGGAGCTTAAGATCTGTCTACCAATCACCCTTATACGTCCGGTTTTGCATTATTTTCACAACTCGTCGATTGTCGGGCATTTGGGAACCTATAAGACCTTACAGAAGATTAAGGAGCATCCGACTTGGCCGTCTATTGACCGAGACTTAAGAGAAATGGTTTCTTGGTCTATTGTGTGACCAAACCGAATAACGCTCTTCAGCAGGGGTTCCTTAGTTCTGAGCATGAGTATTGCCCCATGGACAAACTCTATATTGGTTATGTGGGGCCCTTACGTCGCACCAAAAGAGGCTATCAGTATGTATTAATCATTATCGACGCGTTTTCGAGGTTTACCTGGCTTCTTCGGAGTCGTAATGTGACTCCTGCCACCGCCATTGAGCATTTAACGAACGTATTTAGTGGGTTTGGTCCTCCAAAGCAAGTCGTTAGTGAAAATGAACTGGCCTTTCTTTCGGTTCCCTTCAAGGCCTTCTGTTTTCAAAGTGGAGTTAAGCATGTAACTACCACTCTGTATTATCTGCAAGGGTCCTTTGCGGAAAGGGTAAGTCGTAACCTTAAATCCGCACTGATTATCTTTCATCAGAAGAATTCCAGTAAGTGGGATTCTTGTCTCCCCGGGCTCAATTTAGTCTTCAATACCGCCAGCCATGAGGCTTTGAACGCTACTCCAGTTTCCTTAGTGCTGGCTTATTCTGTTAATTCCCGCTTTCGAACTTACGGCGGATTCAAGACCTCATTCCTGCTGAGATCACCCCTCAGGTCGTCAAGAAAAACTGGAATCGTGCCAGGCGCAATGTTCTCAGGGCCTACAATAAACAAGCTCATCGTTATAACCGTAATGGGCGAGCCTTCAGGAGTAAGCCGGGAGATTCAGTGTATGTCCGTAGTTTGCCTGGGAGGGAGGTGTGTGATGGCAACCTTCGTAAATTTACGCCCCATTTTCTGGGTCCGTGTATGATTATGAGGATTTTAGGCCCAGTTAACCTTCTGGTTAAGGGCAACCATTCCGGTAAGCAATAGCAGGTCCATATTAATCAAATTACGTTTGGTTAGGCCGCTAGTTGGATCTCGTAACATACCCCCCGCCCCGGGTACCAGACTGCTCAAGAAAGTGGTTTTGGTGCGATTTACTCAGAGGTAGATTCCTGGAGCACCGTCTGTCACTGGCCCTTCCTGTTTCACTTCATTATTGTATTATTAAGTTACCATGATTTGTGTCACCAGTTCGGTTATCTGTCTCATTTAATTAACTTTTGCTGTGTGATTCACTGTCTGACAGTACATTTGTTAAATTTTTATAATTTCCATTTTTGCATGAAACGCCTTCAGTCGTGATTGTGGTTACTTGCCTTAAAATTCTGATTGCGACCACACTGGGTTGTCTTAAAAATTATTTTCTGTCTGCATTTTATATATGTTTGTTAATTTTTTAATAAATGTTATTTTGGGCGTTAAAGGCCTTCAGCCGTTATTGTGGTTACATGCCTTAAAAATCTGATTGCGACCTCATTGGCTTATTTTCAAAAATTATTTATTAAAGTAAATCATTGAAATTACAAAACAAACCAAAAGTAATTGATTCGAGCCCCATCGACAATCCTTAATTACCAGATTTCATTAACAAATTGTAACAAGTTGAGTGCAGTAAATATTAATAAGAAGTCGAGGAAAGCTACTCAGATCCGCTTTCCCCAAGCACTCCACTCGCTGATCTTCGCCTCGGCGACACAACGAGGAGCCACACGAACCAAAGTCGCTGGAGAATCGCGAGATATCACAATGGCGGAGGCTTCTCTAATTGCACTCATCTTAAAACTTGCTGGATCCTGTTTACAACGAGGTCGTACGCCCTCGTGACCACAGCCATTCCATCCGGCAGTGGAAGCATGCCGCAAGTGGTCCCGGCGTCTTCTGGCACTGCGCGAACTTGGCTCCTTCTAACTCCCCAACCGAACTGGCCCACTCAAACCCGGAAAAAACACGACGTCGCCCTAAAGTAGGGCAACAATTGCTACATATCGATAACCGCCTCTGCTGCCACTAGCGGACAGGCAACGCTTGCGAAACCGAGTGGCACCAGTCAATACGAGAAGAAGACAAACAACCGCAACCATGCCAACTGAACGATACTGTCTGGCCTCCAACAGAGGGCGGAAGCCTACAAACAGCACCAATGCGAGCCGCAACACGGCTCGTCTACAGTTCCCACGACCTCCTGTCAGGGAGTGTCCCCCTTCTTCACCATCTATCAGTGATCAGACTTCATTCTGGGACCCTTCTCTTTGGCGTCATTCAGGCTAGAGGACTGTTACCACCACTCGGTCACAAGGCTGTCTGTGCGCTCCGCGGTCGCCCACTCACTTTCTCTTCACGATCTTGCAGAAGCCTTTAGTCCACCTTTGCTCTGCCTTCCTACACCAAGACAACGTGCCCCCTGTGCCTCCGGAGGTGCCATCATTTCCCTCACAACCTGGCATCTTAATTTGGATGTCTCCCCATCGTTGTCAGTGACAACTTCTGGCCAAGTGACCTGACCTCCTCCTAGGCTTCTTCATGCTTGCCTTGGACACACGCCACATGATCATCCAGTGGAATTGCAACGGACACTATCGTCACCTACTCGAAATTCCACGTCTTTTCTCCTCTTGCTCTGCATCCTGTCTCCTTCTTCAACAAACACACTTATGTGATGACCACTCTCAAATGTTCGTGATTATCAAGCGATATGTCAGAATCCGGCTGGCCCTGAGGTAGCATCTGGCTTGCTCTGAAGTCATTACTGACTGGATCCCCCTACTTACCAACATGGAAGCAATAACGGCTCGTGTGAAAAGCACTCTGGCAATCACCATTTCCAATGACCTCCCTCTATGTTGGCCACTTAATCCAGCAACTCCGAGCCCTAGTTCTCCTCTTTGGAGAATTCAATGCACACTATCCACTGTGGGGGATGTCACTGCAATGGGCAGTTGTATCCTAAGAAACCAACTTATCACGGACCTGGATTAATATCTCCTCATTGATGGTTCCCCTACCCACTTCAGGGCAGCTCATGGCACCTTCTCTTCTATCGATCTGCTGCCATCCTTTCTTCCCTACATTTGTCATTCCATGATGACCTTTGTGACAGTGACCACTTTCCGGTGATTCTATTGTTCCCCTGCTATCGCTAGGCAGACAGACCCCCACGTTGGGCATTCCACAGGGCCAGTTGGCATTATGTACGTCTGTTTTCCACTTTGACACCCCACGCCCCCTCTCACAGTTGATGTAAACGTGCAAGACATCTCTACCAATATTCTTCATGCTGCTGGCACTGCTGTCCTCCTGTACACAGGTCTTCCTCGTCGTCGGCTGGTACCGTGGTGGACCGAGGACGTCCCACTCACCGCCCAGGACCGCTGACAGGCGTTGCATTGATTTAAGCGACACTCTTCACAGACCAACCTCCTCACTTTTAAGCGTCTCCATGCTAAGGCTCTTTACCTTATTCGTGGTCTTCTTTGACTTACATAAGGAGTATGATATGGCTTGGCACCATCACATTTTAGTTACTCTCCAGGAGTGGGGCTTCCATGGTCCCCTTCCGACTTATATCCACGAACTTTTATCGTACCGGTTCTTCCAGGATCGAGTTGGCACTTCACTCAGGGCCTCTCAGATTCAGGAGAGTGGTACCCCTGTGGGTTCTACGCTGAGAGTGATACTATTCCTCATTTCCATGAATGGACTTGCAACCTCTTTTGGGCGTCTTGTTACCCTGGCATTATACGTAGATGATTTTTGCATCTGGCGCAACATCCATTCGGTAGCGTCAGCTGAGCGCCAGCTCCAAGGCGCCATCACACTGGCTTGTGCGTGGGCCACCACCCATGGCTTCCAGTTATCTCTCTCAAAAGCGCAGGTTATGCATTTTTGTCATCGAGCCACTGTACATCCCGACCCAGAACTTTATTTAAGCAATCAGCTCCTCGTTTCTGTAGCACAGTCGCGTTTCTTGGGTCTTATTTTTGAGAACAAGCTGACATACCTAACCCACATTCGCCACCTAAGGACCACATGTATGTGGAAGTTTAATGCTCTCAGCCTCCTGGCGCACACATCTTTGGGTGCAGACTGTTCCACTATCCTCCATCTTTACCGTGCTCTGGTCTTGTCCAGCCTAGATTATGGTATGTTTATCGCTCAGCAGCTCCTTCCACTTTGAAACTCCTTGATAATGTCCCTCATTGTGGGGTGCGTCTGGCTGTTGGTGCCTTTCGCACTGGTCCTGTTATTAGTCTCCTCGCAGAAGCGATGATTCCCCATCTACACATCTGACATAGATTGTTTCTTATGCCATCACGATTCGCCAATTCCCTGACGATCCTGTGTACCGTGTGCACTTCGACAGTGAGGGATGTTTCAGTCCTAACAACCCCCCTCCCCATCCATTTCATATCTTGATTCCAGATATTCGGATCTACGCCAATTTGTCTTTGCCCAACAGTCGATTGCCATCTGGAGCGCTACTCCTCATAGTAATAAACTCCGCACTATCAAGGAGTCTACTGCAGTTTGACGTACTCCTTCCTGCTCTGCTCGGAATGAGTCCACTGTTTTATGCCGTTTACGCTTTGGTCATACGCGGTTCACCAATTTTTTCCTCCTACGTAACGACCCACCACATAAAGTGGTTGTGGAGCCAGACCAACGATATCTCACACATAGGTGGAATGCCCCCTTTGTGTTGAGTATAGTCTTCCCGTTTCTTTATATTTAATATTACCAGACGATCCATGGATGGTTGAACTGGTCCTCAGTTTCCTCCTTGAAACTGGTTTTTATTTCCTGATATAATGCTCTCCTTCAGTCTTAGTGCAGGGCAGGTTGATTGTGGTTGGGTTCCAATGACTGCCTCCTCTTTCTCCAGTTTTTAAATTTGGTGTCACCTTTTATTCCTTTCCTGTGTGTGTTTAATGTGCATTACTTTATAATTTGCCTTCCCTGTTTGGATCCGTCCACTTTTAGCAGATCTTCTTTTTCCTGTAATCGCGGGACTGAAGACCTCGCTGTCTGGTCCCATAACCCCTCCCAGTTAATCAATCCATCAATCAATGATTATACTCATACGTATCGACTGTAACGTATATTGATTGTTCAATATTTGTTTTTAACATCATTAAAGCTTAGTCTCTCGACCTATTTCCAAGTGCCTGAGCATAGGGGTAAGCCATCTAGTCATCCTTCTGTACTTAACGACTGACCATTTTGCTTCAACTTCGCTGAAACCCTAGACTCTGCGGCCAAGAGGAACGTGTTGTTCATCACTGCCTTTTACTTTAGCAAAATACGCTACGCAAATAATAAATTAACAACACGTAACACTTGATATTATACACCACTACCAACAGGAGAAAAGAAAAATCGCATTCCAGTGAAGAGTGTTTCAGCCCATACTCTCGTCGATGGACCGTATGTATTTCTTGGATGTTCTCTTAATTTTAGTTTGGATATAAACGACACCTTCGCACATGGAAATGGATGGTTTTATCGTAGCCATAGTAAGAGGAGGTAGCGGGGTGTCTAGTGTACCTGGTCTTGAAAGTTTTAATGATAGAGATGTAATTGCCTATCGTACGTATCATATGTTTGAAATTGGTAGTAAAAATTTGGTAAACTATATTATTTTGGAAACTATATTATATCCGGCTAATAGAAACTGTGATGCATCAGCCATTGGGTTGAGGGGACTGGAGTACTCCACCATGTAGCCTCTTAGAGCTGTAGTCGAGGAGAACCGAGGCAGATGTGGTCAGTGGATGACAGCACCTCTAGCACACAAATTTCACTGCAGGCTTCTTCCAGAGCGCCGCTGTAGAAGTTGGTCCCAAGGGCCAAACTCATGACAGTTTTTCCCTCCAAGTGACACAACACAAGCAGTGTACTGATTTATATCCAGCAGAACTCGTGGATTGCGCAGAAAAACTTAACACGACCGAAAAAAAAATGCAGAAATTCTTCCTGGGCAGAATTTTCTTTACAAATGCGTGTCCTTCAGCTTTGAGAAAAGAGGGTGATACAGAAAAGTAACATAATTAGTCACTGTTCAGTACGGTTTGTGATATGAACAATCCTAAGTGCCCAAACAGAGTTCCCCACAGAAAACTGCTTTGGAAGATCCACCCCATGGTGAACATTGACTAATACGCTCGTAAGAGCCACTTCTCTGTCAGGCCTGGCGTGAGACACTTCGACGTGAGCGGTCGAAAACGAATGCCACGAGGAGCCTCTGTAATTGCTGTCATGATGTTGAGCAGACTATGTTCCACATAAAGATTCACATCGTTAACATCCCGCAAATACCACCTGGTAGTCATTAAGCACATATGTTCTCCAGTAACAGGTCACTTTTTCCTTGTTTCGTTAGCTCAGGGCAATAACTAAAATCCATAAATCGTGACCCTTGGAGTTACCATTAATATACAAGGCGTTATTTTGTCTGCTTTCTTCAATTGTCATGTTTAATCCAAAAAATGTTCAAATGTGTGTGATATCTTATGGGACTTAACTGCTAAGGTCATCAGTCCCTAAGCTTACACACTACTTAACCTAAATTATCCTAAGGACAAACACACACACCCATGCCCGAGGGAGGACTCCAACCTCCGTCGGGACCAGCCGCACAGTCCATGACTGCAGCGCCTGGACCGCTCGGCTAGTCCCGCGCGGCTATAATACAGAACTATTAATTATTTGATAATTGTATTTTGTGAAATGTAACTGAAATAAACTTGTTGTAGAACAGAGTGATAGTTTGTTTGACGATAAGAATAAAACCATTGAGTTGTCCCAGTTCACATTCCTCGAATTGTTACAGAAAATAATTTTAATTATTATAAATTACGAATGCCATTCTGATGTGCAGTTTTCCATAGTTAATAATCAAAAATAAAATCAGTTAATTTCAAAGGCAAGGTCATAACTAATCACTTATTACATAAAAAGTTAGAGCTATTCCACTTATTAATGTCATAAATTTGCACAAATATGAAACTCGTATTGCTCCCTGAAGTAATTATATGCTATAGCGCTTGCAAGAAATAAATGTTTAGACGTGTGGCAGCATTTAGACGCATTTACCAGTGAAAATAGATTTTAGTAAAGCACCACAATTCAGTAGTTTGCGCTACAGATAAGTGATTTAATTATCCTTTTATCTGGGAATATTGCTCTGAGCAACATACAAATAAGGATAGTTTTGAGAAGTGAATACCCTCTATAACCCTTTCTTTGACATTGACGCAAATAAGTAACATTCTCTCTCTGTGTGCGCACATACTAAGTATCCATAGCTGCTAAAATTGTCAGCAAAACCATCCATGGCTGTCTGAATAGGTGGTACCACGTATCTGTGATCGTACTTCTTTTTTACTCTGTGCATCTTCTGATCCACATTAATCCTTGCATTTCGTTAGCAGCAAAAAGTCTAAAGGTGAGTTATAGTGCTAAATATCTATGGATCCACAGTCTAGAGTATATGAAATTGTCCGGAAAAATAATGTTGCTTATATGCATCATTATCAACCCAAGGTTAGTTTTCACAGGAGGAAATGGACGATCCCTGTTGGGCACCTGTAAACAACGGTATACTCCAATGTTTCCTATTGGTCTGATGGTCCTCATGAAAAAGGCTCTGCTCCTGAAACTGTGGCGGGTAACAGCGAATATGATCCTGACTACAGGGAGCCTATTTTCCCAAGGAAATGTGGTATGGTGATACAATCATCAGATTCAGAATCAAGAACTGACAGTTGATTTTGAAGAAACTAATCAAGCAGCTTTCGATACTTTACCTAATACATACAATAATTGAAAAATTAACATACAGTAGATCAATCCATCCAAAGTGTAGAAGCAGATAACGGAAGAATTTCCTTCAGTCTTATCAACAGATTACCTTATTAGACGGATTCAACGTGGCAGTGTATCAGCACTTCCAGTACTTTTTGACTACTATTAATACGAATAGTAACGAATTTAAGCAGTATTGTTGTTGTATTACAATGAGAAAAGAAACTAGAATACCGCTTTTCATTAGTATGGATATGGACCTGAAACTAGTAGTGTTGCTTACAAGCAACGTTTGTTACTTTGCAGAAACGAAAAATAAAATTAGAAAAGTAATCTATCACAGTTCACGTGAATCTACATAAGGAAAATAACTAGAGAAATAATTTTACTTGTAGATGCTTTTGGATTTTGCCAAATAAAATGATAATGTGCTCCTGCGACTTCGTGGGAGAGGGATTGTGTGTGTGTGTGTGTGTGTGTGTGTGTGTGTGTGTGTGTGTGTATAAAAATTACTTACTTAGCGATCTGCTTTCAGACTCATTCAAGATTTCTCTTAATAGTGTTAAACAATTCTTTCATGCAATACTATGATAAATTTATATGTCTCGTGTTGCATTAGAAACTCGCACAGGTCTGTTTCAATGGTTGTCATTAAATCAGTTGAAATATTTACGCAGAATATTTGTTGGTCTGTGCACTGAACTAGCATTTAGGAGGAGTAGGGTTGACATCTGTGAACGGCAATTCCGATATACGTTTTCCATGGTTTCTCTGAATGAATTAAGTCTAATTTTGAGACTATCACGCTAGAAACGATTGAGTCAGTTTCCTTTCATATATCTGTCCGATCCAATCACTCACCCCGGTTGTAACAATTTCGGTGCCAGAGAGACATTATCTCTAATCTCCCGTCCTTTCATTCCCTTGAGAGTCTCCTTTAAAATATCACGTTGAAGTCGGGAGTGCCTGCTGATGACAATCTTAATAACATACAGACCAGACAGCCGATATGATTAGCGGTCTTGTTCTTCGATATGAAATAGTGGCACTAATGGTGTCAAACCGACCATTAGCCATAACCGACAGTTTTACGCTCTATCTGTATATATGCTCACAATTGGCTACGTGGATTGCAATGTCCGCAAGATAATGATAAAAACAAAGTGGAATTCTAAATGTTTTGGTACACTGCTGCGTAATTTATTGATACTGAATAAATTATTATTGTTTAATAATTAATTTCCTTTGGGCTATTTCAATAATTAATGAACTGAGAATTAACTTTGGCATGCATTGTAGTTGCTGGTGCGTACACATGCGCAATCCAGCACGCACTATCGTTTAACAGTTTCCAATAGTAGCTGATTCGTTAAGTGTATCTGCAAATGTACAAGCCCATTAGGAATCCTGGGAAGGATTAAAGAAGATTAAAGCCTTCAGAGAATAGTAAAAGTAAAATATAATGCTGTTTTTCAGGTAACGAACTTTTTTATATCTCTACTGCTTTGTATGAAAGCTTATCCCGAGATTGTTGAGATATATGTTAAAAAATGTTTATTGCGTATTTGGTTCCAATCATCTGTTCACCAATGCCTTAACAGTGTAAAGAGTATTGGTCTTTATTATTAAGTTTAATGAGTCGTGGAACACTACTTGCTTTACGTTGTGCTCATATCTCTACTTTTATGAGACTAATGGATGAACACACTTTACTATTGGCACAGAGGGTGAGTAGTAAGAAAGACTACAAACTTCAGGATGTGATACCTCACAGAAAAAAGAATGAAAATGGTCATGTCCCTGAATGGGCGTTGACACTGCCATGAGACAGTTGGTAGTGGTATAAAATATCAAGTGTTACGTGTTGTTAATTTATTATTTGCGTAGCGTATTTTGCTAAAGTAAAAGGCAGTGATGAACAACACGTTCCTCTTGGCCGCAGAGTCTAGAGTTTCAGCGAAGTTGAAGCAAAATGGTCAGTCGTTAAGTACAGAAGGATGACTAGATGGCTTACCCCTATGCTCAGGCACTTGGAAATAGGTCGAGAGACTAAGCTTTAATGATGTTAAAAACAAATATTGAACAATCAATATACGTTACAGTCGATACGTATGAGTATAATCATTGATTGATGGATTGATTAACTGGGAGGGGTTATGGGACCAGACAGCGAGGTCTTCAGTCCCGCGACTACAGGAAAAAGAAGATCTGCTAAAAGTGGACGGATCCAACCAGGGAAGGCAAATTATAAAGAAATGCACATTAAACACACACAGGAAAGGAATAAAAGGTGACACCAAATTTAAAAACTGGAGAAAGAGGAGGCAGTCATTGGAACCCAACCACAATCAACCTGCCCTGCTCTAAGACTGAAGGAGAGCATTATATCAGGAAATAAAAACCAGTTTCAAGGAGGAAACTGAGGACCAGTTCAACCATCCATGGATTGTCTGGTAATATTAAATTTAAGGAAACGGGAAGACTATACTCAACACAAAGGGGGCATTCCACCTATGTGTGAGATATCGTTAGTCTGGCTCCACAACCACTTTATGTGGTGGGTCGTTACGTAGGAGGAAAAAATTGGTGAACCGCGTATGACCAAAGCGTAAACGGCATAAAACAGTGGACTCATTCCGAGCAGAGCAGGAAGGAGTACGTCAAACTGCAGTAGACTCCTTGATAGTGCGGAGTTTATTACTATGAGGAGTAGCGCTCCAGATGGCAATCGACTGTTGGGCAAAGACAAATTGGCGTAGATCCGAATATCTGGAATCAAGATATGATATGGATGGGGGGGGGGGGGTTGTTAGGACTGAAACATCCCTCACTGCCGAAGTGCACACGGTACACAGGATCGTCAGGGAATTGGCGAATCGTGATGGCATAAGAAACAATCTATGTCTGATGTGTAGATGGGGAATCATCGCTTCTGCGAGGAGACTAATAACAGGACTAGTGCGAAAGGCACCAACAGCCGGACGCACCCCACAATGAGGGACATTATCAAGGAGTTTCAAAGTGGAAGGAGCTGCTGAGCGATAAACCTGACTACCATAGTCTAGGCTGGACAAGACCAGAGCACGGTGAAGATGGAGGATAGTGGAACAGTCTGCAACCTAAGATATGTGGGCCAGGAGGCTGAGAGCATTAAGCTTCCACATACATATAGTCTTTAGGTGGCGAATGTGGGTTAGCTATGTCAGCTTGTTCTCAAAAATAAGTCCCAAGAAACGCGACTGGGCTACAGAAACGAGGAAATGATTGCCTAAATTCAGTTCTGGGTCGGGATGTACAGTGGCTCGATGACAAAAATGCATAACCTGCGCTTTTGAGAGAGATAACTGGAAGCCATGGGTGGTGGCCCACGCACAAGCCAGTGTGATGGCGCCTTGGAGCTGGCGCTCAGCTGACGCTACCGAGTGGATGTTGCGCCAGATGCAAAAATCATCTACGTATAATGCCAGGGTAACAAGACGCCCAAAAGAGGTTGCAAGTCCATTCATGGAAATGAGGAATAGTATCACTCTCAGCGTAGAACCCACAGGGGTACCACTCTCCTGAATCTGAGAGGCCCTGAGTGAAGTGCCAACTCGATCCTGGAAGAACCGGTACGATAAAAGTTCGTGGATATAAGTCGGAAGGGGACCATGGAAGCCCCACTCCTGGAGAGTAACTAAAATGTGATGGTGCCAAGCCATATCATACTCCTTATGTAAGTCAAAGAAGACCACGAATAAGGTAAAGAGCCTTAGCATGGAGACGCTTAAAAGTGAGGAGGTTGGTCTGTGAAGAGTGTCGCTTAAATCAATGCAACGCCTGTCAGCGGTCCTGGGCGGTGAGTGGGACGTCCTCGGTCCACCACGGTACCAGCCGACGACGAGGAAGACCTGTGTACAGGAGGACAGCAGTGCCAGCAGCATGAAGAATATTGGTAGAGATGTCTTGCACGACTACATCAACTGTGAGAGGGGGGGGGGGGTGTCAAAGTGGAAAGCAGACGTACATAATGCCAACTGGCCCTGTGGAATGCCCAACGTGGGGGTCTGTCTGCCTAGCGATAGCAGGGGAACAATAGAATCACCGGAAAGTGGTCACTGTTACAAAGTTCATCATGGAATGACAAATGTAGGGAAGCCAGGATAGGCAGCAGATCGATAGAAGAGAAGGTGCCATGAGCAGCACTGAAGTGGGTAGGGGAACCATCAATGAGGACATATAAATCCAGGTCCGTGATAAGTTGGTTTCTTAGGATACACCTGCCCATTGCAGTGACATCACCCACAGTGGATAGTGTGCATTGAATTCTCGAAAGAGGAGAACTGGGGCTGGGAGTTGCTCGATTAAGTGACCTACCTAGAGGGAGGTCATTGGAAATGGTGATTACTAGAGTCGTTTTCACACGAGCCGTTATTGCTTCCATGTTGGTAAGTAGGGAGATCCAGTCACTAATGGCTTCAGAGCAAGCCAGATGCTACCTCAGGGCCAGCACGATTCTAACAAATCGCCTGATAACCACGAACAGTTGATAATAGTCATCACAGGGGATGCAGAGTAAGAGGAGAGAAGACGTGGCATTTCCAGTAGGTGACGGTAGTGTCCATTGCAATTCCACTGGATGATCATGTGGCGTGGGTCCAAGGCAGGCATGACGTAGCCTAGGAGGAGGTCAGGTCACTTGGCCAGAAGTGGTAACTGACAACGATGGGGAGTTATCCATAAATAAGATGCCAGGTAGTGAGGGAAATGATTGCACCTCCGGGCGCACAGGGGGCTCGTTGTCTCTGGATTTCTGTTTCTTCTTCTTCTCTTTCTGAGGTGAAGGAAGGCAGAGCAAAGGTGGACTACAGGCTTCTCCACGATCATGAAGACATAGAGAGTGGGCGACCGTGGGTCGCACAGACAGCCTTGTAACCGAGTGGTGCTAACAGTCCTCTAGCCTGAATGACGCCAGAGAGAAGGGTCCCAGAATGAAGCCTGATCACTGGCAGATGGTGATGAAGGGGGACACTCCCTGACAGGAGGTCGTGGGAACTGTAGACAAGCCGTGTTGCGGCTCGCATTGGTGCTGTTGTAGGCTTCCGCCCTCTGTTGGAGGCCAGACAGTATCGTTCAGTTGGCATGGTTGCGGTTGTTTGTCTTCTTCTCGTATTGACTGGCGCCACTCGGTTTCGCAAGCGTTGCCTGTCCGCTAGTGGCATCAGCGGCGGTTATCGATATGTAGTAACTGTTGCCCTATCTTTGGGGCGACGTCGTGCTTTTTTCCGGGTTTGAGTGGGCCAGTTCGGTTGGGGAGTTAGGAGGAGCCAGGTCCGCGCAGTGCCAGAAGACGCCGGGACCACTTGCGGCATGCTTCCACTGCCGGATGGAATGGCTCTGGTCACGAGGGCGTACGACCTCGTTGTAAAAAGGATCCAGCAAGTTTTAAGATGAGTGCAATTAGAGAAGCCTGCGCCATTGTGATATCTGGCGATTCTCCAGCGACTTTGGTTCCTGTTGCTCCTCGTTGTGTCGCCGAGGCGAAGATCAGCGAGTGGAGTGCTTGGGGAAAGCGGATCTGATTAGCTTTCCTCGACTTCTTATTAATATTTACTGCACTCAACTTGTTACAATTTGTTAATGAAATCTGGTAATTAAGGATTGTCGATGGGGCTCGAATCAATTACTTTTGGTTTGATCTATGATTTCAATGATTTACTTTAATGAATAATTTTTGAAAATAAGCCAATGAGGTCGCAGTCAGATTTTTAAGGCTTTTAATTCCATAATGGCAATTACAAAAATTTAACAAGTGTACTGTCAAACAGCGAATCGCACAGCAAAAGTTAATTAAAGAAAAACAGATAACAGAACAGGTGAGACAAATCATGGTAACTTAATAATACAATAATAACGTAAAACACCAAGGGTCAGTGACAGACAGTGCTCCAGGAATCGACCTGTGAGTAATTCGCACCATAACCACTTTTGTGAGCGAAGAGAAAGGCAGCCAAGAGTTGCATTCAGATCACAAGATGGTAACTCGGACCAGTGGCAGTCCAACGAGCAACTAATGATAATCTTGGTGATGATACCTGACATCCAACAAAACAAATGCAAGATGTAAATTACGCCAAAGCCGGAACCAGCAGTCTGGAATCCGCGGTGGGGGTGGGGGGTATGTTACGAGACCCAAGTAGCGGCCTAACCAAACTTAATTTGCTTAATATGGACCTGGTATGGCTTACCGGAATGGTTGTCCTTAACTAGAAGATTAACTGGGCCTAAAATTCTCATAATCATACACGGTGCCAGAAAATGGGGCGTAAATTTACGAAGGTTGCCCTCACACACCTCCCTCCCAGGCAAATTACGGACATACATTTGATCTCCCGGCTTACTCCTGAAGGCTCGCCGATTACGGTTATAACGATCAGCTTCTTTGTTGTAGGCCCTGAGAATATTGCGCCTGGCACGATTCCAGTTTTTCTTGACGACCAGAGGGGTGATCTCAGCAGGAATGGGGTCTTGAATCCGCCGTATGTTCGAAAGGGGGAATTAACAGAATAAGCCAACACTAAGGAAACTGGAGTAGCCTTCAAAGCCTCATGGCTGGCGGTATTGAAGGCAAAATTGAGCCAAGGGAGACTAGAATCCCACTTACTGGAAGACTTCTGTAGAAAGATAATCAGTGCGGATTTAAGGTTACGATTGACCTTTTCCGCAAAGGACCCTTGCAGATAATACAGAGTGGTAGTTACATGCATAACTCCACTTTGAAAACAGAAGGCCTTGAAGGGAGCCGAAAGAAAGGCCAGTGCATTATCACTAATGATTTGCTTTTGAGGACCAAACACTTCAAATTCGTTAGTTAAATGCTCAATGGTGGTGGCAGCAGTCACAATGCGACTCGGAAGAAGCCAGGTAAACCTCGAGAATGCGTCGATAATGATTAATACAACTGATAGCCTCTTTTGATGCGACGTAAGGGCCCCACATAACCAATATAGAGTTTGTCCATGGGGCAAGACTCACGATCAGAACTAAGGAACCCCTGCTGAAGAGCGTTATTCGGTTTGGCCACACGACACAATGCACCAAGAAACCATTTCTCTTAAGTCTCGGTCAATAGACGGACAAGTCGGATACTCCTTAATCTTCTGCAAGGTCTTATAGGTTTCCAAATGCCCGACAATCGACGTGTTGTGAAAATAATGCAAAACCGGACGTATAAGGGTGATTGGTAGACAGATCTTAAGCTCCTTGACACGTCACCCGTTTCCACAAAGTGCCCTTGCTGATAATGTATTCATCCAAATGCTCACCCGCCGAAAGCCATTTCTTAAACGGCCCCCAAGTGTGGTCCTGATCCTGACGATCGGCAATGTCACTAAACAAATGAGGAATATGGCCTAACACGACACAACTAAGATTGCGTTTCACAGCTTCTTGGGTGTCCTCACTAGATGATTGTTTAGTAAACATACGCCTAAGGACGTCCTCTAATGTGCTTAGCCTCGAACTGAAACGCCAAAATGCGTACTGCCCACCTGGCGATAAGGCCAGTTTTACGCGGCCTGACTAGCACCCAGCTTAAGGCTTGATTGTCGGTCTGTAGCTGAAATAATGTTCGAGGTAAAACTGGTACTTAACAATAGCGAACGAGACGGCCAGTGCCTCATATTCGTAAACAGAATATTTAAGCTAGGCGCTGGTTAACCTACGAGACGCGTATGCTAATGGCTGACTTCGACCTTCAAATTCCTGAAGGAGGACAGCCGAAACTCTTGCATTCGATGCGTCGGTTTGGACAATAAATTTCTTATTGAAATCAGGCACTCAGAGGGTTGGATATGGCCGCCTTAATGTGCTCAAACACAGCCTCTTGAGCAGGTTCCCGCACAAAACGCAACCCTTTTCGGCGCATTTCATTTAGAGGAGCCGCCACCTGAGCAAAATTAGGAACAAAATGACTAAAATAATTCGCCATCCCTATGAACTTGGCAATCCCTCGCTTATCAATGGGCGGCGGAAGGGTTCTCAAGGCCTTAGTCGACTCTTGATCGATGCGAATACTCTCGCATGATACTAGGTGATCTAAGGAGAACTGTGTGGCTAATTTTAGAGGAACAAGTGGTGGTATGGAAGTTCATGGAGTACAACAGATATTTCATCGCTCCATAGAAACATGAGGCGTACGGTACACCAAATATTTGGGCGATGGTGATGGAAAGGCACACAACAATGTGGCCAACTCTAAGACACATGGGGATGCCACCGTTAGCAAAATAGAAAGTGTAGGCCATATTCAAAAACGTTTGGGAACAAGGATGAGAAAAGTAACTGTTGATACGAAAGGTGTAAGGCGTATGCTTCCCGGCGATGGGCGAGGCATGACAGAATCTCTGACCTGAGAGTAGTTTATTGTTAGTTGTTGCTTGTCGCGAGTCTGCGCTAGTCTGCGCGAGTCGACAGAAGTAGTCAGTCGGATACAGTAGTAGCCGGTCTGCTTTAGTAGCGAGTGGACAGTACTAGTCTGCGGGAGTCGGCATGCGTCGGCTGTGTGCTCTGCTCGCGACTCTGGTCGGGATTCTGGACGATGAGTATTGTTGTAGAAGGTAAAGAAGCGGCATTGCGCATATCTAATAATGTATGTTAATTGTAATTTGTTCAAAAATGCCCCAATAATAATTTTTTTTATTGGTCATCTTATTACAGTAATCAGTGGCAATCATTGGCCAGTTACAAAGCATTTTTTTGCATGTATTGTTCAGAATTCATCATTCAAAATGAGTTAATTATTGGCATAGAATTTATACATAATTAATCTAATTATAGTAATCATTGGCATCATAGGTCATCTTATTACAATAAACAGTGGTATTCATTGGCCAGTTACAAAGCATTTTTTTTGTATTCTTCAGAAGTCATCATTCAAAATTAGTTAATTATTGGCATACCAATTATACATAATTAATCTAATTATAGTAATCATTGGCATCAAAGATCAAATTATTACAATAAACAGTGGCCGGCCGCGGTGAGAATACTAAGACTTGTACTACGAACAGTAGTGAAGAAATTAGATCTGTTGCACAAGAATTAAGTAATGCACATGTAGCCACAACAGAATCACATAGAGGTGAAATTAATGCAGTCACTGAACAATGTTCAGAAAACGCAATACAGATACGCGACGAGTTTAATTTGAAGTCAACAGAACTTTCACACACTCTGGATACGAATGTCGATAAGAAATGTGAACAACAGAACAAGCAAGTTGACGAACGTGTTAAAGTGACAGAAATGAAAAATGTTTCAGTCACTAACACGTTACAGCATACCGCACATTCCGAACATTTGTTATACTCACACAGCCAGTATAACTCAAGCAATTTACAGAGACTACACGACTTAAAATCCAAAAAGCTATGCGACTTAAAATCCGAAATGACACAGATAAACAGATTCTCACACAAACCTGAACGTGTTCTCAAATTCAGAGACGATAACGTTGATTATAAGCAGTTTTTGTCCGTGAGAAAATCTAAGGTATTTGAAAATGACAGAGCACAGGTACACACTTTGAACCGTATACGACGATTTCTTTTTGTACTTTCATCAGCATTGCCTGCAATGCAGAAATTAGAATTAACATGGATACAGCAATTTGTTTTTGAATTTTCACCGCAATTGCCTGTAACGCAGAAGCTAAAGTTTATTTGCAGCGCGTAATTGACCTCAGGGGATTCATTACGCTTTAATGAATATGTGCCGTAGCGTGCACAGGGCCCCGAGCCGTAGTAGTGCTGTTTCATCTTTAGTTTTCTGCACTGCTGCCTTCTCTTCTACTATCCTTTATATCTATCAAAACAGCTCTTTAACTATTGCTCTACCTAGGATTAAGAAAAGCGTAAAGAAAACCCGATATGACAAATTTTACCGAAAGTGACAATTTTTTATTAGACGCTCAAGAAATGACAACCACGAGAACTTTAATATCAGGGAAAATTTTAATCATCAGTATGTGTAAAATTATCAGCAATAGCGAACACATTTTGGTAGCAATAGAGATTTTTCTCCGCAATAGCAACAAAACCAGCCGGTTAGCATACCGAACCAACAATGTAATGTACAAGGTCAACCAGGCTTTAATGTTTCGCCGCGTGCACGTATAGCATCAGCTCCAACGAATAGTAACGCACAGCAACGAGGAAATAACTACGTACAGAAAACACACTATTTCAATTCCTATCGCAATGCACTGTATAGAAATGACTATCATGACAGACGTAAAAATAATGAGCACAATTTTCAGCGTACATTTAATAACGGTCAACCTTATCAGCAGCAAGAAGATCAGCAACAACATATTATCATGAATGAACCAGACAGTAGGTATCATCCCGAACGTAATACGTCAGGAAGAAATAACAGAACAGTTCAAATAGTCGAAATGCCACAGCATCCTCCTGAAAATAATAACACGTCAGATAGAATTTGAGTAGATACAGTACAGGTTGCATCTTCCAGCAACGTAAGCAATACTTTTGACACGCAGAATCTTGTTCACGAGAATGTTATTTGAAACATGCTTTGTTGAATGCACCACTTTTATCGCACCCAGATCTTACCAGAAATTTTTCCACTGGCACCGACAGTTCTAACACCGCTTTAGGCGTACATATTTTTCAGGAAATTGAAGAAGATGATTGTACAGTAATTAATAACATCGCTTTTGCAAGGCGCATTCTGTCACCTGCTGAATGAAATTATTCTGTTACAGAACTTGAAACATTATGTGTTGTATGGGCTTTTACCAGATTTAGGCATTTTCTTTATGGAAGACGCACTACCGTTTATACAGACCATAGAGCGATACAATTTTTACTTTCAGCTAAATTTACACACGACAGATTAAGTAGATAGAAACTTTATTTGCTGGAATTTAATTTTACAATTGTTCACATTCCCGGCACACAAAATATTGTAGCAGATGCACTATCCCGTTCTCTCGGCAACAATCAGCAAGACATCGCAACCAACTTCTGCAAAGCAAATTTCAGCGTCATGTACATTCAACAAGTTGCATTTGAAAATTTCATTTCGTCGTCATTACAAGACATAGCACAAAAGCAGAGTAAAGACAACGTATCGAAAGAAATCAAACACCTTTGGCAAGATAGGAATAATGTTACTATTAGAAATCATAACACTGTACGCAATGACATTCTGTTTCGCCGCTCTCATCGTGACAGCAACAATTGGTTATTATGCATTCCTGATGAACTTGTTAACAAATTAATCTGGTATACTCATTTAAGTTACGCACATTACGGAGCCAGAAAATGTTTTCTTATACTGAGACAGAACTGTTATTTTACCAACATGGAGAAACGTATTCGACGAGTTTTAGCGTCATGTAAAATCTGCCAGAAAGCTAAATCAGATACGACTTCACATATTCCTCCATTACATCCCATTGTACCTGTTAAATTAAGACACATGGCCGCTGTAGACATTTTTGGTCCGATTCCCAGAACTAATAGAGGTTTTTGCTACATCTTTGTCGCTGTTGAACTCACTTCAAAATTTACTACCTTCACTCCGTTACGCAAAGCTACTGCTAAAACTGTTTCGAAAGCATTTGTAAAACATTTTCTATTTGATGTAGGGCATGTGTTGAAAGTAATTTCCGACAATGGATCACAGTTTCGATCTGCTATATGGACACGTATGTTACGAGCTAGAAACATTTCTCCGGTCTATATATCCAGGTACCATGCTTCTTCGAACCCTTGTGAACGATTTATGAAAGAAATTGGTAAACTGTGTAGAATTTACTGCCATAAAAAACATATTGATTGGGACACACACATACTCTCATTCCAAGATGTAATTAATTCCATACCGAATGAATCTACTATGCTATCTCCGTCTGTTATACTGAAAAATGTTGAACCACCTAACAAAATTAAAGAATTAGTAACATTTCCTACATCTCTATTCAGATAATTTAAGAACATTATTCTGTAATACTACATACATGGTACAGAAATATTCAGTAACTGGGCGATGAGTGCCACCAATTACTCAAATCAGTTGTTAGACTAGTGTAATTCTCAATGAAGACTACTATGTGACTTAATGTCCTTCACCTTCTGACCTAATTACCAGAAATTACTGCAATATCCATTTGTCCTGTCTATCCTCATGATCATGGAGCACTATATTTGGTTTTTGCACTAATTCTACGTTGGTCTACTTTACAAGAACATGGTGTTGACACGACATGCTGTCCACCACATTGAGCGATGGAGATGTTATTATGGTCCCACTGTTTGGTGTACCTAGTGTACTACCAAAATGATAGCATGGAATATTATTACGACATTTCAGTGTCTTGGCTACACTGATTAATACTTCAAGGAAAAGAGCTTCAGATTGTCTCACTTGATGTTGTGCTTCTGTAGAAAGATACGGACTTTCAGTGCAACTGCGTGCAACCTAAAGTGCTACAAGCATGACGCAATCCTTCCCATTCCTTTCCTAATTCTTGTAAAATGATAAAGACATATACAGTGCGTGTGCACTTCCTTTCATTTGTTAACCAGATCAGTTGTCCTAAAAATACTAAAGACTTCTATAGTGCATGTGCACTTTATTTCACTCCTTGATATGTTTATTTGTTGCAAAAAAAAATGCTAGAGAGTTTTACAGTGCGTGTGCACTCTATGCCATTTGTTAATATGATTTTTACTCATTACGTATACATTTTGTGATTCCCAGATATGTTCTGTATTACAGTGCGTGTGCACTTTCGTCATTTTGTTAACATGATTTGTATTCCATGCATATACATTTTGTGATTTGCTGATATGTTCTGAACTACAGTGCCTGTGCACTTTTGCCATTTGTTAATATGTTTTGTACTCATTGTGTATACATTTTGTCTTTACTTGATATGTTCTGAACTTCAGTGCGTGTGCACTTTTGTCATTTGTCAATATGATTTGTACTCATTATGTTTATTTGTTGTAAAAATATTAGAGAGTTTTACAGTGCGTGTGCACTTTATGCCATTTGTACTCATTACGTATACATTTTTTTTTTTTTTGTGATTCCCAGATATGTTCTGTATTACAGTGCGTGTGCACTTTCATCAGTTTGTTAACGTGATTATCATTCATTGCTTATACATTTTGTGATTTGCTGATATGTTCTGAACTACAGTGCGTGTACACTTTTGCCATTTGTTAATATGTTTTGTACTCATTGTGTATACATTTTATCATTGCCTGATATGTTCTGTACTCAGTGCATGTGCACTATATTTTATTTCATGTTCGGCACACACACACACACACACACACACACACATATATATATATATATATATATATATATATATATATATATATATATATATATATATATATATTCTGTGATTGTAAAGTTAATTAATTATGAAAAATTTGTTGCTCATGGCAAGTCCAATTGTCTCACCATCGCTGCGAAATTTTTGCCCCCCCCCAGTGGAGGGTTATGTAAGGTGTATGCTTCGCTGGCGATGGGCGAGGCATGACAGAATCTCTGACCAGAGAGTAGTTTATTGTTAGTTGTTGCTTGTCGCGAGTCTGCGCTAGTCTGCGCGAGTCGACAGTCGTAGTCAGTCGACAGTGGTAGTCGGTCGGCTTTAGTAGCGAGTAGTCTGCGCGAGTCGACAGTAGTAGTCAGTCGGATACAGTAGTAGTCGGTCGGCTTTAGTAGCGAGTGGACAGTACTAGTCTGCGGGAGTCGGCATGCGTCGGCTGTCTGCTCTGCTCGCGACTCTGGTCAGGATTCTGAACGATGAGTATTGTTGTAGAAGGTAAAGAAGCGGCATTGCGCATATCTAATAATGTATGTTAATTTTAATTAATTTGTTCAAAAAAATGCCCCAATAATATTTTTTTTTATAAAGTAACTCTTTTAAAGAAAAACATTCATTTCAATTTAAAGAACATTTCCAATGGATCATCACTCCTTTCAATAATCCAAATATATATATATATATATATATATATATATATATATATATATATATATATATATATACGCCAGCATTGCATGAAGCTGTGTCGAAGAATGTATAATTAAGAGTAGATATAATTGCAGTTTTATTGAGGTAAGAATTTTTGCTTGTTTTATTCAGAATACAGTGCCGAAGGTCAGCGCTGCTGTCCTTATAAAATTTACCAGATATTATTATTTCTGTTGGAAGGTTACATTTCGTACATGGTTCATTATTTAATTAATATTATTGTGTGGGTTTTTGGTCAATTTTCATTTATCAATTTTTTGCGGGGAGTTTACGCTTGGCTCCATTTTTTATTATTATTTAACATTTTTCGTGTGCGGAGGTTACAAAGGAAAAAAATTAGAAGATGGAAAAATGTTGACCGGACAGGGTCGGTAACTAAAACTGAAATAGAAACTTGCAGGTATACTACGGGCAGACAATAAGGAGAAATAAAGAAAATCTGGAGGCAATGAAGAGAGATGTTTGGGCCATATTCTTCCGCAAGTCCTCTACTGATGATAAGCCATGTCATGGATTGTGTCCATCAGGAGAAAATACGTGGTGCAAATACAATGGGGCTCAGGCAACTGGAGAATCTTATTCTCACCAGTATTCTCTTCCTGCTGCTGTTATTACAGCAATTAAACATATTTTCAGAGACTTGGCTCATCGTGACCTTCTAAGGAAATGCCTGCATGGGCAGACACAGATCCCAAATGAATGTTTCAACAGCATACTTTGGAAGCGCCTTCCTAAAACTCTATTTCTATGCATGCATACAATGAAACAAGGAGTTCATTATGCTGTTATTACATTCACTTGTGGTAATATTGGAAAGTCTTGGGTACTGAAAATGCTGGGAATTAATCCTGGTGAAAATATGACCACTGGGCTGCAACATTGCGATAAAATGAGGATAGCCGATGCAGACAGGTCTTCATCTAATATGGCGAAGAAAGCAAGACAAAATCCAGGAAGGTGAGAAAGAAGAAGGAAGACCTGCTAGAGGCCAAAGAAGGGCCATCATATGCAGCAGGACAGTTTTAATTAACTGTAAGTAACAAATTTCAGAAGTTTTTCCTTCAAGTCAATTTCTCTCAAACTAAAATTTACAGTACATATGCTCCGTTATATCAGAAACAATCATAGATAAATAAATGCAATTTTCAGAGACTGTGCGTAACATAAAAAGCCACCTCTAGTACAATATTCATTAATATTGCCCCATTAGGAAGTTCACAAAAATATTTTCTGCAGAAAAAACTTGATATTTTTTGCTAATAAAGTTAAAAAAGTATTTCTTAAAAACTATAAAGTGGATAAAGTAGATTTTCATACAGTTGACTATTAGCATCATGTAACATACAGTAAAATATTAAGGTCCTGCATCAAATAGTTTTTTCAAAGATGGGTCAAATACTTGCATAAATTAACATGGGTTCGATAGGCAGGGTGTCGTCCCCTTAAAGTTTGTCCACCATGACATGGCCGCATTTCCGACAATGACGTGTATTGCCACGCCCAACGTACTGACAGTTGCAGTGATGGCCGCATTGTAGCTTGGGCATCACCAGTTGCTGCGCTCGGATTTCGTTCAGTGAATTCGATTTTTACTTTGTGTGAAACTATTCTTGTGCTGTGTCTTAAGTAAATGAGATGAACACCACGTTTCTACAGGTTGCTCAGGGGCGTATTTACAATACCGCTGGAAATAAATACCGCATCCCCGCAACATTACAACGCGTTTGGATACACCGTAAATCGACAGAATCATTCTGTTGCGCCTCTGTCATCAAGTACCAAACGCTTCTTGATAGTGTTTAAGACACTTCGCTCCCGTCCGAGAAAAAGGGGATTCAAAGCCTGTCGGGATACACAGTTTTAGATTGTTCGCGATTTTTTTTTCCTAAATCGCTCAAGTAAATTGACACTATGGATGCTTAGAAATTAACGTCCAGGTTTCAAAGCTTTCATTCTTTCACATACTACGCTTATGCCCCGTCACTAATCAAACTGTAATTGAAGAGATATTGAACACTCATCCTTCTTTCTTTCTTCCTTTTTCCCGATACGATCCCGTCAACCTTCGCTCTTGATCTAGATGCGACGAGACGTTATATCCTAATCTACTTTCAAACTTCCCGGAAGCTGAAAAATGCGTGGGAGATCGGGACCTGAATCCGACACTTCTGCCTTTGGCAAAAAGTTTTAATCTGTCACGAAGTTCCATTTCAGTGTACATTCTGTGGCAGGGAAATATACTCATTCCCTGACCCACTTTTCAACAAAGCACTTCTCTCTTCTACGCCCTCTGCGAGCGAGGAAAAAATTATAAATAACTAAAAGTTGAATTGATCAACGTAGTTAAAATTAAGCTGATATGTTACACTTAAACGTTTTATTTTTGTTGAGATAAGTGCGGATGAAGTACTGGATGAACTGAGCAGATCTTTGTTTACGGAACCGTCTTGATACTCCCCTAAAGATATTCAGGGATGGCAAGGAGAATGTGTCAGAATGGATACACAGGATATTAATCGAGACCCTCGAGTAAAGCCGTACAAAATCTCAACACTGACCCACACCAGTCTGATTCAACGAGGAATGCTGGGTAGCTTTCTTTTACACCTTCTGACACTCGGGCTGAGCCATAGGGCTACTTTGTGTGTAACACTGTCATAGGAAGTGTGGTGTCACCACCAGACACCACACTTGCTAGGTGGTAGCTTTAAATCGGCCGCGGTCCATTAGTACAGGTCGGACCCGCGTGTCGCCACTGCCAGTGATTGCAGACCGAGCGCCACCACACGGCAGGTCTCGAGAGACGGACTACCACTCGCCCCAGTTGTACGGACGACTTAGCTAGCGATGCACACTGACGAAGCCTCGCTCATTTGCAGAGCCGATAGTTAGAATAGCCTTCAGCTAAGTCAATGGCTACGACCTAGCAAGGTGCCATTAGCATTACATAGCTTGTATCTAAAGAGTCTCACTTGTATCGTCAAGAGCGATGTACCACAAGGATGGATTAAAGTTAAGTATTCCAGGAGCTACGTAATTTTCTTTATAGCATTCATTACGTATCCTGTTTCAGACCTATCTACTAGCCTGCGTGAGTTAACGCGTGCCTTTCGGCTACTTCCGAGTGGCGTGGCTGTCTTGTTACGCCACAACAGGAAGTTTTCACATACAGCAGGTGTTATGTCTGCCAATTTATGTAGAAACTGCTTCAGAGATTACAGAGATGTAGCTATATGTGACTGTGTTTCCACTTCCCCAACACCTTTAAGACTCTAAAGCTATCAGGACGGTTACCAATAAGACTAGAGTCCACCCAAACGATGGATTCGATACTGTCGTTATCAATTACTTTTCTTTTTTAAAAAATAACGGAAAGATAAGCAACACAGCAGTTCTCTCAATTAAAAAAGAACGCCGCGTGGGCTATCGCTAGCGCGAAGCTGGAGGGGCGACTAGAAGAGTTGGAGAAGGAGAACGAACGACTGCGAAAACAGCCCACCAAAACGTGAGCTGGAGTGGTTGCATAGGCGGCAATTAAAACGCAGACCATAAGAGAGTCGAGAGCTAAAGTGTCCAAAAGACCGGATACGGAAGTCTTTCTGACACCCCTGCCCGGTCAGGACATCAAAAAGGTGCAGGAGATCTTTACAAAACCGTGAACCCTGAATCAAACAAAATAAAAATAAATAAGGTCAAGGCAACCAAAAATTTTTGTGGTAGTTGACATTGCCACTGAAGAAGACAGAGATACAATAGTCAATCATGTAAAATTAAATAAGGTAATTAAGTGTGAACCACCTAAAAATCGGAATCGTCTAGCAATCTTATACGATGTTCCTACTGAAATAAATGAAAACGACATTTATGAAACAATAAATCAACAGAATTTTGAAGACATGAGTTTGGAGACCTTAAGAGCGAATTCAAATTGCGCTTCAAAACTGGACCTCGAGAGCGTGATGTTGTGCACCATGCTGCTGAGGTTTCGGAGAATATGAGGCGTAAGCTCACCACTATGGGTAGAATATATATGGGGTTCCACCCAAACAACGTAGGAGACTATCTCGTAGTTCCCCGGTGCGACAACTGTGGTGACATAGTTAACTTTCAGAAACACTGCGAGCGAAAGCCGGCTTGCTCCAGGTGCTGCGCAGAAGATCACGCCAGAGAAACCTGCGGCAGAACAGGGATATTTATCCCTGTACGCGGAGAGGAAAAAGAGGTTGTAACGCCACAGGAAGAAACTGCCCTACCTACAGGGTGCTAGAGCAGAGGCTCATTTCCAGAACTGATTATGGCTGAGTCCATATCAGGTTACAGGAAGCCTAAAAGGAAGTCCCCTCCGCTATGGGGGTACTACGTGAGTGGTTATATAAACATTCGCGGTCTAACACAACAGGTCACCCAAGTTTAATTCGAAGCAGATAAACGGTATAGCAGACAAATGATACGAATAAACAAACGTAATTTATTCAGTTTTATGTATTACTTTGATCATGTTGAAGTCCGTGGGTTTTGTTCAATTAATCAATGTTGAGAGATTTCAGCAAAACTGATCAAGCGGTTTTATTTCATTGCCGCTTTTGTTCTCTGGCAGTTATGCCAGTCTTTAGATACCTCAACAGCTTTGTTACATGGTCATCATCTTTAGAAACTTGTCTGGTGCTGCACTGTGCTCCAGTTACCGGCGTTTCATTCGTCCGTGCGTGAATGTCTGTCAAGAAATAGGAACCATTTCTCCCTCTGGAGAATATGTTGAACGGCGAGGTCTAGGGTGAAATCGACGTTGTCAGTCATCACAAAGATTTTGTATTGGGGTAGGCTAGTCATATCAGGAATGTTACTGGCCGCATATCATTGAATCAGATGCTGTTCTATGACAGGGTGTATAGTCATGCTGATACAGTCACCGTCTCCTAACTGTTCCTTCACTGAACAGTCGGCACAATACTGAAACACCAAGTCACATCGTTTATCTTTCTTCGTTTTCTTAAGCGCAATTAGGAGATCACATCCTAATCACAAAAATCCCCCCTTACTGTAGACTCATATCCTCCGCACTTCACTGTTGGCACTATAGATCGGAACTTACATTATCCAGACCCTCCCATAGGATTGCCACAGGGTATAGAGATATTCACTACTTCAAACCACTTGCTTCCAGGAACACTATGTGATCAAAAATATCCGAACAGCTGGCTCAAAGTGACTCACAAGTTTCTGACGCCCTCCATCGGCAATGATGAAATTCAGTATGGTGTTGGCCCACCCTTAGCCTTGATGACAGCTTCCAATCTCGCAGGCATACGTTCATTCAGGTGTTGGAACGTTTCTTGGGGAATGGCTGCACTGGGGAGAGGTATCGATGTCGGTCGCTGAGATCTGGCACAAAGTCAGTGTTCCAAAACATCCCAAATGTGTTCCATAGGATTCAGGTCAGGATTCTGTGCAGATCAGTCCATTACAGGGACGTTACTGTCGTGTAACCACTCCGCCACAGGCCATTCATTATGAACAGGTGCTCGATCGTGTTGAAAGACGCAATCGCCATCCCCAAATAGCTCTTGAAAAGTGGGAAGCTAGAAGGTGCTTAAAGCATCAATGTAGGTCTGCCATGTGACAGTGCCACGCAAAACAACAAGGAGTGCAAGCTCCCTCCATGAAAAACACGACCACAATATAACACACCGACTCCGAATTTTACTATTGGCACTATACACGCCGGCAGATGATGTTCACTGGGCATTCACCATACTCATTGTTGAGTGGTGCTTAAGATAGGTAAATAAATTAGTGAAATCAGTGTGAAGTAGAAATTAGGAAATAAATGAAAAACTTAATTTAGTTTAGAAAAGTACACACTGGCAAACAGTGGGCAAAGCAGCAGTGGCAACGGCCGTCGCTTGCAAGTCTGCACGTTCAAGAGAAGCCATCGCCCTCCCCACACAAGCAGAAGCTGTCGATTCAGCCGTCAGGGCATCGCCCAACCGGCTCACGTGTTTCTCAATTGTCACATGTGATCTATGGCCCTCGCTTACATTCCAAGAACCGATGACCGACACTACGAAGATTCTTCGAGAAGCTTTTCAACGTGACAGAAGAGGCAATGACCGTGAAGTCTTTCACCTCCAGTGAACTGAAGTAAATAAATACGCGAGAGGCAGTCGGGCCGACCGTAGTACTTTTCAGTTCAGTTTCGGTGCTGAAGGACCGTCATGCAGGAAGTGACTACATCGTACACAGAAGCACCAAGTCCGCCGCTGTAATGGAAGGTTAGAAGGTATTTGAGGACTGATTTTTACATACCCGGGTGACTCGTGAGGACAGGAGGGAGACGGCCTCACATCAGCAGTCACCTGTGAGCTGGTGATGAAGATCTGACAGCCGAAGACTGGCAAGCGGGAGTCCTTTGTTCGAGTGCAGGACACTGGCCTTCCCCCACCGTGCCGCTCCGTGGGCCAACGCACAATACTCACATATGCGGCCGCATAGAGAAGAGAAAGACTGGGATGCCACATCCAAGGTATCACCATCCGATTCACTTCTTCGTTCTCATTACTTACATCGGCCGCTTCACAATGCGCGTCTCCAATCAACTGGGCGAGACGGCGACACGAGATACACACCGCCAGGCGTAATCAGACGCCGCCGCTGCCGCAGCAGAAGGCTTCGCAAACGACACTGCTGCCGCTCTCCGAGCCAGAACAATCCAGTAAGGAAACCATTGTACAAATCTTCAATAAAAGTTATCTTATGTAAAACGCTGCCTCATTGCACCTCATACCTGAGCCAAGGAAGAACCCACCCTGCCCACATGTTGTTAGGGAGAAAAAGTAATTTGTTTAGTATTTTTCCCCCCGACATATTGCTTTAGGATCAAATGCCCTTTGCAGTAATGCTCATCCTGACAACTGACTTGCATCAAAAGACTCAGTTACATTTGGTGTCAGAGAAAAAACCCTTGGCTCAATATGAGGTGTGAATGACAGTCACTAAAGGTCCACAGTATTGTTTAATGTGTGAAAGGATAGAGATTTGCATAGCAGTTACACTATTTTCTTTATTTAGAAGTGTATTTTTTCTCTTAATTGTAAGGGTTTGTCGAAAATATTTAAACATATTTTTAATTAAGTGTAGTAAGATTGTGTAACTAATAGTTTGTAAAATAATGACACGAAATCGTACAAAGTCTGAGTCAGCACCACAAGCGGTATCTACTGAGGAAGCTATTCAGATCTTATTTAATCAAATAGCACAGCTTAAAAATATAATGCATTATTTAAGCAGTTGTGTGAGGTTAGGCAAACCGGTTCAATCCCTCCCACCCTAGATTCCTCAGCACGAGCCTTGGTAACTCCTTTTTCAGGTAAACCTGGCGAGGACATAACAGCCTTTTTTCATGATTTAGTGGCAGCTGCAAAGTTAGGATCATGGTCAGATGAACAGCTCTTACAAATGTAAATAAATACTAAATGATAATTGTTTATTTTCTAAGAAAATCAAAGTTGAACGTAGAAACATGTAGATCTTGTAGTTAACAATCTATTTCTCCTTTTCTTTGTTTTTGTTTTTGTAGGTTGGTGGGTACATAACCATGTTGTTTGCTTTTGCAGGTAACGCCTCTCGCATAATAGACAACTAACGTTCATTCATCCCTCCCTCTAATTTATTGGCCAGAAAACGCCATGCAAGCATTTCCTACACAAAACCTATCCTACCTCAATTACTCTCTTGACAGTTCCCCTCTGAAGTCATTAGATATGTTCATAAACTCACAGCAAGGCAAAATTGATGCCAATGTTATGATGCAACATGTTTTAAAATGAAAAAAATGAACACAAAAATAAAATTATAATGCTAGGAACGGGGATATCTGGAACATTTGTGTTGATGATACTGCTTTTTACAGTTTTGTTTTATTTGAGATGAAAAAATAAGAAAAATTATAATATACCACTTCATAAAATCCCTGTTAACTGGATACCACACTCTTAACTGGTGTACTTCAGTGGTTACTTTTGAGCATTAGTGTATTAATTTTGTTTATTGTACTTCAGTCTTTATTAAACAGTCTCATGTTAAAATAAACAATACTGTTGAATAGATATTCTGGCATTAATATAGGGTATATTAAACAGGTGTTGCTATGTAATTTTCTAAGTGAAAAATCTATTTTTGTTTATTCATTGTCATCAAGATTTGTTACACTTATAATAACTATTTATGTGGGAACTATATGATTCATGGGCGTACAGTGCTTTAGTAAAGTGGTTAAGTATTTTCATCATACTTAATGTGAAGCGTATGTAATCGTCTAAGTAGAGAGTTTTCATTGCTTGTGTTAGTGCTTTTGCTGTGTGAAGAGTGGAGGAATGATGAGTGGTAAAGTCGAGGGCGAATTTCTCCGAAGAGTGGAGGAATGCTGAGTGGTACTTACGATAGGTAAGTAAATTAGTGAAATCAATGTGAAGTGAAGTAGAAATTAGAAAATAAATGAAAAACTTAGTTTAGTGTAGAAAACTACACACTGGCAAACATCGGCCAAGCAGCAGTGGCAGCAGCCGGCGCTTGAAAGTCAGCACGTTCAAGAGAAGCCATCAAACTCCCCACACAAGCGGAAGCTGTCGATTCAGCCATCAGGGCATCGCCCAACCGGCTCACGTGTTTCTCAATTGTCACATGTGATCAAAGGCCCTCGCCTACATTCCAAGAGCCAATGACCGACACTAAGAAGATTCTTCGAGAAGTTTTTCAACGTGTGAGAAGAGGTACTGACCGTGAAGCCGTTCACCTCCAGTGAACTGAAGTAAATAAATACGCGAGACGCAGTGGGGCCGACCGTAGTACTTTTCACTTCAGTTTCGGTGCTGAAGATCGTCATGTAGGACGTGATTACATCGTGCACAGAAGCACCAAGTCCGCAGCTGTAATGGAATAGCAAGCAGCAGCCTCGTCGCCAGAAGTTAGAAGGTATTTGAGGACTGATTTTTACGTACCCGGGTGACTCGTGAGGACAGGAAGGAGACGGCCTCACAACAGCAGTCACCTGTGAGCTGGGTTGAAGATCTGACAGCCGAAGACTGGCAAGCTGGAGTCTGAGTGCAGGACACTGGCCTTCCCCTGCCGCACCGCTTCGCGGACCAACGCCGCATAAAGAGGAGAAACACTGGGATGCCACATCCAAGGTATCACCATCCAATTCACGACTTCGTTCTCAGTAATTAAACGGGCCGCTTCACGATGCACATTTCCAGTCAACTGCGCGAGACAGCGACACGAGATACACACCGCCAGGGGTAATCAGACGCCGCCGCTGCCGCAGCAGAAGGCTTCACAAACGACACTGCTGCCGCTGTCCCAGCCAGAACAATCCAGTAAGGAAACCATTGTACAAATCTTCAATAAAAGTTCTCTTATGTAAAAATGCTGTCTCATTGTACCTCATACCTGAGCCAAGGAAGAACCCACCCTGCCCACATGTTGTTAAGAGAGAAAAAGTAATTTACTTAATATTTTTAACCCTGACATAATGCTTTATGATCAAATGCCCTTTGCAGTAATGCTCATCCTGACAATTGACTACCATCAAAAGAGATAACCCAGTTACACAACATCCTGTCATCGTGTCGCCACATTGTATACCATCATTCGTCGCTCCACACAACGTTTTTCCACCGTCCATTCGTCGAATGTTTACGCTCCTTACGCCAAGCGAGGCGTCAAATGGTTCGAATGGATCTGAGCACTATGGGACTCAACATCTGAGGTCATCAGTCCCCTAGAACTTAGAACTACCTAAACCTAACTAACCGAAGGACATCACACACATCCATGCCCGAAGCAGGATTCGAACCTGAGACTGTAGCAGTCACGCGGTTCCAGACTGAAGCGCCTAGAACCGCTCGGCCACACTGGCCGGCAGCGAGGCGTCAATTGGCATTTAATGGCCTGATGTGTGGCGTATGAGCAGCCGCTCGACCATGAAATCAATGAATTCTTATCCCCCGCCCAACTGTCGTAGTACTTTCAGTGGATACTGATGAAGTCTGGAATTCCTGTGTGGTGGTCCGGATAGACGTCTGCCTATTAGACATTACGAACTTCCTCAACTGTCGGCGGTCTCTGACAGTCAACAGACAAGGTCGGCCCATACGCTTTTGTGCTGTAAGTGCCCCTAGACGTTCCCCCTTTAGTATCACATCGGAAACAGTGGACCTACGGATCTTTCGGTGTGTGAAAATCTCGCTTAAGACGGTTGACACAAGTGACACCCAACCACCTGGCCACGTTCGAAGTCCGTGAGTTCTGCTCTCTCACGGTATCTAATGACTACTGATGTCGCTGATATGGAGTACCTGGCAGTAAGTGGCAGCGCAATGCACCTAATATGAAAAACGTATGTTTTTGGGGTTGTCCGTATACTTCTGATCAAATAGTGTACCTACTGTCCAATGTCGTCACTCTTTGTACTAAGTCGATCATCGCTTGGCAATGACTACTGAAAAGCGTGCCTTATGAAGTGCTGATCGATCCCTTGTACCACATTGTATTTGACTCCATACGCACAGTCATTGTGCTTACTGGACTGTCGATAGCACTTAGAAACTAAAAATTTACTGCTTCCGCTGATTTCATTCCACTTTTACAACGACTCTCCGCAATGTTCACTGGTCACTGTCTGTCACTACAAGAGGTCTGTCAGGACTTGGTTAATGGTGGTCGATCCGTCACTTTCTCACAGTCACATCGATTGGGCAGCTTAGGAGTTTGAATGTCTCTGCCCGAATTGTCAAACAGATGAGATCCACTTACTAGTTACATGCCAAATCATTGAGCTCATTCTGTTTTTTCTGCATCGCTATTGACTATGCAGTTCGCCAAGGCTAGGGCCTTGCTTATTGTGACATCTAGTGGTTAGTGCTATGTTATCGTCGATGCTGCAATACATTACATGGGGGCTTAATTGAAAAGAAAAGGCCAATATTAATGAATAAAAGCAATAATTTTACTAGCTGTGTGATCGGTTACGAAGTCTCGTAACCGGTTGGCCCCGACTATTATCAGCATGCAATCTGACTGCACGAAACAAAATAAAGAATGACAAGGAATTTCCTTTACCACAATTGCTTAATTAAGTCCCCTGCAACTATAAAAGCTACGTAACAACAAAGCACAAGTGTAACTGTTCTGTGTGTGGCAGTGTGACTCAACGTACATGTATTTGGCTCGGTTCTTTCTCAATACGACAAAATATTTTAAACACCATTTACAATGAAGTAATTGAAAAACCAGAAATACTATAATTGCACATAGAAAGCAGAATTACAAATCTAATAAATGAACACGAGCCACATGCTTTGTTGACTGTACGTTTGAGAAAGAGGGATTGTTATTAAAGAAAACTGTAATACCTTTTTACATCATTATATATTGACGAAAATATTCCATTACACCAGTCTAGCATCATAGATGCAAAGCCCATCTCCTTTCTCAAATATATTCTGACAATTGCATCTTCGTCCAGCTATACATTACACCAACCGAACAGTACAACATTTCAGTCAACACTCAGATCATCTACTCTCTCGCCCAACAGAACAACGAGTGCTCTCGACATCCTCTGAACTACTACTGCGCCCAGTGGAGGCGGCGGAATAATAATCTTTGGCGCAATCTCTGGCGCTGTGACTCAGTGTAGCCATCTTTCAACATTGAGGTGCCCAGAAGCATTTGAACAAATAGTGCATTTCTCACTACAGTTACAGAATTAGGTGTGTGTTTTTCCACCTACGGCCGGTTGGTGTGGCCAAGCGGTTATAGGCGCTCCAGTCTGGAACCGTGCGACCGCTACAATCGCAGGTTCGAATCCTGCCTCAGGCGTGGATGTGTGTGATGTCCTTAGGTTAGTTAGGTTTTAAGTAGTTCCAAGTTCTAGGGGACTGATGACCTCAGATGTTAAGCCCCATAGTGCTCAGAGCCATTTCCATCTACGTTTTCGTATACAATCGAACACTATTGAGTTGCTGTTGTGAACTGTACTATGAGGATTAAAATATCGGTGAGTGGAGTACAAAGCAATGACATACATGTTCCTGAAGACACGATGTAATGAAATAATTGCAGCCATCTGATGGCCGCACATCCAAAGCAAGAGAGTAAGAAGTTACATTCAACAGCTGACATGCAGATTCGCTCTCTACCAGATTCGAATTTAGAAGGTCCGAGACTGTTTACTTACGAGAGTTATGAAGTATCCGATGTCGAAAAAGACACAGCTAACCGTACCGCACTTCACGTCTAAAGTGGTTCTTACCCTCACTTTAGTTTTTATCTGAGAGGACCGGAGGCTCGTCGAACATAAGAGTTAGCTGTATCCATCCAGCTTCCTTTGATAGGTGCCACTCAGCAACCTGAAGACGTCGGAGGAACTTGGCGCTGCCTGGAGGGTGCAGTAGGGGGAGGAGGGGGGCTGGAGATGGGGAGGTATAGCAGCCGCGGATGGGATTTGCGAGCAAGAATCGCGCCAGGTCTGAGGGCTTAGCGGGGGCTTTAATCCGGGCCACTCCCGGGGATCGAGAGCGCAAAACCACTTCTGGCGGGAGTGCCGGAGTGCCGGCTTAGCCCGCGCGGATCTCGGCTCGTATTTCGCCGGCTACCTCCGCACAGGTACACTGTACTACGAGGAAACGCGGCGGCCGCGGCCGCTATATCCAAGCAGAGGCGCGGCCGCTCCGGCGGCGGTGGGCGTTTAACACAGCTGCTGCTGTTGGGAGTACCTGCCGTAAATCGGTCTCGAATAATAACTCTGCATGGTAAATGAGGGTAGCGAACTGTCAGACTTTTGTGAGGTACTGAAATTCTTGAAAGAAGCCACAGGTACATCTGCACCTGCATATTTCTACGAGTTTTTGTGCAGTGCATGGTGCAAATGCCGCTTCAATAAGGAATGTCTGATAAAACCGAAAGCTATGCCTACTATCAGGGTCAAGTGGCTATATTTAGGGTGGTTGCTACTTCAGGGTATGGATTTTCTCTCTTGCTTGTTGCTGCACGGTGCAGCCCTCTTTATGAGCAGTAGCCAGGGTCATTGAGAGTTTGGTGTCAGTGCTATTAACGTTTCGCTGACCAGATATTTTTGCATTGTGGTTAAGATAAGACGTTTTCTACAGAGTTCAGTAGGAACTTTTCCCTCAAGCCAGCTAAGACGTACTTCCACAGTGTTTCGTATGAGCCGGTAGCTTGAAGCATGCTCAATCTAATTGATAATATTGTCGTCCATCGTTCACTGAACGATTAGGTCGTGCTTAAAGAGAGGTAATGAATAGACCCTAATAGCGGGTAGTAATATGTTTCACTATTTCTGGTGCCGGAAATTTAAGGTAAGTGTATACAAACAGACGATCTGAATTCAAGATGCAACCTATCCAGTATTTTAGAGACAAATATGATGGACCATTGATGGGAAGGTCATGCTACAGAGTCGTGACAGTGGAAGTGACTGCAGATATTACGGTATATTGATAATTTTTACTTATGGACCGCCTGACAGCAACTGAATAATACACAATTTTAGTGCCATACGCGTTTCGCCTTTATTTTCGGCAAGGCACCATCAGTGGCCTGGAATATGTACATATGTTAGCTATTTAATTTGCATTTTTGTCACTGTGCCTATAGCTTATAAACAGTTCTGGTGGTTGGTATTTCCTATTAAGTAGTAATGTTTTGAACTGTACTTACAGGTTGCGTGGGCAATTTCTTACATTTTACGCTCCTGTTGCATTTTTGGTGTTGTTATTCTTCTTATGAACGCCAATTTGCGGTTTTTTCCCACATTCCACAGCACTATGAACTGAACGCTTGTTTTAATGCAATGATTTGGTTTCTGTTGCCGACGGTCTATAAGTAAAAATTATCAATATACCCTAATATTACACGCAACTGAGGAAGACAGGACTACAAAAGTTGAAGATGACTGCAGATAGTTTCAAAGTATTGGATATATATCCTTATTAACCTCTAGTTTTCTCATTTATGTGTGTTTTTCCTGAGTAATCTTTTTTTTTTCCTGAGTAATCTGCGGAAAACACTGGTAATGCCTCGGAAACTACAACAGCGCCTTATTACCGACTGCAGGTACTGGAATGGAAGAAACAGCGGCTTCTACCTTTGAGATCAGCTCGCCTCCTCTACTGCAACCATCAAACCCAACACCAAGACCAAGGCAAGGCGCTAGTTTTGACGTCATTTCTCTTGAAAAAAGGTATTGGATCAGCTCCCAGCTATACGGAAAAAAGAAATAGCGCAGCAAGACTACAAGAAAGACACCACTTTCAACAAAACCTACTCCAACATCTTCACGTGATGCATCTGATAGAACTTCAACAGCTGGGGTTACCGAACGTAATCTGTTCGTACGAAAGGGCTAGAGAGCATGAAACGGCAGGATCACGTCAGGAAAACTCCGATTCAAGGCGTGAAGGAAACATCTTGAGTGGCGCATGAGCTGAAAAATGGTTCAAATGGCTCTGAGCACTATGGGACTTAACAGCTGAGGTAATCAGTCCCCTAGAACTTAGAACTACTTAAACCTAGCTAACCTAAGGACATCACACACACATCCATGCCCGAGGCAGTATTCGAACCTGCGACCATAGCGGTCGCGCGGTTCCAGACCGTAGAGCCTAGAACCGCCCGGCCACTCCGGCCGGCGCATGAGCTCAACATGAACAGGTCGAGTAGCAGTGGGAACACTCCTACTCTGCCACCTGTGGTTAAGTGATACTTATAAAGAGACCTGGATTAAGTGCATCGGTTGCTATTGGTAGTGTTATGAGATCTGTCCAGTTGTCGTCAGTGATACATGGAAAGACTTTTGTGCCAAAGACCGCAAAGACAACTTTTCTCTTTATGTGGCTGAGGAGTATCCGACGATTATGCAGCAGTCTTGAGTTTTGAAACAAACTCTTGGTGCGAATAATGACTGTGTTAATCATCCATTAACCTTTAGGATTTATTTACACCCTGCAATTAGGAAACCCGAAAATCTAAGGTTAGGAGTCATATTTACTAGTGGTAAAAATTACACCTTTTAATTCTTTGTCTTGCTTTTACCGAGTGAAGAAATAATCGAAAGAGTTTCTTGCGAGGGTAGTATTTACATAATCCCAAGTAACAACACAGCACATATTTCATTATTTAAAGACTGCTAATGTACTGGTAGTCTCATATTTAAGAACAGTAACCGATAATAGGACACTTTCCCAGTTACTTTGTTACTTAGCTGATTCTGTTGCAGGCCTCGTTATCATCTTTCCAATGGTGTGACGGCCTTGGATGTTTCCTACGTGAGATAATCAAAACTTTCTAGGGTTGTAGATGTTCGTTGGCTCACTAACTACAAAATTAAAAAGAAAATACCCACTTTCAACTTTTTTGAGCTGAAACTCTTCAACAGATTGATTGGCAAAATTTACATCTCTAGGTTGGTTGGTTGGTTGTTTTGCAGGAAGAGACCAAACATCGAGGTCATCGGTCTCATCGGATTAGGGAACGACGGGGAAGGAAGTTGGCCGTGCCCTTTAAGAGGAACCATCCCGGCATTTGCCTGGAGCGATTTAGGAAAATCACGGAAAACCTAAATCAGGATGGCCGCACGCGGGATTGAACCACATCTCTACGCTTCCAAACTCTAACTCCATAAAAAAGACAACTACTCTTTACAAATGGTACCACATGACGTCTTCTACGACATATGAAACGTAACTGTTCTAAACTGCTTTTCACCGTTCTCCCCGCCAAGTGCAAGGAAGGAGAATAGAGATTTCATACAAAAGAAAAAAAAAAACTTAACTGTTTACGACTCTGGTAAGGACTTCATTTAAATTGATGATGTACTATTAACGAAAATGAGAAAATAAATTTTGAATATTTTAATGCTAATGAGGCCATATTAACGTAATCACATAAAATACAAACTGCAATGCGTGATCCGTGGAATTTTGGTGAACACTGCTTTATATAAGGTTCTTCAGTTACAAATTAAAATATCGATGCCCACTGGTATGAGAGTTCATTACGTCCCAGTGACGAAGAGTACTCAGAACAGTGTGTCGGAGAAGTTGCCGTATCCCTACACTATGTTGTGCTCCAGAGTATTTAGAAATAAAATGTACTCAGCGGATCGTTACGGCCACACTCTTATCACAGACAGTTATCTATGCATCCTAACGTCTTCCACATCTTCTGTAGCATTCAGGAGTTATACTTCGAATACCTACCACAGTTCTTCAATAGTCTTGCACCGTCGTTGAACCACAAAGGACTTGGTCATTCCGTTTGACTGCTATGCGTGGTAGAGTCCAGGTTGCCACATAGCCATAACGATGGGGCTGGCGAAGTTGCTGCACTACACACAATACAGCGACTTCTAAATTGTTCATCGACGATCTCTAGAACTTGAATAGCACAGTTTGCTGCACTTCGGTCTGCTACTACTCCTCTTTGTTCGCTATTGCCTTGTCTTCGAGATGAGACATTTACCACGTTTTCTAAATGGTCGCATTAGAATTTCCAAATATGCAATCTCCAAACTATAAACATTGATTAAGATAAGGCGTTTACTTCAAGTATTTCTGTTCAATTAAGTAATTCCGTTCAATTCGTTTTTAATTCTGGTTTTGCGCAGATGAAATGTGAGAAAGTCATCCCTGAACGACACAGTCTCCTTTCATCGATATCTAATTGCGCTTTTTCTTCTGGAATTACATTACGCTTAATACCTGCTGCTACTGTCGTAGTTCTAAAAGAGACGAATTCAACGGATTTACAGTTTTGAAATTCCGATTACTACCTCGGCAGTAATTACGATATTTACGACTTAAGATTTCTGTTCTGTTTTGAACATGAAACCGATTGTTGTGTTTCGCGGAAAGTCTCGTTGTTGTGCGGAACTGTTGCGAGAAGTTGATGTGGCGTTCGAACCAAGTAAGCATATACCTAAAGGACGTTAGCGAGGAAAAATATCGATATGAAAGGGGTATAGATGAAATGCCTCGTTCGACTGTCTGTTTGTTCACACATGTCGAGTGTTGCTTGGTTCGAAAAAATGAATACCTTTCACGAACTGAGAAAACCTAGACATTCTACTTCTTTGCGGAGAATGCAGGAGGAACACTAAGAAAACAGTTGAGTTCTAAACACAAAGCTATGTCGACGATGTCATATAAGAATGACAGCGAATTTTCACAAATTTTTCATTACAGGGTCACTGTAATAGGCCTGCTACGCAAACGATGAGGAGCGTTCCTACATCGAATAGAACAAATGAAACGCTGTTCTGACAGCTCTTGCATACAATGCATATGTTAGCTCCAGAGGTACTGCGCTTGCATCAGAAATAAGTCACATCACCGTTGCTCCAAAGCGATGTCCATAGTTTTGGAGCTCTGCAGAAACACTCGTGGCCGATGGTGTGCTTTGACGAAGGGAGGCACGCCTGGGTGAGCAATCTTGGTTCCATATGCAACCCTTTTCCGTGCAGATATTGGCCGCCTTGGCTCACAGCATCAATAGCTATAGCGATTACTTTCGAAATAATAGTTTGCTTACTGTTTAGGGTTCTATATGTCAATTGTTAAAAACGGATTCCTTACAGATCACTTTGATATCAGTCTGACTGTGTATCCTACTGTCAAAAACCATTTTTCTGACTTACAGGTTAACGTACCCGTCAATCAGGCCGTTGTGCGCGTAAATTCAAACGGCCAAACATGTGCTTCCTTTGGTCTGCTAAAGACAAGCCAGGGAGTTAAGTTGGGAATGGAGGGGTGGGCAGGACCAGGAGCCTCGTGCCCTGTCATCCACGCTATGACAAAGCTGTCAATTTCATGATTATTTCTCAGCGTGAGAAATTGTCAATCAGGCCGTTGTGCGCGTAAATTCAAACGGCCAATGTGCTTCCTTTGGTCTGCTAAAGACAAGCCGGGGAGTTAGGTTGGGAATGGGGGGGGCTGGGCAGGACCAGGAGCCTCGTGCCCTGTCATCCACGCTATGACAAAGCTGTCAATTTCATGATTATTTCTCAGCGTGAGAAATTGTCAATCAGGCCGTTGTGCGCGTAAATTCAAACGGCCAATGTGCTTCCTTTGGTCTGCTAAAGACAAGCCGGGGAGTTAGGTTGGGAATGGGGGGGGCTGGGCAGGACCAGGAGCCTCGTGCCCTGTCATCCACGCTATGACAAAGCTGTCAATTTCATGATTATTTCTCAGCGTGAGAAATTGTCAATCAGGCCGTTGTGCGCGTAAATTCAAACGGCCAATGTGCTTCCTTTGGTCTGCTAAAGACAAGCCGGGGAGTTAGGTTGGGAATGGAGGGGTGGGCAGGACCAGGAGCCTCGTGCCCTGTCATCCACGCTATGACAAAGCTGTCAATTTCATGATTATTTCTCAGCGTGAGAAATTGTCAATCAGGCCGTTGTGCGCGTAAATTCAAACGGCCAATGCGACAAAGCTGACAATTTCATGATTATTTCTCAGTGTGAGCTACCCTGCCACACTCTTAGGTTTTCTGTCTCATGGTTTAAATACTGGCTATTGTAGTTAAAACTGACTGCGAGAGCGAAAAATACGCCGCAGATTTTCACAGTAACGCATTTACTTTCCCGCGGTTTTGTTTTAATAGAGAACATCCACATTCTTGTTCAGAAAAATATAGCATATATCTGTCCATATTTTCGTTAGATTATCGTGTAAAAATATTAAGTAAATCGATTAAGAACATCTAGACTTTTTATTAACAACAGAAGAAGCATGTCTGTCGAGACATCTGTTTGACTATTGTGTATTAGTGTGAAGTAAATTGAACAAGAACTTCTCGGTATTTTCGGTAACAACGCATATACAGTGTGTCCCAACTAATCTTTTCACCGCCAATACCTCTCGATCCACAATAGATACTGACACACGGCTTTCACAGGTGTCAGTGTACGGCCAGGTATCACGATAGTAAATACTATGAGACACACTAAATCGTGTGCAAATAATGGTTTCAACAGAAACTTATGTGTTTTTTCTTAAATGAATACCCCTTATTATTCTATACGCCATCAAATCACAATAGTGAGAAATCACAATAATAATGGCGTTGGTCGTATCACAATACGTCAGTCACATCACGAGAAACTGGAACACGAAGTTGACTGAGAAATGAAAGACACGTGTCGCAGATGCACCGCTCCCGATGCAAGTATGATCCGGACATTGCTCGTAATCGCGATTTGATTGACGTACGACGATGCGACAAACGCTGTACTTGCATATTGTTATTGTATTGTTAAGTATGTACGTGGTCTGGGAAAGATAGGGATGTCCGATCACCTACCACGAAAGCAAGGACACGGTTTACTCGTATGTGCTTTATTGAACTTTTCGACTGCACTACAGTGGACATAACGGTAACGATATACCGATAACCACTGGCCAAACTAAACAAAATTAATAGCTGTCAAACGAGCGTATGGAGAGATATTTGCTATTTTCTAGTTGGACATCTACTACACGTTGGTACAAGCCACGTACAGGACATGTCACTGAACATCTTTCATGACTGCGACACAACTTAATGGTTACAGATGGTGAAACGCCTGCATAAACGTACAATAGTAAAAACAAACCAAAAATATACGTCTTCTCCATAATATACAAAATGTACTCTGGTATGCAGTCACATGTCTCATAGCCGAAACGCTACAAACTGTGTTCGGCCGAGCGGTCTAAGGCGCTGCAGTCATGGACTGTGCGCCTGGTCCCGGCGGAGGTTCGAGTCCTCCCACGGGCATGGGTGTATGTGTTTGTCCTTAGGATAATTTAGGTTAAGTAGTGAAACTTCCTGGCAGATTACTACTGTGTACCGGACCAAGACTCGAACTCGGGACCTTTGCCTTTCGCGGGCAAGTGCTCTACCTGGTTCGCAGGAGAGCTTCTGTAAAGTTTGGAAGGTAGGAGACGAGGTACTGTCAAAAGTAAAACTGTGAGGACGGGGCGTGAGACGTGCTTGGGTAGCTCAGTTGGTAGAGCACTTGCCCGGGAAAGGCAAAGGTCCCGAGTTCGAGTCTCGGTCCGGCACACAGTTTTAATCTGCCAGGAAGTTTCATATCAGCGCACACTCCGCTGCAGAGTGAAAATCTCATTCTGTAGGTTAAGTAGTGTGTAAGCTTAGGGACTGTTGACCTTAACAGTTAAGTCCCATAAGATTTCACACACATTTGAACAATGATATGGGCCTGTAATTAAGTGGATTACTCCTACTACCTTTCTTGAATACTGGCGTGACCTGTGCAACTTTCCCGTCTTTGGGTACAGATCTTTCACCGAGCGAACGGTTGTATATGATTGTAAAGTATGGAGCTAATGCATCAGCATACTCCAAAAGGAACCTAATTGGTATACAGTCTGGACCAGAAGACTTGCTTTCATTAAGTGATTGAAGTTGCTTTCATACTCCGAGGATACTTACTTCCACGTTACTCATGTTGGCAGCTGTTCTGATTCGAATTCTTGAATATTTACTTCGTCTTCTTCGATGAAGTACTTTCGGAAGGCTGTGTTTAGTAATTCTGCGTTGGCAGCACTGTCATCGATAGTATCTCCATTGCTTTCGCGCAGAGAAGACATTGACTGTGTCTTGCCTCTAGCATACTCCGCATACGATCAGAAAGTTTAAGGATTATTTTGCCAGACATCGAGACAAAGTTTCGTTGTGGAAACTATTATAAGCGTCCGCGCTATATTTAAAATTTCTGTAAAAGATCGCCAATCTTGGGAATTTTGCGACTGTTTAATTTGGCATGTCTGGTTCGTTGTTTCTGCAACAGTGTTCTGACCCGTTTTGTGTACCAGGCAGAATCAGCTGCGTGGTCTGTTAATTTATTTGATATAGATCTCTCCATTGTTGCCGATACTACTTCCTTGAATTAATACCACATCTTGTCTACTCTTATTTTACGAGTATTAATTTGGAAGGAGAGGAGATTGTCTCTCAGGAAGGCAAGTGAGCTTTATCTGCTTTTTTGAATACGTATGTTTTTCGTTTACTTTGGAGGATTTGGGGATTACAATATTGAGTCTCCCTGCGACAAGCCTGTGTTCACTAATCCCGATATCCCTTTTGATGCTCCTTATTAACTTAGGATTATTTGCTGCCAAGAGTTCAAGTGTGTTTTCACAACCGTTTACTAATAGCGTGGGCTCATGAACTAACTGCTCGAAATAATTTTCGAAGAATGCGTTTAGCACAATTTCGGATGTTGTTTCATGCGTACCTCCGGAATTAAAATTGTATTTTCGCCAACATATCGAGGGTAAGTTAAAGTCACCACCAACTATCATCGTATGAGTAGGGGACGTGTTTGAAATGACACTCAAGTTTTCTTTGAACCCTTCAGCAACTGTATCATCTGAATTGGGAGATCGATAAAAGGATCCAGTTATTTTATACCGGTTGTCACCGATAACCACTGCCCATACTAACTCAAAGGAACTTCTAACAGCAACAAACTCACCACCGCCAACCGTGTTTAGCCTATCCATTCGCAACACCATTAGGTTCTTCGCAAAAATTTCGGCTGAGCTTATCTCCGGCTTTAGCGAGCTTTCAGTACCTATAGCGCTTGCAAAATGGTTCAAATGGCTCTGAGAAATATGGGACTTAACATCTGAGGTCATCAGTGCCCTAGATCTTTGAAGTACTTAAACCTAACTATCATAAGGACATGACACACATCCATGCCCGAAGCAGGATTTGAACCTGCGACCGCAGCAGTCGCGCGGTTCCAGACGGCCTAGATTGTCATTAGATTGTCATGTAAATTCTTGAAGCAAATTGCTGAACACCTTCTGGAATACTTGCTAACAACTTTCAATAACTATTTGTCATTATAAAGTAGCATGGTCATACGTAAATGCCGCACGGGATTAAAGGAGCGGTGTTAGGCGCTGCAGTCATGGACTGTGCGGCTGGTCCCGGCGAAGGTTCAAGTCCTCCCTCGGGCATGGGTGTGTGTGTTTGTCCTTAGGATAATTTAGGTTAAGAAGCGTGTAAGCTTAGGGACCTTAGCAGTTAAGTCCCATAAGATTTTTTAAGAAAGTAAATAATCAGCAATGAGCTGTAAAAAGGAAATTTAATTTCTTCATCGATTTCAGGCACTTAGTGCCGTTTTTCAGAAGATTGTATGAATCGCGTTACTTGCGAGTGACAACAATAAGATCCTTGCGGCATATTGCTGTTGCCATGTGGTTCGACCACAGAAAAATGCTGCATGCATCTTATTGTTGACACTCGCAAATAATTCGATTGATATGGCCTTCTGAAGAAGGACACTAAGTGTCTGAAACAGTTTAAGAAATTAGATTCCTATTATGCAACTGTTTGCTAATTATTTCGATATATACAGGGTGGCGACAAAGTCACTGGACATTTGATTAAAAGAAAACAAAAGTGACAGCAAGACTTAGTACACCAGGTAGTTTTAACCCGTTAAGTTTTTAGTACCAAATAGTGATAATTACACCTTGTCAAGTTGGTATACAATCCAATGACAAACAAAACAAACACATAATTGTTGAAATCCTGATATTGTGAGACGTGTTTATAGCTGCAGTTTTCCGCATTGTCACGATATTAACGAAAGAAGAAAGGATTTTAGGGATAAAACGTTTTATAAAAGAGGTGCTACTGCAGTTATTCTTGAATGGGGAAGACATTTCAAATCAAAACCACCGTCTACGAGATAGAACGGTTATGGATGCACCAATATTTGGCCGTCCAACAACACTCACGGCTGAAGAAAATTGAATACGGGTATATTTAGCAATGACCCAGAGTCCACGAAAATCAACGAGACGATTACCAACTGAGCTGGATCTATCAGAAAGGTCATTGCAAAGTATGTTACGCAAACAGAAATGTAAAGCTTACATTCTACGTTTACGACATGGGTTGTATGGTATTGTGTATTAAACAGGGGACCGAGATACGACGGAGTGGCTTCGTCCCGCCGTAGCCCTCAGTGGTTCACAAACTCATTACAGGCCACAGCAATCCACACCCCACCGCCACCCCATACTGAAACCACGTTTAACGACATGGGTTACTGGAAGAGGATCCAGATCGACGTCTTCGGTTTTGTGAGGTTATGCTTGACCAACGGAAACATGATTCTAACCTATTCAATAAAGCTTTGTAGTCTGACGAGGCCGATTGTAAGTTAAGCGGTCAAGTTAACACACATAACTGCAATTACTGATATAATGATTATCAAAATCTGTTACTAAAACAGCCACTAAATCAACCTGGCGTTTGATTTTAGGGAAGGGGAGGGGGCAATATCACCACTTGGAGCAGTTGGACCATATATTTTTGAATGAACAGTGACAGGAGATAACTATTTGCGTACGCTTCAGAGTTACTTGGTACCAGGACTTACGACGTGTGCTGAAAACTTTCAAGGAACTTACTTTCAACTCCATAGTGCTCCACTACATTATGCCACTGTTGCCCACGATTATCTAAACGAAGCTTTCCAAAGAAAAATGATTGGTCGAAGGGCAGATATCGACATGTCTCCACGTTCACCAGATATCACGCCAATGGAATTTTCCTGCAGGGTGTCGTAGAGGACTTAGTTGCTGAACTAAAGGACTACATACACAATGCATTTCAAGATTTAGAAAGTGATATCACACTATGCCAAAGAGTACGTAACTGTGTTCCAAATAGACATCAAAGGTATATTTATGAGGACATAAAAATAATTGTAAGTATTTTTTGTATTAATAATGAAACTAATTAAGTATTTTGTTTAAATCAGTGACCAGCGTCCAGCTACTTGCACCACGTTGTCTAACTACATTTGCTGAAGATGCTTAAAATACTACTGGTATAGATTTTAAATGTATATATATAGATACCGAAGATATTTAAAAAAAAATGTAATCTGTGTCTGTCCGAACGTTTATTAATCGTTTAAAAATCGGAAGTGAGTCGGTCATTAACTTTTCGATATTTTTGCTAAAAATATTTACGCTTTATATAGCACATATATATGTTTAGGTAACAGTTACATAAAAAATGTAGCCTATGTCTCTTCGGACGTTACAGTGGTTTGTAGAAATTTAAAGCAAATAGGTCAAGAATTTTTCGAGATTTTTTGGCAATAAATCTAAACAAGACCTTCTTTTTATATAATAGTGCAGCTAAGATGAGGTGGCTCAATAATACAGGTTATGTGGTAGCAGCACAGATCAGCAGAAAAGTTCCGTTACATTTAGTACACTAAGCTGTTTCAGAACAAGATGGACGTTCTCCTAACATGGAGACCAGAAATGTTTCTCTTTGTGTGTTTCCTAACGTTTCCGTTGTATCAATGCAAATTAATTCTGTGTTAGATTACATGCAGCAACTTTCCGTTACACTGTTGTTATTTTTAGTCCATAGATTGGATGAGATTCCCCACGCTCGCCTATCCTTTATTAATTGAAGACGAAGTCTGTAAACGATGCCGCGATCATATCGTGGCACTTTATTAGTAAACGTTATAAATTTTGCTTCAGATAACTGAACTTGATTGGCTACACCACTGTTTTTTGTTTGCAAGAGATCTGAAGATGGCAGTAGCCGAAACCGGTACTAGTTCATTGTAAAAAATTTGTGTGATCAAGACTGACCTTTACAAATAAAGTGCTCGTCCATCCTGTGCACGCCCCTGCATAACTACGGCAACGTACACCCAAGACTTGGCCTTCATCTCCAATTTATGCTCATCCCTTACCCTGCTACCCTCTCTCCTGCCCACTTTACCAACCCCACGGCACGCACATAACACACACACACACACACGCACACGCACACACACACACACACACACACACACACACACACACACACACACACACACTTCGCCCATTACCAGACTGACTATTCGGTACGTGTTTCATACATAATCCATAAAGGAAGGCACAGTTTCTATAAGACGCAGACTGTAGGTTCTAGGTTTAACTTGTAAATTTTCTTGGACGGTTTATGCATAACACTGTTCCTGATAATGGGAAAGACTAGCAACCACCTCCCAGAAAGTATTTCATTAAACCACATGGAGCCTGGGGGTAACAATGTCGCGTACAGTTCATGTCTGTATTTACGGATGTGGTTTATTTCTGTATTTCCGTCACAACTAACAACGCAAAGCACCCTCATACATGTTCGGGAACGTGAAATGTTTTTGGAAACACCACAATCGCCTTCCTAGAGTTAATCAGGATCAGAGTTAATTACACAATCATAAACAACCGCAGTGATCAATAAGGCTATTCCGCAAATCGCCATTCTGAAAGTGGTCGTACTGTTATCTTATGAAGTATAGATCATCAGTAGAGAACGAATAACCGTTACATTTCTTCGAAGCATAACAGATCTCAGGAACTCACTCCTCAGGAAGAAACTAAATTTTTAGTAAAAGACGCAGAGATATTTGCATGTAACATAATTTAAAAGTTGCAATCTTCTTACAACAGATGTTACAAGCTTCATTTGTTACTATATTTTCTTAGAACTGGATGCCGGATGTTGAAGGAAAACTATGTGTGGTGATTATGAGCTCATTTCTGATGTGACTTTTACAAACGCAGCTTCCATGGTGAGTCCTGTGTGTATTTACTTCATCATTTCAGAAAGTAGGTATTGTATGTTTCTGTATTTGCCCAAACTTGCTGGCGAGCCTTTTAATAAAGCAATGATTTACAGTGCATCCTACAAACAATAATGATGTTAAAAGTCGGATGTAACGTGTTTCATATCACCATTAATTACTGTATTTCAAAATTCACATAATTGTTTTTATAAAACGCTAATACATGGAGTTTCTCGTAGCCATAGTGAGTAAATTCACAAAGGGAACTGTGTTTCAAGAAAATCCCGTCTGAACCGCAACATCCTGTGGATTTCAGCTAGAGCGCGCCGGGGACTAGCGTATCAGTGCAACACACAGGTGGCAGATACAAGTGCAACTGTCAGCTGGAGAATATATAGTCACACAACTCGCCAGAGGGGGACCTCCCGCGGGAGACATAAAAATATTTCTCCCGAGTTTATGGGAAGTGCAGTTGCTCTGAGGGAGAAAATGGATCAAAAGGTCTTCTCCGATTCATCTGAAAAGCAGTACACCTGAGACCACTGGGTACTACACTGTCTCTTGACGACGCACCATTGTCATTTGTATGAACTTACGTACCTAACATTCATCGACAAATTAGTACGTGTTATGATGTCATAACACCGGAATAGTGGCGTATGCTTCGAAGAATAACAGAATATCTCTTTCATATACATCTTCTGAGAAATTATTTATTGCCTGCTACTATAAAAAGAAAGAAAAATGGCTTTAGGAGGAAAATCACTATTATTATTGACCCAAACAGAAAGGTGACATTTCCTTTATAAGAAAAATTCATTCAGGAAAATAAAGATTAAGCGAAGTTAGTAATGTATCGTAAGATATTACCTTTAAACCATGTCATCTTGTTTATATAAGCAATTATTCCCCCGATAAACAAATCTGTCGAAATTGGAAGTCAATGACCGGGTCTAGGAGACACTGAAGAACAGGCTGCTGAATGTCTGCTTCATTTCTAAGGTGACGTGCGATCAGGTGCTTCGTTAACGGTGCGAAGAGATTCGGGTCATGCGGTGAGTGCTGAAATACAGTCCACCAAATGGTTACAGTGGCAGTCAGTCGGCAGACCTCGAGCTCTTCTGAGGCAACCAAAAACAGATGTAGTAACGTAAGCTGAAATCTATTCATTTATAACATTGATTAAACATTTTTTTTATTTTATGCTCCCTATTTAATTACACATTAAATATTTTATTCTGTTTCTACGTTAAATGTTAACAAGAGCGGAAAAAATTCTATAGGAGCACAAAAAAGGTGACATCCCGTTTTAAAAGAGTGACTGAAAAGTGGGGTAGCAGCTGCCTTATTCTACCTTGCTCAGCACCTACGGAACTATTTTCCCAAAGTTTTGGCTTGCGAACATATTCGCGCTCTCTTTAACATCCAACCTACATCTCATTCCCACAACCTCCCCTAACCGTAACTCGCTCGCACTGACTAGTCTTTCGCTGCGAGTCGTTCATACCCACACCACTCAATTATTCAGCTCATCTCATTGTTTTTATTTCTATGTTTGTACCCCTCTGTTTGTCTCACGGCTGCAGTTTCCTTATTTATGGCCTAGTACCACTGAATCCTCTCCCTGTCACAGTCTCCCTCTTGCTACCTCTCACTGCTGCGATCTCATTCATGTTTTCGCACTGCTGCTGTCTCTATGTTCCTCGTTGCCTTTATCATAGACTCTGCCTCTCGTTATCAGTAGTTCTCACCAAGTTCCGTTTTCTCCTTCTCTTTGTTCCTTTCCCACTGGCACTATCTCCTCACTCTTTTCCTGTCACTGTTCCGTCAATATCAACTTCGTTGTATTGCTGTTGAGACCTCTTTCTCTTACATTGCCATCGTCTCCTTCGCTCTTTCTATACCAAGACCACTGTCTACTACCTTCCAGTATTTATTACTTTTCCATTTCTTTCCTACTACCACGGTCTCCATTTTTCGCATTCCAAAATTTTTGGGGAAAATTATAAAGGGAGCGAGTAAGGTAAAATAAGACAGTGAGACAGCTGGTTACCCCTCTTTCCAGTCACAGTCTTTTAAAACAGGAGCTTAGTTGCCTTTTCCTGCTCCTGTAGGTGCATTTTTCCGATGGGACAATTCTTTTCCTTGATGTAGCAGGGTATATCACTCATATGATACAAGCTTCATGGGTCATAAAATTTTGATCCTGATATCAAAATAACACAAAATTTATTTTATACCTCAGACCGATTTCACGAGTTCCAAAATTTTGCACGTGCTTCAGTACGGCAACATGTGTTTCCAGGGCGTTTCTCTTGAAGAGACCCTAACAGCTTATTTCTCCGTACTATCTGACTTTATAAAATACGTTTTCGCCTTACGCTTGTTGTTAGATGAGTATTTTACAAAAAAACGTTTCGAGGTTATTCGAGATCGGGATCTTAGGAATATATCGCAAAAAATTTCAGCCATTTGCTGTGCATAGCCGCCTTGGAATCCGAAGCTCGGTTCTGGTGTCCGAAAACCATGTTTTTCGAGTCTTCCAAGGAACTACGCACGTTCTAAATGGTACCTCGAATGCCCCTCAAGAACCAACCCATTTAGTCCATTTACCTAAGCTGGAGACGTGTGTAATGTTCAAACTTCGGTCTTGTGCTGCAGGATAGTTACAGTAGGACGATCCTCCTGGTGGGTATACAAATGGTCCCTAACGAAAGGGACATCCAAAAAGACGGCCCTTCCTGACTATTACCAATGGAACTCAAGGCATGAGCCTCGAAAGAATCACATGTTTATGCGCATGCATACCGATAGTTGCTATTAACGTACTTTATAGGTTCAGGGGCTGGAAAAAAAATGGAAACACCACGAGAAACGCATGCTTGAACATAAAAACAGATGCTAGCCAATCCTGTAGGTATTTGACGACGAACGGCACCTGTGTGTGCATGATGTCGGAGCTAAATTACTTAACGTGGACGATTTAGTGGTACTCGTATAGTGTGGGCTTTCATAACCAAGGAAACCCTAGTATTTGGTGTTGCAAGAGGCACCAATTTATACCGCATATTGGGAAAACGGGAAATAATCATCCGCTAAGGCAGCACTCGGACGAATGGGTGTGCTGACAGATGGTCATTGAAGGGGTCTGTAACAACATGTAAGGGGACGATAACTGCAAAAGTCTCTGCAGAACTGAATGCCGCATTCGCGAACCGTGTCAGCACCAAAACGACACGAAGAGAGCTGTATTTGCAGGGCGAGTTGGAATTAAAAACAATACATTATTGATTCAAATACCCGTAATAGGGAAACGTGGTGCCGAAGCCGTAAAACCTGGACTATGGGCCAATGGGAAAGAGTCATTCGGTCGAATGATTCCTGTTGCTCCCTGTTTCCAACAGGCGACTGACTTAACGTCTTAAGAGTGGAACAAGGCGAGGGTTCTGTGATGATCTAGGCAGACGTATCGTGCTATTTCGTGATCCTCATGAGTACTATGGAGTGCCGCGTTACTGCCAAGTTAATAATAACTTGTGTCCATTTTGGCTGATACACTTTAAAATCGGCACATATTTGAGGGCTTAGAATTACGATAATCCTGTTTCTACTGACGATACGCTTAGCATTGGAGGCAATATTCGTTCCCTAATGGCGATGCTGTGTTCCTAGACCATGTTCACACAGCTCGCATCGTCCAGCACTGGTTTTATGAGCGTGAGGATGAATTGTCTAATCTCCCCTGGCCACACCACTCATATGACGTCAATACTATTGAGCTGTTACTGTTTACTTTGTAGAGAATGGTGCGTGATCATGAGCCGCCTCCTTCATTGTTACCTGAACTTGCTACTGTTTTGGAGGAATTAGTATCAGCACCTCTACAAATTCACTGCACGGTGCATTTATTTGGTTCAAAATGGTTCAAATGGCTCTGAGCACTATGGGACTCAACATCTTAGGTCATAAGTCCCCTAGAACTTAGAACTACTTAAACCTAACTAACCTAAGGACATCACACACACCCATGCCCGAGGCAGGATTCGAACCTGCATTTATTTCTTTGTCACTGTAGAGAAGTATAATTTATTTTAAAAAACGACCGCCTGTTCTGAAGCGAATGCCGTTTGCATTTGATGAGACACTGAAATGAAAGATACTTTAAAAAGCCATTTTTTCCCTTCTTTTACAGGAAACAGTAAATGCACTTTAAAATCGGAACACATTTTAGGTCACAGAATTACGATAACCCTGTTGCTACTGACTATATATTTAATATGAGAGTGCATATATTTTTAGAATATATTACTCTCGTTGTAAAAATTGTATATTCCATTGTAGTTTTAACTTTGTAATGTGAGACCAGTCTGAAGGGAGTTGACATTGTATACTGGTTAACTTTCGGAATGACTGAACTGAATTCGAACGACTACCAGTTAGAGAAATATGACAGGAGCTACATGTGCCGAAATCGACTGGTAGGCTTGCAGTTTTAAGTGTAGTGGTCACGTAACTACTACAGTCATCATTGCTCTGACAGGACTGAGGCATAGCATAACTGCAAAGCGTAAAGCATGGTTCAGCCGTCCCATATAATCGTCATCAAATTTCGTTGCATCTCTGTAACGGAAGATGTTGTTATGGCAGCCAATGAAGGGACGGCAAGCTACCAGTGGCAGGTTTGGTGCGCGTTGGAATAAACCACGCTCATCCTCTGTCCATGGTCGCTGATTTATTCCAGTGGCTAACAGGAGAAAAAGGAGAAGACCAGTTTTGCTCACGTGATTCCAACAAAACTTGTATTTTTGTAGCGTTTCCCCTAGAAGTGATCGTGATCCCTGGTTCTGAACCTACGAAGATTCTGTGGGTAGTGGGGGTACTACTCCTACACATGGGGCACAAGTTTGAGAATTGTAGGTCCCAATAAATATTTCACAGGTACACTGCACTTCAGAGGCTGTGCAGCTAATCCATATAGCTAACTGTGTGGGCGGTGCGAGCAAAGATTTTTTATAACACGCCATTCTGCGTCCAGTCTATGTGATGAGCCCAAGGGACTAGTATAAAACGGAAAGAAATAGCTCCTGGAGATGAGACTATTAATATTTTACACTTCAAAAGCCGCAGCATTCCACTGGAGGTTTGATGTATGAAGCACGTCGCCTTGAGACTGCTGTAATTTTAGTGGCTAGAACTATAGTTTCACCAGCTGCATTAGACTGTTTCGCCATAACTACGGAACTTACTTCAGTCGATTGTTTCAAGTTCGTCGTTTTGAAATTTTTATTCGTCAATAGTTTCATGTAGGACTGAGACCTGCCGGCCGCGGTGGTCTCGCGGTTCTAGGCGCGCAGTCCGGCACTACGCGACTGCTACAGTCACAGGTTCGAATCCTGCCTCAGGCACGGATGTGTGTGATGTCCTTAGGTTGGTTAAGTTTAAGTATTTCTAAGTTCTAGCGGACTGATGACCACAGCTGTTAAGTCCCATAGTGCTCAGAGCCATTTGAACCATTTTTGACTGAGACCTGGTGGTCAAGGAAGGCATGAGGCCGTTACCATTGTGGACGGGGCCGCAATCAGTTACTATTGGTCTGCTTTTCATTTAATCACACACAATTTATTTAAACTCAACAAAAAATTAAAATAATGGCAATAATTTAAAAACTGTTTCATGGCTGAAGGCCATAATGGCAATAAATTAAGAATTGTTTAACTTGTTGCAAATTACAAACTACACAGTTATTACAATATTGAAAACAAAGCACCAAGGTCTTAAAGGTTAACTGCTAAAATACAATTGCCACATTAGAATTTTAAGGTAAGTAGCGAGAGTCACGGCTAAAGGCCTTTAACGCCGACAATGGCAATTATTCAAAAAAAAAAAAAATTTAATAAACATACTGCCAAACTGCAAGGCAATAGCAAAAGTTAATTTAAAAGACAGGCAACTGATCACCAAACAGGTGAGAGAAATGATGGTAACTTGGCAACACAATAATAAAATAATAATAATAATAAAACACAAGGGCTAGTTACACACGGTGCTCCAGGAATCGACCTCTGAGTAGGTCAGGACAAAAACACTTTCCCGAGAAATGAGAAAGGCAGCCAAGAGTTGCAGTCACTTCACAAGATAGTAACTCAGACTAGTGGCTGTCTAACGAATGACCAATGATAATCTTCTGAAGCTACCTAACGTCCGATAACCAACGCAACGATGGAACACCACGTGAAAGCCAGAACCGGCGGTCAGTACTACGTCCTCAGAATGCTGCTTTTAGAGCGTCCGAAAGGAGAAAGTAACCACTTCTACCAGAGTAGAAGAAACACCAACCGCCCTACAAATCAAGGAAACTGTCAAAACTACACGCCTTACCGGACAGCAGCGGCAAGGCGAGAAAACGTACACTGCCGTTACATGCACTAACCTCCAGGGCAGGTCACTGGGGCGTTAGCGGCCACCAGGCAGGAAAAATATCGCTGGTTGAACTTAACAAATAGTAACACATAGAATGCAGCAATTAGTAACAAGAATCGAGGAAAGCTAGTTAGATGGGCCTTCCCCCCAAGCAATCCACTCGCTGCTCTTCGTCTCGGCGACACTGCGAGCAGCAACACGAACACAGGTCACTGGAGAATCGGCTTGTTGGATCCGGTTGACGACTAGGTCGTGTGCCCTCGCGACCACAGCCCTTCCATCGGCAATGCATGCGTGCCTCCAGAGGTCCCGGCGTGTTCACTCACACGACCCGGAAGAACAACCACGTCACCCCAAAGATAGGGCCACAGTTACTACACATCGATAACGCCAGTGCTGCCGCTAGCGAATAGGCAACGCTTTCGAAACCAAGTGGCGCCAGTCAACATAAGAAGAATGCAAACAACCGCAACCATGTCAACTAAATGATACAGTCTGGCCTCCAACAGAGGACGGAAACCTACAATAGCACCAACACGAGCCGCAGCACGGCTCAAGGACCTGTATTAAAATGTCTTAATATTATCTGCGTCGTTAAACGATCACGAGGAAGTCGTTCAGTTTTGTTGTGTCCAGTCTTTCACTGATTCTTCTTTGCGCAGCTCTGCGTCAGTAACTTTCACATACGTAGTTTCTGGTGACAAAGTTGATTGTGTTCCAAATCAGTTCCACTGTATTTTAGTCACTTTGAAACATCCCCGTAGAAAAATCAGTGAATTACTGTGCTGATAAATCCCTTACGTTATTTGATTTTCAAACAGCTGAGCAAAACCGAACGTACTCAGACACTTCTATCTTTACTTATTCTGATCATCACTAAACTGACACACAATATTTATAGCGCAATGCAATCTGACTTTCAATAATCCCTACAAAAGAATGGCCCTGACTAACAATAACCTATACCTTTCATGAATCACTTACCTCACAAAAATCTTCATTACTCGAACTACTGCTATACAGCGAGCGCCAATACTGCCGGCTAAATAAAAGATTCTAACTACTGAAGTCACTAACTACTGATAGGCATAGTTAGCAAATGTCAGATTTTGAGAGAACAAACAATATATTTACCTTAATAGTGTTCAAAAGTCATAACACATATACAGGGTGAGTCACCTAACGTTACCGCTGGATATATTTCGTAAACCACATCAAATACTGACAAACCGATTCGTCAGACGTGAGGAGAGGGGCTAGTGTAATTGTTTAATACAAACCATTCAAAAATGCACGGAAGTATGTTTTTTAACAGTAACCTACTTTTTTTAAATGGAACCACGTTAGATTTGTTATCACATCTGAACATATAAACAAATACGTAATCAGTGCCGTTTGTTGCATTGTAAAATGTTAATTACATCCGGAGATATTGTAACCTAAAGTTGGCGCTTGAAACCTCCGACGTTCAGTTACGTGTTGTAACAAACACGGGCTACGGTCGGCGAGCAGCATCTGCAGGGACATGTTTACGATGACGACCGTGTTTACGAGTGTGGCTGTAGTGCACTGTTGTGGTTTGGTCTAGCTGTCGCAGTGTCCGCATGTAGCGCTTGCTGCTATTGTTATTCTGCATTCGTCTCCGCACGCAGACCAACTGTAGTACACCGTGTTACCAGACGTCTGTGGTAGTGTAGTGTTGTTGGAACTGTGACCATGGTGTATTCGAACTCTGAAAAGGCGGAGATGATACTCATCTATGGCGAGTGTCGACGAAATGCAGCTGAAGCCTGCAGGGTGTATGCAGAACGGTACGCGGACAGAGAGCATCCAACGTGCCGCACATTGCAAAACATCTACCGCCAACTTTATCCAACAGGTATGGTCGTAGCACGCAAACGGGTCCGTAACAGGCCCGTCACAGGAGAAGCGGGTGCAGTTGGTTTGTTAGCTGCTGTTGCCATGAACCCACACATGAGTACACGGGACATTGCGAGAGCCGGTGGACTGAGTCAAAGTAGTGTCATGCGCATACTGCATCGTCACCGCTTTCACCCGTTTCATGTGTCGCTACATCAGCAATTACATGGTGATGACTTTAATCATCGAGTGCAATTATGTCAATGGGCATTAACAGAGAATGCGTTGCAGTTCTACCTGTTTACCGATGAAGCGGGTTTCAGAAACCACGGGGCAGTGAATCTACGGAACATGCATTACTGGTCCGTGGACAATCCTCGCTGGCTCAGACAGGTAGAGCGACAGCGACCGTGGACTGTAAATGTATGGTGCGGAATCATTGGAGACCACCTCATTTGTCCTCACTTCATTGCAGGGGCCCAAACAGCAGCAACATACATCGAGTTTCTACAGAATGATCTGCCAACGTTGCTCGAAAATGTCCCACTGGAAACGCGTCGACGTATGTGGTATCAGCATGATGGTGCACCTGCACATTCCGCAATTAACACTAGGCTGGCCCTTGACAGGATGTTCGACGGGCGTTTCATAGGACGTGGAGGACGCATAAATTGGCCAGCCCGTTCTCCTCATCTTACACCTCTAGACCTCTTTCTGACTGGTACGTTAGAGGAGAATGTGTACCGTGTGCCTACAACCCCAGAGGATATGAAACAACATATTGTGGCAGCCTGCGGCGACATTACACCACATGTACTGCGGCGTGTACGACATTCATTACGCCAGAGATTGCGATTGTGTGCAATAAATGATAGCCACCACATTGAACATCTGTTGGCCTGACATGTCGGGACATACTCTATTCCACTCCGTTATTGAAAACGGAAACCACGTGTGTACGTGTAAATCACCCCTCATGGTAATGTACATGTGCGTCAGAGAAAAAGACCAATAAAAAGAAGTTAGCATGTGGGCGTAATGTGCTGTTCCAGTCTCTTCTGTACCTAAGGTCCATCAGCGTTCCCTTTGGATCCCTACGTAATTCGGTGCTCTCCGGTACACACGATCGAACAGCGGAGGAGTGGTACTCAAGCGTCAACGTTAGGTTACAATATCTGCGGATGTAATTAACATTTTACAATGTTCACGTTCGGTCTGTGGAATCGATTCGTCAGTATTTGATGTGGTTTACGAAATATATACAGCGGTAATGTTAGGTGACTCACCCTGTATATCAGTTAATGACATCCAGTATTACAAATTTACTGTCTCTGATGGACACACGTCCAGATCATCCGCTCTCAAAACACCGCCATCTCTCTCCCCACATCCACCACTGCTGGCGGCTCACCTCCAACTGCGTAACGTTACGCGCTGTTCAGATCCAACTGCCCAACACTACAATAGCGAATATTCCAACAAAGCCATCCAGCTACAAACTGCACACAGCACAGCCATTGATTTTCATACAGAGCGCTACGTGACGTTACCAACATAAAAACCTAAGCAGCCTACTTACAACTTGAGTACTGATATAATTCAAGAAACGAAAACTCCGCTTCTTTCCAAAATCTTGGTATGCACCTCATAGGTTCATTTGCCTTAACAAATTGTGTTAATTATCTCTTGGCACATGACGTTTCTGCAAACACTTGTTAGTAGTTGCTCCTTTCTTGAACGCTGTTAATGTGGCACAGGTTGTGAAGCAAATAACTTCGTGTCGGAGTCTAATGTTAACAATACACTTACGAAGATACTACTGACTTAAAGTACAACTACGCATCCACAAACAAATTTGGGACGTATAGTTCCTGCAACCACTGGCCTGCGTAGCGGCGCATGTTAAAATGCTGCTTCCAGTCCTGGAAAGTGAGCCGGCTCCAGCTCTAAACGGCACACCAGATACGATCAGCGAACTGAAGAACTGACAACGGAGACAATACCGTCGTGTGTACATCCGTGGTTCTGTGAGGGGTGCAGTAACACTGTACTCTCAAGCATTCTTACAACTGGAACGCTGTTATACGCTGCACTTTTACACGCGAATATCGCAGCGATTACACATTGTCAGGCACATTGGTTTGTCAATGGACCTCACCCACATTCACTAGGAAAATATTTATTAAAAGGATAATGTGTATGAATCCACATTTTGTCATAATAAACAGCTGCCTCCTTCATTGCTGATGGATTATGTTTCGTGGGAATCAAGTGTAATAACTAGAGACCGATTTATATGTATTAGCATGTTGCATATGCGTTAACATATTTGGCTCCTTATCATCAGTTATTGCATATTTTAACTAAAAACTAGTGAAGATGCATATTTTCGCTTTATGTTTACAATATTTTAAAAATTTTGACGGACGGTCTCTACTTCCATCTAGTTTTGATGTCGCACTGATTGACCGCGAACTAGAACTGCTTGCAATCGCCAACGGAGATGCCACTGCCTAGCGGAATCATTATACATGAGGAACAGGAACAGGTAGACTGAGTCAATGCTTCTGCGTCGTTAACAATTAAATTAAACTACGCAAGCTTTTCGTCGCACGTCCATTGTTTCAGTTTAGCTTTCTATGTTCTTGTACACAGTTGAACGTGTTTACAACGTGTGGTGTGTAACGTGTTGTGCTCCTTGCCGCCCGAAAAAAAGAAACGTTTCGTGGGTAGCTGACACTCCTGAAACATTTAAATATGACGCAATTGTCTTATATTGTCGAGTTTGAGAGAAAAACGTTTCCTTCAGAAGAAAGTTTCAAATACACCAGCATGTCAAGAAAAGTCTACAATTCGCAGGAATGTAGAAGAAAGGACCACGAAAACAACTTTTGACAACAGGTAGTTGCTGTAGCAGGGATTTGTCAAAAGGTACCCAAAAAAGTCGGTTTAACATGGATCTAACTGAAGCTTTTATGGCAAGCAATATTCCTCTTCACAAACTTACAACCCCTATCCTTAAAGGCTTCCTGCGCAAATACTGGTTAAATCAAAATAGACCAAATGAATCAACACTGCGTAAAAATTACGTACCGACAATTTACATAAACGTTCTGGAAGATATACGGAATCAACTCAAGGACAGCATCATCCGGATTTCAGTTGAGGAAACTGCAAACACTTGTGGCCGTTACATCGCAAATTTAGCTGTTGGTGCTTTAAAAGAAGAGCGTTCTTCCTATTTAGCGGCCTGCAAATAACTTATTTTACTTACACGTCGAGTCCCGTAGGACCAAATTTAGGAGAAGATCTCCAAGGTCATGGAACGTGTCAGTACATGAAACTACAACATAAAAGTAATAACAGATAGAAATAAAAAGTTTATGAACACGAAAAAAGTCAGTCCTTAAGTTTAAGTAAACGCAATCAACAATACAACAAGAATCAGCTTTATTTTTCAGGGAACTCGTGGACAGAACGGAAGGTCTGACCCATGAGGAAACGCTTCAGTTTCGATTTGATAGCTCCTGGATTACTGCTAAGATTTTTGAATTCGAGTGGTAGCTTACTGAAAATGGATGCAGCAGTATACTGCACACGTTTCTGCACAATAGTTAAGGAAGTCCGATCCATATGCAGGTTTGATTTCTGACGAGCATTAACTGAGTGAAAGCAGCTTATTCTTGGGATTAAGCTGATATTGTTAACAAGAAATGACAGTAAGGAATATATATACTGAGAGCCCAGTGTCAAAATACCCAGACTCGTGAAAAAGGGTCGACAAGAGGTTCGTGAACTTATACCACTTATTGCCCGAACCGCCCGTTTCTGAGCCTAAAATATCCTTTTAGAATGGGAAGAGCTACCCCAAAATATAATACTGTACGACATAAGCGAATGAAAATAAACTAAGTAGACTAATTTTCGTGTCGAACGATCACTCACTTCAGATAACGTTCGAATATTAAAAATGGCAGCATTAAGTCTTTGAAGAAGATCCTGAATTTGGGCTTTCCACGACAGTGTACTACCTATCTGGAAACCTAGAAATTTGAACTGTTTAGTTTCACTAGTCATATGCCCATTCTGTGAAATTAAAACGTCGGCTTTTGTTGAATTGTGTGTTAGAAACTGTAAAAACTGGTCTGACTGTAATCTAGCGTTAGTAGACATGAACTTAGATCATGGACTGCACTATTTGAAACAGAGGTAACGTTGCACACAACGTCCTTTACTACCAAGTTACTGTCATCAGCAAACAGAAATATTTTTGAGTTACCCGTAATACTAGAGGGAATATCATTTATCTAAATAAGGAACAGGAGTGGCTCTAACAGTGATCCCTGGGGCACCCCACATTTGATTGTACCCGACTCGGACCCCACACCACTGCCATTGTCAACACAGTGAATAATGACCTGTTGCTGTCCGTTCTTAAAGTAAGACTTGAACCAGTTTTGAGCTACTCCCCGTATTCCATAATGGCCCAACTTCTGGAGCAATATTTTGTGATGAACACAATCATATGCCTTAGCTAAAACAAAAAATATCCCTAGCGTTCGAAACCTTTTGTTTATCCCTTTCAAAAAAGAGAATATAGCATTTTCAGTTGTTAAACGACTTCTAAAGCCGAACTGTACATAAGGTAGATTTGAGAATGAGGGTATTAGAAAAATATATCGAGAATCTTCTGCAGATGAAAGAGTGGGCTCCCTATACGATCAAAATAGAAAAAGCCCTCCCAGAATATTATCCCAATTTGATTCATGTGACGTGTTTTTCTCATGGTGTACATCGTCTTGCTGAAGAAGTACCTTCCACGTTTATGAATCTTAATAAATTTATTTCATCCACAAAGGAAGTGTTTCAAAGGCTCTTGCTCGCATCATGACCTACAAGGAAAAACTACCAAATGTGCCTTTGTCTCCCGAATCTGTGGTAACTCGTTGGGGTACGTGGGTCAACGCTGCGTTGTTTTATAATGAACATTTCGAGGCCATTAGAGGAGCAGTAAACGACTTCGTTGGTGCAGAGGCTTTGGCAGTATGCCAGTGCAAGGAAGCTTTTAATGATTCCGGTATTAAAGAAGACATTGCTAGCCGGCCGAAGTGGCCGTGCGGTTAAAGGCGCTGCAGTCTGGAACCGCAAGACCGCTACGGTCGCAGCTTCGAATCCTGCCTCGGGCATGGTTGTTTGTGATGTCCTTAGGTTAGTTAGGTTTAACTAGTTCTAAGTTCTAGGGGACTAATGACCTCAGCAGTTGAGTCCCATAGTGCTCAGAGCCATTTGAACCATTTTTGAACCAAGACATTGCTGTGAGTAGCACTCATTTTTCCCATACACCTGCAAGTATTAAAAAGCTTGAAACTCAAAGTTTGGCGTTAAATGAATCTATTCAGTTAATGAATAAAATTATTGTGGTGAACTACTCATTGCCGGAGGCATTACCAAGTAAACTTAAACAAAAGTTTGAAACTATTTTAAAAAATAACACTGGCGTTGAACCCTTGTACCAAATTGATAGTTTTATTAATGGGGCGCGTTAAGTTTTATCAGATACAATTAGTTGCTTACATCATCATCATCTGGGACAGTTTCCAGCCACTGGCTGGGTCTGTCGGGAACACAAGCCTCTCCATCGTGTTCTGTCTTTCCACCATTCCCCCTCTTCCACCTTCGTCCATTTCTCTCCTCTTCTCGTCACACATTCCTTCACTCCCTTCACCCATCTATCTCTTGGTCTTCCTCTGGGCCTCTTCCCCTCCAGTTGCAGATCAAACATCCTCTTTGGAATTCTTCCCTCATCCATTCTCTTCATGTGTCCATACCACTGCAGTCTTGATTTTTCTATCCTGTCCTGTACTGGTTCCTCCTTTAGTCTTTCCCTCACATACACATTTCGCAATCTGTCTCGTCTTGTTACACTGAACCTGCTCCTCTGGAACTTCATTTCACTAGCCTGTATTCTACTTTTGTCGCTTTTGTGCATTACCCATGTCTCACTTCCGTATGCCAATATGGGGACAAAGTAGGTTCGGTATATAATTCCCTTGGATTTCTGTGGCACCTCCTTGCTCCAAATAAGCCCCCTAATGCATTTGTAGAACTGCCCTGCTTTTCTGCACCTTTCATTTATTTCCATTGCGTTTCCCCCCTTACTTTCAATCATGCTTCCCAGGTACTTGAGTTCTCTACCACTTGTAGTTTTTCCCCTCCACAAGTTATATCCACATTAGGCCTGTTCTTCTTCCTTGTTGTGACAATTATTTCACTTTTCTTTGCAGAGAAATGCATTCCATATTGTGCTGCCGTTGCCTCCCATGCATCTAACTGCTCTTGCACCTCCTTCTCGCAATTTCCCCATAACATCAGGTCATCGGCAAAAAGCACTGCTTTAATTTTATGATCTCAAATTGCATCCGATACTTGCTGTAGGATTTCATCCATAACAATAATAAACAATAAAGGCGAAAGTGCACTTCCCTGTCGCAGCCCATTTTCCAGCTTGAACCATGCAGTACGTTCCCTCCCCACTTTCACATAACTCTCACTTCCCTCATACATTTTTCTGACTTTTCGTGTTATCTCTTCATCTATCCCTTTTGCGTTCAGCACATCCCAGAGCTTGTCCCTACAGATACTGTCATACGCCTTCTCAATATCTAAAAAGGCCATGATTAAGTCCTTCCCGTACTCATAGTGCCTTTCCTGCAGTTGCCTTACCGCAAATATGAGGTCCATTGTTGATCTTCCCGGTCTGAAACCGTACTGCTCCTCTTGCAGTCTACTTTCAATACTGCTTCTTATTCTCTTCTCCAGGATCTTTTCATAGATTTTTCCACAGTGGCATAGCAGGGTGATTCCTCTGTAGTTCTCACATCTCCTTTTATCCCCTTTCTTGAAGATTGGGACTATAATTCCTTTCTTCCAATCCTCAGGAATTCTGTTCTCCTCCCACACCACCCTCAGCACTCTGTATAGCCACTGGGTTCCTACTTCTCCTGCTGCTCGTATCATATCCACTGTTACTTCGTCCCAACCCGGTGCCTTGCCCCCTTTCATCCTCTTTATGGCTTCTTCCACTTCATTCCAAGTTAGATCATCAATTTCCCCACTATTATAATCGTCTGCTGCCTTAGGCTCTCCACCGCTGTTAGTTACCCGCTTGGTGGTATTCAACAGATCTTCAAAGTACTCCTTCCAAATCTTTTTGAGCTCATGCATTTCCTCCACAACTCTTCCATTATTATCCAAGATCCTCAGGCACTCGCTTCTGTCGTTCCTCTTATTTCTTACCATGGTGTAAAGTACTTTTTGTTCCCTTCACTGTCCTCTTCTAACATTCTTGTCCATTTTTCCATCCACTTCTTCTTCTCCGCCCTTACTATGGTCTGTGCCGCTTTCTTGATTTCCTTATACTTTACCCTAGCTTCCTCTGTTCGGGTCTGGAACCATTCTCTGAAGGCTTTGTTCTTTCGAAGTACTGCCTCTTTACATATGCTGTTCCGCCATGGGGTTTCCTTACTTCTCCTCTTTGTGCTAGTTCTTCCGCACACAGTCTCAGCTGCCTCAACTAGAGCCCTCTTAAAATCTCCCCATTCTTCTTCCACTGTTCTCTGATCTTCCTTTGGCAGCTTCTTCCTGATCAGTGTCTGGTACTGGGTCCTCCGTTCATCCTCTTTCAGCATCCATGTCGTTAACCTTTTCTCCTGTATATCTGTTGCCCTCCTATCTTTTTTCTCTCTCAGGGTGGCTACCAACAGCCGATGGTCACTGTCTAAGGCCTCAGATGGAATGACCTTAACATCTGTGAGGCTGCTCATCATCTGCCTATCCACTAGTACATAGTCTACTACTGAAGTTTGGGACCAGTCTCCACTGTACCAAGTTATTTTGTGGCTACTTCTCTTCTTGTACCAGGAATTTGCGATCGCCAGCCCATTCCTCTTGCAGAATTCCAGCATCAATTTTCCTTCTCTATTTCGGTTCCCCCAGCCCTCTGGTCCCATTATCTCCTCGAATCCTTTCCTGTCTGTGCCAACATTTGCATTGAGGTCCCCTATTATAATCTGATTACCTCCATTTAGCTGCTTTTGCATGTCATCTTCAAATTCCTCCTTCTCCTTTTTTGTACACCCCACCTGTGTGGCATGTGCTTGGATGATTTCAATGCTTTTTCCTTTCACTCGTACTCTGGCTTTTATCATTCGATCATTGATACCTTCCACCTCCTCCTGCAGACCCTCTCCGACCACTATTGCCACTCCATTTCTTCCCCTCTCATTCCCTATCCAGTACAGTTTACATCCTTTACTTAGTGGTTTTTCACCAACTCCTCTCCACCTAGTCTCAGCAAGTCCCAAGATGTCCAATTTCCTCCTTGCCATCATTTCTACAATTTCTTCTAACTTCCCAGTTAGAGTCCTTACGTTTAAGGTGCCCAGTCGTAAACCATCTCGTAATCCTTTTCCATTGCTTGGTCGGCTTCCTTTAAATCCGTTTCGTGATCCGAGGCATGTCCCCTTTTTAAAAGCAGTTGATTTATCCACTACTGGCTTGCTAGGCCTATCACAGCTTCACCAGAGCCCCATTAGCCGTCACGTTTCAGGGTTCCCATAGGGCCTTCCCAGATACCGAAGCGGTCCTGGGGCACACGAAGTCCCCGCTGTACATCGCCCCTATAGGCAGTCCCCTACTTTGTGCCGTTGCCCATCCCCCACGACTTGGACGAGGGATTGGACTTATGGGAGAGTAGTTGCTTACATGACATCCAAATTCAAACACTACACAGTTACCTCAGTTGATGAAAAGTCCCTTTCTGCTTACAAAAATGTTTTGAGAGATCGAAGACACAATCCTACTACTGAACATTACTTGATCACTTATGCTTACAATAGTAGAAAAATGTAAAATAAATTGTAAACAATGCTTTTGGCCAAATACCAATAATTAAAATTTAAACCCGTACAAAGAAATTCACAATTACATTTTGTTTTTTAAATAAAATATTACGAAGTTTTTGAGCGTGCCGCTCTGCGTGCGATGTATCTCGAAGTTGGTGCGGTGCATATCGATTGTTTCCTTGCGACTCACTCGCATCGCATCCGCTTGTTACCGACAACAATAGAAAAGAAGGAACAATTATTGAAACTCGGTATGCGTCACCATTTTGCAAATTTTTAGAAAATAATCCCAGAGAGGCACCATCCTCACCTCCACCAGAAAGTATTCAGAAAATGATATAGCGATGTTTGGTTAGTTAGTTAGCTAGTCAGATGATTTGTTTGATAATTAAAAGTTGTATGGCCTCATGACCACGAAAAAAACAAAACGTATCCAAATCTGCGGAAAAAATAGTGTTTTGGTCAACATTTGTAAAACTCTCATTCCTCTCTCTAACCCCACCCTATGCGGAGAGGGATAATTTTAGTTCTAGCGAATCTAGATTTACGAAGTAAATAAGTATTTTCTATCTAACCGTAACCACTTTCCACGCTAAAATTAGGACATGGATTTTCTTAAATCACAGCGCCAACTACCTAAAATAAAATGTTTTAGACAAAACGTACGTAGTTTTCAATGTGGAATCTGATTCTGTAATAAAAATTGCCGGGTTCCCATTTGAAATTTTAAAGTTGCTTCCCGCCCCACCCCCGGGGGGCTGGAGTGGCGGGCTAATTTTAGCACCAGCAGATGCCCTCTCGAAAGTAATCAATTTTTGATTATACACATTTTTTCGTGTGAAGCTGATATTTCCAGTTATTCTGGTTTGTCAACTTAAAATTTACGTCCAGTTTAATGCACCTAGTAACTACATGTTTTTTATTATTTGATCTTGCATATTTCGACACTTCATCCATTTTGAAGCATTTTTCATGCGTATTTACATGCATATTTTAAGGATTTAATGATGCATATACTCCGGTCTCTAGTAATAACCCTTCTCTTAAACAATGTCGTCTCGTTCTAACGTGATGCCTCTTCTATTCCAGCACATTTTAATGGCAAATCTAGCAGACATAAAAACTTTCTGTGTGAGACTGCTAGTTGTTACTAAAGCTGTAAAGTTCTCCCAAAGTTGCTATTACTCGTATTGCTTTTAATATCGGAGAACATGCTGCCTTAAAACACATTCATCCATATCGTCAGAGGTATAACACTTATAACCAGTTTGTTCCTTCTTCTTTCGGGTAGACCCCTGAATGCCATTCCACTACACTTCCTCTCCATCGTGATGTTAATTACACATCATCGATTAACTCAAATATTAATGTTAAAGAAGGCAGACAGTATTGCGTTACCAGTAAAATAAGAACAGAAGATTAGTGTTTAGTGTCCCGTCGACAGCCAGGTCATTAGGGAGAGAGTACATGCTCGGAAAAAGGAAGGATGGGTAAGGACATCGGTCGTGCTTTTTAGTGGGACCCATGGTGGCATTTACCTTAGCTGATTTACGTAAATCTATGTACACTGGGGTGACAAGTCTTGGAATAGGAATGTGCTTATATACACATAGCTGTAGCAGTACATTGATGGGGCTGTCGTTTCTACTCAGGTGATTCATGTAAAAAGGTTTCCGATGTGATTATGATCGCACGGCGGAAATTAGCAGATTTTCAAAAAATGGTTCAATTGGCTCTGAGCACTACGCGACTTAACATCTGAGGTCATCAGTCCCCTTGAACTTAGAACTACTTAAAGCTAACTAACCTAAGGGCATCACACACATCCATGCCCGAGGCAGGATTCGAACCTGCGACAGTAGCGGTCGGGCGGTTCCAGACTGAATCACCTACAACCGCTCGGCCACAGCGGCTGGCAACAGATTTTAAAAGCCAACTGGTAGCTGGAGCTAGACGCATGGGAATTCAATATTCCGGGAGAGTGCCGAGAATACCACATATCAGGCATTGCCTCTCACCACGGACTACTTACTGACCGATGGCCTTCACTAAAAGACCGAGAGCAGCGGCGTTTGAGTAGAGTTGTCAGTGTTAACAGAAAAGCAGCACGGCGTGAAATAACCACAGTATCTATATGGGACGTACGACGAACGTATCCGTTACGGCAGCGCCTCTTCCGGGCTTCTGACCATATCGGTTGTGCACTACACGACTGGATAAACGAGGCCTGGTCAGATGAATTTCGATTTGAGTTGGTAAGAGCTGATGGAAGGGTTGGATTGTGGTGCAGAACTCAAGAGACCATGGAACCAAGTTGATAACTAGGCAGTGTGCAAAGTGTTGATGACTCGATAATGGTGTGGAATGTGTTTACAATGTACAGACTGTGTCCTCTAGTCCAACTGAACCGATCATTAACTGCAAGTGGTTACGTTCGGCTACTTGGAGACAAACAGCAGCCAATCAAAGACTTATTGTTCCCAAGCAACCAGGCATTTTTATTGATGACAGTGCACCATATCACCGACTTGAACATTCTGGACAGTACGAGTTAATGATTTTGCCACCCAGATCGCCCGACATGATTTCCATCGAACGTTTGTGGGATACAATCCAGATATCATTTGGTGCACATAATAGTACACAAGTACACTACTGGCCATTACAATTGCTACACAAAGAAGAACTGCAGATGATGAATGGGTATTCACTGGACAAATATATTATACTAGAACTGACATGTGATTACATTTTCACGCAATTTGGGTTCATAGATCCTGAGATATCAATGCCCAGAACAACCACCTCTGGCCGTAATACCGGGCCGGCCACGGTGGTCTAGCGGTTCTAGGCGCTCAGTCCGGAACCGCGTGACTGCTACGGTCGCAGGTTCAAATCCTGCCTCGGGCATGGATGTGTGTGATGTCCTTAGGTTAGTTAGGTTTAAGTAGTTCTGTTCTAGGGGACTGATGACCACAGATGTTAAGTCCCATAGTGCTCAGAGCCATTTGAACCATTTTTGAACCGTTATACCGGCCCTGATACGCCTGGGCATTGGGTCAAACAGAGCTTGGATGGCGTGTACAGGTACAGCTACACATGCAGCTTCAACACGATACCACGGTTCATCAAGAGTAATGACTGGCGTATTGTGACGAGCCAATTGATCGGCCACCATTGACGTTTCCAGTTGGTGAGAGATCTGGAGAATATGCTGGCCAAGGTAGGAGCCGAAAATTTTCTGTATCCAGAAAGGCCCGTACAGGCCCTGCAACATGCGGTCTAGCATTATCCTGCTGAAATGTAGGGTTTTGCAGGGATCGAATGAAGGGTAGAACCACGGGTCGTAACTCATCTGAAATGTAACGTGCACTGTTCTAAGTGCCATCAATGCGAACAAGAGGTGATCGAAACGTGTAACCAACGGCACCCCATACCATCACGCCTGGTGATACGCCAGCAAGGCGATATACGAATATACGCTTCCAATGTGCGTTCACCGCGATGTCGCCAAACACGGATGCGACCATCATGATGCTGTCAACAAAACATGGATTCATCGGAAAAAATGACGTTTCACATTCGTGCACCCACGTTCGTCGTTGAGTACACCATCGCAGGCGCTCCTGTCCGTGATGCAGCGTCAAGGGTAACCACAGCCATGGTCTCCGAGCTGATAGTCCATGCTGCTGCAAACGTCGTCGTCGTCGAACTGATCGTGCAGGTGGTTGATGTCTTGCAAACGTCCCCATCTGTTGACTCAGGGATCGAAACGTGGCTGCACGATCCGTTACAGGCAAGCGGATAAGATGCCTGTCATCTCGACTGCTAGTGATGCGAGGCCGTTGGTAGTCACCACGGCGTTCCGTATTATCCTCCTGAACGCACCGATTCCATATTCTGCTAACAGTCATTGGACCTCGACAAACGCGAGCAGCAATATAGCGATACGTTAAACCGCAATCGCGATAGGCTATAATACGACCTTTATTAAAGTCGGAAACGTGATGGTACGCATTTCTTCTCCTTACACGAGGCATCACAACGTTTCACCAGGCAACGCTGGTCAACTGCTGTTTATGGACGAGAAATCAGTTGGAAACTTTCCTCATGTAGCACGCTGTAGGTGTCGCCACCGGCACCAACCTTCCGTGAATGCTCTGAAAAGCTAATCATTTGCGTATCACAACATCTTCTTCCTGTCGGTTAAATTTCGCGTCTGTATCACGTCATTCTTGTGGTGTAGCAATTTTAATGGCCAGTTGCGTAATAGCGCACCGGCAGCACTTTCTCTATTATGGAGGTTGCATAGCTCAGTATTTCTGCACGGGATTTCCAACGGTTAGTCTAGTCCATGCCACGTCGAGTTGCAGCACCAGCCCGGGCAAAAGTAGAACCGACACGAGATTAGGGGGATCCCACGACATTTGTTATCTTGGTGTATATCTTGATGGTTGGACGGGCAATGTCGTCCTCCGAAATGTGAGTTCAGCGTGCTACCTTGGACGTAGCCTCACTTTGTGTTGTCACCAGAGAAGCTGTAACTCTAGACCGGTCAGTGAGCATAGAGCCGTGGTCTAGAGCGTAGAAAAGTTTTCGGGTGTCACCTGACTAACAAATGCGTCAGGAATATTAATCCCTCAGACTGCCGCCCACGCCGACCTTGGTAATGTGACTGTACACACGAAGGAACAACCACAGGTAAATCGAGGGCAGGCAGACCTCATGCAGCGACGGCCAGCGGCATCGACTGCGTCATTGTAAAAAAAAAAAAAAAATTATGCGAAAGAAATCACTCTTGAGTTCACAAATGCTACCAGCATTTCCGCTAACACGTGTTTCGCAGGCAGTTAAAAATAATGGTGTGCAATGGTCGAGGAGCTTCTCATGAATCACATAATTTGTCGTTGTATAACCATCGCCGCCACTGGACAATGGATGACTACAGACAAGTCATTTGGAGTGATGAATCACGCTGTACCCTGAGGGAATCTGATGGAAGGGTTAGGATTTGACAACCACCTGAAGAACATTTCCAGCCATCAGGTACAGTGCGAACAGTGAAGTACTGAGGAGGAGGAGGTGGTGTTATGGTATGGGATCGTTTTTCGTGGTTGTGGGTGTGGTGCCCTTATTGAGCTTAAGAGAATTTTAAATGCGTAAAGTAGTGTGTGGCGTACAGTAGAGAAATAGTCCTTAGACGAGGTTTGTTTGCATCAACATAATGTACCCTGTGATAATGGAGCATCTGTGCGGCAATGGTTAGTGGAAAATAACTTCATTCAAATGAGTTCACCTGCCAATACTCATGATCTGAACCCTACGAAACACGAGTGGGACTAGTTGGAGCGTCGACTTTATACCAATCCCCAGCGTCCAACACCACTACCCTCTCGGCTTTCGGCTCTTGTGGAAGGCTGGACAGCCATTTCTCCACGAATAGTCAGACACATCACTGAAGGTGGACTCAGCAGAGTGCAGGCTGTCAAAAAGGCTAAAGATCGCTACTAATGTCCACTAATAGGTGTTCAGATACGCTTGGCGGGGTAGTGTATTTTCCGCGATCATTTGCGTGCCTTTTCTGCGAGGTGACTGCGCGCACAAAATGTACTGGAACATGGCTGTACTTCGGCCACTGTCGGGTATAGAGTTCGATTTATCGAGTAATGTTTGGCCTCAACAATTAGAGGACAGCATGTTCAGTGCGTCTATGTACACTAGGTTAGTGTCAAGTTTGGCGTTGAAGAATACACAAAAATTACATATAACTGAGCAATAAATATTTCAAATTTCGAACCTCCTGGAAGACAGACTGTGTGCCCGACCGAGATTCGAACTCGGGACTTTATGTTTTCATGGGCAAGAGCTCTGCCGACTCAATTTTGCAGGGTGTTTCACATCAGTCGCTCAGTCCGCTACAGAGTGGATATTTCATTCTGCTTTATATTTATTGGTGTCTTCAATGAGGAGACTCTTCACACGTTAAAAAAACCTAATTCTGTTAGCGAGCGGAGCAAAATATTTATCTGTCGGAAATAAGACATCGCCTTACAGCTTCAACGAAACCAGAGACCGCCGCGCGGGATTAGGCGAGCAGTGTAGGGCGCTGCAATCACGGACTGCGCGGCTGGTCCCGGCGGAGGTTTGAGTCCTCCCTCGGGCATGTGTGTGTGTGCTTGTCCTTAGGATAATTTAGGTTAAGTAGTGTGCAAGCTTAGGGACTGATGACCTTAGTAGTTAAGTCACATAAGATTTCACACACATATGAACACATTTTTGAAATCAGGGACTCCGTCAGCCACCGAGTGAAGAATTTTGGAATTAAAAAGTAATACATTCTTATTTGAATACTCATTAATATAGCACTTATCACATATAACTAGGTCCAAAAATACGAGGGCTATTCGGAAGGTAACGAACGATAGGTCGCGGAATAGAAACCACAGTGAAACTCAAGAGTGTTTTATTTGAAACAGTTAGCCCCCCCATGAACCATGGACCTTGCAGTTGGTGGGGAGGCTTCCGTGCCTCAGCGATACAGATAGCCGTACCGTAGGTGCTGCCACAATGGAGGAGTATCTGTTGTGAGGCCAGACAAACGTGTGGTTCCTCAAGAGGGGCAGCAGCCTTTTCAGTAGTTGCAAGGGCAACAGTCTGGATGATTGACTGATCTGGCCTTGTAACACTAACCAAAACGGCCTTGCTGTGCTGGTACTGCGAACGGCTGAAAGCAAGGGGAAACTACAGTCGTAATTTTTTCCGAGGGCGTGCAGCTTTACTTTATGGTTAAATGATGATGGCGTCCTCATGGGTAAAATATTCCGCAGATAAAATAGTCCCCCATTCGGATCTTCGGGCGGGGACTACTCAAGAGGATGTCATTATAAGGAGAAAGAAAACTGGCGTTCTACGGATCGGAGCGTGGAATGTCAGATCCCTTAATTGGGAAGGTAGGTTAGAAAATTTAAAAAGGGAAATTGATAGGTTATAAATAGATATAGTGGGGATTAGTGCAGTTCGGTGGAAGGAGGAACAAGACTTCTGGTCAGGTGCCTACAGGGTTATAAACACAAAATCAAGTAGGCGTAATGCAGGAGTAGGTTTAATAATGAATAGGAAAATAGGACTGCGGGTAAGCTACTACAAACAGCATAGTGAACGCATTATTGTGGCCAAGATAGATACGAAACCCACGCCTACTACAGTACTACTAGTTTATATGCCAACTAGCTCTGCAGATGACGAAGAAATTGAAGAACTGCATGATGAAATAAAAGAAAATATTCAGATTGTGAAGGGAGACGAAAATTTAATAGTCATAGGTGACTGGAATTCAGCAGTAGGAAAATGGAGAGAAGGAAACGTAGTAGGTAATTATGGATTGGGGGCAAGAAATGAAAGAGGAAACCGCCTGGAAGAACTTTGCACAGAGCACAAATTAATCATAGCTAACATTTGGTTTAAGAATCATGAAAGAAGGTTGTATACATTGAAGAACCCTGGAGATACTAAATGGTATCAAATAGATTATATAATGGTAAGACAGAGATTTAGGAACCAGGTTTTAAATTGTAAGACATTGCCAGGGGCAGATGTGGATTCTGACCACAATCTATTGGTTATGACCTGTAGATTAAAACTGAAGAAACTGCAAAAAGGTGGGAATTTAAGGAGATGGGACCTGGATAAACTGACTAAACCAGAGGTTGTACAGAGTTTCAGGGAGAGCATAAGGGAACAATTGACAGGAATGGGGGAAAGAAATACAGTAGAAGAATGGGTAGCTTTGAGGAATGAAGTAGTGAAGGCAGCTGAGGATCAAGTAGGTAAAAAGACGAGGGCTAGTAGAAATACTTGGCTGACAGAAGAAATACTGAATGTAATTGATGAAAGGAGAAAATATAAAAATGCAGTAAATGAAGCAGGCAAAAAGGAATACAAACGTCTCAAAAATGAGATCGACATGAAGTGCAAAATGGCTAAGCAGGCATGGATAGAGGACAAATGTAAGGATGTAGAGACTTATCTCACTAGGGGTAAGATAGATACAGCCTACAGGAAAATTAAAGAGACCTTCAGAGAAAAGAGAACCACTTGTAAGAATATCGAAAGCTCAGATGGAAACCCAGTTCTAAGCAAAGAAGGGAAAGCAGAAAGGTGAAAGGAGTATATAGAGGGTCTATGCAAGGGCGATTTACTTGAGGACAATATTATGGAAATGGAAGAGGACATAGATGAAGATGAAATGGGAGATATAATACTGCGCGAAGAGTTTGACAGAGCACTGAAAGACCTGAGTCGAAACAAGGCCCCGGGAGTAGACAACATTCCATTAGAACTACTGACAGCCTTGGGAGAGCCAGTCCTGACTAAACTCTACCATCTAGCGAGCAAGATGTATGAAACAGGCGAAATACCCTCAGACTTCTAGAAGAATATAATAATTCCAATCCCAAAGAAAACAGGTGTTGACAAATGTGAAAATTACCGAACTATCAGTTTAATAAGTCACGGCTGCAAAATATTGAAGCTGATTCTTTACAGACGAATGGAAAAACTGGTAGAAGCCGACCTCGGGGAAGATCACTTTGGATTCCGTAGAAATGTTGGAACACGTGAGGCAATACTGACCCTACGACTTATCTTAGAAGAAATATTAAGAAAAGGCAAACCTACGTTTCTAGCATTTGTAGACTTAGAGAAAGCTTTTGACAATATTGACTGGAATACGCTCTTTCAAATTCTGAAGGTGGCAGGGGTAAAATACAGGGAGCTAAAGGCTATTTACAATTTGTACAGAAACCAGATGGCAGTTATAAGAGTCGAGGGGTATGAAAGGGAAGCAGTGGGTTGGGATGGGAGTGAGACAGGGTTGTAGTCTCTCCCCGATGTTATTCAATCTGTATATTGAACAAGCAGTGAAGGAAACAAAAGAAAAATTCGGAGTAGGTATTAAAATCCATGGAGAAGAAATATAAACTTTGAGGTTCGCCGATGACATTGTAATTCTGTCTGAGACAGCAAAGGACTTGGAAGAGCAGTTGAACGGAATGGACAGTGGCTTGATAGGTGGATATAAGATGAACATCAACAAAAGCAAAACGAGGATAATGGAATGTAGTCGAATTAAGTCGGGTGATGCTGAGGGAATTAGATTAGGAAATGAGACACTTAAAGTAGTAAAGGAATTTTGCTATTTGGGGAGGAAAATAACTGACGATGGTCGAAGTAGAGAGGATATAAAACGTAGACTGGCAATGGCAAGGAAAGCGTTTCTGAAGAAGAGAAATTTGTTGATATCGAGTATAGATATAAGTGTCAGGAAGTCATTTTTGAAAGTATTTGTATGGAGTGAAACATGGACGATAAATAGTTCGGACAAGTAGAGAATAGAAGCTTTTAATGTGGTGCTACAGAAGAATGCTGAAGATTAGATGGGTAGATCACATAACTAACGAGGAAGTATTGAATAGGATTGGGGAGAAGATAAGTTTGTGGCACAACTTGACTAGAATAAGGGATCGGTTGGTAGGACATGTGTTGAGGCATCAAGGGATCACCAATTTAGTATTGGATGGCAGCGTGGAGGGTAAAAATCGTAGAGGGAGACCAAGAGATGAATACACTGAGCAGATTCAGAAGGATGTAGGTTGCAGTAGGTACTGGGAGATGAAGAATCTTGCACAGGATAGAGTAGCGTGGAGAGCTGCATCAAACCAGTCTCAGGACTGAAGACCACAACAACAACAGCTACAACTTCCTGCTAGTTATCTCCATAGTCGCCGTTCCTACTTAGACGTTTGTCGTAGCGTTGTACCAACTTTCCAATACCCTTGCTATAGAAGGCAGCCGCCAGTGCTTTCCGCCAATTCTCTAAGATGGCCTACAGCTCGTTGTCTGTGCCAACATGCTGTCTTCATACCCAGCCGTTCATTGGAGCAGAGATTAAACTTAGAGGGAGACAATTACGGGCTGTATTGTGGGTAATCAAACATTTCCAAATGAAATCGATGCAGCAGCATCTTCATTGCCCCTGCTGAATTCGGCTGAGTTTTGTCTTGAAGAAAACGTTGGCTGCATCCCTTCAGGCAAAATTTCTCATCAGACACTCGTACTTGGCTTGAGACACTATTGTTCTAGGTACCTTTATGTCGTCCCTGTGTGCTCATAAGTAAAAAGAACGACTTAAAGAGATCGACGGGCCTACTGGAGACAGTGCACAACACATCTGTTGCAGAACGCCATCGGACTTTCACTTTTCTTTCCATTTCGTGACCGATCGTTCCTTACTTTCGGAATAACCCTCGTAGAAAAGGACTCGGCGTTGTATTTAGTCCAGCATTTCGTCCTAAAAGCCAGATTACATATTTGAAGTTTATATAAAATTTGTTGGGTGCTTTAAGTAGTTTGTTAATAAAATAGTAATGAATTACAGTCAGTTTTTTGCGAGATCAACCTTAAACATGCGTCAACGAAGACAAATCAATCATTTAACTGCTTACTTATTTCGAAGTTAAGATAGGAACTAGACCTTAAACGCCTTAGGTGCTCACTATTCGTATTCGGAAGATAATCTTATGTCAAAATAAACCAAAAGTTCTTAACTGAACAGAAAAAAAGTTGCTTATTCTTCTGGGACAGAAATCTAAACTACTTATATATTCAAAAACTCCAGTCATTTCAGTTAGCCATATTTAAAACACAGGACACTGACATAAGAATAACATTGGTTGGCATAGCTAGAAATCGTGATGGTAAATCTTATTCCTCCTTTATTCCTTGCGCTTGCATCGTTAGCTTGGAACGGGTCATTGTTCTGCGTTCCCTACTTTCCCGCTACAAAACCTAAGAAAAGCTGTACAGCTCTGACTGTAATATATTTCACAGAATACGCAGGTAAAAAGGCGGACGGTCCTGCTAAAGTCGGACACATGGCAGACTTAGAGGCACAGGAAATGACAGTAGAATCTTCGTGTCAGAGTCTAGTGTTAAGGATGAATTTTTAAACGACAATGCCGGTTGCACAGAGTGAATCATACAGGGTGTATCATAAGTAATGGCGTAAACGCATACAGTTGAAATACACGATACTAGAAGTAAAAAAGTCTCAGTGAACATAGATTCGAAAATGCATACCTTAAGAGCTACGAACAATTTTTCATCTTCGATACTGTAAATCAAATCTCTTCCAAAATGTCGCGTAAACATGTGCTCTAAAATGCATACATTAAGATTTATGAGCAGTAGTTCATTGGAAGAGTTGTGTTCCGAAGTACACAGATGAACAAGTGCTCATAGCTCTTAAGGTATGCATTTTACAGCCCATGTTTACTGAACATTTTTTTCTTGTTTCGGTCCATATTATCAGTTCCCAAAATATGGAAAGCAAAGAGTTTGCAGCAGAAGAGATTTGCTTCATAGTATCGAAGATAAAAAATTGCTCGTAGCTCTTACGGTATGCATTTTCAACCCTATGTTTACTGAGACTTAATTTCTTCTAGTATCATGTATTTTCATCTGTGTGCGTGTCTGGCATTAATTATGATACACCCTGTATGCGTAAATGATATACATTATATTTTCATACCTAGTAGATAGTGTCGGAAGTTCCATGCGGCTTTTCGCGGATGATGCTGTAGTATACAGAGAAGTTGCAGCATTAGAAAATTGTAGCGAAATGCAGGAAGATCTGCAGCGGATAGGCACTTGGTGCAGGGAGTGGCAACTGTCCCTTAACATAGACAAATGTAATGTATTGCGAATACATAGAAAGAAGGATCCTTTATTGTATGATTATATGATAGCGGAACAAACACTGGTAGCAGTTACTTCTGTAAAATATCTGGGAGTATGCGTGCGGAACGATTTGAAGTGGAATGATCATATAAAATTAATTGTAGGTAAGGCGGGTACCAGGTTGAGATTCATTGGGAGAGTGCTTACAAAATGTAGTCCATCAACAAAGGAGGTGGCTTACAAAACACTCGTTCGACCTATATTTGAGTATTGCTCATCAGTGTGGGATCCGTACCAGATCGGGTTGACGGAGGAGATAGAGAAGATCCAAAGAAGAGCGGCGCGTTTCGTCACAGGGTTATTTGGTAACCGTGATAGCGTTACGGAGATGTTTAATAAACTCAAGTGGCAGACTCTGCAAGAGAGGCGCTCTGCATCGCGGTGTAGCTTGCCGCCAGGTTTCGAGAGGGTGCGTTTCTGGATGAGGTATCGAATATATTGCTTCCCCCTACTTATACCTCCCGAGGAGATCACGAATGTAAAATCAGAGAGATTAGAGCGCGCACGGAGGCTTTCAGACAGTCGTTCTTCCCGCGAACCATACGCGACTGGAACAGGAAAGGGAGGTAATGATAGTGGCACGTAAAGTGCCCTCCGCCACACACCGTTGGGTGGCTTGCGGAGTATAAATGTAGATGTAGATGAAATGGATGTAACTCACGGTATACTTTTGTCGGGTGAAAACTTCCCTGATAATGCAGCATAAAGTAACATACATCCTAAGACAAAAATTGATGACGTAGCATGAGGGAATTATTGGAATGGGACGAAATATGTAGATGCGACGTACATGTACAGAAAAACTGATAATAACAAATCCAGAAAAATTTAATGATTTATTCAAGAGGAAGAGCTGCATATATTGATCAAGTCAACATCGCGTGGGTCCATTTCTGGTCCTTATGCAAGAAATTAATCGGCTAAGCATTAATTCACAGTGTTGCTGTGTCTTCTTAAGGGATATAGTGACAAATTCTGGCCAATTTGAGCGTTAAATTGTGAAAATTCCGAGATGGTTGGAGCCTGTACATGTAATTCTTCAAACTTTTTCAATTGGGAAGTGATGTGGCGACGTTGCTGTCCAAGGGTGTTTTCGGTAAGCACGAAGACGAGCAGTAGAAACTCTCGCCATGTGCGGGCCGACTTGTTGAAATGTAAGGCGAGAATGGCGTCCCATGACGGCAACAAAAGGTTGCTTAAAATATCGTCGACGAACCGCTGTGCTGCTACGAAAAGAAGTGATAACCCCGATCATAACGCGAGGTGCCGGACCACATGCTGGGTGACAGTCGGGATAGTATCCAACTGCTATCCGAGGGATCTCCATACATGCCTTCTGTATATAGTCTTATTGAGTGAAGTAGAATTGTCTTCAGTTATGAGTCCCGCCCCGAGAAGCAGAGAAGACGTGTCTGAAGACGCCTCAAACAGCAGTGGGATACCAACTTAACTGTCGCCCGCCGTACAGCCCTATAAAAGGGCTGACTTGCTCAGTGTGTGAAGCTTTTTCTCTAGAATAAATCATCCTGTTTTTCTGAAACTGCAGTCATTTGTTTTTATGCACATGTACATCAGATCTATCGATTTCCGTTCTGTTTCGATAATTCCTTATTGGTACATCGTTTATTTTTTTGATTCTTTGCGGAAAGCAACTTGTTAAAGTAATCGCATCAAAAATAGGTAGTTGTTACAGTAGCTAGCGCACGAGCAAGGGCAGGGCGTTATTGCAGCGGAACACTAATGTTTCCATAGCTTTCAAAACTTAGGAGTTTACTGCACAGCGATTACACAACAGTTTAAAAAAGTGGAACAGCCATTATCAATGTATATGAACAACTACTACAATATTCAGTAGCAAAGTATACCTACTATTCGCTAGACGGCTCTTTATTCCAGTTATCATCGGCCACACTGACAAATCGCGTCCGTTTACCTTGGCTATGTTTTTACCAGCAGTGAAAATAACTCAGACAAACAATACAGGAGGCCGTGACAGTAAAGGCAGTTAAGGGTCAACGGGGTTCCTGTAGAACAGTCTAGAAGTGAATTATCACAAGAAGATTTATGAGACAATGGGAGTAATTTTACGGGGTAATGTTTCCGAATTGGTAATATGGAAATCATGTGAATGGAAATGGAGCTACAGAATGGCTGCCGTATGTTGTGTACTGGAGCCATAGACAAAAATGGAATTTTATAGAAGAGCCACACCATTAGTTTTGGATAACCAAATAAGTAAAACGGAATACCATACACACATGCCACAGACATTACGTACTATAGCCATTTACCATGCTTTAATGAAACATACAAACCGCACAGCTTCTGTATGAGTATGACAACACTCCTGCCTATAAAACTATAAGGACTGTATATCGAAATGACAACATATACATGCACAAATAATTTAAATTTCGTTTTATAATATTCTATTAGATTTCATCTTAAACGCTGTATACTTTCTCACTCCTTTAAATATATTTTTAACTTAAATGAGTTATAACTCGTATAAGAACCGGTAACGACGCAGGGGTAATGCTCGTTTCAAAATTCCCGCAAACGTGACGTCATTTTGACGTCACACGCTATTTATAACCGCATGATCGTCTATCGACTTTCGCTAGCATTCGATATGGGCCTTCCATAAGGTTTCATGCGGACGTACCGATGATTTACAAAAACACGTCAATTTTGGAATCATTTATTATAATTACGGCTATAATAAAATGACACGTAGTGATTTATCGGTGGTTAATGCCTTCTTATAGGAGTGCTGTCTGAGGAATGAATGATTATCGTCAATAATTTACAAATTGAGAATGAAACACACTTTTATAATTTGCAGTATATGCAGTTTCAATGTAACGAAGCACTGAAAATTCATCACAAACACATCACCATATTCATTAAATTTACTTCATACGCATCAAATACATAAGCTTTCGAGACAAAATATGATAACCAAGATAGGAATTTTACATCATTTGCTTAAGTGGTAGCGTAATGAGTAACGTCGTGGCTGCTGGAGAGGAAAGTTGTTAGTTTGCATCCTATAACACGCAATTTTTTTCATCTTGGCGTTCTTAACACGTTCTACTACTTTCGTATGAATGTCACACAAGTATGTTTTGCAAGACTGAATGTTATCTACATTGTCTGATCTGAGAACGAAGAACGACATAAATATTTAGCGATTTCCGAGTATGTGGTTGGGCAGGAACCTAAAAGGACAGCTTAAATTGCTGCGAACGAAACGAAGATCATTAACATTCGTATTCTTCCTTCTCACAAATATTTCGCTGTTTATCTACGAACGTGTGGCGTTTTCCCAGGGTGTAGTTAGGCAAGAACGTGAGAGTACAGCTATAATTCGTGCGGCTGAAACGATCAACAATAAAACTGATATTCTGCCTTTCACTAATTTTTGGCTTTTTGTTTCTGAATATGTGGCGATTTACAAGTGCGTGGTTAAGCTGGAAACTAAGAGTACAGCTTTGAATGCTGCGACTAAAACTAGCTAAAATAAAATTTTTATTTTTTCATCTAACAAATGTTTGGCTCTTTATTTCCGAATTTGTAGCGACTTCAGAGTGTGTGGTTAGACAGTAACCACAGAGGATAGCTTAAATTACAGCGAGTGACTCGAGAACCAATAATATTCATATTATTCCTTGTCACAAAGTCGATACCCTATCATGCGGTCGTCGATATTGCACGTGACGTCAAAATGATGTCTCGTTTGGGTGAATCATTGTGAAAGAGCAGTTTCCCGACGCAGAGTAAAATCTAGAGTCTGTGGTTCCGTGAGTAAAGACTTTTTATTGAAACTCTGGTGCAATGACAGACTCTTTGGTGCAGTATTAGGACGTTGAAACTGTTATGTATTACAAAATTTATTTAAAATGGAAGATTGGTTGGTTGGTTGGTTTAAAAGAGGGGAGAAGAGACCAAATAGTTAGGCCATCTGTCCCTTGTTCCGAAAAAAGCAATGCCACAAGGATGGGAATAAAAGAAGCAAGACTGACAACATGAAATGGAGAGAAAGGAAAAACCACAAGAACAACGGAGGGGCAACAAACACTTAAATAGAAAAAAAGGGGAGAAGAAAACCACAGAATCACAAGAAACAGGTAGAAGAGATTAAAAACGACAAAACAGATTATCATGGCTGGCTGACCATGACAATAAGAAGGAGAAGCCAGCCATTCTGCAACACATTAAAACCTCCACCAGCCGGCCGCGGTGGTCTCGCGGTTCTAGGCGCGCAGTCCGGAACCGTGCGACCGCTACGGTCGCAGGTTCGAATCCTGCCTCGGGCATGGATGTGTGTGATGTCCTTAGGTTAGTTAGCTTTAAGTAGTTCTAAGTTCTAGGGGACTTATGACCACAGCAGTTGAGTCCCATAGTGCTCAGAGCCATTTGAACCATTTGAACCAAAACCTCCACCCTAAAGGCTCTAGGGTGGAGGTCACAGAAGCAAAAAGGACATGCACTAAAATTTAGATCAAATGATAAAACTCTCCCTCAGGAATAAAACGTAAACCTATATCAACCGACGAGGCGTTGTCAGATGAAATTAGCGGCAACGAGTCCGGTACCCGAAGATTTCGTCGCTCGGCAGTCAAAATTGGACAGTACACCGGAAAATGGGCAGCTGTCAACAGGGCATCGCATCGACACTGAAGAGGGTCTCCACGGCGCAGGAGGTAGCTGACTATCGGTAACGCTGCAATTCAATATGGTGTTGGCCCACAGCCTGGATGACAGCTTCCACTCTGGCAGGCATACGTTCAATCAGGTGCTGGGAGGTTTCTTTGGGAATGGCAGCCCATTCTTCATGGAGTGCTGCACTGAGGAGAGGTATCTCTGAAGGTCGCTCAGGCGTTCCAAAACATCCCAAAGGTGTTCTGTAGGATTCAGGTCAGGACTCTGAAGGGCAATTTATTACAGGGATGTTATTGTCATGTAACCACTACGCCACAGGCCGTGCATTATGAACAGGTGCTCGATCGTGTTGAAAGATGCAATCGCCATCCCCGAATTTCTCGCTAACCTTAGGAAGCAAGAAGACGCTTAAAACGTCGAAGTTGGCCTGTGCTGTGATAGTGCCATGCAAACAACAAGAGGTGCAACCCACATCCATGGAGAACACGACCACACCATAACACCACCGCCTACCAATTTTACTGTTGGCACTACCAACGCTGGCAGATGCCGTTCACCAGGCGTTCGCCATACCCACAAGCTGCCATCGGATCGACACATTATGTACCGCGATTCGTCACACCACACAGCGTTTTTCCACTATTCAGTCGTCCAATGTTTACGCTCCTTACACAAAGCGAGGCTTCGTTTGGCATTTACCGGGCTGATGAGTGGCTTATGAGCAGCCACTCGATCATGAAATCCAAGTTTTCTCACCTCTCGCCTAACTGTCATAGTACTTCCAGTAGTTCCTGATGCCGTCTGGAATATATGTCTGCCTATTACACATTATGACCTTCTTGAACTGTCGGCGGTCTATGTCAGACCGCAGACGAGATGGGCCTATATGCTTTTGTGTTGTACGTGTCGCTCCACGTTTCCACTTCACTATCGCATCAGAAACAGTGGACCTAGGGATATTAAGGAATGTGGAAATCTCGCGGACAGACGTGTGACACAAGTGACACCCAATCACCTGACCACGTTCGATGTCAGTGAGTTCCGTAGAGCGCCCCATTCTGCACTCTCACGATGTCTAATGACTACACAGTTAACTTATATGGAGTACCTGGTAGTAGGTGGCAGCACAATGCACCTAATATGAAAAACGTGTGTTTTTGGGGGTGTTCGGATACTTTTGATCACATAATTTAGTAATTTTAGATATTGATATCATTACTTAAGGTAAAGAAAAACCATTTCAAGTTTTTAAGTTTAAATTTTTCAGATACTAGACGTAACCGTAGACTGCCTGGACATTGTCACATTATTATCGTTCCGTTTCAAATATTTGGCAAAACTTCCTTAAAGTCTTTAAGCTGTGTATTTCTGTCTGTTCGTTCATCGTGTTGTCCCACTGTTATATGGAAAGAGTGTATATTCCCGTTTACACGAGTACATCTTTAACTTCTTTTCTTGCTTGTATGTAATTTTCATTGGGTTTTGGCAACCTCTCTGACAGTATGAGCAGTCTCTGTCAGAAGTGTTGCACCGTGGAATTATGGCTCTCAACCAGCATAACGAACTCTTTAAATTACTGGCCTTCGTCACTTAATTTTGTAGATTCCAGACGTTTAGAAGGATTTCACGTTGTTGTTTGTATGGGGTGTTTATCAGTCCGGAAAGGAAGCTTTGAAAAACCCAGGCGATTCTCTCCGACATTTTGCCAATATATGGTCCCGAGAGGTACCTGGCGTTCCACACTGCATCTAATTCAGCCTGGTTGATTTTTGTGTCACTTGGCTTTGCTTACCTGCGTACATTCTATCTATTGTTTGCGTTTTAAATCGTGGTTGACAGCTTCCTCTCCCGTTTCCCAGTGCTAACTCGTGATATTCTAATGTAATGCTAATAACTCGATGCTGCATTAAGTGAAAGTATTAGTTTTTGTGGAAGTCTGGTTGATATAGGTTACTCCTGTTATGAATTTTATCACCCATTGTACTAACATCAAGATGGATCCCGAATGCAAGTTATTGCCTAAAATTTGTAATTTTAATGCCTTGGAAGATCATTGTATGTTCCGTCCGTTAGTGCGAACGTGTCATCCAGATAACGATGCAGCCCCATTTAGATACGATTAAGTCTCGTACTCATATTGTTGTTGTTGTTGTGGTCTTCAGTCCTGAGACTGGTTTGATGCAGCTCTCCATGCTACTCATTCCTGTGCAAGCTTTTTCATCTGCCAGTACCTACTGCAACCTACATCCTTCTGAATCTGCTTAGTGTATTCATCTCTTGGTCTCCCTCTGCGATTTTTACCCTCCACGCTGCCCTCCAATGCTAAATTTGTGATCCCTTGATGCCTCTGAACATGTCCTACCAACCGGTCCCTTCTTCTCGTCAAGTTGTGCCACAAACTCCTCTTCTCCCCAATTCTATTCAATACGTCCTCATTAGTTATGTGATCTACCCATGCAATCGTAAGCATTCTTCTGTAGCACCACATTTCGAAAGCTTCTATTCTCCTCCTGTCCGAACTATTTATCGTCCATGTTTCACTTCCATACATGGCTACACTCCATACAAATACTTTCAGAAACGACTTCCTGACACTTAAATCTAAACTCGATGTTAACAAATTTCTCTTCTTCGGAAACGATTTCCTTGCCATTGCCAGTCTACATTTTATATCCTCTCTACTTCGACCATCATCAGTTATTTTACTCCCTAAATAGCAAAACTCCTTTACTACTTTAAGTGTCTCATTTCCTAATCTAATTCCCTCAGCATCACCCGATTTAATTTGACTACATTCCATTATCCTCGTTTTGCTTTCGTTGATGTTCATATGTTCATCTTATATCCTTCTTTCAAGACTCTGTCCATTCCGTTCAACAGCTTTTCCAAGTCCTTTGCTGTCTCTGACAGAATTACAATGTCATCGGCGAACCTCAAAGTTTTTATTTCTTCTCCATGGATTTTAATACCTACTCCGAATTTTTCTTTTGTTTCCTTTACTGCTTGTTCAATATACAGATTGAATAACATCGGGGAGAGGCTAAAACCCTGTCTCACTCCTTTCCCAACCATTGCTTCCCTTTCATGACCCTCGACTCGTGTAACTGCCATCTGGTTCCTGTACAAATTGTAAATAGCCTTTCGCTCCCTGTATTTTACCCCTGCCACCTTCAGAATTTGAAAGAAAGTATTCCAGTTAACACTGTCAAAAGCTTTCTCTAAGTCTACAAATGCTAGAAACGTAGGTTTGCCTTTTCTTAATATTTCTTCTAAGATAAGTCGTAAGGTTAGTATTGCCTCACGTGTTCCAACATTTCTACGGAATCCAAACTGATCTTCCCCGAGGTCCGCTTCTACCTGTTTTTCCATTCGTCTGTAAAGAATTCGCGTTAGTATTTTGCAGCTGTGACTTATTAAACTGATAGTTCGGTAATTTTCACATCTGTCAATACCTGCTTTCTTTGGGATTGGAATTATTATATTTTTCTTGAAGTCTGAGGGTATTTCGCCTGTCTCATACATCTTGCTCACCAGATGGTAGAGTTTTGTCATGACTGGCTCTCCCAAGGCCATCAGTAGTTCTAATGGAATGTTGTCTACTCCCGGGGCCTTGTTTCGACTCAGGTCTTTCACTGCTCTGTCAAACTCTTCACGCAGTATCTTATCTCCCATTTCGTCATCATCTACATCCTCATCCATTTCCATAATATTGTCCTTAAGTACATTGCCCTTGTATAAACCCTCTAGATACTCCTTCCACCTTTCTGCCTTCCCTTCTTTGCTTAGAACTGGGTTGCCATCTGAGCTCTCGATATTCATACAAGTGGTTCTCTTCTCTCCAAAGGTCTCTTTAATTTTCCTGTAGGCAGTATTTATCTTATCCCTAGTGAGACAAGCCAAAACATCCTTACGTTTGTCCTCTAGCCATCCCTGCTTAGCCATTTTGCAATTCCTGTCGATCTCATTTTTGAGGCTTTGTATTCCTTTTTGCCTGCTTCATTTACTGCATTTTTATATTTTCTCCTGTCATCAATTAAATTCAATATTTCTTCTGTTACCCAAGGATTTCTATTAGCCCTCGTCTTTTTACCTACTTGATCGTCTGCTGCCTTCACTCTTTCATCCCTCAGAGCTACCCATTCTTCTTCTACTGTATTTCTTTCCCCCATTCCTGTCAATTGTTCCCTTATGCTCTCCCTGAAACTCTCTACAACCTCTGGTTCTTTCAGTTTATCCAGGTCCCATCTCCTTAAATTCCCACCTTTTTGCAGTTTCTTCAGTTTCAATCTGCAGTTCATAACCAATAGATTATGGTCAGAATCCACATCTGCCCCTGGAAATGTCTTATAATTTAAAACCTGGTTCCTAAATCTCTGTCTTACCATTATATAATCTATCTGATAATTTTTAGTATCTCCAGGATTCTTCCAGGTATACAACCTTGTTTTATGATACTTGAACCAAGTGTTAGTTATGATTAAGTTATGCTCTGTGCAAAATTCTACAAGGCGGCTTCCTCTTTCATTTCTTCCCCCCAATCCATATTCACCTACTATGTTTCCTTCTCTCCCTTTTCCTACTGACGAATTCCAGTCACCCATGACTATTAAATTTTCGTCTCCCTTCACTACCTGAATAATTTCTTTTATCTCGTCATACATTTCATCTATTTCTTCATCATCTGCAGAGCTAGTTGGCGTGTAAACTTGTACTACTGTAATGGACGTGGGCTTCGTGTCCTACTTGGCCACAATAATGCGTTCACTATGCTGTTTGTAGTAGCTAACCCGGACTCCTGTCTTTTTTTATTCATTATTAAACCTACCCCTATTTGATTTTGTATTTATAACCCTGTAATCACCACACCAAAAGTCTTGTTCCTCCTGCCACCGAACTTCACTAATTCCCACTATATCTAACTTTAACCTATCCATTTCCCTTTTTAAATTTTCTAACCTACTAGCCCGATTAAGGGATTTGACATTCCACGCTCCGATCAGTAGAAAGCCAGTTATCTTTCTCCTGATAACGACGTCCTCCAGAGTAGTCCCCGCCCGGAGATCCGAATGGGGGACTATTATACCTCCGGAATATTTTACCCAAGAGGACGCCATCATTATTTAATCATACAGTAAAGCTGCATGTCCTCGGGAAAAAATACAGCTGTAGTTTCCCCTCGCTTTCAGCCGTTCGCATTACCAGCACAGCAAGGCCGTTTTGGTTAATGTTACAAGGCCAGATCAGTCAATCATCCAGACTGTTGCCCCTGCAACTACTGAAAAGGCTGCTGCCCCTCTTCAGGAACCACATGTTTGTCTGGCCTCGCAACAGATACCCCTCCGTTGTGGTTGCACCTACGGTACGGCCATCTGTATCGCTGAGGCACGCAAGCCTCCCCACCAGTGGCAAGGTCCATGGTTCATGTACTCATACCTGAAGTAATTGTACTGTAAGGTGAGTTCTAGTATTCCCATCAGCTCGTTTATTTCAGACTTGATTACTTTGTTATAATTAAACCTTTCTCTATGATGTCTAGAGTTTCTATAGTTGGAATACTTCTGTAGAGATTGGCACTATCAAATGATACAAATTTACCATTTGTAGGTAAGCGAAAGTCTTAAATTCTATTAGCTTACGCTTGCACATTGGGAACAGTGTATTCTATCTCATAAGTATAAAATTCTTTGAATACGATGTTTATATTTCTTGCTCAGTATTTACTCCAGGGTATCAATACAATTTACAGTTTCTCGGACGGTCGTTCACTCCTTGGGCTGTGCCCAGAGTACTGGGTCCCCAGGATTCATTATTGCACACTGTTTTGTATGAGACAAAATAGGACTGCATTTACTAAAAGTTTCTTCGATTGAGTCATTAAATGAATTAGTCAGTTTTGGTTTCATTTTCGTGATTTTACTTTTGGTAAGGAACTCCAGCACTATTGTCGCTGGCGTAGCGCTTTGTTCACTATTGAGTTCAGTTCGAATGCGATTGTTAATGTCACTGGTCACGACTGTTTTATTCTTGTCTTTTGCAGACATTCGTGTTTAAGTTAACACCGCTATGGCTGTCCGCTGTCGTTACTGGGTGACATCGCGTAAACGAACTTATTTCTCTCCTGGTTCCGATATTATTCTTTTCAAGGTAACTATAATGACCAACGTGACTTTTACGTTCCTCATTCATGACTTATTTCTTTGAAGGAATTCAATTACTAATCACATTTGCATTATATGGAGCCTTAATGTAACAGGGAAAAAGAAAAATGTACAGAAACTAAAATCCATCGTAAGTCGGAGACAAAGGAGAGTGTAGGGGAGGAGGTCCCCGAAAAATATCCATGCCAAGAATCTTCCGTCTGTAATCCATAGCCGGCCGGAGTGGCCGTGCGGTTCTAGGCGCTACAGTCTGGAACCGAGCGATCGCTACGGTCGCAGGTTCGAATCCTGCCTCGGGCATGGATGTGTGTGATTTCCTTAGGTTAGTTACGTTGAATCAGTTCTAAGTTCTAGGCGACTGATGACCTCAGGTCGCATAGTGCTCAGAGCCATTTGTAATCCATAGCCACACCCCATACGACTAATTGAACATCGGAAATCTCCCAGTATTGCCCTCAAGCTGCCCGCCAGAACTGACTTCTTGAACACAACGAGAGTGTTCCACGTTTTAGTTTGTCATATTGTTGAGCATTCCAACTGGACAGCGTGTGGTGCTGCGCTGTAGATTATTGAGTAGAGAAAAAGTGGATCTCGAGATATCACAGGTTCTTCCAAAATAGTAAGCTCTGCTGTGTTACTGTAAATGTTGAGTCAGCAAGCCACCACGGATATTCTTTAACTACGGACAAATTTCAGACACTGTTGCGATTCCGCTTTGCAGCAAGTGGAGAGACCGTTCTTTTGGGAATTTGGAACGGCTAACGGGCATTTCTGCTGCTGTTCTATGCTTTATGAAATTAGAGCTAGGGTTTGGGACGGCGTATGCGAGAAAGCGACACAGGAGAAAAATGGGGATTTTATTTCGTCGCTGTTGCTTGTAGGTTCTCATTGAGTGCGGCACTGAGTCATGTGACGCAGCATATGAAGGTTGCTGTGTGTCGATGGGTTACTCCTGTAACCGGAATTGCAGATCTGAGGATGGTTCAAGAGGAACCGAAAACGGCCATGTGAATAAACTTTGCAATCAAGACGGATTATAAGTGACATCATGTCACTACGTTTTATCGACTTACTATGTCGTACTATACTCTGTTTGTTGTTTGTTATTCGTAATGCCACGACCAGTTGCAATTTCACTTTCTACTAACTTACATTTTTTTTATTTTATTTAGTTAACTAAGACTTATATTCTAGATTAACTTCACACTGGAGAGAATAATTTACGCTTCTTGACTTTGGTTATCGAGAGGGAGAAACAATTTTTAAGGGCGCGGAAAAGTACCCTGGATAACACATCAAGACTTTTTCAGTGTAGCAGAAGAACAGGTTGCTAACCTCGAGCTCTAATTATATAAGAGTCTGCTTCGCATATATTACAAATCCGTGGCAGATGCTATTAGATAGGTCATGGCTACGGTATCAATAAATTGCATACGATTAAGCCACTGTAGCACGTAGCCCATAGCAGAATCGTATGCCTTTGTTGACCTATATTACAACTTACCGTCGTCATTCGGTAGCTTGAAAAAGTTATGAGAACTCGCGAGACATGCGAATACAAAAATTCTATACCGCTAGTTACTTTTTTTATTCTAATTCAAAGTTATTAACACACAAACAATTTCAAATCTCAGCCGCTGGTGATGAAATTTCTCTGGCGTAGGCAGCCGGACATAAATTTCCGCAGCTAGGTCGAGTACCGTCTAGCAGAGCAAATTGCGTGCCAAGCGGGGAAGCCGGCGTGTCGCTGACTTTTACAGGCGTGCGCAGCCATAAAGGATTCCGGATCTTATTGACTTTACATCGAAAATCTGTCAGACTTTTAAAAGTTTTCCCAGACTTCAGAGGGAGCGCGAGGGCGTGCGTAAGAGGTTTGACACTTCTGCGACAGAGAGGTGCGAAATACTTCTGCTACTTATCTCTGCCGGCGAAGCGACCGGGGCTGCTAGGTGGGGGAGATAGGTGGAGAACAGAAAAAAAGCGGAATGTGAGGAGCAGAGGAGGAAAAAGACGTGCGAGAAGAATCAGTGGAGAAGGGGGCCGCTTAAACTTTCTCGAACTGCGTTTGGCAGGCTATCCTATATAGCCAGAAGAGCTGGGGAGAAATCCCAACGGCTTCCGGACAAAGGGCCTGTTTTACAATCCATTGTATTACGGGAAGATTAGGAAGGAAAATTACCTCTTGGTCCCTGGCGACCGGCCACAAAGTTCGAGCTCGTTCTATTTAAAAAATGTAATCCGGTACGAGGTGAAAACGAGAATTCCTTGGACGTTCGACGTTCTACCTATAATGTGAGTGTAAAAGTTAAGAGATGTGAGATAAATGACCAGAGGCCTAATAATTCGACATTGGAACATGGTTGTAGATATCTTTTAAACACTGTAAGATGTCTCGTCATCACTGATTCTGAAAGACTAAACAAGATGCGGTGCAAAAAGTGATGAGAAGCAAAAGTAAACTTAATTACTGAAAGTAGTTTTATTCTGATTACTGGTAGATAAATTATTTTTCAAATGTGTTTCAATGCATGGTAACCATCTTTAACAAAAGTAGCCGTAAGCTAATTTTTGAGAGAATTCTAAGATTCTGCTGTTGGACAAGATGAAGAACAGATAGTCTCTCCTCAATCTGAACATAGGTTTTCAACACCGTTGTACTTCACTGCAGGCATCATCCTGTTTGTGGGATGGCCTTCCCTCTCGCGGATCATAGAATTGAATTACTCATAGCTTCTGTAGGGGACCTTTAGATTAAATCGCACTCCGTACACAATACAAATGAGCGTTTTACGCATTAGGAAATTATTACTAAAACCCAAAAGAGCGGGAAATTACGGAAAAGGAGACCAGTGGAGATCAAACGCCACACGTTTAGATTTGTAGTGTGCCACATATTCACTGAGCCATGGAACCGCACCAAAGAAATATTAAAGTTTTTCGTTTGTATGTCAAATGTGTAACTCACAACTGCTAAATTCATATTTCAAAACACACCATACAAGTAGCATATATTTTCTTTTAAAATCGACTGAGACAAGGAAGAGGAGGCGCTGGATCCTCGTTTACCCATGTAGAGATTATGACAACAAACTTTTACTGACAACAGCTGCATTAGGAGTATGTTCTGAGGAAGTGATAGAAAGATAATTTTGTTTTCTTTATCTTTACATCTGTCTTGGCTAGTCACATGATGAATGAATGAACCGTACATTTTTATAGGAATATTAAAAAAAACAATCGTGAAGTTATTTTTAAATATATCCTTCTCGTGGTGGCGCTACCGGATGAAGTTCTCTTCCGTGATAAAAATACATTAGGAAGGTACATTTTACGTTACTTGTTTTGTTTTGAATGCCAGTACTGCGCTAGAGAAAGAAAATTATTTCTGTCACATCTGTTTTTTAAAATGTCCATCATCACTGAAGTTACATAGATAGCTTTTCATTCTGAGCACAGTGCGCAACCTGAAACTTCAAAGTATCTGCATTCATAATATATCCCCAGTCAGAAAGAATGTTTTTATAAGCGGATGGTGCCAAATTTAGGAAATTAAATATTCGTGGAGAGATATTCGGTGATATTGAAGACAGCAGTAAAGTCGAGTGACCTAGACTCATTGTCAAAAAAACGTTAAACTTATTCACTTACCTCTGTCTAATATCACCTCTAGTGTCTGTGTCCTTGCATTTGATATTCTCAACAATTTATAACGATTTTGGCAAAGACAACCCGATAGATCCTAATTTATCAACGCTCCTTGCAAGGAATTAAAAGTAGCTGTAGGCTTATCGCAGAGAATTTCCCAGTTTAAGGTTAGTGGAAGTATGTTAGGCCTCTCAGTCTATACCTAGGAATTCAATCAGTCACAGATTTCACGGCTTGAAAATGTTCATTATGAAAACCAACGGCTTCAATCCATGTAACGCACCTCGTTAAGACAGCCCAGGTGGCAGTGATACATTCCGCAGCCGTTCCCTTACACTAACACACAACACGGGGATTTTGGAAACACTTTCCTTGTGGAGGAAATTAAAATATTTCCATCTGTGTAGCAGCCGCGTCCTACTTCGGCGAAACGTTGCATTGCGTAGGAAAAAGGGAAAGATATTGAAATGCTGGTAGAATATGGGTAGGGTAGGTGTAGCTTTCAGCACATCCACTGCAGCATCCGAATACATAAAAAGATGGTTTTCTTTTTGAATTCCCTTAGGCCTTAGTACTTTAAGACAGCTATTCACAAATCGTGCTGCTGTTTAATGATTTGACTTGAAAGGAAATCAGTTGCAGCTTTTATGATTCTTCCATACTGAGTCGGCCAACAATGAGACTGCCAATGAAACATCAACGTACGTCCATTGTTTCGTCGACGATATGCGGTCGTTACTTACGTCGCTCTGCGTCAGCAAAATCTGCTTTTTAGCCGACTACTTCTTTGTGTGCACAAAACTGGTATACGCCGCTGTGGTTGAGACTTCATATAAAACCCGATCTGCTCGCTGCTCGTTCGAAATAGAATAACCTGTCAGCAGTAAAGCGACTTCCATCATAATCCAAGATCTTAATTCAGATGATAATTTTGATGTAACAGAATGCATCATGAAAACTAACACTGATGAACTCTTAAGAAGTAATTTTCGGCAAACTTTCTTGGCGCAGTCCTTCTCTTGTACCGAAACGGAGGCAGTCGCTTCTAGTCTTGTTTGTCACACTGCTAATCTCGAAAGCACACGAAACCTCTTAGTATGCACGAAAATGACCTCTACAGTATTATATAGAATATTATTGTTGCATCAGTTTTCTTTTGAGAACTGCAGCTTCGAAATTCAGAAAAATTAAGGAGATACATCATTCATAAACCTACACAACATCCAATTAACCACGTTTTAATGCATTAGAAAGCGAGTTTTGCTGTCTTCAGCTTTGACGGAAGGTCTGATCTGAATATTTACAATTAAAGCAGCACGCTGACTTTACGGATAAAAATGAAGTGGGATTAAAAAAGCAATAAATTAAATTATATGTAGCATGAAACTGGAAACACGAAATTATAGTGAACTACGTGGAAATATGTAACGATAAAATGACGTATGTAAACGCTGCTAAGGTAATTCGTGATCTTTTACACTTTTCGCGTGTGTAGATTCAAAAGAAGAAAATGCAGTTACATAGCAATTCTGGCTCTAGTTACCATGTAGATAATCTGTTCTGTAATCTGTTCTGTAATGCTCACTCCAGTGAAGTTCCCTGAGTGACTTAAATATCGGCTTTCCGTGTAATCTGCAGCAGTTTATTCATAGAAACAAATTTATGTCACTTTCTTAGTTTTCACGAATCAATTTTCTTCGTATCCTCTCCTGGCTGAAATTGAACACCTCATATAGAAAAATCACATTTCTTAAACGTACCTTATTTCCGCCAATACTAGCTCCTAAAATTGCCTACCAAATCGTTTTAGCAATCAAGTGAAGACAGTTTGTAAATAATGTATAGTGACAAAGCCAGTATTACGAAAGTTTCCAGGGAAAATTTACTAGAGTCGTCTGTTTCTCCTTTAAGAGAAAATTATTAGGGGAACAGTGGGCAGAGAGAACGACATATCAGCAGCAAATAGCGCCCTGTTATCGTATCGACTTAGCTTCCTCCTATCGATGTAGCAACAATGATTACTTAAGTATAATGGACAGCTGAAACGAGTAGTTATATGCTTAGCAATATACACGTGCAGATATTTGTGAAAGAGAAACTCAAAACATTTCTCTTATAGCGACATCAGGCAGGGGACTGTAGCTCAGACTTGTAAAACAAAGCAAGGGTCTACAGTTGGAGAAACGCAGAATGGCACGCATTAGGCTATCAAGAGCGCAAAGTGTGTAGCCTTTAACGACTACCATAGCAGACTCTTAGTGAAAAGTTTCTCACAAAACCGAAAGAAAATGTAGCTATATTCAAAGTTTGACAGTGGCGCCAAAATTAGTGTCCATAAACTCATGGGTGACTCAGGAACAAACTGAGGGTAGTAAAGCAAAATCAGAAATGCTGAACTCCGTTTTCAAATTATCCTTCATGAAGGAAGATATGTCCTTACTAAAGACGCCAGTCTCAATCATAGGTAAAGCTACCCATTCGCACAGTCTCAGAAATGTTGACGAACCAGTGAGGGATGCAAACAATATTGACAATGTTTTAGATGCACTTCGGCAAACTATAGATCATTTGTACTGCTTCGGACTGCTTCGACAAAAGTACGTTGGCTTCCAATAACGTAACAGGAAAATTACTCAAAGGAGAGTAGCCTTTGGAGACTACTGAAGACACAGCAACTGCATTACCTACTGTTACAGATAATCACAGAAAGGATGCAATTCATTGTTCGCAGAGCTATTCAAGCAAACATTCTATGAACAAGAAGAGTTTTGTGATAGTTCTGTCTAAACAAAAGTCATTTTAAGCCTGAGTGCAAAAAAGACTGTTTAAATTGTCAAGAGAAAGTCAAGCAAGTAAGCAGCGAGTTCTGAAGGTAGAAACGAGATACTTTTGGCTGCTAATTGTGATGTGCCTGGTAATTGCACATAAGTGAACGCCAGCAAAATTAATGCTGTAGAGTGGAAGGACTGGACCATGGGTGATTTAAAACATCATTCACCATTAAAAGAAACAACACCTTTATTTCACACTCCGAATTTAAAAGGACTGACATTAACCATTTAGAAATTTAGTTAAGTCAATTTTCCTTTTATTTTACTGCCAAAGAATGCAATGAATGGGCTTGTTTTTTAGCAGTTTGGAATTACAAGAGCAATCTTTTAACTGTCCAAGTGAGCATTAGATGGCCTTAAATTTAAAACATCTCGAATAATTACTGCATCATAGATAACAGCTCAGTAAAGTAAATTAATAGTATTACATAGTGTAAGAAATGAAGCCTTCAAGATTCACTTCAGTGAAAGAATCAGAGAAGTAGTCGTGAAATGACAAGAGCTTCAAAATTAGAAATACACTTAGGTACTCCTATGGTCGTGACAACAGCGCAGCCAAAAATACTAGTTTGCAGACTACGTGGAGCCCAAGTTGCTTGAAATGATGGCTAATGACTCTAATAAATTTACTGCCTGTGCCGAAAAGTAAAGTTGCTGGTATAAAGTGTTCGGTAGCACTGAACGCATACCGTGATTGCAAAACCAAATCCAGTGCTGAGACAGGTCAAAACACAGCAGTAGTATAGCCTTTATCTAACCTCTAAATAATAAATATTCGCCCAGGTGCTCCTATAGTTCAGACAAAAGACTATTAGTTAACAAACAACTATTCAGTGCTAGACGCGATACGAGGGTGGAATCGACAGATTTCAAGACAGGTAAAGCAAGTCACAAGTAACGGAAATAAATCCGTTTTAAAATTTACTCCCTAACTTTAATCATTGTTTTACAATAGTTCATTAAAATCGGTTATGGTTAAATTAAGAGTAAATGTATGATTTGAGGTTTGCCTGAGTACAAGATGTGCATTGAAACCCCTTTTACTGACACTTCGCTGCAGATATGTACGTTACAGCAGTGCAATTTAAAAATTTGTTTCCTTAGTGGCAAAATTAACCAGTAAGATTGATTTGAAGTAACTGATAATTATGCAGCCTGTGACAGCATACTCATCAAAAGGCCGATACTCGAAACAACCACCTACAGTAATATTAGCGCTACGAACTATCATAGGCCTTCAGAGGAGCTCTAACACTGAAACTGAAATAAGTAGATTGTAAGTGGCCAAAAGCACACAGGCATGTAACATTTAATACAAACCTACTTTAATTTAAAATGTGCACGGACGGATATTAACAAAATCACGGCCAAATCGTCAGACGCCGTAATCGGACCGCGCCCCAGCACACAATGTCTCTTAGCGCAGCTCTAAGGAAAGCAACTGAAAAAGGGAAAAGTGGTAGCACACAGTATACTCTAAGTATCATGGAAAGAGCTCATTTCTTACCAGGATCAAGTTCATCCCAGATAAACACGCAGTTTAAGAAACTTACCCAAGGAAATCAGCTTCAGTTACAGTTTTATCTTTCCTTTAAAAAAAATAAAATGAAATAAAATAAGTCAACGTGCAACATATTTAGGTTCGAACTGCATATAACAGCGTAAAATTCACTTTCTTGGTTACACAGTGAACAGTGCCACAAGTAAAAGCAAAATCAGTTGCAATGCGTAAAGTGAGTGGTTACACGCATATAAGATGCCAACTTACCAGTACACACACTTGGCTTTCCAGTTAGGCATAAAGTAAATCGTTGACCAAGACGAAGGTGGAACCAAAACATCTTCCACAACAAGACCTCTCAAAAAGGCGCTAGGACAGGACCATTGGAGTTGTAGACACTTGCGAGAAGCGACACTTGTGAGAAGCTGGAATGTGGTGACACTTGTGAGAAATCCGGGATGCTGATGGACCGGCACAGGGTGTGTCGCAAATGCTGCGCCACTACCTGCTCGGCCACTACCTGCTGCTGCTTAGTGAGACTGAGCTCTCGGCTTCTGCCGGCCCGGGAAGCTGCCGAGGGACATTCACACTCCTCCAGTGCAGCCAGGTTACATTATTTCAGAACTTTTTGGGCAAGGAAGAGTGGCCCTAGTTAAATTAGAAATCGGAGCTGATTTTGCCCCTTCAGCACAGTTATGCGTAAGACCTTTTTCATTGGAATTTCAGTTCTGATTAATCTTACATGGGCATAATTTTCGATCAACCTCATACTGAACGATGTAGTTTACAGAAACTATAGAAACCGAAAATGTTTTCCATCTTTCAACCCCTCATCCAAAATTTGATATGATAGGAGTGGCAACGTTTTACAATATATTAAGAGGAACCTACTAAAGAATTTGGTTCTCGGTAGAAACTTTTTTCTTTAATTATTTCGAAGTAAACCTCAATTTTCCCGTACCAAACAGGGAAGTGTACTGTGGTCTAGCGTGAATCCTACTAGCAATTAGCGTTAAGGAATGCAATTTGTGTATTGAAACAAGATGTATTCATCGACCACTCAAACAGACATTGTTTCTAAAATACTCTACACAAAAATGCTGATAATGACTGCTAGAAAAGCTATGACTTTTCAGACTTTATTAGTGAATCTTTTACAATTTGCAAGGGACACTTAGCTAACTTTGTGTCGTTTGCAGGGAACACCATGAAGAGGTACTCTCTCTTCGTCCCCCATTGTATTTATTTACAATATTTACAGGATGATTATTTATTTACAATTTTTACAATAGGGCGATCGGCGTGAACCCCTTTTCAATATTTGCGAGTGTTGCTGTAGCTTCAGCCATTTCCTTTTCATTGTAATTTCTGTGCAAAGGCCACGCAAGTAAGAAATGATTTCATATTGCCGTCAACTTGGAGCCATGTAAGGGCCTTAGAAACTATCTCATCTATCTTAATTGCGGACTTCTTTCTTCTTTTCCCACCTACATTCAAAACTAGTCGGTGAAATTGGTGCTCATGATATTCTGCGTCCTCTCTGAGAATTTTTACTAAGGAGTAAAATTTGGATGAACCTTAGAAATAAATGTATTTATCCTCCGATTCCATCCTTCTGAAACGTAGCTGATGCGGTGACGCCTTCCTGCGCAGTTACATACATCCCTTGGCATGTCTTCATTATCCAGCCATTGTTCAACAAAATAGTCGTAAAAATCCTGCAGTTTTTCATTATCGGGCGTGCTCTCCTGAATGCATAGCCACCCATCATCTAACATGTCCAGGAGAATGTGAGCCAAAGCGGATCACAATCTTACGTGAAAACGAATTTCTTCGTTTTCCTTGTAGGCAGCAACAAGGCCGCAATTCTGCACTTGCCTCCTCAAGCTCAGATTGAAGTGGTAGTTGCAGCCATTAATCTTTGCATCATGAAACAAATGTGTTACTGATTGGATGATTGCAGCTTCAGAATCCATCACGATAGGTATAGGATTCCATCCAGGTACGTTGCTCTTAACAGCTGTGAAAATGCGATCGTTCTTTTCTCGCATTTTATTGGGTAGCAAAATTACCGAACCATCAGTTTAATAAGTCACAGCTGCAAAATACTAACACGAATTCTTTACAGACGAATGGAAAAACTAGTAGAAGCCGACCTCGGGGAAGATCAGTTTGGCTTCCGTAGAAATACTGGAACACGTGAGGCAATACTGACCTTATGACTTATCTTAGAAGAAAGATTAAGGAAAGGCAAACCTACGTTTCTAGCATTTGTAGACTTAGAGAAAGCTTTTGACAATGTTGACTGGAATACTCTCTTTCAAATTATAAAGGTGGCAGGGGTAAAATACAGGAAGCGAAAGGCTATTTACAATTTGTACAGAAACCAGATGGCAGTTATAAGAGTCGAGGGGAATGAAAGGGAAGCAGTGGTTGTGAAAGGAGTGAGTCAGGGTTGTAGCCTCTCCCGGAAGTTATTCAATCTGTATATTGAGCAAGCAGTAAAGGAAACAAAAGAAAAATTCGGAGTAGGTATTAAAATCCATGAAGAGGAAATAAAAACTTTGAGGTTCGCCGATGACATTGTAATTCTGTCAGAGACAGCAATGGACTTGGAAAAGCTGTTGAACGGAATGGACAGTGTCTTGAAAGGAGGATATAAGATGAACATCAACAAAAGCAAAACGAGGATAATGGAATGTAGTCAAATTAAATCGGGTGATGCTGAGGGGATTAGATTAGGAAATGAGACACTTAAAGTAGTAAAGGAGTTTTGCTATTTAGGGAGTAAAATAACTGATGATGGTCGAAGTAGAGAGGATATAAAATGTAGACTGGCAATGGCAAGGAAGTCGTTTCTCAAGAAGAGAAATTTGTTAACATCGAGTTTAGATTTAAGTGTGAGGAAGTCGTTTCTGAAAGTATTTGTATGGAGTGTAGCCATGTATGGAAGTGAAACATGGACGATAAATAGTTTGGACAAGAAGAGAATAGAAGCTTTCGAAATGTGGTGCTACAGAAGAATGCTGAAGATTAGATGGGTAGATCACATAACTAATGAGGAGGTACTGAATAGAATTGGGGAGAAGAGGAGTTCGTGGCACAACTTGACCAGAAGACGGGATCGGTTGGTAGGACATGTTCTGAGGCATCAAGGGATCACCAATTTAGTATTGGAGGGCAGCGTGGAGGGTAAAAATCGTAGAGGGAGACCAAGAGATGAATGCACTAAGCAGATTCAGAAGGATGTATGTTGCAGTAAGTACTGGGAGATGAAGAAGTTTGCACAGGACAGAGTAAAATGGAGAGCTGCATCAAACCAGTCTCAGGACTGAAGACCACAACAACAACAACAAGGCGTACACGGTTGTTACTGTGTTTGTTTCCTCCTCAGAACTAGAAATATCGGCATGAACAATAAATAACTGTCCAAACTGCTTGCTGGAGCTTTTTGAACCTTCCACCGACGAAGAACGAATTGCAGCCTGTTAAACAGATTTTCCCTTTCGCTGGAGAACACCAATACCCTATCATTTGGTCTATTGTCGTCATCTGCAAGTAAAAATTTGCTCCCGTCATTCATTAGCAAATGATGTTCTTGCAGAAATATTCCTGCAGCATCGGTCGGATCTTGTGTGGATGCCATACTTTTTTGCCTGATGCGTTGCAGCGATCGTTTTGCACTCCTATGTGACGGCAGTGATGTGACGATGTCGTATCCCCGATTAAACAGCGGCCCTACTTCTTCAGCGTAAACAGAAGAAATTGAAGTGTTCGCTTCTTTTGCACACCTTTCGGATTTTGCCTCGTGTTTCCGCCCTTCATTAGCCGCGACGTCCGGAGTACATGTATGGAGGTGCACTACCTTTTTTGGTGTCCCTGTAGACCGCCCGCTACCTGTTCGGCCGGGTCTCATCACAAATTTCGCTCCTCACAACTGTCTCTCCTCACAAATGTCCCAACCCCGGACCATTGAGAGCTCGGGTACATTATAATACACTTTCACTTCGCGTCCACGTTCTCACCAGCCGCCCGTACTCGCCACAGCACTCCTGCCGCCGCTGCACGCAACCTAGCCAACTCGAAATGTCGCAAACCAGAGAGTGCGACTCCTATCGAAAATGGAATCGATACGAGCCGACACGTTTCAGTGACCATGTATCGTTTGCTTATACAGAGTGAGTCACAAACTATTGCCACCTAGAATAACTCTGAAAGAGTGATTGGAACTGAGACGTTTGTGGGACAGAAGTTGCATGGGACAATGGGGGCCATAATATGACGCTGGATTTTTATTGCTAGGCGGGGTCGCTTCAGAGATATGAAGGTCAACTTTGTTTTCTTGAATGGGATGCTATAGTTTGGTACTTAGTTTCCGATAGCGTCTATCGACACGAATCCAATGATGTATAACAGTAAGGTTATTGAAGGTCAACAAAGGTCACAAAGATGGCATGAACGTCCATTTACAAAAGGTGTTCGAAGTGATGACCGTTGGTATCAATGCAGTGCTCCAATCTTGTTATCATGGACTGATTGGTATCCCTTATCACATCGACACTTATCGAAGCACATGCTCTGACAATTCTCTCTTCAGGTGTAGTAGGAACGTCTTTATAAAAAACGTCTTTTACGAATCCCTACAAGAAAAATTCCAGCTGCGTCAAGTCTGGTGAATGACCCGGCCACAACATATCTCCTCCGAACACAATCCAACGATTTGGGAATTGTCTCTGCAACTCATTTCTAGCCATCAGCAAAAAATTTGTCGGACACCCCTCGGTTTGACACAGCATTCCCCCTTGTTCCTAAAGGTATTTCTTCCAATAACAGACCTAATATTTCTTTTAGGAATGTGGTGTACTTCCTACCATGAAGATTTTCTTCGATGAAATAGGGACCTATAATTCTGTCCTCCACAATCTCACATCATACAGTCACCGACCACGGTTTTTGGTGTGCAACTTGCCGCACTCAACATGAATTTTCAGTTGCCCAATAACGTATGTTATGCAAAATTAACATTTCCATGGTTCGTGAATGTAGCCTCGTCAGTAAATAAAATCAAAATAATATATGTGTCATCCCCTGAATCTGAAGTTAAGTTCATCGGCAGAATTCAATGGGACGCATACAATTCATAATAATTCTTGGTGGAGCACGGTATGGTAAGGATGATATCTATGGCGGTGCACAAGACGAACAACACTACCCTGGTTCATGCCAGTTTCCCATGCGATATGACGAGAACTAAAACAAGGATCTCGAACCACAGTGGGAGTGTACCAATTCCCTTTTCCTCGTTAGTAATTTTCCTTTACCAGATATGTTTCCGATGCGTTAAAGATCCAGTTGTTCCAATTTATCACATACATATTTAAATGGAGGACGTGTAGCGTGAGTACGTTGAGGATATCTTTCGGCATATAAATCTCTAGCTCTCACCGAATTTCGTTTTCATTCTCAGTAAATGAGAAGCATATCGACTTGTCCTTCGAAGGAATACATTATTCGCATTCTCTTGATTCGACGATACTAATCTTACCGTTCCTATTAGTGTTGTACTGCGAAAACGTTGACCGCTGTTTACATATGAATGGCACGTTTAATGGACACGCCGTTTTCGGCGAGTATCTACAATCTGCACGATATACGAGAGAGAATTGTCAAACCATGTGCTTCAATATGTGCCCCAGTGATAAGGAATACCACTCAATCTACGATAAGAAGATTGCAGCACTGCATTGATATCAATGGTCATCACCTCGAACACCTTCTGTAAATGGACGTTCATGCCATTTTTTTGACCTTCGTTGATCATCAAAGACCTTACTGTTACACATCACTGGATTCGTCTCGATAGCCGCTATCAGAAAATAAGTAACAAACTATAGCATCCCATTTAAAAACAAAGTTGACTTTCACATCTCAGACGCGACCTCCCCTAGCAACAAAAAACCAGCGTCATATTATGTCCCCCTTGTACCATGCAACTTTTGTCCCAAAAATGTTTCAGCTACTATCATACTTTCGGAGTTATTCTAGGTGGAAATAGTTAGTGACTCACCCTGTAGAGCTGCATCAAAACGCATGACTTCACACAAGAAATGGTTTCCAACACGTAAACTCCCTAGGTAAGTTAGAAGCTGCTGTCCAGATGGAAACCCCATAAATTGTAGACTACATTATATGACTGTCGTGTGAAGAAAAATCTTCTTCCAGTGGGAGGAACAGGAAGCAAATATTTAAAAATAATATTCAACAACAAGATTGATAGTTAATTTAGACAACAATTAAGGGCCAAAAGTTCTGAAGGTGGCTTTAACATAACCAGAAACCGAAAAATAAGCAAATATTACTACGACCTCGAGTGTCGATTTTAACCTAAACGGGACTGAGAAACGTAGTGAGAAACCAGTGGCTATCGGTATAGAAGCTGGTAATCCTGCCTCGACTGAAATACATTAATTGCTTTAAAAGGGTTCTCTATCAAAAATATCCTGTCGAAATTAAGAAAGGCAGTTTCTACTCGCATTAGCTTTTGCAGGATTACTTGATGGTAGCTAGTAGATAATTTCTAACAGACAAAGCAAACACGAAAACTTGAACCACACAAAATGCAAGAACAGAGAAACAGGAAATTCATACGGAAAGGGAACGATAATTTCAAGTTATATCATATGTAAGCTGAAGATGTCTGTTACTTTGCATCATAACCAACTTCTTTGGTCTGGGGTTTAAGTTATGACGAAGCAAACAGTTTCATCTTAAGCAGTCGATTTGGAATAAATCGATTGGTCGCAATCTAAATCAAATTTTTGGAAACAGAATTGTATCACAATAGTCCTCCAGAACTATACTTGTATTTATTAATTATGTGTAGCATTTTTCCATTATACTAAGGTAATTATATGAACCCGGAGATACAATTGTGTGTTCCATTATGACAGACACCAGCGACAGAAAATCACTCGTTGTTGCTGTTCACATTAAACAAAACGAAAGCAATATACCGAATCTTTAGAGAATAGGACACGGTATGAGTAGGTACAAAACGCTTATGACAAAATATAAGCAAAACATAAGACAATATTACACCAGTAGTCTAGGAGTAGCGTCTTTGATTCATAATCAAAATGTTTTCGGTTCCGGGTTTGAATCCCGCAGGTGCTTAAACTTTGATTAATAATCAGCATTGGTAGCCGAAGATTTCCGCCATAAGAAGTCACACTCATTCTGCCAACGGCCATGTCAAAGAGGGCAGAGGAGCGGCCAGAGGTTCAGGGCACTCTCTTGTCCTAGGGGTGGGAAACTGCCCCTGAAGGCGGAAGAATTAGCAATGATCAACGACATGAGGAGGTAGAAGGCAACAGAAACCACTGCGCTAAAGGCACGTAACGTGCAACAACAGAATATGTGGCCTGTAACTGAAGAAGTGTCATGTTGATCTCTCCATTGGCAAAAGATTCCGGAATGGTCCCGCATTCAGATCTCCGGGAGGGGACTGCCAAGAGGGAGGATACCATGAGAGAAAGATCGAATAATCGACGAAATCATAACGTTCTACGAGTCAGGACGTGGAATGACAGAAGCTTGGACGTGGTAGGGGAACTAGAAAATCAGAGAAAGGGAAGGCAATAGCTCAATCTAGATACAGTGGTGCTCAGTGAAGTGAAGTGGAAGGAAGACAAGAATTTCTGGTCAGGTGAGTATACGGTAATATCAACAGCAGCAGAAAATGGCATAACGGGAGTAGGATTCGTTATGAATATGAAGGTAGGCAGACAGTGTGTTACTGTGAACAGTTCAGTGACAGAGTTGTTCTTATGAGAATCGACAGCAGACCACACAGACATAGATAGTTATACACTCCTGGAAATGGAAAAAAGAACACATTGACACCGGTGTGTCACACCCACCATACTTGCTCTGGACACTGCGAGAGGGCTGTACAAGCAATGATCACACGCACGGCACAGCGGACACACCAGGAACCGCGGTGTTGGCCGTCGAATGGCGCTAGCTGCGCAGCATTTGTGCACCGCCGCCGTCAGTGTCCGCCAGTTTGCCGTGGCATACGGAGCTCCATCGCAGTCTTTAACACTGGTAGCATGCCGCGACAGCGTGGACGTGAACCGTATGTGCAGTTGACGGACTTTGAGCGAGGGCGTATAGTGGGCATGCGGGAGGCCGGGTGGACGTACCGCCGAATTGCTCAACACGTGGGGCGTGAGGTCTCCACAGTACATCGATGTTGTCGCCAGTGGTCGGCGGAAGGTGCACGTGCCCGTCGACCTGGGACCGGACCGCAGCGACGCACGGATGCACGCCAAGACTGTAGGATCCTACGCAGTGCCGTAGGGGACCGCACCGCCACTTCCCAGCAAATTAGGGACACTGTTGCTCCTGGGGTATCGGCGAGGACCATTCGCAACCGTCTCCATGAAGCTGGGCTACGGTCCCGCACACCGTTAGGCCGTCTTCCGCTCACGCCCCAACATCGTGCAGCCCGCCTCCAGTGGTGTCGCGACAGGCGTGAATGGAGGGACGAATGGAGACGTGTCGTCTTCAGCGATGAGAGTCGCTTCTGCCTTGGTGCCAATGATGGTCGTATGAGTGTTTGGCGCCGTGCAGGTGAGCGCCACAATCAGGACTGTATACGACCGAGGTACACAGGGCCAACACCCGGCATCATGGTGTGGGGAGCGAACTCCTACACTGGCCGTACACCACTGGTGATCGTCGAGGGGACACTGAATAGTGCACGGTACATCCAAACCGTCATCGAACCCATCGTTCTACCATTCCTAGACCGGCAAGGGAACTTGCTGTTCCAACAGGACAATGCACGTCCGCATGTATCCCGTGCCACCCAACGTGCTCTAGAAGGTGTAAGTCAACTACCCTGGCCAGCAAGATCTCCGGATCTGTCCCCCATTGAGCATGTTTGGGACTGGATGAAGCGTCGTCTCACGCGGTGTGCACGTCCAGCACGAACGCTGGTCATACTGAGGCGCCATGTGGAAATGGCATGGCAAGCCGTTCCACAGGACTACATCCAGCATCTCTATGATCGTCTCCATGGGAGAATAGCAGCCTGCATTGCTGCGAAAGGTGGATATACACTGTACTAGTGCCGACATTGTGCATGCTCTGTTGCCTGTGTCTATGTGCCTGTGGTTCTGTCAGTGTGATCATGTGATGTATCTGACCCCAGGAATGTGTCAATAAAGTTTCCCCTTCCTGGGACAATGAATTCACGGTGTTCTTATTTCAATTTCCAGGAGTGTAGTATATACGCCGACGTCGCAACCTGAAGGTGAAGACATAGAGAAAGTATAAGAGGATACTGAAAGGGTAATTCAGTATGTTAAGGGGGATGAAAATCTAACAGCCACGGGGGACGGTATTGCAGTCGTAGGGGAAGGAGTAGAAGGTTACAGGAACATGTGCGCATGGGACAAGGGATGAGAGAGGAGAAAGAATAACTGAGTTCTGTAACAAGTTTAAGCCAGTAATAGTGAATACTGTCTTCAAGAATCACAAGAGGAAGAGATATACTTGGAAAACGCCGGGTGATACGGGAATGATTGTCGGAAGGAGAGTCTCAGCATACAGGAAAGTCAAAACAACCTTTGGTGACATTAAAATCAAGGGTGGTAACATTAAGAATGCTACAGGAATTTCACTGCTAAATGCAGAGGAGAGAGCGGATAGGTAGAAAGAATGCATTGAAATCCTCAATGAGGGGGAAGATTTGTATGATGTTATAGAAGAAGAAACAGGAGTCGATTTATAAGAGATAGGGGACCCGGTATTACAATCAGAAGTTAAAAGAGCTATGGAGGGCTTAAGTTCAAATAAGGCAGAAGGGTATGTCAGTGATACGATTTGCTGAATTACGTGATTCGTTCAGAATTTCTAAAATCATTGGGGGAAGTGGCACCAAAACGACTGTCAACGTTGGTGTGTAGATCATATGAGTCTGGCAACACACCCTCTGACTTTCGGAAAAATCTCTTCCACACGGCAAGTTGACGACCAGTGAGGCTTTAGAAAAAGGAAAGGCACGAGAGAGACAATTCTGACATGGCGATTGATAATGAAAGCAAGACTAAAGAAAATTCAAGACACGTTCATAAGTTTTGTCAACCTGGAAAAAGCTTTCGACAATGTAAAATAGTGCAGATGTTCGAAATTCTGAAAAAAGTAGGAGTAAGTTAGAGGGCGAGGCGGGTCATATACAATATGTATAATAGCCAAAAGGAAATAATAAAAGTAGACGACCAAGAACGAAGTGCTCGTATTAAAAAGGATGTAAGACACGGATATAGCCCTTCGCCCCTACAGTTCAATCTGTACATCGAGGCAGCAAGGATGGAAATAAAAGAAAGGTTCTAGAGTGGAATTAAAATTCAAGACAAAAGTATGTCAGTGATACGATTTGCTGATGACATTGCTATCTTGAGGGAAAGTGAAGCAGAATTACATGATATGCTGAACGGAATGAACAGTCTCATGAGTATACAGTATGGCTTGAGAGTAAATCGAAGAAAGACGAAGGTAATGAGAAAAAAAATTATATATGAGAACCGCGAGAAGCTTAACATCAGGACTGACGCTCACAAAGTAGATGAAATTAAGAAATTCTGCTACCCAGGCAGAAAACTAACGAATGAGGGACGGAGGAAGGAGGACTTCAAAAGCAGGCTAGCAATGACAAAAAGGGCATATCTGGCTAAGAGAAGTCTACTAACATCAAATATCGGCCTTAATTTGAGACAGAAATTTCTGAAAATTTACGTCTGGAGTACAGCATTGTATGGTAGTGAAACATGGACTGTGGGAAAACCGGAACAGAAGAGAATCTAAGCATTTTAGATGTGTTGCTACAGACGAATGTTGAAAATTAGGTAGACTGATAAGGTAATGAATGAGGAGGTTCTGCACAGAATCGGAGAGGAAACGAACATGTGGAAAACACTCATAACGAGAAGGGACCGGATGATAGGACATCTCTTAGGACATGAGGGAATGACTTCCATGGTACTAGAGGGAGATGTAGAGGATAAAAAAAAGTACTGGATGACAATTGTTGAAATACATGGAAAAAACACGTAAATTAGTTACAAATGACGGCGTGCACACACTTCCTTTACATGTAAACGTCACTACAGATATTCGGATTTATATGGTAGCATGTTCGATATTCCTCCATCATTGGCGATGGCTTGGCGCTTACGAATACCGAAATTCTGCATGACCCCCTGAAGTGTCGGAACATCGATGTTTTCTATGACCTTCTGAATGGCTGTTTTAAGCTGATCAATGGTTTTGGGGTTATTTGTGTACACCCTGTCTTTAATGCAGCCCCAAAAAAGGATAATATGGCCGCCAATCGATGCCCTTGACAGAGACCTCTCAGTACCCAGAGCCGGAATTCCATCCCCAAAGTGCTCCTCGATGATATCCAACACTCTCGTGCATTAATGCGGTTGAGCTCCGTCTTGCATGAACCACATCTTGTCAAAAGCAGGGTCACTTTGGATAATGGGGATGGGATCATCTTCTAAAACCTTCACGTACCGTTCGGTAGTCACCGTGCAATCTACAAATATCACACCGATTATTTCGTGAGTGGACATTGCACACCACACAGTAACGCGTTGAGGGTGAAGAGACTTTTCGATCGCGAAATAAGGATTCTCATTCCTCCAAATGCGCCAGTTTTGCTTATTGACAAACCTGTCCAAGTAGCAGTGGGCTTTGTAGATAAAACAAACACACATGTACATAGTAAGTCACATCGTGTCTTGCGGCCAACTTAGCAGTTTTAACGTCCTAAGGCAAACCGTTCAGAAGTAATGACGATTTTATTTCATATAGTTCAATAATTCTCACCCGCATCTGCCTTTGCATATATTATTTTAGTAACACTATAAATCCTTGAAAATGATTCAAAAATATATCATACTGAGGGCATGGTATTAAAGGTACTATGCAAAACATGACAGTTACTTGAATTTAATGAAATACAGTAATATCTTCTTAACAAATTGCTGTAACATTAATTTCTTACCAAATCAATCTAACACACAGGATCTCTGTATAAAAGGTTAACTAACATCTGTGAATAATGATTAACGTAAAAGATATGTAAAAAGTATTACATCATGCCACTGCTCTCCAGTGATATGCAGACCGTCCATGTAGTGGGTTTTCATTTCAAATACCCTTAGCAGGTGTCACTCCCTACAAAATCGAATGCATGCCTATAAATCTTAGCAGGTTGTTAGCTGACATTAACGTCACTATATAAGACCATGGCAGTGAACAAATTAGCCGAAGCAAGATGCAGAATTAGGAATGCTTCAGTTTGAAAATTTTTAGTTTCAGTATCAGTAAATGTGGCACTCAGCGACAATGCAACGAAGGAAAAACAGTACTTCATATATAGCACATGTAACACAAAAAACACATAAATTTCAAGAGAACACAGAGAAGTAATAGCAAAACAATTACGGAGCATCAGTTTTAATCCAGCAGGTAAATTTTTCAATACTTCATCCCTGTTACCTTTTCTGACTGTGAATTTTGAATACGACGCAAGATCTATTTTTCATATGCATTGATTTATCACATGATATTCAACTAAACTAATACAAGCAAATGAATCAATACCCATATTATAAGGTAATTAACGTAAATATAATACATCAACAGAGTATATATATATATATATATATATATATATATATATATATATATATATAGTATCGTCTGTCACTGCCAGCGGAGAATTCCTTACCTGGGGAGCGACTACAAGTGGTGCTTAAAATGTACCATAATGTTTCCCTGTAAGCAAATGAAACTTCCAAGATAGAGTTACATAAATTGAACTTTCATATACTTCAAATCTTAAAGTTCAAGAATGCCCTTGGTCACAACTCTAACTCGATAATATTCCGAAACAATAATGCTGTCGGGATCAGGTAATCGTAATCCAATCAAGATTGGGCTAATCATAATACTCCCAGTAGTATTTAAGTAGTGGTTCTCCCAGCACTCCATGCATGATTCGATGTTAGCAGGGTTTGCGTGAAGAAATGGACCTAGTTGCAAATGAAAAGTTGTAAACCACGGATTTGTTCTTTAGAGATATCGGAGAAGAAAATCACATCTTGTTCAGTGAACACTATGACAGAAGCCCTTCAAAGACCACGAAGAGCTCTTATTGATAACTTTGAATTTATTTTCAAAATAATGCAAATTACTTTCGAACAACACTGCCATTTCCCTTGGCTAGTTACTCTGTATTCTGAAACTCCTTTTCACGTTTGTCAGACATCAGCAAAAACACCCAGTGAGTTCGTTAGCGTCCCTAGAATATCATTAAAATGGCGCCCAGCGTGGGGCCCGAATATGCAGTGGCCACGAAATACCCTTGAGATACCTAGGGAATTAATATAGTCGAACTTTGTTGCAGGACATTTTATAATTTTGTCATGTACTGTATGTATTGCTTAACCAATATTGTGTGGTAATACCTGTGTATGATTTTTTGCATGAGAACACTATGTATCCGGAGCTGAAGCAGAGAGATCATTATTTTGAAAAATTAATAACCTTCCACAATATCAGGGGGCAGCAGCACCCAAGATAGATCACCAAAAGGTAAAGCTACAGTGTAGTTGTCCTGTAGGTAGTAAAGTAGCCTCCGTGCAGTGTCCTCGGATCATTAGTGGTGTGCTTGTTGTTAGTACTTTGTTTTAAAATAACAGGACATTTAAGTAGTTAGTCATTGTAGTATATAGTACGTATGTATTGGGTAATGTCCATTTCTTGTGTGCTTATGTGAGTGAAACCTGAAGTGTTAGGATACTTAGTTCAGATTTTATTTCTTTTGTTTACTATGGTTAGATTGCGTAGTCAGAAAGATATCAACATGGATAATGAGCAACAGTTAGTTAATAGTGATACCGAGTTAGAAAATGGGACACAAAGTAATGTTAGTGACGTAGCTCAGGAAGTACAATGTGAGAATCTGGGGGCAGAAGGGCAAGAAATGTTGCCACTGCCACCCAGTGATTCAGTTGATAGCGTAAATAGTGAGCCATCCGCAAGCACTGGGCACGGACCAGAGAGTGGTGTGATGTCAGAAGTGCAATCATTAAAAGATATGTTTGAGCGCATGATCACTTTCCAAGCTGAATTTGTACAAATGCAAGCAGAGCGTGATAAAGAACGTGATGCCGAACAAGCAAAGCGTGACCAGAGATTGGTAGCTGAATTTGCATGTAAACAAGCAGAGCGTGATAAAGAACGTGATGCCAAACAAGCAGAGCGTGACCGACGCATGCATGAGAGGGACTTGCAGTTGATGCAAGCTTTAGAAGTTATGCAAAGTGACATTGTTAACTTGAAACAAAAATATGAAACCATGCCCAAAACGGTGCAAGCATTAAGCGAAGGACTAAATAGTATTCAAATGGCTAATGTCAATATCGTAGAGGAAGTCAGTGTCCTGACTAATAGGGTCGAACAACTAGAACTTAACACAACCCACGTAATTGAGAACAAAGTGATCGAACATGTGCACAAAGTAGAACGTAACTTCATAAAGGAATTAGATGAGAAAGTGCACGCCGCAATTGAGGCCAGAGAGATGGATTCTACTGCGGATGTGCAAGATCTTAAAAAGATAGTGCAAAAGGACATTCCGCTGTGGCAGCGGAGTGTGGACCGCCGTCTTGCCGAAATGGAGCTAAGTTTGCTTAGGAGTGGACCCTTATTCGAGGACAGAGCACATTGGTGTTTAGCTGTACACAGTTTGTTTAGTTTCAGACTATTAAATAGAACGTGACATGACAATGTCAGCACAGTTGTCAAGGTAACGCATTACGTCCTGTTTAGCTGAAATAACGCTGAACACAATAATATCAAATTTAAATAGAAGGTTCTCTATTTCCAATATCGGCAAATCGTTCGATTCTGGTACTACGTTCGGTTCTATTTAGGATGCCCATCAAGTGTACAGAGGATGATTAGTTTTGTGACAAGATGAGCAAAAGATTGCTCAATTGTGCTCGAGTTCACAGTGGACGCAGGCTGGTGAACCAATAAGTTTACACCTCTGCTAGTGGAATTTACCTTAGCTGCGATGAGCTGTCCGTTGCAGGACTGCTCTCGTCCTCTGAAAATGCTATAAAAAAATAATCAAAATCTTTACTGATTTTATCATTAGGCGAGAAAAGCAGCACTCATCCCTAGTCTGAAAATATGGCGATATACACGTTCATAGATGGAGCAGTATGTATACTACAATGCCCTCTCAGTTCTCGCAAGAACAATTAACTACATGGCTGTTTCGTTTCTCCACTGTTGGAGCTCAACGACTCTTCAGCTAATTTCTAGCTGAATGTCAGCCGACGTGAATGCATTGTTCACACAAAATACCTCTTTTGGCGTCGTACAGGGCGTGACGCGCCCTGTTCTACACTTGAAACTGGTTCAGAGTAGAGTCCTCGAAGTTTTCCGTCTTGTGTCTTTTGTAGCAAACTGTCCCCCACCTGTATCCTTTTGTGTCTCACATAACGGCTTTATCAGACAAATGGGAGCATTCCTTTCATCTTGTGGAAACTACCTCTGCCAATTCCAAAGGGCCTACCAACTGTGTCGAAATTTCGCCCGTTTCTATTCCTTCCGAGTTTATTCCAGCCAATCAGACATTTTCTTCCCACTCCTGATGCCTAAAAGCTACATATGGATATCATGAGCACACGTGATCAACTGCGTCACTGGTCTGTATCCATTTGAAAATTCCCCAACGCAGTATTCTAAAGAATTTCTCCATAGAAAGCAGCTCTGGCCTGCTACCTGCTCCCCTCGATGCATCGCCCAGTGTGTTCATTGACCTTATCGCCACAGGACACCAACGACTTTTTAAAAGCATTCCATTGTACTCAGGCCGTGACAGTGCAACTCTCGTCTGCCCCCAAATTAAATATTTTCATTCAATCTGCCACCTTACAATATCATTCCGAATTTCTGACATAATCCTTTCCATGTTAATAGCATAATTAATACACTCTGTCTGTGTAACTCTCCTGTTAGTATTTTTGCTATCACCTGTTTTTCTACTGCAATTCCATTATTTTCCCTGTGTAGACTCAGACAGCTGTGCTCAATAGCCCTGTCATGTTTTACAGCTTCCAGTATTCTCAATAATTCTTTCCACAGAGTATGATGAATTTATGTGCCAAACATCTTGCATTTTTTTTATTTTATTCAACATCTTACTAGCTTTATTATCGAAACAAGTTAACGACTATGTATATAAATGATAAAACTGCAGATAATAATTAAAAAAACTGAATAGTAAGTATGCAACTGGTCAACAATATGAAAGTAAAAGACGTTCATTAAAATGTTAACTTCAATCTATTCATTGCTACGTAGTTTGTGAGTCAAGATTCTGCACAAATACAGTCTGTATATGGGTTAACGACTGCTTAACGTACCGCAGTCTATGATGGTAAAGTGAAATTATGTCTGCTGGGCAATACTTCGAAGGCATAGCGCAAAGTCCTACCAGGCGTGAGGGAAGGACAAGTTTCATGTTGTTGTTGTTGTTGTGGTCCATTCAACTGTACTGTCTTCTGAGCTACTCCTTATTGCTTTATCTACAGCCTCAGAGAACTTCAACCGTATCTCGTCATCCCTTAGTACTTCCTTACCTCACTTCTTTGCGTATTGATTCTTCCTAACTAATGTCTTAAATTTCAGCCTACTCTTCATCACTACTATATCGTGATCTGAGTTTATATCTACTCCTGAGAACACCTTCAGCTTGCGATGTCGGCATATGTAGCTGAACTATCGTTGTCGGTGTTGGTTTGCCGTCGATTCTGACAAGAACAACCATATCACTGAACTTTTCACTGTAACACACTTTCAGGTCTACCTTCCTATTCGTAAGGAATCTTACACCCGTGTCACCATTTTCTGCTACTGTTGATACTATTCTATACTCGTCTGACCAGAAATCCTTGTGTTCTTTCCATTTAACTTCACTGATCCCTACTATATCTAGATTGAGCATTTGCATTTCCCTAGCTTCCCTACCACATTCAAGTTTCTGACATTCCATTACCCGACTCGTAAAACGTTATCCTTTCGTTGATTATACAATATTTTTCTCATGTTCACCTCCCCTTAGTCAGTATTCTACCTGAGATCCTGATGGGGGACTGTTCAGTAATGTTTTGCCAATGGAGAGGTCGTCATGACTGCTCTTGAATTACAAGCCACATGTCCCGTGGATACACGTTACGTGTCTTTAATGCAGTGGTTTCCATTGCCTTCTGCATCCTCAGCCGTTGATCATTGCTGATGCTTCCACCTTTAGGGACAGTTTCCCACCCCAAGGACAAGAGAGTGCCTTGAAACTCTGACCGTTCCACCATCCTGTTTGACAAGACCTTTGGCAGGATGAGGGTGACTTCTTATGCTGGAAGTCTTCGGCAGCCATTCCTGATCATTAATCCGAAATTTAAGCGGTCGGGGGTTCCAAACCAGGGACCGATGAAGTTTTGATTGCTAGTCGAAGACGCTACTCCTTTTTTCGATTTCATTTATTGTTAGTTGTATTTGTTCGGGGAGCACGTCCCCTGACAGCCGTTGAAGTTCGTTGTTGATCCACTGACTCAGTTTTTTCGTTTCTTTTTTTAATTTTATAGTTTATATTTTTTTTAAAAAATCACAGAGTGCAACTAATTTTTTGACCGCAAAAGCTGAGGTACCCTGCTGGCAATCTTCGACAGTGGGGTCTTGTGGCCTATGGCGACGTTATTACCAAATGCGTCCAAACAGGTCAACCAAAGTGTTATTAGTTTGGTGGGCAGGAAAGAGCATCACCTGAAAGATAGTAAGCAGAAAACTATGAGTCATTCGAAATACAAGTGGTTATGTGTACTTCTCGTCTAGTTTTGTTTTTGGGCGTCTCAATCTCGGCGGCTCATTTGCGTCAAAACTGATAACATTTGAATCTTTTCATCTCTAGGAAAGATCTCTGAGGATGGCCATGGGCACAGTCCACTGGTAAGAGAGTATGGTCTGGGCCATTTCTTTTCCCTGGGATCTCTAGCGTGCTTGCATGATTAGTTTGGCCGGCCGCGGTGGTCTAGCGGTTCTAGGCGCTCAGTCCGCAACCGCGAGACTGCTACGGCCGCAGGTTCGAATCCTGCCTCGGGCATGGATGTATGTGATGTCCTTAGGTTAGTTAGGTTTAAGTAGTTCTAAGTTCTAGGGGACTGATGACCACAGATGTTAAGTCCCATAGTGCTCAGAGCCATTTGAACCATCTGATTAGTTTGGTCCGGAATTTCAGTGGTTACCAAGATTTCAAACATATACGATCAAGGAAACCAATAACTTATTAAATTTTATCCTGGTACTAATAAAACCTTACGACAACTCCCTGTGTTATTAGTTCTTTGAAGAGTGTTTCCAATTATCGAGAAAAATGTCATCTCCAAAGTTAATTTTCGAAAGCTGCACAGTGGCCTGACGGCAGCCTCCATGCTGGACAATCCTGGAAAATGCTAGTCTTCAAATCTGTCTCAATTTGGTTGTTTGATCTGCATTTTTTTTTCATTGAAAAGCTAATTGAAAAGCATCTGTAAGTCCATATTCATACGAGATGAATGTGGCACCTTGCCCGTTCAACATAAAATGTCAAATAAAAACACCTTTAGCCGTCTAAATTTCCAGTTTTACTTTATTTGCGCAACCAGTTTCAACGCTACAATACGCCATCTTCAGACTCCCTGACTGACGTTTGGGAAAAATCCCACCTCTGGTCCGGTCAAAATATGGACAAGCATTCAATTACTGGAAACTGTAGATTTCCTCTTAACACAGCGATCCCATCGATCATCACTTGCCCACTGGTGTTAAGCGGGAATCTACGGATACCAGTCACCGAATGTTGGTGTCGCTATTTTGACTGGGCCAGTGTTGGCATTCTTCCCGCTGGTCGTTAAAGGGGCCTGAAGATGGGGTAATGTAGCGCTGAAACTGGTTGCACAAATACAGTAAAACTGCAAATTTAGAGGGCTGAAGGTGCTTTAATCTGAAATTTTAATTAAAAAGCCACCCGGAAGGGTGTAGAATACTCACGTCACGTGCTGTTCCACTTGTAACAGCGGTAGTAAAGGACCGTATCTGCCGAGATAGCGGCTCCTGCCTGGTCTGGCAGCTGTGGTTAGCAAAGCATCAGATAGGCGCCCTCCTTGATCCTCCGCAGGACTGGGCCACGCTGGGCGGCGCCTGTACTTTATCGACTGGGATCCCGGCCGCAGGAGGAGAGTAGGAGAGAGAGGAGGAAAGGGTGTGCCGGCGCCGGCACTGTGCCAGTTACGTGTCCGCATTACGGGCGTCGCTGATTACCTCGGCGGCCGCGCCGCCGCCTTCGCCGGCGGTCCTCGGCCCGGACCGGAGTGGTCCATCCGGCCCCATCGTCCACGGCCCGCTGCGCCGTGATCGAGCGCCCATTAGCACTCCTGGGCGCCGCAAATCAGAGCTAGCGCCGCGCCGCGGCCGCCGGATTAATTAGAGGGGAGACGACGCAACGGGTAATAGTGTGTGGCGCTCGGTACCCAAGGAGCAGGTAGGTGACGCGCGAGCGGACAATAGGCTACTACGATTGGCCAGTGACCTGCTTGTGGCACACTTCCAAAATTTTACTAACGTGACAAGTCTTGCGATAGCTACATGGACAAATACAGATGACGGTAGTGTCGCGTACTAAGGACAGTGTATTGGCGAAGCTGTCATTTGTACTCGGAAGATTCGTGTCTGGATTTAACAGGCTCTGAACGCGGAATGGTAGCTGGAGGTAGACGAATTGGAAATTCCATTTCGGAAATCGATAGGGAATTTAGTATTCCGAGATCAACAGTGCCAAAAGTGTGCCGAGAATACGGAATTTCATGCATTACCTCTCACCACCGACAACCCAGTGGCCGAAGGCCTCACTTAACGCCAGAGAGCAGCGGCGCTAGCGTAGAAATGTCAGTGCGAGTAGACAAGCAACACAGGATGAAATAACCGCACAAACCAGTGTGGGATGAACGACGAACGTAACCGTTAGGACATTGCGGCGAAATTTGGCGTTAAGGGCTATGGCAGCCGACGAGCGACGCGACTGCCTTTGGCAACAGAGCAACATCGCCTGCAGCACTACTCCTGGGCTCGTGACAATACCAGTTGGACTCTATACGACTGGAGAACCATGGCCTGGTTGCATGAATCCCGATTTCAATTGAAAAGAGCTGATGGTAGGGTTCGAGTGAGGCACAGACCACAGAAAACCATGGTCCGCCGGCCGGTGTGGCCGAGTGGTTCTAGGCGCTTCATTCTGGAACCGCGCGATCTCTACGGTCTCAGGTTCGAATCCTGCCTCGGGGATGGATCAGTGTGATGTCCTTAGGTTAGTTAGGTTTATGTAGTTCTGTTCTAGGGGACTCATGACCTCAGATGTTAAGTCCCATAGTGCTCAGAGCCATTTTAACCATTTGAAGCCATGGACCAAGGCTGTCAAGAACGCACTGTGCAAGATGGTGGCCTCTCCATAATGGTGTGGGCTGTGTACAGAGAATGGACCTGGTCCAAGTGAACCGATCATTGACTGGAAATGGTTATGTTCGGCTACTTGAAGACCATTTGTAGCCATTCATCGGCTTCATTCTGACAGTTCGAGCGAGTGCTTTGGCAGCTCATCGAGCATTCATGGGATGTAATCGAGAGGTCAGTTGGTACACGAAATGCGGCACTGGCAACACTTTCGCTGTTAAGGACGGCTATAGAGCCAGCTTGGTTCAATATTTCAGCACAGGTCTTCAAACGACTTGTTCAGTCTACGTCACGTCGAGTTGCTGCAGTACGGGGGCCAAAGGAAGTCACACACGCCATTAAGAGGTGCATGGCGGAGGTTACCTTGTACCACTAGTAGCCTTTTCCTCCACTGTTCTACTCACAAATGGAGTGAGGGAAAGTAGATCTTTATGCCTCAGTACGAGTCCTAATTTTCTTACATTTTCTTCGTCCTCCTTTCGCGAAATTTACGTTGGTGGTATTAGAATCGTTCTACAGTCAGCCTCAAAGCACTCCGTCTTCTGGCCGCAAGTGGGTCATCGGCACCATCCGACCGCCGTGTCCACCTCAGGTTGAGTATGCTGATAGGAGGGGCGTGTGGTCAGCACAACGCTCTCCCGATCGGTATGATGGTTTTCTTTGACCAGTGCCGCTACTATTCGGTCGAGTAGCTCCTCAATTAGCATCACGAGGCTGAGTGCATCCCGAAAAATAGCAACAGCGCATGGTGGCTGGATGGTCACTCATCCAAGTGCCGGCCACGCCCGACAGCGCGTAACTTCGGTGATCTCACGGGAACCGGTGTATCCACTGCGGCAAGGCCGTTGCCCCGGCCTCAAAGGCCAAGTATCTAAATTTTCTCGATACTACATAGCGAAACGAACACCGCCTCCCCTGTGGGAATTTAAATTGAAATTTAAGAAGCATCTCTACGATACTTGCGTGCTGATAAGAAGTCTAGGAACACGCCTCTGAATTCCTCCGATGTCTTCCTTAACATCACTTGCTGGGAATCTCAAACACTCAGATACAATACTACTGAAGAATGGATCACACCAGCGTTCTGTATTCTGTCTCCTTTGTACACTGACGCGACAAAAGCCATGAGATACCTCCAAATAAGGTGCCGGACCTCCTTTTGCCTGGCGTATTGCATCTACTTGGTGTGGCGTGGACTGAACAAGTCCTGGGAAGTCCCCTGCAGAAATATTGAGACTTACTGCCTCTACGACAGTACATCATTACAAAAGTGCACGATTTTGTACACGAACTGAGCTGTCGATGGTGGCACCTAAATGTTAAGTGGTTGGCCATATCATTTACTCGAACTATCTGCAATTTTATCCAAACGAGTCGCGAAAAATTGTGCCCCAGTAACATGGAGCACTTTGGCTCATAAAAATTTCCACGTCTGCAAAAAGTTTCCAAGTAGCCGAACATAAAAATTTCCACTCAATTATCGGTTCTGTCTGACAAGAGGTCCCAGTCTATTCAATGTAAACACATCACAGCCTTTTACAGTGCCTTGTTTACAACTTAGGTTCTTCGCTTGCAGTGTCTGCTTCACGCTCAAACCCTACCCTTAGCGCTTACCAACTGAAATCGGGACTCATCTGACCACGTCATTATATTCCAATCGTTTAGGCTCCAACCAATGTGGTCAAGAGCACAGGAGAGGAGTTACAGGTGATGTCATACTGTTAGCAGACGCACTCGCTTCGGTCGTCCGGTGTAGTATCCCTTAAGGTCAAATTCCTCCCGTATTACCAGACCGGATACTTCGTTGTGGGTCCTACATTGATTTCTGCTGTTATTTCAAGCACTGCTGCCTTTTTTTTTTTTTTTTTTTTTTTTTTGACACTAACAACTCTGCCCAAACGCCGTTGTACTAGGTCGTTAAGTGAAGGTCGTGGGCCACTGCGTTTTCCGTGGTCAGAGGCAATGCCTGAAATATTGTAGTCTTGACACGCATTTTTGAATGTGGATGTCGAAATAAACAAATCCCCAACAACTTCCGAAATGGAATACCCCATGCGTCTAGCTTCAATTACCTTTCCGCGTTCAAAGTCTGTTAATTGCCGTCGTGTGGTCATAATCACGACGGAAACCTTTCTACACGGATGATTATCTGGGTAGAAATTACAGCTCCGCCCATACGCTGCCCGTTTATACCATGTGCACGAGATACTAGCGCCACCTGTACAAGTGCATATCGCTACCCCACGGCTATAGGCATCTCACCGTCAGTGCGGATGAGCTACACATTTCTAACACTTCCCCAATGAACCGTAGTCGATCATTCACCTCTCCTACTACGTTCCTTACACGCTCGTTCCATTTCCCATCGCTCTGCAACATTACGCCCGGACAAATTAATTGACATGACTGTTTCAAGAAGCACGCTAAGTAATTTTGTATTCGAATATCACGGGACTTTTATCGCTACTCATCTGCATTAAATTACAGTTTTCCACATTTAGAACAAGGTGACATTCATCAACTAGAAATTCCTACTGTCACTGTACGACGTCACCTTCCCGTACTCGACAGCGTCATAATACACACCTGCAGACTGTTTCTTACACTGTCAAATGTATACAGAGGATAAGAGTGGTCTTATGCACTTCCCTGGGGCGTTTCTGACAATACTTCCTGTCAAGGGCAACGTATTGATTTCTAAAGCTTCAGAAGTCATCGAAGGAGGTGTATGGTTGTAAGGGGTCAATGAAACTCATATTTCCAAAAATATTCAACTGGGGCCTAACTCAGAACTTGTTGCCGCTTACTCTTTTTCATTCATATGCTACACATTCTACGATGCACCTTATTTGTGGTTTCCATTGCCATCTGCATCGTCACGCCATTGGTCAATGTTGATTCTTCCGCCTTTCCGTGCAGTTTCCCACTTCAGAGTAGAGGAGGGTGCCATGTCACCTAAGAATGTCGAAAGCAATGAGGGATAGCGTAAATAGGATTAGCCATAAAATTAAAAATTGGTGACAACGAAGTAGACGACGTTACAAAAGTCTGCAACATTGATAGCAAAATACTAATAATGTGTAGAGCTAAACAGTACAGCTAAATAGAGCATTTGTGGCCGAAAGAAGTCTTCTAGACGCTCATTTGACGAAAAAGCTTCTGCGAATGTAGGCCTACATCTAGGCCACATCATTGTGTAATAGTGAATTATGAACTCTATTAAAACTGGAAGAAAGGTAATCGATGTGTTTCAGATGCTATATGTTGCTTTTTGTTGACTGATGAGATAAGGAATGAATATGTTCTCCGCAGAATTGGCGAAGAAAGGAACGTATGGAAAACAGGATGACAGTACACGTGTTAAGATAGCGTGGAATAATCTCCATTGTAAAAACAATGAGAGTCTGCGAAGTTCCGAAGGTAGGAAACAAGACACTGACAGAATTGGAGGTATGAGGACGGATCATTAGTCGTGCTTGGGTGGCTCAGTTTGTAGAACAGTTGGCCACGGTAGGCAAAGGTCCCAAGTTCGAGTCTCGGTCTGGCACACAGTTTTAACCTGTCGGGATGTTTCATATCAGCGCATAGTCCGCTGCAGCGTGTAAATCTCCATCTAGAATCTCGATTGTATTAGAGAGAGCTGGGTAAGTGAAAACTGTAGGAGAAGATCGAGACTGGAATATATCCAACAAATAATTGTGGATGCAGGGTTAAAGCTCTACTGTGTTACCTTGGGTGGAGATGTTGGCAAAAGAGCCGTATCAAACAAGTCAGAGGACTAATAACTGGAAACTCTGCTTACTGTGCATTCGGGTTTACAAGGGCACTCTTCACGACGGGTGTAGTCTATACAACATGCCAGTCGCATATCTGAGAGAGATTGGTGGCCAAAAACTAACAGATATTAAAAAGGAGCCGTGAGACATCTGGGGTGAAAGTTGAGTAACAGACAAAGAGACAGTTACCTGGTGTAAGAAAGATAAGAGGCAGATCCAAGTTTCAAGACACCATTTGCAGATGACTTTTGCCATATACCTTAGAGACCATCCTAAATAAAACATAGAGGCAAACGGCATAGAACGGTGTGTCCTATAAGAGACGCTAAACACAAAAGAGAGCGATTCAAGAGCGTCTCTGCAGGTAGGGCTAGAGGTGAGAGTCAGTCACATGGCCCTTTTTCCATGCCTAGTGCTTAGTTCTTCGAAGCATACTGGGATATGCCGCGTCTAGGTAGAGCTCTGTACTGCCATTGGTCTTTAGCCCATCAGAACATTGCCACTGTACGTTGGTCCATCAATTTAGCATTCACAGAGCGGACGTGTACTGCGATAATAGGATGCGTGCTGAATAAAAAATCTTAACGGGATAGAAATGCAAGGCTACTATAAAATAGTCAATCCTTTTCTGCTCTGCGTATTTTCCGAAGTATCTCATATACAAATATGACTGTTGCATGATTAGAATAGTAGACTCTCCAGGTTTGCTACTGGCACACTACAAATGCTCTATGAGTGTCCCTCTGGTCACACGACATATGTCCAAACTGCAGTCATGGTGATTCCCTAACTTTTCTCGTAACTTCCTGTCAATGCTCATTACAGCAGCGTTGATGCGTTCTCTGAGTTGTTCCGGTGTTCTTGGCAGTGAGAGTACGTAAACACAGTCCTTAATGTACTCCCAAAGGAAAAACTAGCAAGACAGTAAGTCAGGCGACGTAGGGGCCAAAATAATAGAGCCACACCACCTTCACAATTACGCCCAATCCAGCGATGTGGAAGTAGGCCGTTTAGGTAGCGACAAACATCGATAGTTCAGTGAGGGAAGGACCCATCTTGTGGGAAGATAAAATCCTCGGAATCTGCACTCGGTCGTGAAAACAACTACAATTGTAACACATCAAGCTGAGGTAACTATCACAGTCCTCTTCCAGACGAAAAGCAGCCCATACTATACAGTTTCGTCTCTGACGTTGTAAAGAAAACATTAATCTCCGGCGAATCTCGTCCAAGCAACCGAATTTAATGGGGACGTTCACATTTTGACCATTAACGTTTCTTGAAAAACGGAAGGTTGCTTCATTTCTGAATGTCAGCTGGAGATTATATGTTCATTCTCGACTGGTTCCTACATTGTAACGCAAAATTGATGTCGCCAGCCACAGTCTTCTCTTGGGTTGCGCGGACCGTTGATATTTTTCAAGTGCATACTAAAGTTTACCTCATACTCTCCACGGTTTCATCTCCCACACTTGATCGACTGGTACGTTTCTGTTTACAGAAGCAACCTCTTCCATAAACTGTCGATACCGACGCACAACGACCTGTTTACATTGCACTTCCTCTCCGGAAATATCTCGCATTTTTCACACATAAAAACTCTTTCTTTTTGCTTTCACGCTACTTAGTCAAGTCACTGCAATCGTAACGCCAACTGGTGGTCACAATGCAGACTCGGTGAGTCTATGATTGTATGCATGCATCAGTCATATTTTTACATGTAACACTTCGAAAAATGTAGAAATTTTAAGGGGAATGGATGATTAACATTAGCCATGCATACGAGATTTTTTTTTTTTTTTGCTGAACGAGGAGACAACTATTAATCAAGAAAAACGACACACAGAAGTAATCGAGTAATACCTACAAAACAAAGAACTAAAACACTTAGCTTAGAGCGAGTGAGTGAGTGAGTGAGTGAGTGAGTGAGTGAGAGAGAGAGAGAGAGAGAGAGAGAGAGAAGAGAGAGAGATATTGTCTAATGACGGTATATGGCAACAGTACGGTGCCGGAAACCTTAGCTATGACGTACAGGCGTCAGTGGTCCGGAGGCGATGGCAATTACGAGTTGCTTTCCTGTTTCCTGGATGATGTTATTGTCGCAACTAGAGAGCAAGTAGGTCAATATCTGTTTCTCCCACTAATCGGCAACCTTTTAAATTCTTTGATGTCAGTAGCACTCAGGTAACCGGTCTCACCGTGTCACCTGTATAGTACTACTGTTTGTCTGGAGAGTGACTCTATCAGCCATCGAAAATGCGTCATGACAGAAGAAGAACTCGGGTGCCGGAGAGGCATAACTCATGCTGTGGCGGTTATTTGAAACCTCGGCTTCCGAAAAAAGCAATCGATTACCAAGAGGGCTTTACTTTTCGTAGCCGATCTGACGGTGCTCATTATCACAGTTTTGAGCAGACTGCTTGGTTACGTTCGGTTGCCACACAATTAGTTCTAGTAACCGTTTCTCTGTTGCGCTTTTATGTATTCACGTGCGAGGGGCCGTTCAAAGGGCCACTTCACAAAGGGAAAAGCCACCTTGGTGACATCTGGTATCTTCTAAATTAACTGCTAACACGACTAGCAAAATATTAGAGGCACTAACTCTATGCCGGGTGTCATTACTGGCTATCTACCACCTCTCGCCTGACCTATCAATATGGAAGAAATTAAGAATCAAGTCAGAATTACTCGTATAGTAATACTACTGCAAGCGTCAAAGGATTCTCAGCCTATAATTAACTTTTGGAAAAGACATTATTACGACGTGGCAACAGTAGTTTTCCACCCTGAGAAGTGTGACATCCCAGTTCCTGTGAGAAGGACTCGTCTCCTTTCTCTTCCAACGTTTCTGATGCCCTATGGGACATTAAGCTTTCATCTCCCTTCGGTTTCCATGTTTAAACCACCGGAAATGGAAAGTGTTTTGCCGTGAACATATTGATGGAACATAACCAAACCGAGGGATTGAGATACTCTTGTAAAATAAGGACTATTTCTTTCTAACCGTCTTACAATGTTTAAGCAATGAACGATATTTATATTCCATAATGTTGCCCCGACTGTCACTGTAACTTTGCAGTAAAAGTGAAGTAATCCTAAACATCTCAGCCACTAACTCAGATCTGGGTGAATCTTGCCTTATTCGATTTCAATATGGAGATATGCATCCATAACAAATTTAAAAGTTTACGTCCCATTTTTCCATTTTATGCCACATCAAGGGGGAAGAAGGGGGGATTCAGTTAGTTATACAGAAGTACCCTGCACCCAACCTGTCAGATAGCTTTCGCAGTATGGCTCTGAGCACTATGGGACTTATCATCTGAGATCATCAGTCCCCTAGAACTAAGATCTACGTATACCTAACTAACCTAAGGACATCACACACATTCATGCCCGAGGCAGGATTCGAATCTGCGACCGTAGCGGTCGCCCGGTTCCAGACTGAAGCGCCTAGAACCGTTCGGCCACCCCGGCCGGCTTCGCAGTATCGATGTAGGTACTAATTACAATGTATCTGTTACCCAAACAATGTGAAATTTTGAGTGTACATGATCCACAATACGTGGACTGTAGACCAGAATATCTTAAATTCTTAAGTAAAACCGTCAAGACACGAAAAAATTTTTACTTACATTTTTGTATTTTATTTAGTGAAAACGTAGTTGACCACTACATTAAATATCATGCAAACACACTCTCCATGGGCTATTTTTCTTTTTATTTCCCTTTTCTTTAGAGTGATCCCTCAAGTGTGGGATATCACTTGCGAAAGTAAAGTTAATGGTGATTTTATTCCTTTGCTCTTTTCGTAACAATTAAAGGTAACCCTGATGGGACTATTTAAATGATTGAGAATGTAGACAGAAGCTACTGTACTAAAACATTTATTTTTTCAAAACAGACATAAATTATGCTAAATAAGTTATTGATTGAATATCATAAAAAACTAACAGGCGATTTAAGACTATACTGCACAAGGAGCCTGGGTGGCAGAGACATTGGCTCTGAGCACTGTGGGGAGCTTACAGATCACAGCTGGACACATGGCATCCTGGTCAGGCCGCAGTAAGCCCTCAGGTACTGGCGTGACATCGTAGCATTTAATGTGCAAACCACCCCATGCGTAGAAATCCATTCAGCGTTAGTGGGACATGGGGTAGCCCTAATCTTTCCATTCACCTCTGCATCTGAACGCGCAACTGCCAGCGCGAGACATCGGATTAGCTCGCCTTTTGTCGACAGGACACATCACTCTCCGCACCCCGAGGCGTCCGAGCGGTTCTAGGCGCTACAGTCTGTAACCGCGGGACCGCTACGGTCGCAGGTTCGAATCCTGCCTCGGGTATGGATGTGTGTGATGACCTTAGGTTAGTTAGGTTTAAGTAGTTCTAAGTTCTAGGGGACTGATGACCTCAGAAGTTACGTCCCATAGTGCTCAGAGCCATTTTTTGAACTCTCCGCACCCCACTCAGTCGGTTAGGCTCAGCGCGCATATCAACTGTGGTGCCACGTGACTCGCTTGTCCCTTAATTAGCAATCTGGCGGGTCATTGGCAACTAGCGGGTTAATGCAGGATGTGGTGTCATCGCACTGTCTGTGCACACTTCAGAGGTAGACGACCGGGCTGCATGATGTAGGCGCATCAGCTGGCAACGGCCGTTTTAGTCGCTGTGGATCGTCCAGTCCAGCTCACCTGGGCTCCCACATCTGACTCATTACCGCTCCCCGCTGCACTCACCCCTCGCTGGCTGACGTGGGCCGTGATCTCCAGTTTGCCATGTTGATTCTGGAGTCTGTGCAATCCTCAAGTGTGGTCAGGTGCGATATTCTCTGACAAATGTCATTACATCGATATCATCAATTTACAGAAAAAAATTACGTAAACAATATTTTGTAATATTACTAAGGACGCACTACCAAAAAGATAAATTTAATGGCTGCAGAGCCCTTTTAATGTTGTATGGACTTACATTATGTGGTTTTGAGGTGTCTTTGTTTGTATGTACACGTGTTTTTGTTAGTTTTCTGTTAATTTTTCTCCTCTCATGCACCCTACTTTTACGCTGGCACTACCTCTATACATCCACCAAACGTGCAGACTTCTCCCAATACTAAATACTAACTTAATGTACTGCCGTATGACTTTGCTAATACTACCAAAGCGAAATTTCATGCATTTTATTCCTTCTATACTTCTCTTTTATATTTCGATGTCCGGCAGTGTTGTCTGCTGATGCTGAAGTGGTCAGCAAGGGCGTCTACTCACTAAAAAACTGGCTCTGAGCACTGTGGGACTTAACATCTGTGGTCATCAGTCCCCTAGAACTTAGAACTACTTAAACCTAACCAACCTAAGGACATCACACACATCCATGCCCGAGGCAGGATTCGATCCTGCCACCGTAGCCGTCGCGCGGTTCCAAACTGAAGCGCCTAGAACTACTCACTCTGGTGCTGGTTATTAGCCTGAAGTCTTCGTAATGGCATTTTATGATTGTGTACATGTAATTTTACATAATACAAGGTTGCCTCCTGTCTCCTCTGTCACTATCACTGCTGCTTAAATGAAACACAGGCGTACTGCATTACATATATATAATATAATTCTCATACATGGTCCATCATATCGTTTTGCTTCCTATTTCGAGGTCGGGTGTTTGCAACTCTACCGTGACTGGTTCTCGCCCGTGCTAATGCCCATACACAATATTCGCCAATGACGCTCACATGGTGCTGGCAAAATTCCACCATGAGACACGCTACACTGCATAATGGGCGATGGCTGGTAACACACCCAAGTCTTGGTATTAACAAGCACCTAAAGCGTGGACCTCTTATAACATATGAAACAAATCCGAAAATCGAGACTTACATGCTCTATGGCACGATTTACCGTGAGAATCATAAAGAGACGTATATACGTCCCTTGGGCAGTGTACAAGAAACCACGGAAAGTAAACAGAAACGATTTCAGTGACCATGGTGACACTTGTAAAGGCTCTTCTACGAGAATGTTACGACTGAGTCCGATGCTCCATTCTGGTCAAATTACGACAGATCTCTTTGCTTTCCTGGGAGCGGAAATCGGACAACAGTTGTGAGGTGCAAAGAAATAATAGCATATTTCAGTTATTTGGAGTACTCAGTATTGCAACGTGCCTGGTTTGGTATGCTACAAAAAGTGTCCCTTCTTGATGAAATATAGCTTGTTATGGAATTTTGGTTCAATCTGCCACTTGGCAGTGAGTGTTGGCGTGAAGATGTCACAAATACGCAACTCATTTGACCACGTCCAACAAGGACTCATGCTGAAATCTAACGGAAATGACAAACAAGCAAAATGCACCGAAGCAGAACTAATGGAAAATCATCCTAAGCAACCCAATATCAACATTAAATTACGCTAAACCGTTCATCCATGCAGATTATTTACATACTGCACCTTCTCTTGCCGTTGCAGTTCTCTTGACTCTTCGTACTGTAGCGGGTTAATATCACTCGTTCCGATAGTTGCTGCGTCTTTGTTTTGAGCTGAGTCGGCAGCGGCTGTGTATTAATACCTGTTGAATTTTCTCTGTATGGTCCTTGCGACGAGTTAGGTGGCCTCAATTCAGCATACTCGCTACATTCGTCATTCCATTGACCTACACCACTGTATGTGCTCCTGGTGGCCATGATTCGAGTTCTGTTGCTCTCTCCATTTTCCGTTTAGTTGATAGTTGTTATTGCTGTTACGATTATAATTTCTTCGTCTTCTTCTATTTTCCCATGATGGCTGGTTATTACCAAAGATATTTGAATTTTTGATTTAGATTCGATTGATGTTTTCCTGCATTTTATCCATCGTCATTCGTCTCTGGCAAACTGGCAAGTTACAGTCATTATTTCTACTTCTTTCCCACGAGTGGTGAAATTCAACAACGTACTCGAGTTCGCACAGTGCACTATTGAAATTTTCGATTGAATCGCAGCATCTACTGATGAGCAGTTGCTGGTAATGTTAAGGTAATTTAATGTAGCAATGCCTTATAATTTCCTTTGGACTGTACGGTTGATCCAAGAAACGGTTCTTCTTGACCCGTGATTCGAAGAATTTGACATGACTGCGGAATCCTGATGCTTTCTAAGTCCCTTCCTATAATGATCCTAACAAGACCTGAAAATTCTGGATGGTCAAGAAAAGTTTGTGGTCGAAAAGTTCGATGAATCCGACATACGCCCGCATCTCGTGGTCGTGCGGTAGCGATCTCGCTTCCCACGCCCGGGTTCCCGGGTTCGATTTCCGGCGGGGTCAGGGATTTTCTCTGCCTCGTGATGGCTGGGTGTTGTGTGCTGTCCTTAGGTTAGTTAGGTTTAAGTAGTTCTAAGTTCTAGGGGACTCATGACCAAAGATGTTAAGTCCCATAGTGCTCAGAGCCATTTGAACCAGCCAATCCGACATACGAATTCTCCCTCTCGTCTGCAGCGCGTGTTTCCATGTATGCGAGCCCAAACGATCCTCGTGCAGTGTTATGTTATCCCCTCGTGTTGCCAGATTCATGTAATAACATACGATTATCTGACCTCTGTAGACGTGTACAATTGTTTTCCGGCTCGGTCTCTGACATGCTGCGTATTACCGGCAGAGCGTGTTCTATCACGCGTTTCACTGTCGCAGGAGCATATTCCTGCTGCATTTGCACATGTGCAGGATGTGTGTTCCCATACAGTGGTTCGGAGGTTTGCAAAACATTTTCTTCACTTCTGTGATGCTCTCTAGGGCGCTCTACCGGACGAGATTGTCTTTGCAATTTTGCGACCCCCTCATGTGCTTGCTGAACGTCCAAGCGACACAGCCTACACCCCATCTTGACACAATCGCATAGTCCGCAGCTCGTGGTCGTGCGGTAGCGTTCTCGCTTCCCATGCGCGGGTTCCCGGGTTCGATTCCCGGCGGGGTCAGGGATTTTCTCTGCCTCGTGATGACTGGGTGTTGCGTGATGTCCTTAGGTTAGTTAGGTTTAAGTAGTTCTAAGTTGTAGGGGACTGATGACCGTAGATGTTAGGTCCCATAGTGCTCAGAGCCATTTGAACCATTTTAGACAATCGCATGGCTTTAGAAGCGCTAAATCTAATCTCATGTCAAATCAGGGCAAGAGTTATGAAACCTGAGTCAGTCGGCTCGCAGCCGTGCTAGCGTGCGGAGCTGCTCCGCGCGCCGTCCGACGCTCCGCTCTCGGCGGTGTTTACTTCCGCGTCGCGGTGTTTGTGTCTGTTGAGTCCAGTACTAACGTACACCATGGTGCACTCGTACCGCCGTGCAACGATCAAAGTAACGTTTCAGGCCGAACATCCACGACCCAGAGCTTTCGAAGTTGAACAGTTCATACGCGAGGATCTACGTTTGAACCCCCAGGACGTAATCGGCATACATTTTTCCATCACTGGAAGTGTTGTCTACATCAAGATGTCGACGGAGGAAATTTACAATGACATAATTCACCGTCATGCCAACGGACTGAAATTTAAACACTCTGATGGACATATGGGTGTTGTGACAGTCGCCCATGCTGGATTCGGTCTCCGGACATTGCGGGTGTTTGAGCTTCCGTTCGAGGTGCCTCAGGATGTGGTCATTGCCGCTTTCCAACAATATGGCACAGTCTTCGGTCACATCGCGGAGAAGTGGCAAACATTTACGACCTACCCCGTATTAAATGGCGTCCGGCAAATAAAAATTGAGCTGACGAAACATGTCCCATCGTACCTGCTGATTGGCGGTGTGAGGGCCATCGTCATGTATGATGCACAGCCACGAACGTGCGCAGGATGTGGCCAGGAGGGACATGTCAGTTCCTAATGCTTACACCGCCGTTTAATTCAGACGCCGTTACGTGATGAGACCCAGGCTTCGACGGTCACGTCCTTACCCATCACCTCCGCCAAGGTTGCACAGGACCCCGTCGTACCAATCTCGATTGCGCCAGCAGCATCGTCAACGCCGCCCGCCGCAGCACAACGCGCCGAGGACACAAGCACGGTGTCGCCTCCAGTGCTCGCTTCAGGACCATCCGGTTTGCAGACCGAAACCGATGTTCCTGTTGGAACCATGGACGTCGACCTGGGTGTCGTGCCAACGTCTGCCTTTGTCCAGACGGGTTCGGCGTCAGACGACGGGCGACCACATTCTGATTCAGAAGGCCACATCAGAAAACAGCGGTCTCCTCGCAAACACAGGAAACGACGACGAACGTCTTCCGATGACGCCCTTTCTCAGACGGCCCCACGAGATGTCGACCTGATGTCTGACGGTGATCTCCCACATTGCGTCCAGTCACGCGATGTGGCAGCAACAGGCGCCCCTCCTGTGACGCCTACTCTCCCAGCCAGGGACGTGTCCTCGCCGTTGTCAACGAATGATGACGGCGGTCCCCCTGCCACTCATGTTGCGGAATCCACAACACCCGTTCCGGAAGTACGTGACCGTCACATGTCCACGTCGTCAGCTTCCTGGGCCGATGACGTTGAAGAAGAAGTGGAACAGACTGCCAGCGTGTCTGCACAGGAGTCCATCTCGGCGACACTGGGGCTGGCGCCCCGCCAGTAATTATCACCACGGCGGGACCACCGGCGGGTCTCCACCTGCCGACTACTTCTACCGCACGTTCTGCAAATACTGAGAATGGCCGTACACAGCAATATCGTATCGCCACGATGAATCTTGCCACCATTCGTGCCCCCCATAAACTGGCCATGTTCAGAGACACTATTTACTCTGCGGATGTGGATATAGCACTCTTACAAGAGGTATTTGTGGCTGACTTCCTAGTTCCCACCGGATACAACGCTCATGTTTCCCCCGCATCCGATACCGGTAGCGGCGCCGCCATCCTGCTACGCGACGGACTCCCTGCAGAGGACGTCATCTACCTCCCCACTGCGCGAGGTATGGCCCTCACACTGTTCGGCGTGCGTATTATTAATATCTACGCTCCGTCCGGCACTGGCCGCCGTCATGACCGACAAACTTTTTTTTCCGAAAGCGTCACACCCCTCTTCACCGGTCCGCAGGACGATTTGGTACTCGGTGGGGATTTTAACTCGACACAAGAGCCCGCGGACCAACTCCCGCGACATTCCCCTTGTGCATCTCTCTCAGTGGTAATCGACCGTCTCCGACTTGTTGACACATGGAAGAAGCTCCGCGGAATTCAACCGGGTTATACATTCTACACCTCTCACTCGTCAAGCCGCATAGATCGCATCTACGTTACCCGCTCCCTTGCTGATGGCACACGTCATGCGGAAGTCTGGCCCTTGGCCTTTTCAGACCATGATGCATACCTCTGTGACGTCACTCTCGCCCGACAGCAAGTGTGGCATAGTCGTGGTCTGTGGAAACTCAACGTCGCTCACCTGACCTCCTCAGACTGTCGCCGTATGGTCGAAGAAGCGTGGGCACGCTGCCACCATCGTCGAGAAGCCTATGACTCCACCTTATCATGGTGGCTCTCCTGTGCAAAGCCGACCCTCAGGAAGACTCTGATGAGTTATGGGAAGGAATTAAAGGCGTGGCAAACTAATACCCTGCACTTCTACTACACCATTCTACGTGACTGTACGACGATGCCTTTCTCGCCAGCCCGGCAGTCGATGGTCCATCGCACGAAGGCGCAGATCTCCTTGATCATGCGGCGTAACTTGGAAGGCACTGTAGTCCGTTCTCGAGCTTCTAATCGAATCCCTCAAGAACGTCCGTCGATGTACCACCTCCTTCAGGAAAGACAACGACGACGACGAGCTCTGATCCAAGTCCTCACTGATGTGGAAGGGCGCCGGCACGACACCCAACAAAGCATCGGTCGTGCTCTCCGTGCTCATTTTGCCGGGCTATACGCAGCCGTACCGCATTCTGCAGCACTGATCACAGAAGTCGCTCAGCTTACTACGAACACTCTTCCAGAGGATGCAGTGCATGACCTCCAAGACGACGTAACCACCGATGAAGTGCTAGACGCTATCAAGGCGGGTTCCGATAACAGATCTCCTGGACCTGACGGTATACCCATCGAATTTTATAAAAGTTTTCACTATTTGTTGGCTTCCACGTGGACGGCAATCGCACAAGAGCTGATGTCACCGATGACAGTGGTCCCGAGCGCCTTTCTAGAAGGAATTATTATCCCCGTACATAAACCGCGCGGGTTATCGAGGGTCCAGGACTATCGACCAATTACTTTGCTCAACAGCGACATGAAAATATGTACACGGCTACTGGCATCGCGACTCAAGAAGGTCGCACGTTATGTCACATCCTGCGACCAGACTTCCCTAGGAGGCGACAACAACATCCGTACGGCCCTTTGCCGTTACAGAGACATGATAGCATTAGCGCATCATCAGCGTCTCCCTGGCGCCTTGGCTTCACTGGACTTCAGCCAGGCTTTCGACCGTGTTGACCACTGCTATTTACGGACAGTTCTTCAGCATATGGGTTTTCCTGGCGGTATTGTCACAGCGGTTATGCGCCTGTTGAGTAGTGCAACCTCTAAAATCATGTACAATGGTCGTCTTACACCGTCCCTGGTCATCGCACGATCTGTACGACAAGGATGCCCTCTTTCCACGATTTTGTATGCTTTCGCCTTGGAACCCCTGCTCCAGGGCATGCGCCAACGTTTGGAAGGCATGGCTGTGCAAGGCCACCGTTTTTGTTGTACAGCCTACGCAGACGACATAGTACTATATCTGCGCAGTGAAGATGAAGTACGAGCAGCACTGACATGGGTGGCGACTTACGGCGAAGCGTCGGGGAGCTGCCTCAACGTGTCAAAATCCAAGGTCCTGCTCATTGGTGAGGGCTTGCCGGAGAGATGCTCTGCCCCCCTTAGTGTCGCCGCCACCATACGGTGTCTTGGACTTGATTTCACAGCAGACCTGCGCCGCTCAGCGACAATCAATGGTAGACGCTTGCTACAGACAATCAGAGCAACTCTCGCAGATCACCGGCTACGAGCTCTCGACGTTATCCAACGCGCGCAATACTTGAACATGTATCATGCTTTCCGTATACCACACGTGGCTCAAGTACTACCAGTCCCAAATCTCCTGGCGCGACGACTGTTGATGGCTTTCGGCTCCTTCGTCAGCTCGGGGATGTTATTCAAGGTGCAGTATGAATCCCTTGCACTGCCACGAGATCGTGGCGGGGTGGGACTCATCCACGTGCCGACTCGTGTCAAGGCACTATACGTCAGCTCCCAACTAAAACTTTGGTATCGTTGCCCACAGAGCCTTACTAGCCTCCTGCTTCACAACTTTGCACCGGCCTCCTTGTCCGCCCCAGTACTGGTATCGACCATTCCAACACCCTTTTATTACATCCAACGATTTTTCCTGGAGTTCAGTTATATCTACCAGTCCTTACCACTTACCCGTTTGTACCTCACGAAAACAGTCTCCGAATTGTTACAACAGTGCCGCCCGTCCAACCCCATCGAACGTAAGTATCCACAGTACGTGTGGCGACACATATGGAAGGCGATCCATGCGCGTTTTCTTGAATCAGACGTTCAATCAGCGTGGTACATCACCGTGAATGGCAAACAAGTTAACCGAGATCGTCTGCACCGCATCCATCTCGCCGATTCATCCCTCTGCACCCACTGTGGGGTGGATGACACGGATGTCCACCGGTTCCACTGTGGCACAGCGCTAGACGTCTGGACACTTGAGCGGCGAATTTTGGCGTTTCTTACTCGCCAGACACCGGCTCAGATCGACGTCCACATGCTTTTGTACCCCGATAAGACTTTCTACCCCTCCGCCAAAACTAACTCTGTGAATTGGATCTGTGGCCACACGATCCGCTATCTTTTTACTTCTGGCGACAAGTCTACGCTAGGATATTGGACTTAACGAACGACACTGCGTCCTGATACGCAACCCACGCTATAAACAATATTTTTCCAATTTCTTACGGAGCACTTTCGATGACCCACCTAGTAGCTGGAACGTCCAAGCCCTGAGAAGCTGAAAACTGTATAAACCGAACCGAACTGAATAGATCTGCTACCCAGAACCCGCGCCTACGCCATGAGAAGACACGTTTGGACGAGCTGGCATGCTGTAGGCGGATACACTTCAAGAGCTCCTGTAAGAACTGGACTTTAACTACAAGTCACACGACGACTTAAAAAGCTTTTCCTTATTTATTCCTCATAATTTGTTCTTAAAGGAAAAAGAAATTTGATTTTGGCTTTGAGAAACTTTTTTTTGTTCCAAAAGATTGCTTCTTCGCCAACAAGACGAAGGAGACTCATTTTTGTTTACTGGAAGGAGAAACCAGTATAATTGGAGTCTTTGTTTTCTTTTGAAAAAAAAAAAAACATTTCCCTATTTATTCCTCACAATTTGTTCTTAAAGGAAAAAGAAATTTGAGTTTGGCTTTGAGAAAAAAAATATTTTTTTTGTTCCAAACAAAACATTGCTTCTTCGCCAACAAGACGAAGGAGACTCATTTTTGTTTACTGGAAGGAGAAACCAGTATAATTTAAAAAAAAATAAAAAAAATGGTCGTGCGATAGCGTTGTCGCTTCCCATGCGCGGGTTCCCGGGTTCGATTCCCGGCGGGGTCAGGGATTTTCTCTGCCTCGTGATGACTGGGTGTTGCGTGATGTCCTTAGGTTAGTTAGGTTTAAGTAGTTCTAAGTTCTAGGGGACTGATGACCGTAGATGTTAGGTCTCATAGTGCTCAGAGCCATTTGAACCATTTTAGACAATCGCATGGCTTTAGAAGCGCTAAATCTAATCTCATGTCAAATCAGGGCAAGAGTTATGAAACCTGCGTCGCTGGAAAAAAAGAAACCGCCAATTACTGGATTTTTTTTTTTAAGTTTTCACAGAGAGGAAAGACGATTTTTCCCGACGCCATGTCCCTTCCCATGCCAACAAGCAAATACATACAATTTCAAAGATCTTCACCTAAATCACCTGTGCCTTGGAGTTTGTTATTCCTAGCTATGAGGTTTGATAAATGTTCCGTCTCCAGACGTTTGTCAAATGCCAGATTTTTCTTATACAACCGAGGCAGTCAGGGAAAGTGGTTCACTGGCCTATTTGCACTATCGGCAAACACGAAAACAGGTGAACTTATATTACACTTGGCTCTGCACACAATGCCGAGTTTACGACTCCATTGTGTAGACATGTTCCTTCAGACCGTCGCCCAGCCCAGGCTTCTGCTGCTGCTATGACAGGTAGTGTGGCACTGTTCTGCTGGAGACCTGTCTCAACGAGGGGCGCCCTGTGTGCCTTGTAAGGCTGTGGACCTGTCTGGCAAGATCTACTAAGGGATGGGCTCGCTGCCAATTGATTTCAATTCTCAACATACCGTTTCCAAGAGATAAGAATCATCAAAATACCTCATACTTTTAGCGCCCTACAAGACTCCATCAGGGTCTGCTCAGGCCATTAACTTTCTAGAGTCTCGCTCAAGGTGCGTCAGGTTGTAAGGAAATATTTAATAATTTTCCATATGTAAAATATCGGTGAGAGAGTAAATTGCCCTATCTCAACAAATGATAGTCTTTGAAGTGCGATTTTAAATTTTCACTGCATAGTTCTCAGGTATTCAGCTGTGCATCGTCGTCTAAAGGATGCGATATTTCGACAAGCCAACTTCTTGCCATCTGCGTGCTTTCCTGGTGATCATCAGGAACGCCCAAAATGCTGCTTGCCGAAACATCGCGCCTTTCAGACGACGCCACCCAGCTGTATACTATAGAACTGTTCAATAGTTTTAAATTTTTTCTTACAAACCGAAAACTACCCCCTGAAATTTAAAGGATATACTTTTAATGTTGATGACGTTTCAAATTATGAATTAATAAAAGGAACAGGAAACTGGCCAGTAGCTTACATAATTTCAAATTCATAACAACTATAGCCGTTAATGAGATGCCATGCAATTCATCAAGAATCTGACAAATGAGGCTGTGAGGTGCAAGAGAACCAATTTTTTTAGCGAACAGTTTTGTTAAAATCTTTGAGAAAGATTCCAGAACAGCCGGCGTGCCTATGACGACGTTCTCATAGTGTAGTCAAAGCGGGTAGACGATGATTCGTTCTTAGTGGACGAATCACGCAACTCAGTAGGTGTAAGCAAAATGAGACGGCCGCCCCTTCGGAACAGAGGAGTGCACATGGCATCCCCAACTGCACAGAATGATCTGAACAGAATTTCAGCAGCAGCTGCAGTTTTATTTTAAACGCGTCTGCTTTCTGCCCTCGACGCCATTATAAAGGCAAGCTATCTCTAACATCGTGAATTTTTTCAGACGCAAGGCGAACTCGGCAGCCATCTGAATAGATTCACAACGTCTGAGGTAGGCACACTTGATAATACCCGAGGATGTCTCAAGGGCTCGTATTTACAATGGATGTACTCAAACTTTTATAAGCCCTTGGTAAAGACATTAAAAGGAGCGTCATCAGTAGTAGATCCGTTACAGAAAAAATACAGAATACTGCAGTAAATCAACGCTGCTATGGACGATGTGGCCCATGGCAGGCGAGCAACAGGGCAAGCAGAACGAGGCAGCAGACGCAGCGAGTAAACAAGTGACCGACGCCAAGTAAACTCAAACACCCTACCCGGCTTCTGACCAACCCCTCTAGCGCCGTTCCCGCTATGAGACAAATTACAAGACCCGTCGTTTGAAACTCCCATCTCGCAGTAATTGCTTCCATCGGGTTAATTATGTTGCCTGTAGGATGCGATTGCTGTGAGAAGGAATTCTACACAGCAACATGGTGTTAGAGAGGAAGAGCAGTAAGAGCCCGAATTTAGGCAGCCGTTAATCTAGTTTCGTATGTTACTGTTCACAAACTTTTAAACTACTTACATCAGTACCACTTTTTTCATAGATGTCTTAACAATTTCTATACAAATTTGCTCAAATAGTACACACTTAAGAAACTCATTAACAACAACAATGCTGTCTCTAAAATTTTACTAGTGTTGAATCAAGAGTAATTGTTTCGGGGAAAAAATTTTAACAGAGAAGAGTGCGACATATGACTTAGTGTGAAAAATACCTCGGACCAAATTTAATGCACTCACATTCTTGAAATTCAAGTACATCTATATTTTATAAATTTAAAAACTTTTCCTTTCGAACTTTTTATTTCTTATTTGTTTTAGTGGTGTAAAAAACAGAAACAAAGTTCGTTTAGGGATAGCTAGGAAGACAGAAAACCGATATCAACATTTCATCCAATTCTGATAGGTAGCTTTTGAGAGAACTCCGTCCAAACAGGCGTCGGAATGTCCAACGGAACCGACCGACCAACATGTCATCCTCCGACGATGGTCGACGTTCGGTGCGAATATGGAAGGGCATGTGTCAGCACACCGCTCACCCGGAGCCAGAGCCGCTGCCTCTCAATCAAGTATCTCCTCAATTGGCATCACAAGGGCTGACTGCATCTCACTTGCCAACAGCACTCGGCACATCCGGATGAACACCCATTAAACTGCTAGCCAAGCCCGATGGCGCATAACTTCGATGAATTGAGATGAGAATGAGAGTTACTAATGAGACAAGGCCGTTGGCCTTTTAAAAAAATTAGCAAAAATTTAGATTCCAGAAAAATGTAGTTTCTGAAAAATGTAGTTATTAAACGTACGCAAACAATGTTCGCAAGCATTTGCAGGAGAGTTTTCTCTTGCCTCTCTTGCTTCTTTTTCTGCTTAATCTTCTGTCTTCTCTTCATTCTGAAGGTCGCCATACACTCGTACTGACAATTCATCGAAGATTAGTAGATTTCGAACTAACAAAAGCTCTGCATATTGGACAGAAAGTCACTTGAAGTACATTTGAACACGTTTTCCGTAAATTATCTTCAGCCGCTAGATCGACAACCGATGCTCAATCGGATTGTTTTAAGCCTTGTACCCAAAACAGTGTCAGTGTAGGGACACGGATTAGTGATCATGATGTTGTCATTGAGACAGTTGCAGCTCAAGTTTATAAATCATCGGAGAATGTTTATGCTACAAGGGACAGAGAACCAGTTGGTAGCATTCCACTTACATTAAGAGTTGACAACATTTATTTCCAATATGAGGGAAGTACGTAAATTATGAGCAACTCTTAAAATTATTGTAAATCGTGCTGTGAGTAAGTACGTGCAGAGTAGGTGAATGAACGATGGAGAAGACCCACCGCGATTTTAATAACTAAATTTGGAAAAATGCTAGGAAACAGGGACTGTTACACTCTCGGTTCCAAAAAGAATGTGCAAATTTTGACAGGCAGAAGTTAGTGGAAATTCGTGCGTCTATAAAAACATCAAGACACGAAGCACACAACTACTTCCATTATCATACTTCAGCAAAAGACCTTGTCCAGAACCCAAGAAAATTATGGTACTACGTAAGGAGGCTTGTGTCAAGTTGCTCTTCGACCTGTCTGGTGAGGCAACAGAAGACAGCAAAAGGAATGCTGAAGTTTTAAATTTCACGTTTAAGAAATCATTCACGCAAGATGATCGTACAAACACACCTCCATTTGGACAGAGATTGGAGCTCCGCGCATCTTATTTACTCGCTAACTTCAGGGGCGGTACGTGTACACTGCCGTTTACTGTGTACACACAGGATCCGATCTTCGTGCATGATGTTGCTCGGTGTCTTCTACATCGCGAAACACTTGCGTTTGCACTCGTAGCTTGTATTGCTGCAATGTAAACACCATTATCAGTTTGGATAAACCAAGTTTTTACGATATTGTCCCACAAGTATGTGTGTGTGTGAATACCTAAGGGACCAAACTGCTAAGGTCATCGGGCCCTAGGCTTACACACTACTTAAACTAACTTAAACTAACGCATGCAAAGAACGACACGTACACACCCATGCCCGAGGAAGGGGCCTCGCAATCCGTCACTTAGCGCCTGAGACCACGCGGTCACAACGCGTGGCGCCCTACAAGTATAGCTTTCCTGATACGGAACTCTAATAACAACACATTTTTCAATGCTAGTCTCCTGTTTGCGTCCAGTTAGGAAGTACTGTGGTATGAAATGTATCAGATATACAAACATGCCGCTAGTTGCAGATAATGTACTGTAAACGAATGCCAACTGTTTCATGCAGATACATTTGAACGACAGAGGCCTATTCGGTTGGGACAGTCTTAGGCAATGGCACGTCAGTGTGATAGATATTCACCAATGCTCAAGAATCAGAAAAAAACGGGCATAGGTGCTTAGCTTTTTCACTTGTTTATACTTGTTTTATTATTAGACTCAAATAAACAATACAGGCGCCTATTTTCCACACGTTTATATTTGTTTTATTATCAGAAGGTGGATCTAGTAGAATATCCCTGTTTTAACTACACATCTGTCTTTCTGATGCTACGATCGCAGTTTCGAATGCTGCCTCTGGCATGGGTGCGTGTGATGACCTTAGGTTTAAGTAGTTCTTCGTCTAGGGGACTGATGACCTCAGATGTTAAGTCCCATAGTGCTTGGAGTCATTTGAACGTTTTTTTTTTGTCTTTCTGATAGGTGATCGAAATCGTTTTACCCATAGCATGAGAAATACGACCTTTGCAATACGTTTTTATTGCACAGTTTATTTTGTCACTTGTCCCGTCACTCAACCGGGTGACATCAACACAAGACTGTCGTTTCTTCCGTGATTAAGCTACTTTGTGCATACCTGCAACACCTGCTCCATGAGTGGTCTCAACGCATAGCAGTATACAACACGTTGTTAGGTTTGCATTGAGTCGAAGCGTTATCATTCGGAATTGAAATTCTGCTGCCTTCTTCCCAAAATACTTAGACCAGCTACACGATCCTGTCACATTAACGGTTCAAATGGCTCTGAGCACTATGGGACTTAACATCTATGGTCATCAGTCCCCTAGAACTTAGAACTACTTAATCCTAACTAACCTAAGGACATCACACAATACCCAGCCATCACGAGGCAGAGAAAATCCCTGACCGCGCCGGGAATCGAACCCGGGAACCCGGGCGTGGGAAGCGAGAACGCTACCGCACGACCACGAGATGCGAGCTGTCACATTAACGGAACTATCGTCTACGTTCGACGTCAACGTACAATAAACACTAACAAACAGAGGTGGCAGCAGTAGCAGTGGAGGGAATGTAAAACCTGTCGCGAGGACGCGGAGAAACAGCACAGTAGTTGTAACGCGTAGTGTGAGCGATTTACCTGCCGTCCAAAACGGCATGATCATTGACTTTCGGGCCAAAGGTGGAAGCATTCCCGAAAAGGCTAACTTTGTTTACTGCTAGCATGCAGCCGTGGTTAAAGTATAGTGTACATGACACAAAGGTGGGGATCGTGTAAAAATGCTTTCCGTAAATCTAGGCATATGGAACAAGAAGTATTTGAGTAAGCGAATTCAGTTCATTCAGCCTGAAGAATTTCAGTTTCTGGGCCGTACTGCTATTTACCGCATCCTACCAGTTGAATGCTGGTTAAAGGAGACGTGTATCTTTGGCATGTGTTCGGGGTGACATTACGAGCCTGTTTTAGAAATATAGGATTCCTGAAATTACAAGAATCTCCACTCAACATGCACCGGCGGACACCGACCTTCCCCCGCCTGCTTCTGATGCAGTTGCTTCCCATTCTATGTCTGACGCCACTGGTGGGAGCACATCCCATAGTGTTCTACTAAACCGGACGACATCGTTGCTGAGGATGGAATTTTTGGAGATATACAGAGCGAAGGACCCTCCTTGGTGTGGTCGGCTCTCTTTCCATCACAGTAATATGCCCTTCCACTGGGGCCTAACAGAGATATATATTTTTCCCCAGTGTTTGAATCGCCCACCCTCCTGGCGATGCAGGTTTTCAGACCTATCCCTTAGCCAAGGTCAATGTAAGAGTACCATTCACGTACGTCACAAATTGACTTTACTCCATGACATGCTTTATTCTGAGGACGTTGACGTTGACCTCCCCATGATTTCACAGCTCATGTCTCTCACGCTCCCCCTACTGGTAGTGGGGTGACGATCCTCCTACATGGTGCGGTATCCTCGTTGATACAATTGCCCATCTCCTGATGCCAGATGTATCACTCTTTGGTAAAGCGGCGACAGAAATATCAACGTCTAGGCGCCATCTGGTTTGGGTCGCCACCGCAACTCTCATGCCACTTTTCCTGGGTCAGCAACATGCATTGATCGTGGGAGCCAACTCCACCCAGGAGTCCAAAGACCAGCTAACACCTCACTCACCACTTGCAGTCTCGACATGATGCGTATCCGTCATCCTGTCATGGTGGGTACCATGTGCAAAGCCTAACCTCCGCATGGCCTTAACATTGTGGAAGGAAGGACGCGGATGGCTTTGACGAACCTATGGTTTTTATTTCACCGGTCTACGAGAAAGTACTATGCTTTATCCAGCCAGGTACTGAATCGAGCCAGGGCACAGCTCACGTCCTCACTTCGCCGTCACCTTGAAGGGACTGTGGTCTTGGTGCGCACACACGACGGATTAGTGCAGGAGCGTGACAGCGGAAGGGCGCAACTGTTGAAGGATATTAATCATTTTTTAAATAAACACACTACCATTTGCCTTTATTGTTTTTTATTTAACTACGACCCAGCTTTCGGCCTTTCATGTTATTTTCAAGTGACTGATTTTATGTCATTAACATATATTGCAGGACATTAAGCTCAATATATGTTAATGACATAAACCCGATGGCATAAAAGGCCGAAAACTGTGTCGTAATTAAATAAACAACAATACAGTGAAATGGTGGTGTGTTCATTTAAAAATTATTGCATGACTCTTGCGCAGCAACCTCAACAACTGATTAACATTCTCTCCAATGCTGATGGGCGGCTCTTAGATACCCTACTCTCCAGGCACATTATTGTATGCTGTACTCTGAACAATGCCAACCTCCTGTCAACACTACGACTGGCTGCAGACTGCCCTTTGTTGTTGTTTGCTGACGTCATGGACAACGAAGTCCATGACACTATCCAGGCTGGTGCTACCACAAAGTCGCTGGCCCTAACGGCCTCCTTCTGGGGTTTTATCGGACATTTCGTCCTCTAGTGGGATTTGGGACCTTATGTCACCTCTTGTGCATATCTCAGACGGTTTCATCGGTGACCTCCTCATCCCATCCACAAGCCTCAGAGTATCTCACGGATATGCGATTACCGCCTCTTCACTTTGTTCAACAGCGAACACGAGGACCTTTACCCTGCTCTTGGTTGTACGGCTTAAACGGATGGCCTGGTACGTGGCTTCCCCTGATCAGATTTCTTTGGGAGGTGCCAATAACATCCGCACTGCCCTCTGTCGATATCGGGACATAATCGCTCTTGCTTATGCTCGTCGTATGCCTGGACGTTTAGCCGTTCTTGACTTTAGCCAGGCGTTCAATCACGTCGATCAGGACTAACTGGAAGGTTGCTCCGCAATATGGGATACCCATAAATTATCGTCAACTTCGTGATGTGCCTCCTTCGTGGAGGTAAGTCCCGTGCGCTCTACAATGGTCGTCTCACTCCGCCCCTACTTGCCGTTCGGAACGTCAGGGTTGCTCGCTCTCTGCGCTGTTGTATGCATTCACCACTGCTCTGCGGCCTCCGGAAGCGCCTGTCTGGGTTGTCCTTCGGTGGCCACGTCGTCAGCTGCACTGCTTATGCAGATGATCTCGTCATCGTTTTTCGTACCAGTGCTGAGGACAGGGAGTCACTGGGGTGGGTTACCGCCTATGGGGAAGCCTTTGGTAGCTGCCTTAACTTCCGAAAATAAAGCATTTTGGCTATAGGCGAGGTGCTTCCTGCGGACAACGCTGCTTAGGACTTGATTTAACAAGTGATCTGCGAAGCACGATTGCCCTCAACTGCCGGCATCTACGGTCCCAACTGAGAGTTAGGCTCCTAGATCATCGTTTACGAGCCCTTGATCTCCAGCAGGGGACACAATATGTAAATGTATATTTGGCGTCTCGTATACCCCACATAGCACAGATACTTACTGTTCCGCTATCCATGGCCCACCGAATACCAGCGGAATTCTGTTCATGTGTTTGTTGCTCAAGATAAGGTACGCGACTCTTACGGTCCCGCAGTGCAGGGACTATTTAGATCGGCATCATGTGCCTGACATAGTGAGAGCCCATTTCGTTGGCTCTCACATGGTGATGTGGTGCCATTATCCTACGTGCCCTACTAGCCTACTGCTGGAGGCCTTTTATTTCCGCCACTTTTCCTTCGAACTGAACTATGTGTGTACTCCGATATTGCCAAGGCGCTTGACGTCCACGAAGGTGATCTAAGGCGTTCTTCAGCAGCACAGACCACCGAATGTAGTTAAGGGGAAGCATCCCCTTGTCGACTAGCGTGTTTTGTGGCGATCAGTGTGCACTCCCTATCTTGGCACTGACGTCCAGCTTGTATGGTACCTTACTGGGAAGCAAGTAAGCTGGTCACGCCTTCACGGGATTCACCTTGCAGACACCCCGTTGTGTGTCACCCGTGATGTTTCGAACACGGACGAACGTTGCCTGGTGTGCGGATCGGCGAGAGGTGTGCATTTCTTGGTGCAACAGATGCTGACCGTAATTACCAGTACGACTCCTCATCAGATATCTACTCACCTGCTACTCTTTCCGGAAGCAAGGGGTGACGAATTCCTTGAAATGGATTTGTGGAGACACAGTTCACTATTTGTTTGCTGACGGCGAGAAAAATATCCTTGATTTTTGTCAGTTCCTTAATAAACTCCATTGTGGAGTAGTCCTCAGTCCCAAGTAAAGACATTTTTCCTCTAGTTTCCTTTATAGTGTCTTCCCAAACTCACCCCAGAATTGGGGTGTTACTGCAATGAGTTGAACCACGCCTTTTCCACGCTTAGAACCGGTTATTCTCTGTTCATCGGCATGTCCTTCTCCGAAAAAGTATGATTCCATAATGTCACCGAATCTGGCAACCTGCCGCTCCCTGCTCCTCACGATGCCGATTTGCTAGTGTTCTTGGTAGTGTTGATAGTAATTTACAAGAAAAGGGAATAAATAAGTAAACAATTTATGTTGTTTGTACCTCTACTCCACGTTCATTACACTGTTCTTGGTTCCTGGGCGGAGGGAACGGGGCATTGTGGCCAGGCCTCAGGCAGCAACTCCTGCCCGAACACCTCCTTTGGGCGCAAGGAAGGTAAGATTCCTTTAAAAAGGCAACCGCTCGTGGTAAGTGGACAATCCTGGTTCGAGTCCTGATGTGACAAAAATTTTCACTGTCGCCAATACATTCTACAGCTGATGGTTGTCCGTATTCGGAATTGCCAATACATTTAACGATGGTTTGAAATCGATCTAAATGTAGCACGTAAAATTCTTTCATAAGTGAATTGAAAGAGTGGGAAACGTTTAAATTTAATGTAAATCAGTAAAGAACGAATCCATTCTTACGATAACTATGACAACGAGCTTTCAAAAATCTAGCTTCATCGGATATTAGGTGCAAAAAACACATCGTTTGTTGTATTTTACGCGCGCCACTGGATAGTTTTAAACTTGTGGGAATCTGTTCAACTTTCGTAAGTAGGTAAACAAATATATGTAATTAACGTAGCCCTGTAGTTTGGTGAAAGCTTTATCCGTTGCCAAGATATAAGCAGCCTGGTTTGAATGACAATACAGAAATCAGTATTTACTGGATCAGTCCTCGTCCGAGTCAACAGATATCTACGTCAGATGAATTCTCAATTGCAAATAAAGACTACCATCAGCTGTAGAATGGAATGCCGACAGTGAAAATTTGTGCCGGAACGAGACACGAATCCGCATCTCCCGTTTATCGCAAGAAGTCGCCTTACCATTTCGTTTTTATTATCAGAGAGACTTGTCACTACCATGAAACTTCAGTAGGCGATATTCAGATGATCATGTAATATAAGATGCAAATGGGAGAAAAAAATTAATTATGATAAAAAATAATAATAGAAGAAGAATGGAAGAAAACTGAGAACATAGCCGAAAAACTCCCACCAAGCTCTCATGACTTATTTAAACAATTTTTTTAGATTTTATATTTTTCAGTTTTTTGTTGCATTTTTATTTATTATATATATTAGTTTTTATATAGAATCTAATAGCAGGAAGACTAACGAATCAGATTATATTCAAATTAACAAATTTAAAAAAAAATCCAGTATTATTTCTAGGTGTATAAGCTCATGTGCATATATATTTCATCTATGCCAATTTTACAATAGAACTGGGGCGACACTGAGTCAAAACACTAGATTAAACGAACAGGTAAACTAGGAGATAACAAGCCGAAGCAAATCAGATGGCAAAAATACATAAGAAGATAAACACCTGTCTTTTGAAAAATGAAATTAACCAATACCATGCCGACGGAAAACAAGATTCAACATGTTGGAGAAGAGGTCTCCATAACGAGGCATTCGCACGCATGTCCAATAGCACGTCCTCGTGTATTGCATGAAGTTACTCTGGTCTTCTCCCCCGCCTTCTACAACATAATGAATGGTGTGGGTTTTCGACCGTGGAAAGAAGGAAGAATCTGGTCGCAGTATGATGCCCGTATTGTATAAAGTCTCAGAAGATCGAGTAAGGAAGGCCAATTGCTTCCTAATCCTAGACCAATTTGCCATACGGCCTGCACAAGTAAAGCGATGTCGAATCACATCTGTAAAAGTATAACGACTGCATAAATTCGTGTCGCTAAGACCAATACGGAAAAGTCGCTCGTTCGCTGGAATCAAGGCACTGACTACCTTGTAGCAAGAGGACTCGACGCGCATCGGCAAAATCGGAAGACTGATATTACACCAAACTGCCCTCTAGTTTGTTTTCGGCGATCCTCTTTCAACGAGGTTCGGAAAAGGCACTGTTTTCTAACGAGACTGTAGGAATTTCATGGTGAGGACGGGTCTCTATAAAATGTCAGCCCCTAAATAGCTCACCGCAAGATAGAAGTTACGAATGTGTTTTAACTTATAATTTGTGCGACCAACATCAATAGGTAGTTCAAGACTAGAAGGACGGACACAGAGAAATAAACGAGACGTGAATGTGTGAATTTCTTGAGTTACCAAACAGTGCGTCGCAAATATAGCATTTACGTCTTCCTTCGTTTGTAAGCCAGGCACAACGAGGAACGAGGCTTCGTGACCACCTCGTACCGTAAGCGAAAGATACGGCTTCTTCATAAGAAACCACCAGACAGTTGCTCTAGTTTCGTCGCCATCATCGAGGGAACCGGATAAACTTGGGCCACGTAATAAGCTTTGCGTAAGACATATGTATCTAGTATTGGAACTTTCTGGAGCAGATTAAGAGAACGTCTTTCATGTCCTAGTATCGCTCCCTATATTTTTTCCGTAACAGACTTCCAGCTGAACGTCGCCATTTTGAGTGAACAACGATCAACGACGATACCGAGAGACGTCTGCCGATCCACCACAGTAGCCCATGGAACAACGCCGTCAGCAAAACCTCGAAAAGTAAGAATCCTGCATTTACCTTCATTAAGGAGAGCACCTGAACAACAATAATCGTCGATTACAGCCTTCAGTAGAGATATCTCCGCCGAATTTCGAAGCAGAACCATCACATCATCCGCGTATGCACGAGCAGCTATAGTCCCTCCGGAAAGCGTCCAACCTTTCAGATGGGATGCGACACACACAAAAAAAAAGTCATTAACAGCGGACTTCCTTGAACTCCCCGACGGATATTTATCGGGGCCGTCAGTTGGCCATTAATAACCACCGAGCCGGCCGCTATGGCCAGTGGTTCTAGGTGCTTCAGTCCGATTCCGCGTTGCAGCTACGGTCGCAGGTTCGAATCCTGCCTCGGGCATGGTTGTGTGTGTGATGTCCTTAGGTTAGTTAGCTTTAAGTAGTTCTAAGTCTATGGGACTGATGACCTCATAGATTCTCATAGTGCTTAGAGCCATTTGAATTTGAACCAATAACCACCGAAGCTGAAATACTCTTAAATAGATTTGAGAGCACTCGCCGTGTGTCAACAGTAAAAAAAACTGCCACCAGAATCCGAAGCAGAGAGTCGTGGTTAACACGATAAAATGCGTTTTCAATGTCTAGGAAAGCAAGACCACAAGGTACGGATAAGACAGCAGCAACCGAAACCACATCACGATTCTCGATTGCAGGAGTAAGAACGGCACGACCACGTACGCAGGTTTGATGTTTGGCAACAATTATCTCCATCAGAGCCGACACCCTACTATTAACTGCCCTCGCCACAGTCTTATAATGGAAGTTTAACAAATTAATTGGGCGAATGCTATCGGGAGAAGCTGGTCCAGGGCGTTTGGAGATTAAAACCATTTTTCCCACTTTGAAAGAGGTCGGCACCACTCTATCCTCTAACACTTCATTCAAATTATTCGTAAAATTTGTATCCAACAGCGACCAAAAGCGCACGTAAAATTCCTTGGGAAGTCCATCCAGACCCGAGGATTTTAGAGAAGGTGACCCCACAATAAGTTTGTGAACTTCCTTAGGCTGAACTGCAGCTAAAAGCTTTTCATTATGCTCAGGTGTAATAGTCGTACCCATGATGCTGGCTAGAGAGTCGCAAGGGGTTGCACTGAACTCATCGACGTTATAGCTGTCTACATAGTATTGGTGTAAGACACGCACCGTATCACCTTGCTCCGATACGATACTTCCATTGTTTGTCATGAGAGAATGTATACAAGGGGTCTGATGTTGAAAATAATAAGGAAGTCAGTTCTTCCGTAACCACTGATCACCGTTTGGATCGCATTTTGAACCTTACCATTTGTATTCTTTTCAAGGTCAACAATTGGCCTTTACACCCCTAACATCCGCTATTCGCAGATGGGCGTGATCCGAAGCAGCATTAAGTTCACACAAGATGGAATACTAATCTTCGATAGTTCTCCGAAAGTCTCGCACTTTGGCAGCACAGAAAAGCATCAAAGTTTGCCTGAGCCTCGGTTTTGCTAGCTGTGTCCACCAGTCAACGGTGGTAGAGTATTTCCCGTTGTACCGTAGAGTACGCTCCCACACGACTCGCATCACATCGTCGAGAGAGGGGTCAGGTAGGTGAGCGACGTTTAGCATGCACGGAGGGCGTAACAATTTGACTGGTTGCCGTTCAAGATTGAGAGTTGTGGCCACAGCACAGTGATCTGTAAAAGAAGCTGGGATGACTTCAACAGTAGGAATACTATCACTCAGGCAGTCTGATAAGTAAAACCTATCTAACCTGGTACTAGAAGTCGCAGTAAAGTGGGTAAATTTAACTAACGTCGGGTATTTACAAATCCAGACGTCTTTCAGGCGTAAGCAGCGGACGAATTCATGTAATTCACAATAGAAATTAAAATTTGGAGACTGATTTGCAGGACGCAACACACAGTCAAAATCACCACCCAACAGAATTCCCGGAGGATTCTTACGCTACAGATAAACGATATAGTCTTTATAAAAACGCGAACGATCCACTGCGTGACTAGTTCCTATAAAAGGACCAAAATAATATTAAAAAGCTGAAAACCTATGCCCCTGCTAGAATCCAACATTTAGACCTCAGCGATTGGAATGCCTTAGCGAAAGAATAAGGCGATCCCCATAGGATATTCTGGTGCATATTTAAAAATCACACGACAACCAGGTAAGGAGAAATGCCTAAATAACACCTCCTGTAAGAAGACTATGTCCACTCCACTGACGCAGCGAAGATAATTGCAGTTCTGATTAACTTTTAAGGAAAGGAACGTGTAGGCTTGGCTCATTGATCACAGCTGTACAGGAATGTAGGGAACGTCCGAGCAGAATTAGGTAGACAGCAGATAGTCAAGGTCCATTGCGGAATCCACAGAGAAATCACACATCGGGGAACCAGAACCCCCGTCATGGAAACAATTTTTCTTAGATTTCTTACGTGCCACCGCACGGTCAGGTTGTATACGCTGGCATGGCGGCCTCCGCAGACGGAAGCGTGGGAGGGGTAATGGATACAGCTTCCTGCTCCTCAGAATCCGGATCATGTAATGCAGTTCCAGTCACTTAGAAGGAAGCATTCTGCGGAACTGCCAACGCAACAGTTGATACTTTGTCGATTATTCTATTCTCCTCGCCAGTTACTGTAGTCAACTAATTCAGGAAACCGTCTAAGGCTGGAGACGAAGGAGCAGGAGGACATTGCATCAGCCCAGACTGTAACGGAGGATACGACGACGAAGGATGGGGGGGGGGGGGGACACTCCACTCGCTCTCCATACACAGGCTGCTCAGATGGAGCCACTTCGCGAGCTGGAGGGATGGTGGAGATAACTTCTTCGTCACTCACTGTAACACGGACGGGAGGTATCGTAGCATCGAGAGGAGCAAGGGACATACTTGACGAGGAGGAGGTTGGCGCAGAATGGGCACAGCCAGATCCTCACCATCACCATTCTGAGTACGACGTCCCTTGTTTGTCTCTGTTACAGGTTCTATCCTGGGGGCAACAGGATTCTGAACCGGCCGGCCGCTGTGGCCGAGTGGTTCTAGGCGCTTCAGTCTGGAACCGCGAGACCGCTACAGTCGCAGGTTCGAATCCTGCCTCGGGCATGGATGTGTGTGATGTCGTTAGGTTAGTTAGGTTTAACTAGTTCTAAGTTTGGGGGGACTGACGACCTCAGAAGTTAAGTCCCATGGTGCTCAGAGGCATTTTTTTTATTCTGAACCTGTCGCTGAAGTAAAGGCGGAAAGCCATTGACACGATCATGAGACCTGACTGTACCGTCATTATAATCCGAAGCAGAAGTAGATTCGACGGCGGGAGGGGAAAGAACAATCATCAGTTTGCGACGCTGCACTAATGGCGGCTTTAATATAAAAACCCTCCGCGGGCAATTATACCGAACGTGGCCCCTTTCATTACATAGGAAGCAGGTTCCCTCTTGACTAGTATACATGACACGAACACGGTAACCACACACTTGTAAATGTGATGGAATATTGGACTGGACATGCATTTCCACGGAACGAATTACACTATAACACTGTAATCTGTGTTGAGTAGACCAGCGTTCACAACGGACGTTTTTCATGTTAATATGTCTCTAAAGGACATCAACTTGTTGAACACTCGAACATTGGTATATTCCATCTCAGAATCTGTGAGTGACACCATACTAACGGAATTATCGCGATGCTTGAAAGGGACTTGAGAACCATGTCGTGACAGTAATATTTCAATGTGAAGGTGATCCATAAATTTCACATAAAACACTTTCTCGTCTGCATCAAAATAAACGGTGTGGACCTGATCAGAGTTCACATGAATTGTATCGACAAGCCAATCGTGGTTTTCTACAGACGTGTCGTATTGTTTTGTCGAAAGTGATGCTCACAGTACTTTTTCATGGAATACACGTGGAAACCATGGTAGCCATAGCTGAGCGGCAGACGCCGCTGCAAGTACACGAACACAAAGACGCAATAAAGCGGAGCGGAGGCGCTACAACTCAGTTGGCAGACAGAACGACACTAACGAGGAAAAGTTCACACAAGCGACGCTGCAGCATGCGAAATAAACAAGAACCTCCCCGCTCGCCGCTCGTAGAGGAACTAATTTGTCAATCCGTGCACAAATCCCGGCCAGACCAAAAGTTCCATACGTTGTCAACCATACGTTTACGATCTGCACTCGCGCATCCACTATATGTATTCCCGTACAGATCAGATGTTGTGCTTGAAAGTCGCATGCCCGATGTCGGCAGGTAAATAGGATATACATGACACGGTTACATACACCACTAGCAAGTGAAAGAGTGCGAGTATATCATATTGTTTTGATTTTGAAGCTGCCAGATCATTCGAAAAGCTAATTCCCTCGTTTCACATTCTTAACTCCGCCCAGCATATATATGTATATATATATATATATATATATATATATATATATATGTATATATATATATATATATATATATATATATGTGTGTGTGTGTGTGTGTGTGTGTGTGTGTGTGTATGTATGTATATACTCCTGGCCGGCCGCGGTGGTCTAGCGGTTCTAGGCGCTCAGTCCGGAACCGCGAGACTGCTACGGTCGCAGGTTCGAATCCTGCCTCGGGCATGGATGTGTGTGATGTCCTTAGGTTAGTAAGGTTTAATGTAGTTCTAAGTTCTAGGGGTCTGATGACCACAGATGTTAAGTCCCATAGTGCTCAGAGCCATTTTTGAACTCCTGGAAATGGAAAAAAGAACACATTGACCCCGGTGTGTCAGACCCACCATACTTGCTCCGGACACTGCGAGAGGGCTGTACAAGCAATGATCACACGCACGGCACAGCGGACACACCAGGAACCGCGGTGTTGGCCGTCGAATGGCGCTAGCTGCGCAGCATTTGTGCACCTCCGCCGTCAGTGTCAGCCAGTTTGCCGTGGCATACGGAGCTCCATCGCAGTCTTTAACACTGGTAGCATGCCGCGACAGCGTGGACGTGAACCGTATGTGCAGTTGACGGACTTTGAGCGAGGGCGTACAGTGGGCATGCGGGAGGCCGGGTGGACGTACCGCCGAATTGCTCAACACGTAGGGCGTGAGGTCTCCACAGTACATCGATGTTGTCGCCAGTGGTCGGCGGAAGGTGCACGTGCCCGTCGACCTGGGACCGGACCGCAGCGACGCACGGATGCACGCCAAGACCATAGGATCCTACGCAGTGCCGTAGGGGACCGCACCGCCACTTCCCAGCAAATTAGGGACACTGTTGCTCCTGGGGTATCGGCGAGGACCATTCGCTACCATCTCCATGAAGCTGGGCTACGGTCCCGCACACCGTTAGGCCGTCTTCCGCTCACGCCCCAACATCGTGCAGCCCGCCTCCAGTGGTGTCGCGACAGGCGTGAATGGAGGGACGAATGGAGACGTGTCGTCTTCAGCGATGAGAGTCGCTTCTGCCTTGGTGCCAATGATGGTCGTATGCGTGTTTGGCGCCGTGCAGGTGAGCGCCACAATCAGGACTGTATACGACCGAGGCACACAGGGCCAACACCCAGCATCATGGTGTGGGGAGCGATCTCGTACACTGGCCGTAGACCACTGGTGATCGTCGAGGGAACACTGAATAGTGCACGGTACATCCAAACCGTCATCGAACCCATCGTTCTACCATTCCTAGACCGGCAAGGGAACTTGCTGTTCCAACAGGACAATGCACGTCCGCATGTATCCCGTGCCACCCAACATGCTCTAGAAGGTGTAAGTCAACTACCCTGGCCAGCAAGATCTCCGGATCTGTCCCCCATTGAGCATGTTTGGGACTGGATGAAGCGTCGTCTCACGCGGTCTGCACGTCCAGCACGAACATGGTCCAGCTGAGGCGCCAGGTGGAAATGGCATGGCAAGCCGTTCCACAGGACTACATCCAGCATCTCTACGATCGTCTCCATGGGAGAATAGCAGCCTGCATTGCTGCGAAAGGTGGATATACACTGTACTAGTGCCGACATTGTGCATGCTCTGTTGCCTGTGTCTATGTGCCTGTGGTTCTGTCAGTGTGATCATGTGATGTATCTGACCCCAGGAATGTGTCAATAAAGTTTCCCCTTCCTGGGACAATGAATTCACGGTGTTCTTATTTCAATTTCCAGGAGTGTATATATATATATATATAATATTTTTCATTCTTGATGAAAATTTGTTGAGTAGAATGCATACGTAGTTAGAAGTACATCTAATGTTACACAAGGGAAAATATGTCGTGACATCTTGTTATCTTCTGCTAGGAAAGGCGAAGCGCCTTTAAGGGACGTTATTGGCCACAGTGAAAGCAGTCGCCGCGTTAGTTTCTCCTGCGGTGTATGGTGAAGCAGCGGGCGGCAACTTCTCGGCGCTGCCGCCATTGGGGAGACGCGTCTACGGAAGAAGCCGAGCGGAGCATGGCGGACCCCCTGACATCTGCGCCGCCGCAGTAATTAGAAGCGGTCCGGCACGGCTGCAAAATTACGACGAGCGAACGCTTCAGAGTCGCGTGCTGCCAAGTAGCGGCGCCGAGTACCGCCCCAAGGTCAGCCAGTCCCAAGCGAGCATCACTCCATCTTGCAGGGGACGTTGAACGAGAGCAGTGACAAAAGTCATGAAATAGCAGTGGTGTTCCTGTGACATCTGCTACAGAGTATACTTGAGATTCAGATCTTTTACATGCACATGTCCACTTTTAACCTCTCCCGCTGGTGAACATAATGTTGACTCCTGGTTTTGTAAACTTAATTAAGCATCTCAAGATGTTGACTGAAGATGGAGACTTAGTTCTTAGTAGTGAATGGCTAGTTTATAATTACGCTACATAAATCCATAGATTAGCAGTTTTCGATGGATGAAGTCTCGGAATATTAAACGAAAGGGCAAACTCCAATTTATACTGGTAGAACCAACAATTTATTCTTTTCCTTTCAGCAATAAACCAACACGAGAAATTTGTAAGACATTGCTTATTCACTTAAGGACACATGTAATAATTTCTCTTCATCTTTGTGTAAAAAAGGGGTTAACAAACAGTATATCTACAGGGTGACAATTATTGAACTATATGAAATGAAATAGTAATAATTTATGAATGGTTTGCCTTAGGACGTTCAAAATGCTCTAGGACAATCAAATTGCACGGTTGGCCTCGGGGTATGATGGGAATTAGTTTGCGCACGCATGGTTTGGTTTAGCGTCGAAGCCCACTTTCATGTGGACAGGTTTGTCAATAAGCGAAACTGGCGCATTTGAGAGACTGAGAATCCACAACTCGCGTTGAAGAAGTCTCTTCACCCTCAACGGGGGACTGCGGGGTGTGCATTGTCCAGTCACGGAACAATCGCTGCGATAGTCCTCGATGGCGCAGTGACTAACGAATGGTACGTGAACGGTTTGGAAGATGATTACATCCCCCTTATCCGAAGTGACACTGATGTCGACTAGGTGTGTTTCATGCAAGACGGAGCTCGACCCGGTCGAAGCACGAGACAGTTTGATGTCTTGGAACAACTGTTTTTTGGGCCACATTCTGGCTCTAGGGTACACAGAGGACACTGGCACTGGCTTCGATTGGCTGCCATATTCTCCGGATCTAAACACATGTGACTCTTTTTTGTGGGGCGACTTTGATTCATAATCTAAAACGTCTTCGGTCACGGGTTAGATCCCCGCCACTGCCTAAATTTTTATAAATAATCAGCATTGGCGGCCGAAGACTTCCGATATAAGAAGTCAGCCTCATTCTGCCAACGGCCTTGTCAAAGAGGGCGGAGGAGCGGATAGTGGTTCAGGGCACTCTCTTGTTCTTGGGGTGGGAAATTGCCCCTAAAGGAGGAAGAATCAGCAATGATCAACGACATGAGGATGCAGAAGGCAATGGAAACCACTGCATTAAAGACACGTAACGTGTATCCACAGGACATGTGGCCTGTAATTGAAGAAGTGTCATGATGATCTCTCCATTGGCAAAACATTCCGGAATAGTCCCCCATTCGGATCTCCAGGAGGGGACTGCCAAGGGGGAGGTTACCATGAGAAAAAGATTGAATAATCAACGAAAGGATAACGTTCTACGAGTCGTGCGCGTGAAATGTCAGAAGCTTGAACGTGGTAGGGAAGCTAGAAAATCTGAAAAGGGAAATGCAAAGGCTCAATCTAGATATAGTATGGGTCAGTGAAGTGAAGTGGATGGAAGACAAGGATTTCTGGTCAGATGAGTATCGGGTAATATCAACAGCAGCAGAAAATGGTATAACAGGTGTAGGATTCGTTATGAATAGGAAGGTAGGGCAGAGGGTGTGTTACTGTGAACAGTTCAGTGACCGGGTTGTTCTAATCAGAATCGACAGCAGACCAATACCGACAACGATAGTTCAGGTATACACGCCTACGTCGCAAGCTGAGGATGAAAAGATAGAGAAAGTGTATGAGGATATTGAAAGGGTAATGCAGTATGTAAAGGGGGACGAAAATCTAATAGTCATGGGCGACTGGAATGCAGTTGTAGGGGAAGGAGTAGAAGAAAAGGTTACAGGAGAATATGGGCTTGGGACGCGGAATGAAAGAGGAGAAAGACTAATTGAGTTCTGTAACAAGTTTCAGCTAGTAATAGCGAATACCCTGTTCAAGAATCACAAGAGGAGGAGGTATACATGGAAAAGGCCGGGAGATACGGGAAGATTTCAATTAGATTACATCATGCTCAGACAGAGATTCCGAAGTCAGATACTGGATAGTAAGGCATACCCACGGGCAGATATAGACTCAGATCACAATATAGTAGTGATGAAGAGTAGGCTGAAGTTCAAGACATTAGTCAGGAAGAATCAATACGCAAAGAATTGGGATTCGGAAGTACTAAGGAATGACGAGATACGTTTGAAGTTCTCTAACGCTATAGATACAGCAATTAGGAATAGCGCAGTAGGCAGTACAGTTGAAGAGGAATGGACCTCTAAAAAGGGCCATCACGGAAGTTGGGAAGGAAAACATAGGTACAAAGAAGGCAGCTGCGAAGAATCCATGGGTAACAGAAGAAATACTTCAGTTGATTGATGAAAGGAGGAAGTACAAACATGTTCCGGGAAAATCAGGAATACAGAAATACAAGTCGCTGAGGAATGATATAAATAGGAAATGCAGGGAAGCTAAGACGAAATGGATGCAGGAAAAATGTGAAGACATCGAAAAAGATATGATTGTCGGAAGACAGACTCAGCATACAGGTAAGTCAAAACAACCTTTGGTGACATTAAAAGAAACGGTGAAAACATTAAGAGTGCAACGGGAATTCCACTGTTAAATGCAGAGGAGAGAGCAGATAGGCGGAAAGAATACATTGAAAGCCTCTATGAAGGTGAAAATTTGTCTGATGTGATAGAAGAAGAAACAGGATTTAGAAGAGATAGGGGATCCAGTATTAGAATCGGAATTTAAAAGAGCTTTGGAGGACTTACGGTCAAATAAGGCAGAAGGGATGGATAACATTCCATCAGAATTTCTGAAGTCATTGGGGGAAGTGGCAACAAAACGACTATTCACGTTAGTGTGTAGAATATATGAGTCTGGCGACATACCATCTGACTTTCGGAAAAGCAATATCCACAAAATTCCGAAGACGGCAAGAGCTGACAAGTGCGAGAATTATCGTACAATCAGCTTAACAGCTCATGCATAGAAGCTGCTTACAAGAATAATATACATAAGAATTGAAAAGAAAACTGAGAATGCGCTAGGTGACGATCAGTTTGGCTTTAGGAAAAGTAAAGGGACGAGAGAGGCAATTCTGACGTTACGGCTAATAATGGAAGCAAGGCTAAAGAAAAATCAAGACACTGTCATAGGATTTGTCGACCTGGAAAAAGCGTTCGACAATATAAAATGGTGCAAGCTGTTCGAGATTCTGAAAAAAGTAGGGGTAAGCTATAGGGAGAGACGGGTCATATACAATATGTACAACAACCAAGAGGTAATAATAAGAGTGGACGATCAAGAACGAAGTGCTCGTATTAAGAAGGGTGTAAGACAAGGCTGTAGCCTTTCGCCCCTACTCTTCAAGCTGTACATCGAGGAAGCAATGATGGAAATAAAAGAAAGGTTCAGGAGTGGAGTTAAAATACAAGGTGAAAGGATATCAATGATACGATTCGCTGATGACATTGCTATCCTGAGTGAAAGTGAAGAAGAATTAAATGATCTGCTGAACGGAATGAACAGTCTAATGAGTACACAGTATGGTTTGAGAGTAAATCGGAGAAAGACGGAGGAAATTGGAAGTAGTAGAAATGAGAACAGCGAGATACTTAACATCAGGATTGATGGTCACGAAGTCAATGAAGTTAAGGAATTCTGCTACCTAGGCAGTAAAACAACCAATGACGGACGGAGCAAGGAGGACCTCAAAAGCATACTCGCTATGGCAAAAAAGGCATTTCTGGCCAAGAGAAGTCTACTAATATCAAATGCCGGCCTTAATTTCAGGAAGAAATTTCTGAGGATGTAAGTCTGGAGTGCAGCATTGTACGGTAGTGAAACATGGACTTTGGGAAAACCGGAAGAGAAGAGAATCGAAGCATTTGCGATGTGGTGCTATAGACGAATGTTGAAAATTAGGTGGACTGATAAGGTAAGGAATGAGGAGGTTCTACGCAGAATCGGAGGGGAAAGGAATATGTGGAAAACACTGATAGGGAGAAGGGACAGGAAGATAGGACATCTGCTAAGACATAAGGGAATGACTTCCATGGTACTAGAGGGAGCTGTAGAGGGCAAAAACTGTAGAGGAAGACAGAGATTGGAATACGTCAAGCAAATAATTGAGGACGTAGGTTGCACGTGCTACTCTGAGATGAAGAGGTTAGCACAGGAAAGGAGTTCGTGGCGGGCCGCATCAAACCAGTTAGTAGACTGATGACCAAAAAGAAAAATTAAAGACAAGGTGTACGTCAATAACCTCTAAACCATTGATGAGCTGCAAACGGCCATTCAGGAAGTCATCAACAGCATCGATGTACCGACACCTCAGCGGGCCACGCAGAATTTCATTATTCGTCTGTGCCGCGTCATCACCAACTATGGCAGGCGTATCGAACTTGTCATAATCGAAATCTGGATACCTGTAGTGGCGTTTACACGTTGAATGAAGCGTATGCACGCCATAGTTTATGAATAATTTACGTTTCTTTCATATCATTCAGTAATTCTCACCCTGTATTTGTTTTCATACTGTTGGTAAATATCCCAACGCCAAAATGTCATTAATGTAGAGTAAGGAAATTGTGAGAACGCATTTGTCTAGGTATCATATTTAATATCACAGGTTAATGTAAGCCTCACATAAGCAATTGCAGATGTGAAATGCTGGTATATTAATAACCGCTCTAACCGCCAGAACGCTGAATGCAAGCATGTAGATGTGCCGGTTGTCAGTGTTCCATGCCAGTTGATTGGGCAATACAGGGACGAATAATGCTGTTTGCGGATGACGCTGCTGTTGTTCTACGATGATGTCCCTTATGTGTTCGATTGGAGACAGATCTGGTGCCCAATAGGCCAAGGAAACATGGCGACACTAAGCAGAGCATGTTGGGTAAGAACAGCGGTTTGTGGGTGAGCGTTATCCTTCTGCAAAACCCCCTCTGGGATGCTGTACATGAATGGCAGCACAACAGGTCGAATCACACGACTGACGTACAAATTAGCAGTGATGGTGCGTGGGATAACCAAGAGGGTGCTCCTGCTGTCGTACGAAATTCCACCCCAGGTTGGTTGCAGCTCCTCAACTGGCTTCGCTCTAACCAACAAACCGCCATCTCTGGCATTCGAGGCAGAACCATCTTTCATCAGAAGAAATAACAGATCTCCACCCAGCATCCCGGTGAGCTCTCACTTGAGACCAATGTAGTCACAAATAGCGATTCTTTGTGTTGAGTGGAATGGACGCTACAGGGCGTCTGGCTCGAATCTGTTGTTGAAGTAATCAACGCGTTACAGTTCGTTGTGTCACTGTGGTGACTATCGCTGCTAAAATTGCTGCTGCAAATGCACTAAGATGTGTCAGAGCCACACACCGACCACTATGGTCTTCCTTCTTGGTAGTACCACATTGCTATCAGGAGCCCGGTGAGCCGGGGTAAAAATTGCTGTTTTGAAGAGCGCGCCGCATCGCGTAGTGTGAAGCAGTCGCCCTACGTTTCTGGCTGTGGCGCCGCTGTGGCAGTCGCAGCTTTGGTGTCTCCCTCTGGTGGGAATGGTTGCCTGTTCACGTGCATTTAAGGGGCGCTACGAGCTCGCGAGTCGGTCGGTTGGTCAGCCGGGTCAGTGTGAGGCAGTCAGTGTGTGTCTGTCATCCGGAGTGCTAGTATGCGTTAGGCCGCAAGTGTGCTCGAGTTTGTTCAGGCAATGGTCATTGGTGGTTGGATCGATCGGTTGGTGGTCGCGCACTGGGGCACAAGATGACTTGTCTGTCTTGAGCGTCGGCGCATGTGAGGTCGCCACGTGAGTCCAGTGGGCCACGCCGTATAGCGAGGGATAGTGGCTTCGCGGCCGTTCATGTTAGTCGGATTCGGTGTTAACGAATTTATTGCTTGAAGTGTAAGGGCCGAATTCCTGAAATATGTTTTTATCTTGCCTATCATCTTGAGAGGCGGCATATGTGTAATGCAGAGCATGTTTGGCTAACCTTTTTTTTTATGTAAGATTGCAAAAAATGGTTCATGGTTCAAATGGCTCTGAGCACTATGGGACTCAACTGCTGAGGTCATTAGTCCCCTAGAACTTAGAACTAGTTAAACCTAACTAACCTAAGGACATCACAAACATCCATGCCCGAGGCAGGATTCGAACCTGCGACCGTAGCGGTCTTGCGGTTCCAGACTGCAGCGCCTTTAACCGCACGGCCACTTCGGCCGGCTTAAGATTGCATTTCATGGGTTTTTATTTAAATGGTAATTTTAGTATATAAAGTTGCCACCCCTCCACCGTAAGAGTTTTTTTTTAAAATTAAGTTGCAACTTCGGTGGCAAGTTAATCTTGTAATGTTAGTATGTTAGTGTTTGTACCATTTCCGTCCCTCCTACGGGGTGCATAGTTCATGTGCTTGTGTGAGTTGTTAAAATTTTTAGTTTAAAGTAATCTGGTGTGTTGCAGATTTGCACCAGTGTAGTCTTTCAGAGGTTGTTGTGAGCGGTCGTGACTACGGCTATGTCAAAAGGGAGCGGCTAGGTTCTCAGCTTGAAAGCTCATACTGTCAAAAACTTGTTCTTTCTGCCTCTGAATAAATTGTAACTTGATATTTAGAGGGTTCTTTCTGATTATAATTTTAAATCTGTTTCAACAAGGTTGTTAGGAATAAAATTTCCATTTGTTGAAAGATATTTTATTTGTTTTCATCAGTTAACCACTGGCAACTACTTCCACGCTCACATAGTGTGATTAAATGTGTTAATGTCCTTGATGAATCGCTAGTAAATAAAGTAAATTCTTAAGAAAAAGTTTTGAAAGTAAATTCACGGTTCACCCGGTCATCTTTCTACCGTACATTCAAGTGACCACCGGGGTCAGCAATCATGTGCAGTGGCTACTTTCCTGCCAAGTCTTTCCGCAGTATCGCAAAAAAAAAAAAAAAAAAAAAAAACATCCTGCATCTCCTAGCCCTAATACACGACCTTGTTCAAACTCAGTGAGGTGTTGGGTATGGTGTCCTCGTTGCCTTAGAGGTATTCCAAACTAATATCAGCTCATCACGTCCAAGTTCAAAGATAACCGACGGTCACGACCGTTATAGTGTGTAAGGCAAACTTACTTAGCATCAACATAATGGCGCTACTAGCGCAACTCTTATGCGAGTGATGCGAAATTTGAACAGACAACACCTTTCAGATGTAGATACAGCCTACCAGATTTCGTTTATGTCGTACAATTCCTTCTTGGTTTTGCGACTTTTTCCGTTAGAGTATTATTGCTCAAGACAAATGTATACAGCGCATATAACTAAACACGAGAATAAGTGAAAATTTTCAGTCCATACGTATTATAAAAATGAGTGTACATAGATATGCATGTTTGTATGGATGTATGTATAGATGTATGCTCTACATCCAACACTAAACCACTGGTCCGATTTCAATCAAACTTGGTACACATAGCACTTACTATCTGGAAACAATCGCAATGGCGTTAAAAACCACCTGCATATGAAAGTGGTGGGGATGAAAGAGCAGATTAACCCACAACGCGCGAATACCACTACTTTAGTCAAAAATGGTTCAAATGGCTCTGAGCACTATGGGACTCAACATCGTAGGTCATAAGTCCCCTAGAACTTAGAACTACTTAAACCTAACTAACCTAAGGACATCACACACACCCATGCCCGAGGCAGGATTCGAACCTGCGACCGTAGCAGTCCCGCGGTTCCGGACTGCAGCGCCAGAACCGCTAGACCACCGCGGCCGGCCTACTTTAGTCATCCAGTATTTGAGAATGAGAGCACTTAGTGACTTTCAAATACCTTTATACAAAATTATGAACTTTCACGAAGCTTTCTCGCGCTGACAATCCCACAAATTGAAGAAAGGGGTATAGGTTATCGTTTACTACATTTTCGCAATTCATCCAGTAAAACTGCCGCATGAAAAATGACGTTTTAATTTATTACTTCTTTACTACTAACTTATTCACGACACGTTTTCCAGACAGTATTCACATGTAATACTGAATGAACAGCAAAATGACGTGATACATAGTTGAGGAGACATGATGTCACAGACACTGAGCTACGTGAAAAAAAAACTGCTGGGCAAAATTCTCTAGTCAGGTGAAGTACGTGTACAAATAAGCATGAGAAATGTTAAACATATGTGAAAGATATTTCAGATGTGTGTTCGCAGGCAACGTCACTGGTAAAACGCTTAGCCTAAAACTCTGGAATGATTTGAACCAAATTTGGTACACATATAAATACAATCTGGTAGGGAATGTTGTGGCAAGAAGTACCACCTTCCTGTTTGGACGAGAGTGCTAACGTGGAGAGAGAGGTAGGGACAGGGAGGAGTGTCGTAGGACCGTTGCTATTCACAATATACATAAATGACCTTGTGGATAACATCGGACGCTCACTGAGGCTTTTTGCGGGTGATGTTGTAGTATATCGAGAGGTAACAATGGAAAATTGTACTGAAATTCAGGAGGATCTGCAACGAATTGACGCTTGGTGCAGGGAATGGCAATTGAATCTCAATGTAGACAAGCGTAATGTGCTACGAATACATAGATAGAAAGATCCTTTATCATTTAGCTACAATATAGCATGTCAGCAACTGAAAGCAGGTAATTCCATAAATTATCTGGGAGTAGGCATTAGGAGTGATTTAAAATGGAATGATCATATAAAGTTGATCGTCGGTAAAGCAGATGCCTGACTGAGATTCATTGGAAGAATCCTAAGGAAATGCAATCCGAAAACAAAGGAAGTAGGTTACAGTACACTAGTTCCCCCACTGCTTGAGTATTACTCAGTAGTGTGGGATCCGTACCAGATAGGGTTGATAGAAGCGAAAGAGAAGATCCAACGGAGAGTAGCGCGCTTCGTTACAGGATCATTTAGTAATCGCGAAAGCGTTACGTAGATGATAGATAATTTCCAGTGGAAAACTTTGCAAGAGAGACGCTCAGTAGCTCGGTACTGGCTTTTGCTGAAGTTTCGAGAAAATACCTTCACCGAGGAGTCAAGCAGTATATTGCTTAGCCGGCCGGAGTGGCCGAGCGGTTCTAGGCGCTACAGTCCGGAACCACGCGACCGCTGCGGTCACAGGTTCGAATCCTGCCTCGGGCATGGATGTGTGTGGTGTCCTTAGGTTAGTTAGGTTTAAGTAGTTCTAAGTTCTAGGGAACTGATGACCTCAGAAGTTAAGTCCCATAGTGCACAGAGCCATTTGCACCAAGTATATTGCCTCCTCCTACGTATATCTCGCGAAGAGACCATGAGGATAAAATCAGAGAGATTAGAGCCCACACAGAGGCATACCGACAATCTTTCTTTCCACGAACAATACGAGACCGGAATAGAAGGGAGAACCGATAGAGGTACTCGAAGAACCCTCCGCCACGCACCGTCAGGTGGCTTGCGGAATATGGATGTACATGTAGATGTAGACAGAGCGAGGGATGAGGGGCAGTAGGAGAGAGGGAGGGAGGAGGAGGTGATGGACAGATGCGGAAGGAGGAGATGGACAGAAGAGGAGTAGATCCAAAGAGAGAGCGGGAGGAAAGGATGAACAGAAATAGGCGCAAGAGGAGATGGACATAGTGTTCATCCATGAGGTGAGCAGAGAGATGAGGTGTAGGGGATGGACAGAGAAGGGGTGAAGGAGTTGGACAGAAAGAGCGGGAAGGGGGAAAGATGGACTAACTGGAATAAATACATAGGAAACGCTGGATACTCAGTAATGAAAGAAGTTATCACGCCACTGGTACGGCTATAATTAACGTAACCTTTAGATATATAATCTCATATGGTGGTACCTTATTCCAATGAACACACCAAACTTAATTTTGCACTGGGACTAGCTGGTATGGCTAACACACTGATGAGTCAAAAGATTATGATTGCCGTCTTGATAGTGTCTTCGTCCATTGTTGGAACGCATTATGGCAACCAGTCGGTGTGAAATGTGCTCGCCAAGTCCTTAGTAGGCTAGCAGAGATATGTAGCACCAAATGTGTACTACGCACAGGTCTCGCAATACCCGTAAATTATTATGAGCCGGTGGTTTGTGAACGCATAGCTAGCTCCCGATGGCTTCCAAAATGTGTTCTTTAGTGTTCATTTCAGAAGAGACATAAACATGGTATTATTACCATGCTTTTCTAAGCAGTTTACAATTTTTGTTTTGTGGCATGAAGGTGCCATCGGCGTTGAAGAAAATAAGCGTGAAGAGAAGTAGTTTGTCCGTGGCGGATATTTACCCTCAATTACTACCACAGTTTACAAGGAGGCCCAGGAGAATGTACCAAAAAGCCTAATAGTGCCCTCACTGGCCCTCATACGTGGCGCGATGCATGTGTCGGGCAACTGTATTCCTGCATGAAAGGGCATCCATACATGGCTATCGACCTGGCAACAGGTTCCCATTGACGCGCGGTTCAGTCTCGATTATCTTATGCCCACTGAAATAGTAATAGACAATGTCGTGGGGTCAATATGGAAAGCGTAAGGGTAGTATGGTTTGGAGCTCCATATTCACAATGTGCACTGAAAGTGTGCACCGATACATTTGCGCCTGCTCCTGCATTCTGATCTATCGTGCAGCAAGGCACAGATAGGTGCCTATATTGCACTGATGAAGAGGCAAGCTTGCAAGCCCTCCCCCCCCCTCCTTTTTTTTTTTTTTTTTTTTTTTTTACGAGAAGCGTTGTTACTGGTTTTGCACCTCTTCAGACACTTTCCTGTAATGTCAGTGATATGCAAACACCACACCAGCTCTGCTGTTTCCCACTTGCTCGTTCAGAGTTGCTGAGCCATAATAATCTCTACTTTCTCACAACCGCTGATGTCAGTGCACTTTAACATTTGTAGACCGTATCGTGTGCTCTGCTTATACACTTTCCTTACCGCAGCGCTATAAGGTGGTACACATATCATGTGGAGACAGTCATACTTTTGGCTCATCTGAGCATCTAATTGGTGAATTCAACAACAGCAAAAAAAGAATCATTAATAGCTTAGTGAGAGAGTGACCCGACGTCACTGGAAGTGAATCACTATGAGCGTTTGCATACTATGCACAAAAGCATCATAGAAACTCCATAAATGTCACCCACCCACTGCGTCTCTTAAGTTTCAAATTTGGCTCAAATGTGCCAGCAACTTTTCTCCGTAATAGTAAAAACCGTGGCGCCCTGCGGCGGCTCCCTCGGGCTGGACGACGCTTCAGACAGCGAGGTGACCACACATGCGAAAGAAGCTCATTTGACGATCAAGGTGGGTTAATGATATTTAATTGACACCATACTTCACCACAATCCTTCCGAAGGCCACCGTGGACGCGTGGACTGGTAGGTCGTCAAACCCGCTCAAGCCCACATTTCACCACTTCACGTAACGCCTGTGACAGATGTCACAACCAATGCTCCCACTGTTTAAATCAAACGGAAGAGGAAAAAGTTTGAGACACACCGCCGCTCGAAATGGCTACAGCGACTGGCATAAAGGCCGTCAATGAAACCATCCCCTCCCATGGGGCAATGATTCCCACACACTTTGCGGTCAGATGCAAAAGTTCGCTGTGCGATGAGCAACACGAAGGCCTTTTCAGCAGCCTTTGACACTAATGACCCCGCCTGACGTTTCGATACTACCCTAACGACATCGTGGAGCTGCATCCCCATTAATCATTATCCGACCCGTTTGGAGCGCAGTGAAACCTCAACTTTTGCGGTCGTGTACAGGTCAGAACCTCTATGGATCGTTCAACAACGTACGACAAAATTTGAACATGATTCACATTGGAATGGGATGCTTATACTTTTTCATCCCTGCTATTTGGTCTCCTCCTGTGACGTGATGACCGCGCAGAGGAAGGGGGAATGGGCGGCAATGTGACATTAAGGAAAGAGTGAATAAAATGGCAAAATCCTCGATGCTACCCAGCTGCCTTTGTTGGAAAGCTTAAAAATATACCTTTACATTGAGAAACGGTGACTAGAGCCCCAGACACCTGCATGCAGACTATGGTATTGCTCTTCCGCCGCCAAAATGTGCTCTTACACAAAGGACTTTATCGCTTTTTCTACCTCTAATGACAAACTTTTAAAATTCTCAGTAATAGCCGGCGGGTCCGACCGAGGAATTAACCAAACTGGCGAATGTTAGAGAGACCCTTTGCCTTTGGGTCAGTGTTGCATCCCCCGCGATCGCAGGAGGACGCGAAATATGAAGGATGAAAAAGCATAAGCACCCTATTCTGCATCGAATGATGTTCAAATTTCGTCGAATGGTGTTGAAAATTCCTGGTGGTTTCAACCTGTACACGACAGCAAAAGTTGTGCCGCGCTGCGCTCCAGACGAACCTGATAGCGTTCGGCGGTGTTGCAGCTGAACAATGTCCTTAGAGATATATCCAAACGTCCGACGGTCTCATTAGCGTCAAACGTTGTGCAGAACGTCTTCGTGTTGCCCTTCATACTACGTACTGTCGTTTTCCACCGCGAAATGTGTGGGAATCAATGCCCAAGGGAAAAGGATGGTGTCATTGACGCCATCTATACCACTGTTGCGTCCGTTTCGAGCCGATTCCTAGTGAATTGGTGTCTGGAATCTTTTCCTCAGCCACGCATACGAAAATCGCGTGAGTTCAGCGATGAGCGTCACAATTGTGACCTCCAAGGAAGAGGCATCGAAAGAAGGGATGAAAAGTGGTAGAGAGGCCTTGACGACCTTAAAATAGTGTGACACGCCCGCGGTTGCGTTGAGCATAGTTTAGTAAAATTTGGTGCCAATGTGACTGAGCCGTGGTAAAAATTGCTGTTTTGAAGAGCGCGCCGCAGCACGTAGTGTGAAGCAGTCGCCCTCCGTTTCTGGCGGTGGCGCCGCTGTGGCAATCGCAGCTTTGGTGTCTCCCTCTGGCGGGAAAGCGGAAAGGGTGCCTGTTCACGTGCATTTAAGGGGCGCTATGAGGTCGCCAGTTGGTCAGTTTGGGTCAGTCTCTCATCCCCAGCCTGCTAGTACAGGGTGTTTCAAAAATGACCGGTATATTCGAAACGGCAATAAAAACTAAACGAGCAGCGATAGAAATACACCGTTTGTTGCAATATGCTTGTGAGAACAGTACATTTTCAGGCAGACAAACTTTCGAAATTACAGTAGTTACAATTTTCAACAAAAATGGCTCTGAGCACTATGGGACTTAACATCTATGGTCATCAGTCCCCTAGAACTTAGAACTACTTAAACCTAACTAACCTAAGGATAGCACACAACACCCAGCCATCACGAGGCAGAGAAAATCCCTGACCCCGCCGGGAATCGAACCCGGGAACCCGGGCGTGGGAAGCGAGAACGCTACCGCACGACCACGAGATGCGGGCTACAATTTTCAACAACAGATGGCGCTGCGGTCTGGGAAACTCTATAGTACGATATTTTCCACATATCCACCATGCGTAGCAATAATATGGCGTAGTCTCTGAATGAAATTACCCGAAACCTTTGACAACGTGTCTGGCGGAATGGCTTCACATGCAGATGAGATGTACTGCTTCAGCTGTTCAATTGTTTCTGGATTCTGGCGGTACACCTGGTCTTTCAAGTGTCCCCACAGAAAGAAGTCACAGGGGTTCATGTCTGGCGAATAGGGAGGCCAATCCACGCCGCCTCCTGTATGTTTCGGATAGCCCAAAGCAATCACACGATCATCGAAATATTCATTCTGGAAATTAAAGACGTCGGCCGTGCGATGTGGCCGGGCACCATCTTGCATAAACCACGAGATGTTCGCAGTGTCGTCTAAGGCAGTTTGTACCGCCACAAATTCACGAAGAATGTCCAGATAGCGTGATGCAGTAATCGTTTCGGATCTGAAAAATGGGCCAATGATTCCTTTGGAAGAAATGGCGGCCCAGACCAGTACTTTTTGAGGATGCAGGGACGATGGGACTGCAACATGGGGCTTTTCGGTTCCCCATATGCGCCAGTTCTGTTTATTGACGAAGCCGTCCAGGTAAAAATAAGCTTCGTCAGTAAACCAAATGCTGCCCACATGCATATCGCCGTCATCAATCCTGTGCACTATATCGTTAGCGAATGTCTCTCGTGCAGCAATGGTAGCGGCGCTGAGGGGTTGCCGCGTTTGAATTTTGTATGGATAGAGGTGTAAACTCTGGCGCATGAGACGATACGTGGACGTTGGCGTCATTTGGACCGCAGCTGCAACACGGCGAACGGAAACCCGAGGCCGCTGTTGGATCACCTGCTGCACTAGCTGCGCGTTGCCCTCTGTGGTTGTCGTACGCGGTCGCCCTACCTTTCCAGCACGTTCATCCGTCACGTTCCCAGTCCGTTGAAATTTTTCAAACAGATCCTTTATTGTATCGCTTTTCGATCCTTTGGTTACATTAAACCTCCGTTGAAAACTTCGTCTTGTTGCAACAACACTGTGTTCTAGGCGGTGGAATTCCAACACCAGAAAAATCTTCTGTTCTAAGGAATAAACCATGTTGTCTACAGAACACTTGCACGTTGTGAACAGCACACGCTTACAGCAAAAAGACGACGTACAGAATGGCGCACCCATAGACTGCGTTGTCTTCTATATCGTTCACATCACTTGCAGCGCCATCTGTTGTTGAAAATTGTAACTACTGTAATTTCGAAAGTTTGTCCGCCTGAAAATGTACTGTTGTCCCAAGCATATTGCAACAAACGGTGTAGTTCTATCGCTGCTCGTTTAGTTTTTATTGCCGTTTCAAATATACCGGTCATTTTTGAAACACCCTGTATGTCTCTCGTCCGCATTTGTTAGGCGGTTAGTGTCTGTCTGTCGTTCGGAGTGCTAGTATGTCTGTCGTTCGGATGAACCTTTAAAGCCGGCAAAATGAGAGTCTTTCCACTCCGCCAGTAAGAGAACTAAGCGAGTGGTCGCCCGGTTGGGGCTTATTTCCTGCATCTGAGTCTGTGCGTTAGGCCGCCAGTCTGCTCGAGTTTTCTCAGGCAAGGGTCATTGGCGGTTGGATCGATCGGTTGGTCGGTCGCGCACTCTGACACAAGATGACTTGTCCGTCTTGAGCGTCGGCGCATGTGAGGTCGCCACGTGAGTCCAGTGGGCCTCGCCGTATAGCGAGGGGTAGTAACTTCGCGGTCGACACGAGAGCAACAGGAGTCAACCCACGATATCAGTCTGGCCGGGGCGAGCTGCGACGACGTGAGACGAGAGATCAGCGCGCCTTCCTGCGTCCGTTGAAGCGGCTGGCAGCGGGCGGTTCGGGAGAGCGATTTGGGGGTGCTGCGCCAGGTCTTCTCGAGAAATCGCAGTTTATTAGATGTTAAGTGATTGGTGATATGTTGTTTGATTTACCCTTGTTAAATTCTACCTGTTTTCTTGGTGAGGTCACCAGCCGCTTTGTTTTGGGGTCGTTCCACCATTCTTCTCTGTTTGCCCATCCGCGGGAAGGTGGTTATTTATGAATTTGGTGGTCCGTTTTTCCCTAGTGGAGTAGCGGCGTGTTAGAGCAACCTGCGGTTAGGGTTGTTCTGCTATCTCCCTATCAACCTACCGTACGTTAGTAGCTGCCTCTGTCATGTTTATCAGATTTGGTGTGTTAACGAATTTATTGCTTGGAGTGTAACGGCCTAATACCTGAGATATGTTTTGATCTTTGGAAACTTGATATTATTGCCCATGATCTTGAGAGGCGTTATCTGTGTACTGTAGAGCATCTTAACTATTGTTTGGCCAACCTTGTAGAATTTTATATAAGATTGCATTTCATGGGCTTTTATTTAAATGATCATTTTAGTATGTAAAGTTGTTACCCTTTCACCCTAAGACTTTTCTTAGAAGTTAAAATGAAGTTACACCTTCGGCGGCAAGGTTCTTATTTTAATTGTTAGTGTTTTGTACCATTTCCATCCGTCCTACGGGGGGTGCAAACTCGTGTGCTTGTGTAAATTGTTAAAATTCTTAGTTTAAAGTTATCTGGTGTGTTGCAGATTTGCACCAGTGTATTCTTTCAGAGGCTGTTGTGAGCGGTCGTAACTACGGCCGTGTCAAAAGGGAGCGGCCAGGTTCTCTGCCCGAAAGCTCATACAGTCAAAACTTGTTTCTTTCTGCCTCTGAATTAATTGTAACTTTCATATTTAGAGGATGCTTTCTGATTATAATTTTACATCTATTTCTTTTAAAAAATGCTTTTAGGCACTATTAAAATGAATAAAACTCCCATTTGTTAAAATGAATTTGGGGTATGATTTGATCAGTTACTCCCTGGCAACTACTCCCATGCTTACATAGTGTGATTAAATGTGTTAATGTTCTTGATGAATCGCTAGTAAATAAAATAAATTCTTGAGAATACTCTTTGAAAATAAATCACGGTTCATTACTGGATTAGATACGGAGTTAACCCAGCTTTCACGTCACTACTTCTGAAGTGTGGCCTTTTCTTCGTAAGTGTCGACACCTCGCTGTCTGAACTGTCATCGAGTCAGAGTGTGGCGTCGCTTGTACACCTGTTACAGACGAAGGTTCCGCTCACCTTTGGGCCAAACATCAAACTTAAGCGCTTGCACTTGATGCGAATTGCGGGGCTTCGAAAAAGAGATCTTTTAATTCTGTTTCACAGTGTAATCAGGTGGTCACTAGAGATGAGACGATCGTGCTTGTCGTAGCAGACCACTTGCTCTGTTTCTAGAGCAGAGTCGCAGAATCAAGTACTTGTTACGAAGTACCCAACGACTGGTTATGATTCCCCCGCAACCCAAGGACATTTCACTTGTAGCTTTTTACACGCGTCAGTTTCCAGATACCTCTACTACGTTTCGGAGAATAAAACTGCGTGAAAAGTAAGAGTCCCTAAAGTCTCGACCATGGCAAGAAAATCTACAGAGTTGCAATCCATATTTAGCGTAAGCTACTTTTCTGTTCTCCTGAAGCTTACCCCGCATATATCTGCTAATGATGTGATACCCCGTAGAGAATATTCCAGACATTCAAAGACGTCCATCAACATGATGACTGCACGATTCGTGAGTCCACACGTACGCGGTTTCGAAAAAAATATCGACACACCAAAACCACAACACATGCCTGGTACTGTCTAAGAAAATCATCAGCATCCAAACCAGCTTCCAGTCGTCTTAGAATGGATAGATGGAGCTTTTTGATGGTTTTCAGGAGAATCTTACGTCATTCTTCCCGCAAAATGGTGGCAAGTTCAGGCAGCGGTGTTGGAGCTGCACAGCAATCACGCAACCTTCTCTCCAAAGCAGGACCAAAAGGTTCAGTTTTATTGAGATATGGAGACAGTCTTGGCCAGGGAAGACGCAATAATTCTTACTCGTGTGCCCAAAATTTGGAGAGGAAATGACCAAAAGATACAGCGTAGTGCAGCAGCTTGACGTGTCATGGATTCAACAAGTCGTTGGTAGAAAACTGCAGAAATATTGAGCTGTGACGCCTCCAGAGCCGTTCCTAACATAGAACGTTTTGCTGGTGCAGGACGTTGTGAACGCATTGACCTCTCGATTACGTCCCAGACGTCCCAAAACTGTTTCGTGGCACTCATGTCGGGCGACTTGGGTGACCAAATCATTTGCTGAAGTCGTCTAGAATTTTCTTCAAACCAATCGTGAACAACTGTAGCTCAGTGATGTGGCGCATTTTCGTCCATAAACATTCCATCGGAACATCATGATCGGCTGAAAATGGACTCAAAGTAGCCGAACCTAAACATTTCCAGTCAATGATCGATCCAGTGGGACCAGAGCACCCAGTCCATTCCCCGCACCATTATGGAGCAACCACCGGCCCGCACAGTGCCTAATTGACAGCTGTGTCCCTGGCTTCGTGGCACACTCGCACGTTACCACCAGCTCTTACCAACAGAAATCTGTACTCATCTGACCAGGCTACGGTTTTTCTGTCGTCTAGGGTCCAACCGATATGGCCGCGAGCCCAGGTGATGCAGGTGTTGTGCTGCTGTTAACAAAAGCACTCGCGTACGTCGGCTGTTCCTACAGCCCATTAATGCCAAATTTGGCTGCACTGTCGTAACAGATACGTTCACCGTACGCCAGTTATTGATTTCTACCGTTATTTCACTCCGTGTTGCTTGTCCGATAGCACTAATAACTCTACGCTAATGTCGCTGCTCTTAACTGAAGGCCGGAGACCACTGCGTAGTCGGTGGCGAGAGGTAAGGTCTAAAATGTGGTAGGTCTATTCTCGGCACGTTCCTAGCACTGTGGATCTCGGAATATTGATTTACGCAACAATTTCCGAAATGGAACGCCCAATGCGCCTAGCTCCAACTGCCACCGTGTGTTAAACGTCTCGTAATTCTCGCCAAACGGCCCTAATCACGTGGGAAACATTTTCTCATGAATTGCCGAATACTAATGACACTTCTGAAAATGCACTGCAATATTATACCTTGGGGATGCGATTGTACCGCCTTCTGTATATGTGCCCTCCGCTATCCCATGACTTTTCACCGCAGTGTATATAAAAGATTATTAACTGAAAGCACCAGAAACAGGTTCGGTGAAAGATTTTTGGTTAAATGGAACACTGCTGCTCATCTTTCCGCTTTAGCAGTGTATTTTTTGTTATAACCAGCTTGAACATCATACAGATTTAGTCATGGACTAAATAAAATAAACAGTTTCCAGAGAGTTCCTAGCAAAACATGGATTAATTATTTCCTTCTCGAAGTATCACACATCCGTAATACCTCACAACAAATTAACATATGCAAAAAATAATAAATAAACGTAAATATCAAGAAACCAATTTAAATATAAATTATATCGCTTGCCCGAGTTGGCATTACAGCATAGCTATATTTTAGGCCAATATGATACAATGTTTTCACATCAGCAGCTCAGAGTGGAATTTTGATAATGGCGAATGCACATCTAACTTTAGATCGTTAAGTTATGGCGTTATGAAAATATCATAGTTTATCGCTTTTACAGTTATTGAGTCAGTAGTGGAAGACTTATATCTAAAGTTTTCCGAAGTACGATTTTAAAATGAAGAACTTTTACAAGTGGAAAGAAAAAAAGTAGATGTTCTACACTTTCAGTTTATTTAGTTAAACTGTATTTGTCTTGTACGTCCATCGTCATTATAACTGTAGTACATCCACAATTCTATGTTTTTTTTATAGTTACCTATGTAGTTGGTCTATCAAGCAGCAGCGTAATCATCTTAACATGAGATGTTTTTCTGAAGAGCATTTTCTTCCAAGCTATGTTACAACAAATTATTATTAACGTTATAATATTAATACATTTCAAAGTTTTATTATTACTCTTTTTTTAATCTGAGGCATCTATGAGCTTGACAAAGTAACACTGGCCACTGGAGTCCCAATCCGGATGAGGTGTCTTTTAATTCAGCAATCATAGCCTGATGACTTGACGCGAGTACTGCAGGCTTCTGTGGCAGTCCCTTCATTTGCCTCAACATGGCGGCTGGTGGAACCAAATAAAATTTTGTGGTGCCTGAAGGCCAACCGACTAGCGTTGATTGTTTGGAAGAATCTTGTGGGTTTGATAATGTCGCTCCCATGTTGGTAAAACTACTGACTGAAAACTGAAACCTATATATTTTTGTTGCTTGAACTAAGCCCACAAGACCCTTTTTTAATCGTAATGTGTACAGTCCACGACTTGGCGTAGACATGTCTTTCATCATTAACAATAATCTTTTTATCATTTGAAGGTGGTTTTTTTTTTATCACCTGAGGAGTTTTGAAATCTTTATCTAGCCACGCCAATTGTTACACTGGCGGCATTCTGTAAACTATGATATGCGTCAGAAGATGCAACTCCCCCATAGGACTTCCTTTCAGTTTCGTCAGATTTCTGTCGTCAGTTGAAAGGCAAGCCCTAAGGACTTCTCTGAAATAAAACCCTTCGCTAGCTGGCAACCGACAACTCAGCAAATGGGGTCCATTGATACAGCACACTCCGCCACGTCGCACCGCTACAAAGCTTAACACTACCAAGTTATTTCATATTGTTACTTCTAAATGTCTCCACTCATTGTTCGCTATTGTACATGATTCGTATTACTTTTATGTTAATAGTGACGGCAGTTCCGCATTCTCGGGCAATCTAATGTCATCTAATGCCGCACCGTCTCCGAAGACCTCGGTTTAATAAAATTAGGCCCTTTCCTCTGATTAGGTTATGAATTCACATTCAGTGAAAAGCAAAGACATATGAATTTTGACGTCAGAAATGCTTCACAGGTACTGTATTAACTAGTGTGTAGCTATTGTCAGCGTCTGTGTGTAACTATTGTCTATTGCGTTCAACGAGTAATTTTGACGTGTGATGCGAACGCCACAAGCTGAAATAACTATTATAAATATTAGAGGGAAGCAGTAAATAGTGACGGTCTGAGGACACTTGTTATTTTTGTGCTCAAAAATAAAACGTCCGTCCGTCTGGTCGCATGCTAGGTACGTCAATATTACAGCGTTGCAGAAAGTCGTTTGCCATGTTTAGTGGTGTCTCCAAAGTCTGACAGTCGATAATCGAGGACTAACCTAAAACAGCAGGGCCCCTTGCTTTCTAAGGATGTTATCTGCAAAATACAAATACAGTACCTAACATTATAAATATCAGATATTGTTGAGAAAGAGTGTATTGAAGTTACTCTTCTCTGCTGTATTAGCACATCATTATTCGAGAGTTAAACACTCAATGCATTCACATTACACATGTGACCATCATCGAGATGTAAGATTTATTTCAGATACATGGCAGAGGAAATTAAATACAAAATTTGACAGAGCTAACTAACACTGTACCAATAAGAACGAATCACAGTACATTTAATTCCTGAGCGGCCGTCTTGCCTTAGACTACTACAGAGTTATTTTGCTCTGAGGGTCTATCGTCATTGTATAATGTATTTTGGAAAATGATGGAAAGCTGCACTTACTACTTGGAATAGTGAACGCCACAATGTCTTTGAGGGCGACACCTGATTTCGTGTACCAACAAGTGTAAGTAGGCTGTTTAGGTTTTTATATTGAAAACGCCACGTAGCGCTCAGTATGAAAATCACTGGCTGTGCTGTGTGCAGTCTGTGACTGGTTGGCATTGTTTTAATATTCGCTATTGTAGTGTTGGGCAGTTGGATGCGAACAGCGCGTAGCGTTGCGCAGTTGGAGGTGAGCCGCCAGCAGTGGTGGATGTGGGGAGTGAGCTGGCGGAGTTTTGAGAGCGGATGATCTGGACGTGTGTCCATTAGAGAGAGTAAATTTGTAACACAGGATGTCATGAACTGATATATATATATATATATATTATGAATTTTCAACACTATTAGGGTAAATACGTTGTTTGTTCTCTATCAAAATCTTTCATTTGCTAACTATACCGGTCAGTAGGTAGGGACTCCAGTAAATTGAATCATTTATTTAGCTGGCAGTTTTGGCGCTCGCTGTATTGCAGTAGTTCGAGTAACGAAGATCCTTGTGAGGTAAGTGATTCATGAAAGGTATAGGTTATTGTTGGTCAGGGCCATTCTTTTGTATGGATTACTGAAAGTCAGATTGCGTTGCGCTAAAAATATTGTGTGTCAGTTTGGTGTTGATCATTAATTTTTCTAAGGGGACGATTCACAAGGGGTATGTTATAAATGTCACTTTAAAACGTTACATATAGCTACATCATATGTCCTAAGGAGGCGGAAATGGTTTTGGCATGATTATCGGATTCAGATGGTTGAAGAGGAAACAAAAAGAATTTTTTTTTTTTTTTATCTTCAGTCGCCTGCCTGGTTTGATGCGGCCTGCCACGATTTCCTCTTCTGTGCTCTCTCCACCTCAGAGTAGCACTTGCAACCTACGTCCTCAATTATTAGCTGGATGTTTTCCAGTCTCTGTCTTTCGCTACAGCTTTTGCCCTATACAGCCCCCTCAACTACCATGGAAGTCATTCCCTCATGTTTTCACAGCTGTCGAATCATTCTCTACAGCCTCCTCTACTACCATGGAAGTCATTCCTTCATGTCTTAACAGATGTCCTATTATCCTGTTCCTTCTCCTTATCACTGTTTTCCACATATTCCTTTCCTCTCCGATTCTGCGTAGAACCTCCTCATTCCTTACCTTATCAGTTCACCTAAACCCCCGTCGGAGGTTCGAGTCCTCCCTCGGGAATGGGTGTGCTCTCCATAGCGTAAGATAGTTTATGTTAGATTAAGTAGTGTGTAAGCTTAGGGACCGATCACCTAAGTAGTTTGGTCCCATTAGATCTTATCACAAATTTACAATTTTTTAGTCAACCTAATTTTCAATCCAAAATGCTTCTTCTCAAATGCTTCAATTCTCTTCCGTTCCGGTTTTCCCACAGTTCATGTTTCACTACCATACAATGCAGTACTCCAGACATACTTTCTCACAAATTTATTCCTCAAATTAGGGCCGATATATGATATTAGTAGAATTCTATTGCCCAGGAATGTCTTTTTCGCCATAGTTAGTCTGCTTTTGATGTCCTCCTTGATCCCTCCGTCATTGGTTATTTTACTGCCTAGGTAGCAGAACTCCTTAACTTCATCTACATCGTGACCATCATTCTGATGTTAACTTTCTCGCTGTTCTCATTTCTACAACTTCTCATTACCTTTGTCTTTCTTCGATTTACTCTCAGTCCATACTCTGTACTTATTAGACTGTTCATTCCGTTCAGCTGATCATGTAATTCTTATTCATTTTCACTCAAGATAGCAATGTCATTAGCGAATCTTATCATTGATATCCTTTGAGCTTGAATTTTAATTCCACTCCTGAACCTTTCTTTTATTTCCATCATTGCTCCCTCGATGTGCATATTGAACAGTAGGGGCGAAAGGCTATATCCATGTCTTGCACCCTTTTTAGTATCAGCACTTTGTTCTTGTTCCTCCACTCTTATTATTCCCTCTTCGCTGTCATAGATATTGCATATGACCCGTCTCCCTACAGCTTACCCCAACTTTTTTCAGAATTTCGAGCATCATGCACCATTTTACATTGTCAAACGCTTTTTCCAGGTCGACAAATCCTATGAACGTGTCTTGATTTTTCTTTAGTCTTGCTTCCACTATTAACCGCAACGTCAGGATTGCCTCTCTCGTGCCTTTACCTTTCCTAAAGCCAACTGATCTAGCGCATACTCAATTTTCTTTTCCAGTCATCTGTATATTATTCTTGTCAGCAACTTGGATGCATGAGCTGTAAAGCTGATTGTGCGGTAATTATCGCACTTGTCAGCTCTTGCGTCTTCGGAATTTTGTGGATATTGCTTTTCCGAAAGTAAGAAGCTATGTCGTCAGACTCATACATTCTACACACCAGCTTGAATAGTCATTTTGTTGCCACTTCCCCCAATGATTTTAGACATTCTAATTGAATGTTATCTATCCCTTCTGCCTTATTTGACCTTAATTCCTCCAAAGCTCTTGTAATTTGACCTTAACTCCTCCAAAGCTCTTTTAAGTTCTGATTCTAACACTTGATCCACTATCTCTTCTAAATCTGCTCCTGTTTCTTCTTCTATCACATGAAGCAAATCTTCCCCCTCATAGAGGCTTACGATGTATTCTTTCTGCCTATCCGCTCTCTCCTCTGCATTTAACAGTGGAATTCCCGTTGCACTCTTAATGTTTCAACACTTGCTTTTAATGTCTTCGAAGACTGTTTTGACTTTCCTGTCTGCGGAGTCTGTCCTTCCGACAAACATTTCTTCTTCGATGTGTTCACATTTTCCCTTCAGCCATGTCGTCTTAGCTTCCCTGCACGTCCTTTTTATTTCATCCCTCAGCGACTTGCATTTCTGTATTCCTGAGTTGCCCAGAACATTTTGTACTTCCTCCTTTCATCAATCAGCTGAAGTATTTCTTCTGTTTCCCTATGGTTTCTCTGCAGTTACCTTCTTTGTACCTATGTTTTCCTTCCCAACTTTTGTGATGGCCTTTTTATAGATGTCCGTTTCTCTTCAACTGTACTGCCTACTGAGCTATTCCTTGTTGCTGTTTCTCTAGCCTTAGAGAACTTCAAGCGTATCTCGTCATTCTTTAGTACTTCTGTATCCTACTTCTTTGCGTGTTGATTCTTCCAGACTAATGTCGTAAACTTCAGTCTACTTTCCATGACTACTGAATTGTGATCTGTGTCTATATCTGCTCCAGGGCACGCCTTACCTCCACCTCTTGTGATTCTTGAACAGGGTATTCGCTATTACTAGCTGAAAATTGTTACAGAACTCAATTAGTTTTTCTCCTCTCTCAATCCTTGTCCAAGTCCATATTCTCCTGTAACCTTTTTTTGTACTCCTTCCCCTACAACTGCATTCTAAACCCCCATCACTATTAGAGTTTCATGCCCCTTTATACTGTATTACAATTTCAATACCCTCATACACTTTCTCTCTCTTCATCTTCAGCTTGCGACGTCGGCATGTATACCTGAACTATCGTTGCCGGTGTTGGTTTGCTGTCGATTCTCTTAACCACAACACTGTCACTAAACTGTTCACAGAAACACACTCTCTGCCCTAGCTTCCTATTCATAACGAATCCTACTCCTGTTACACCATTTTCTGCTGTTGTTGATATTGCCCTATACACAAGTGACGAGAAATCCTTGTTTTCTTCCCACCTCACTTTACTGACCCCTACTACATCTATACTGACCCTTTGCATTTCCCTTCTCAGATTTTCTAGTTTCCTTGCCACGTTCAAAGTTCAGACATTCCTCGCCCCGTCTCGTATAACGTTATCCTTCCGTTTGATTAATCAATCTTTTTCTCATGTTAATTTCCCCCTTGGCAATCCCCTCCCGGAGATCCGAATGGGGGACTATTCCGGAATCTTTTGCCAATAGAGAGTTCATCATGACACTTCTTCAAATGCAGGCATGTCCTGTGGATACACGCTGCGTGTCTGTAATGTAGTTATTTCCACTGTCTTTTGCATCCTCATGCCATTGACCATTGCTGATTCTTCCGCCTTTAGGGGCAGTTGCCCAACCGTCAGTCAAGTGAGTGCGTTGAACCTCTACCCACTCGTCCGCCTCTTTGACAATGCCGTTGGCAGAATGAGGGTGACATTTTATGCCGGAAGCTTTCGGCCGCCAATGCTGATTGTTAATCAGAATTTAAGCAGAGAGGGATTCGAACCCGGACCGAAGACGTTTTGATTACGAGTCAAAGACGCTACCCCTAGACCCCTAGGTCAGGGGTACTTAAATATAAAATTGTGATAACCTGATACTGAAACTAGATGTCGTAATACCCATGAAACACAGCCATCATAGTTGTCCCTGTCACATGTGAAAATTCATTCACCCTGATATAGCATCATATCGAGTGATCCGGCGAAATTGCTCCTGAGCTTCCTCTTCACTCTAACGAGCGTGTAGTATCAGCTTCCGGTCACCTCTGCAGTTATAAAGAGGTTCATCAGCGTCCATCTGTTTCTATAATTTCTGTGTAAAATGATACGCAAGCACGTGCATGAATGTGACAGTTTAACCTGTAGTACTTGAGACAAGCACAGACACACATACTAATGTGCAGACACACAGAATTTCCTTGAGATGATGTGACATACATCAGAGACGAATTTGATTTTGTAGTTTTAAACTCATCTGTATACATCTGCAAAAGCTTGCTGAAAAGTAATATCCCCAAATTTTAGTAAAACAGTTCTACTAGCATTCTACATCTTTATTCTTCACATCTTTGTATTTATTTCCCAACATAGACAACCTGGCAACGAACACAATTCTCCCAACGAGAAACCTGTGTTTTGATCCATCGGTGTCGAATGTTTAAATTTGTTCGAGGAACCAAAGCTTCAGCTCTGCTTTCGCGGCTACACAACTATCAAACTTATTTTATTGAAGATGTTTTTAAGTTTTGAAAAGAGATGAAAATCTGATGGATCCAAGTTTTGACTGAATGGTGCACGACCAATGATAGTGAACCCACGGTGTCGGATTATTGCAGGTGTCGCAGCGCTCGTTGTGGTTTAGCATTGTCATGTTAAACGAGGAAGCATTTCACAAGTGGACGTCCTCTTCGAATTCGGAACTCTATTACAGCGCCCTCTTTCCCACGCACCCTAAATAGTTACATCACATACCGTCATCTTACGTGCTAGAATTCGGAGCTTACAGTATAGGGTGCCAAATACATAGACATAAATAATAAAGATGTAGAGTGTTAATAATATATGTTTTATTTGAAAAGCTTTAAGAGTATTCATATCAAAAAATTCCGAAACATGATTTTTAAGCACACCCTCGTACAGTGTGCTTCTGTACACAATATTTCGGCAAAGCAACTGCCTGGAATTGGACTGATCAGATTACATGAGAGCAATCATACGGCGCTGAAACAAGATCTTAGAATTCAGCACAGTGTAATAGATTTCACTAGCGTTTATTTTAGTCTCAATTAAGGCGAACCCGAAATAAAAAATAAATTTAGGAAGGCGATTGCATCTTTTTACCTTTCACTGTGTGTGTGTGTGTGTGTGTGTGTGTGTGTGTGTGTGTGTGTGTGTGTGGGTGGGTGGGTGGGTGTGTGCGCGCGAGCGTACCCCTCTCATTCTGTTCCCTCCACGCATTCTCTCCTCTATCTTCATGACGTAGCCATTTCTGCAACTTTCCCTCAGCGGAAAAGTAAAAATTAAAACAAAGCCAACCTCGCGTGTATGCCGACCACTCAGTCCAGAATTAATTAAAGGAGATAGCGTTTTTGGAGTGTTGCAGCAGATAAAACATTCTCCGCTGCCTCGGGCACCAAGATACATAACTGGGCCGCATAATGAGAGCGGTTGCTACTCTGCATTAGGCGAACACGCAGTAACACGCGGCTTTCTGTAGAACCTACATTCGCATGAGCCCCACGGCGTGTTGCTACGTACTGTAGCTATGTCACTCTCCCGCCGCGAAACAAATTTTTTATCGCTTCCTGTCCAAGACAAGGATGCAAACAAAACGTATCACACATTCAGATAATAACACAGTTAATTTATTCTGCTTTTTCAGTTAGAGACCTGTTCGGTGTTTCTCCAAGTACATAGAGCATTTATTTACACGGAAAAGGAAAGAACGTAGTGAGTCATACAAGTATATTATGGTAGATATTGAGGTGACAAAAGTCATTGGTTGGCGATATGCCTGTACAAATAAGGCTGCAATATCGCGCGCACAAGACGTAAAGGACAGTGCATTGTCGGACCTGTCGTTTATACTCAGATGTTTCGTGTGGAAAGGTTCCCGGCGTGCTTATGGTCGCACGATGGGAAATAACAGACTTTGAACGTGGAATGGTAATTGCAGCTAGATGCATGCGACATTCCACTTCGGACATCGTTAAGGAATTCAGTATTCAGAGATCAACAGCGTCAAGACAGTGATGAGAATACCAAGTTTAAGGCATTACCTGTCACCACGGGCGACCTTTAAAGGCACTTCTGCGTCAAACGTGTAATTTACATAAGACATATTTGAAATTTAATAAATACATAAAGCATTAATTAAATGGTTCAAATGGCTCTGAGCACTATGGGACTTAACTACTGTGGTTATCAGTCCCCTAGAACTTAGAACTACTGAAACCTAACTAACCTAAGGACATCACACACATCCATGCACGAGGCAGGATTCGAACCAGCGACCGTAGCAGTCGCGCGGTTCCGGACTGCGCGCCTAGAAACGCTAGACCACCGCGGCCGGCCATTAATTAAAAATTACAACGAATGGTTGTATCGATTGTAGAATACAACCCTAGAAACAAATGTAGAATTATGTCTCTCAATTATTTTTGTGAAGGGGACGGCACCTTTTTGTTTTAGAAGCGAACCAAGACGGACGCCTTTCTACGATTACGGTAGATTTATACGGCACACCGCCAATATCACTCATATGTTGTACAGATGCGAAAATACTAGGCGCACTCGCATAGTGTTGCACACAGCAACTGATTTAATGTAAGATTCATTGTAAATTTATTTTTTATGTGTGACAATATAATATTTGTTTAATTATTTGTTAAAAGTCATGGTCAGCTAAACTGCGTCTTGATATGGTGAAACGTTCCATTTTCGTTAAATGCACATACATAGTCCAGTACGAACATTTTTTCGGTCAGTAAATTATTTTCAAAGTCCGATAAAAGAAGTTTCCATTCGAAGAGATATCACTGGTTGAGGAAAAGAATCAGAACGAACCTTACACAGGAAGCGATTGTCAGCGCGTCTAAGAAATCACTTATTTTAATAATTAGGCTAACTCCGTAGCACTTATCCATGCATGATCACGTCAGAATTAATAATAAAAGAAAATTTAAACTGGCGCACTCGCATAGTGTTGCACACAGCAACTGATTTAATGTAAGATTCATTGTAAATTTATTGTTTATGTGTGACAATATAATATTGTGTTTCTTTGTTGCATGGACGATGCGAACATGCATTAGGACCAGTACCATTTAAATGATTATAGCATCCAAACTGGAGAGAAATTGAATGGAAATTACGATGAAACCTGGAATCTCTACTGAAAAATAGGATCTGAAGAAAGATACCACATGTATACATCACGCTTGTTCAAGCGCATTCTAAAACTGTAGTTTGCTTTGTAGCTTCAATAAAACACATTTCCGATATTTTAACAATCACGTTTGCTCAAAATCGCGAATTGCAATTTATTTTGTCGAACAGTTCACTATAACAATAGACTTACACTATTCTACAAAATGGCCAAATTATGTCTTGTACAATGCAAGATGGCGGGCAATCATTACAACTAAATGTTTTCCGATCAACTGCTATTCATAGTCGGTAAAACCATCATTGTTGCTATACTGAATTTTACGAAATTTTTTTACGAATTTAATTTCTCATGAGTTTACAGATTTTATCCTTCCACAATACATTACGTATAGAATGACAATAACACGCAAACAGTTCGCGAAAACAGAGCACGATAGACAGCAAACGCAAACGGAATCTGATATGGGCATCCAACAGAGTACAGACAATAACTCTAATTAACAGACGTTAATGAGCAATCAGTTCTTGAAATGCCTAGTGACGGTAATTTTGTTGAAGTCCCGACCACTAGTGAATTATTAAAGGCCAGCTTTAAGCCAATTCTCGATCGTGACGTCATGTCAAAAGGCGTGGTTTGGGCAGAGCAGTTTCAATCGGCAAAAATTGCTAATATGCGTAATACAATAATGTAACAAATGACCGAAACTAAAAAAGGCAATGACACACACGTATAATATCACTGCGAAGTCATATGACCCAAAATATACGAAATCATGCGAGCGCACTACGGGCAGAAATACAAAAAGATATGGCAATACTAAAAATGGGATATGACGAGATTAAGACCGAATTCATAGCAGTAAAAACCAGTAACGACACTTTATGCGAAAGGATGGCCAAAATAAACACAAGACTGGCTGGACAATTGTCTGGGCTTGATGAAAAACTTTACGAATTAAATTTGCAACAGGAAGTAATCATCAAGGACGTAGAAACATTCAATTAAAAGCCACGTGCTAAGCTGTGCGAGTCAATTGGAGTCTTGTCTTTTACTACATGAGTCAATAATTACGCTGGTTGCACAAATTAATAACAAGGTGAACATGTCGACTAAACAAGTAACAGACAAACTTCAGTTAGACGGACAACTATTTCGAACATAAACGAAGAATTTCACAACTGGGTTGACGAGAAGAACAAATATTTAGAACAATGCATAGATGAAAAATTACTAACAGTTGTGCATGACGTGGTGACTGAATTCGTTAAAAATAATAAACGCATCATAGCTGATGCAGCACAACGTACAGCACCACAGAAATAAATTTAATGATTATGTGTGTGGGAAATCATATGGGACTTAACTCCTAAGGTCATCAGTCCCTAAGTTTACACACTACTTAACCTAAATTATCCTAAGGACAAACACACACACCCATGCCCGAGGGAGGACTCGAACCTCCTCCGGGGCCAGCCGCACAGTCCATGACTGCAGCGCCTTAGACTGTAATGATTATGTGCAACAGGCTTGTACCAAAGGCCACAGTCGAAATGTTCAATATGGAAATGAAAATCAGTGTCGTTATGACAGGTATCCCATATACACGTCATACAAACCATATTGTCAACAAAACACACCAGCATACACATTACCAAATTACAACCGTGATATCAATGGACAATATATTCCCTTGCTTTCAGCAAGTGAACATTACAATAAATACAGTGAAGGAAAGAGGGATTATAGTGCTAAAGAGCAAGACAGACTAATCAAACATAGCCAGTTTCAGCCGTCAATTCCGGAAAGACGTAGCGTACACCCTGTGATTGTTTCCAGAGCATTCAGAAACGCATTCCCCAGATCATGGAGTGACTGGTAAAGAATTTCATATACAGTAGGTTATTTACAGAGAGACGCAGCTGTCTAGGCGTACAACGAAACCGACAGACTCGAAACTTAATGTACAATTCGAAAGAGCTTTCTTGGCTATATTTTGGTCTCAGACTGTTCAAGACCGTCTCGGAAAAGAGATCATGAAACCGGAGCCTTTAATGCAAATATGGCAATTTACGAAGACATTTGGGAAATACCTCAGTAACATTTTCTAGACGAACCTTTTCCTATGCATGATAGAAAGACTATCATTCTATGTCAAAGAGAAACTACCGCACATTACCAACAACGATCCGGAATATTTGTTGACGGTGCTGGATTCAGTTGGTTTACTACATGAAGATCAAAGGGGTGGGCAGCAACACAGTAACCGTAATATTTGCATGAGTGGTATGCAGGTCACACAGGTTAGCCAACATAATCCTGGCGCGCCAGCTGCGTTCGATGACGTAGAGCAGCAGAATACACAGCCTGCTTCCGCAAATCAGTTTAATTATCAAAATCGGCAGACACATTGTAACATGAATGGTAATCATAACATCACGTACTCGACAGGTGGTAATCCAAACAAGAGGCGCCGAAACAATAGGAACGGAAAACATTTGGAGCTGGAATATGAACAAAAAACACTATCAGCCAAGACAAAACCAAAAAATCACACAAATGCTTGCCAAAACATTGGTCTACCATCACAATACAGCAACTACAACAACACATGTCTGTGGCAAGTGCTGCCAAAGCAGAACATTGTCTATTAATCAGCAGGTAAGTCACGTTATTTAACCACAAAAACAGCAACAGAATGGACAGTGGGATCGGCAGTACCCGAACGTGAATATAATTGAAATATAAGGTGAAACACCTCCATCACCTGCACCGAATACGATGTCGACAAACTAATGACAGTCACCATTGAGCCCCAGGTCGTGGCTGATGGAAGTTTGGAGGTAACTACAGCATTGAATCACTGTTTAATACATCTAAAAGAGAACAACATAATGAAAACATTGTGAACAATGTTAAGCATACGCTACAATCAGGATGAGAATTTATCCAATGAACCATTGGAGAAAAACACACAATGTCGTTCATATACCAATGAAATAGTTCTAGCGGCAACTGCTGATATAGTAGGAGATTTTCCAACCAGTATTTCCTAGGATACACGAATTGCTCTGATGTTATATCGCACAATTTTTACAAGAAATTGACAGAATTTGAACCAGTGCCTGAGTTTCCTGCACAAAAATGTAAGATTTTGACTGGCGTAGGAAATAAGTCTATTGAAGTTACGAAACAAGATTTTGTGTCCATAAAGGTAGGTAATGAAACAGTACTATGGCCATTCCTCGTCGTCCAAAATCTTGTTGCTAACTGTATTACAGGTTTAGATATGTTTCAAACAGATGTTACAATGGAAGATTAAAGAACCCTCTCATTTCCTTACAGTATTCCATTACTTGTTGTAACGAAGGTTGACGGAAGCGTTAGATTGGTGTCAGATGCCCAAGCTATAAATGAGACTATATTACCAATGCGTACAGAGCCTGCGATTTTAGGGGAATAATTGCAAAAAATTTTTAGACGTTAAGTACTTTTCCACCACTGACATGACAAACTCTTTTGTCAACTGACAATCACTCCTAATTCACTGTAGGCGAAAATATTGGTTCTGTGATCTACCTGGCGAGCTGAACGTCAGTTCTGGTGTATTCATAACTGCTTTGAATACAGTGCTTGGAGACGAATTAGTAGAAAGAAGGGCACATTATGTAGGTGACATTCTGATCACCATAGAGACGTGGAAAGAACGCCACAAAATACTTGAAATAAATCTGTACACATCTGGACAGTGTGCTATAAAGCAAACCTTAAGATATCTAAATTTGCAAGTAGTGAGATAAGGTATGTAGGGCACATAATTAATGTTCAAATTATACCCATTCGACAGCCTAAGTTGGACGCTATTAAAATTTTTCCCAGTCCACTTACTAAAAGACAATTGAAGTCCTTTCGAGGACTCCGTTCTTTCTGTAGAAGTTTCCTGCCACAACAATTATAATATTCAACACCTTCTAGCTTACCTAAGAAATATCATGTATAGATCTGAACAGTGCAGTGCCAACAAGATTTTCAAAATATAAAACATGCATTAGTAAATTCCAACTATTCAAACAATGCAGATTTTAGATTTTTGTATGACATGTGACGTGTCAGGCAATGGCCTAGGATCTTACGTATTTCACGTGGTTAAGGACAGAGAACAGGTACAGGTAAGGATCATTGGATTTGCGAATCGAACCTTAAGCGAATGTGAACGAACATATTCAACAACTGAATTAGGGACCCTACCTACTGCCTGGGCTTTTAAAAAGTTTAACTGTTATGTACACGGCAAACACAAAAAATTCAATACAGACCACCAAGCCCTGAAATTTTTATTGACTTGTACGTTGGTCCATCCAATAGTATGACGCTGGGCTTTGTCTTTGCTGAATTACGCATTTGAATTTATTTATATTAAGGAAAGGAGTGATAGTAACACTGATGCAGAAAATGAGAACGACTATAGAATATAGTACAAATACTACACTGATTTGTGTAAAACATTACAGATTTCCAAAAGTCAGATGCGAAATGCAACAAGGTAAGGACCTTGCTGACTAATCATTCTAAGCATTCACTGTCTAGCCATTATAGGATATATCAAGATGTGTTATTCTATCGTTGACATCCAAATGCCTCTAACTGGTGTATATGTATACCAAAGGACTCTGAACACAACTCATTTAGACATACACATTTAGTTTGGGGACATTATGGGACGAAGAAGTGTCTTGCAAAACTCAGCACATACTGTTATTTTATCAACATGAGAAGAAAGGTTCACAACATACTCAAAACTATTATAGCTTGTCAGAAAACTAAAACATAGAATTTATCCTCAGTGACAGATTTACATTTCATACGGATATTGAATTTAATTGATAAAATAAGAAAGTATAAAAATGCAGTAAATGAAGCAGGTAAAAAGGAATACAAACGTTTAAAGAATTAGGTCAACAGGAAGTCCAAAACGGGTAAGCGGGAATGGTTAGAGGACAAATGTAAGGATGTAGAAGCATTTATCGTTAGGGTTTGGATACATATAGCCTACAGAAAAATTAAAAAGATCTTTGGAGGAAAGCGAACCACCAGTATGAATATCAAGAGCTCTAGTGGTAAACCAGTCCTAAGCAAAGAAGAGAAAGCCAAAAGGTGGAGGAGTATATAGAGGGTCTACACAAGGATGATGTACTTGAGGGGAATATTAGGGACATGAAAGAGGACATAGATGAAGTTGAGACGTGAGATATGATACTGCGTGAAGAATTTGACAAATCACTGGAAGACGTAAGTAGAAACAAGGCCCGGGGAGTAGACAACACTACTTTAGAACTACTGATAGCCTTAGATTTTTCATCTGGTGAACAAAGTGTATGAGACGCGCGAAATACCCTCAGACTTCAACAAGAATACATTCATTCCAATTCCAAAGAAAGAAAGTGCTGCCATGTGAAAGATTTAGCTAGCTATCAGTTTAATAAGTCATGGTAGCAAAATACTATCTCGAATTCCTTATAGACGAATGGAAAAACTGGTAGAAGCCAATTTCGGGGAAGATCAGTGTGGATCCTTAGAAATGTAGAAACACGTGTGGCAATACTGACATTAGGACTTATTTTAGAAGCAAGGTTAACGAAAGGCAAACGTAGGTTTATTGCGTTTGTAGACTCAGAGAAAAATTTTGACAATGTTGACTGGAATACTCTCTTTCAAATTCTGAAGGTGGTAGGGGTAAAGTACAGGAAGCGAAAGGCTATTTACAATTTGTACACAAAGCGGAAGGCAGTTACAAGAGTCGAGGGGTACTAAAACGAAGAAAGCGTTGAGAAGCGTGTGAGACAGGGTTGTAGCCCATCCCCGACGTTACTCAATCTGTACATTGCGCAAGCTGTAAGGGAAACCAAAGTAAAATTTGGAGTAGGAATTAAAATCTAGGGAGAAGAAATTAAAATCTTGAGGTTTGCTAATGATATTATAATTCTGTCAGAGACAGCAAAGAACTTGGAAGAACAGTTGAAAGGAATGGACACTGTCTAGAAAGGAAGATATAAGATGAATATCAACAAAAGCAAGACGAGGATAATGGAATGTAGCCCAATTAAATCAGGTGATGCTGAGGGAACTAGATTAGGAAATGAGACACTTAATGCAGTAGATGAGTTTTGCTATTTCGGCAGCAAAACAACTGAGGATGCTCGAAGTTAATGGAAGAGTGGAGGGTAAGAATCGTAGAGGGAGACCAAGAGATGAACACACTAAACAGATTCATAAGGGTGTAGGCTGGAGTAGTTGCTCGGAGATGAAGAGACTTGCACAGGATAGAGTAGCATGGAGAGCTGCATAAAAGTAGTCTTTGGACTGAAGACCAAAACAACATACAACATTTTGACGTGTTATATCATGTGGCCACTTGAAAATCGCTTAATTTGAGGTCGAAACGAACACTAGACACTCGGTTAATATAAATCCGTAAGTGGGAATAGAATTCACAAACCCAGAGTTCCGACCAGACTTAATTATGTATACAGATAGCTCATCCATTCCGGTAATCGAATTTTTCGAGGAATTTTACCTCATATCGGTATCAATACTGGCAGCGCATTTGTCCCGGAAATTCCATGACTTCTGAGAAAGACATTAAAATATTATTATATAAATATAAATCAAAAATTTTCTGTTTTTTTTCCTGTACTTTTCCTGTGAAAGCTTGAGGTATTTAAAGCCCACGATTATAGGTCAACGGAAAGTACCCTATAGGTTTTGGGGAGTGAGTTTGTAACTATAAAAATATGTGACGTAAATGACCCTATCTTTTGACTGCATTGATTTAGAAGCTTCCATTTATTACACCGCCAAGAGACCATAGTCCATAGTATGTGACATAAATTTCAGCTTGACACGTCTGCCCGTTCCTGACGATATGTGGCCTTAACAGAGAGCCAGATGACGAATGACAAAACATATCTTTTCGTGTGATGTAATTATAAATTAACAATTGTCGTATTTTCTTCAATAACGTGAGTGAAATAACGAGTGTGAAATTATGTGTCATAAATGGCCGAATCTTTCGATCGCATTTTCTAAGAAGATTTTATTTACCACACTGCCAAGGGTCTGTAGTCCTCAGTATGTGACATTAATTTCAATTTGATACCTCTACCCGCTTCTGCGAAAACTGGGTCTTAACATACGCAACGACAGGCAGATAGTCAGACCCAAATGATAAAAAAAAGATACTTTTTCGTGTGACTTAATTATAAATTAACAATTTTCGGATTTTTTCCTTTATTTGTGTTGTATAAACTTATTTCTTACGAAATTTCATGATTATTTGTCAACAGAAAATACACTATAGCATTTCATGAGTGAGTATGCGAGTATCAAAATATGTGACTTACATCGCCGTATCTTGTGACTGCACTGACTTAAAAACTCCAAGGGACAGTAACCTCAGCATGTAACACACTGCGGCTAAGAGCTATGCACCTTTCTCTGGAAGTGGAGCTAAGGTATTTGTTTACGTCATGTGGTACTGCACTCTCCCAGAAATACGAAGGCAATAATGTCCTTTCGCTTTTGGCATCTGTCAGTTCTCACATCCGACCAGAAAGCAATAGAATGGCACGAGGTTTTATTATGATCAACTCGCAGCAAAGTCTCTTCTTACATTAATTTAGGCGCTACAGTCTAGAACCGCGCGACCACTACCGTCGCAGGTTCGAATCCTGCCTCGGGCATGGATGTGTGTGATGTCTTTAGGTTAGTTAGGTTTAAGTAGTTCTAAGTTCTAGGGGACTGATGACCTGAGAAGTTAAGTCCCATAGTGCTCAGAGCCATTTGAACAATTTTTTGAACATTAATGTAATCACCTCTTCTAGTTTCATACACTAAATTTCCATTCCAGTTAAGTGTAAGATATGGACAAGAATTAATTGTTTGTCTTTCATGATGTGGTGTGTGCGCTACTGTAAGACATTAACAGGTGTCTGTCCAGTGTAATTAGCCATTGCCACGGGAATTTTCTGAACACGGGTGATTAAAATCACATGACGACCGATACTAGGCCTGAATTATTCGGTTGTTATTATTCTATCCTGCAGAACTTGACACTGCAGTAAACCCGTATGAAACCCGTCGCCTTGCGTTCGCATCATTCACGCCATTCAGTAACTCGCATTTACTTTTAAAAGAATACAGATATTAGTTTCACTACGTTTCAAAAACTTTTCAGATTTTTGCTACATTTCAGCCGCAGTAATGTATGATCTTCACTGAAGAACCAAAGAAACTGGTACAGTTGCCTAATATTGTGCAGGGCCCCCACCAGAACGCAGAAGCGCCGCATCTCGATTAATGTCTGAAGTATTGCTGCAGGGAACTGACACCATGAATCCTGCAGGGCTGTCCACAAATCCCTAAGAGTACAAGGGTAGGAGATCGCTTCTGAACTGCAGGTTGCAAGGCATGCCAGATATGCTCAATAATATTCACGTCTGGAGAGTTTTATGGCCGATGGAAGTGTTTATGATCAGAAGAATGTACCTGGAGCCACTCTGCAGCATTTCTAAACGTGTGAGCTGTCGCTTTGTCCTGATGTAATTCCCCAAGTCCTTTGGAATACACAGTGGACGTGAATGGATGTAGGTGATCAGAGAGGATGCTTACGTACGTGTCAACTCTCATATCTAGACGTATCAGGGGTCCCATATCACTCCAGCTGCACACGCCCCACACGATTACAGAGCCTCCATCAGCTTGAACAGTCCCCTGCTGACATGCAGGTTCCATGGATTCATGAGGTTGTCTCCATACCCATATACGTCCGTCCGCTCAATACAATTTGAAACGAGACTCGTCCGACCAGGCAATATGTTTCCAGTCATCGACGGTCCAATTTCGGTATTCACGGGCACAGGTGAGGTGTAAAGCTTAGTGTTGTGCTGTCATCAAGGGTACACGAGTGGGCCTTAGGGTCCGAAAGACGAAATCGGTGGTGTTTCGTTGAATGGTTATCACGCTGACACTTATTGTTGGCCCATTATTGAAATTTGCACCAATTTGCGGAATAGTTGCACTTCTGTCATGTTGAACGATTCTCTTCAGTCGTCGTTGGTCCCATTCTTGCAGGATCTTTTTCCGGCCACAGTGATGTCGGAGATTTGATGTTTCACCGGATTGCTGATATTCACGGTACATTCGTGAAATGGTCGTACCGAAAAATCCCCGCTTCATTGCTGCCTCGGAGATATTGTGTTCCACTTCTCGTGCGCCGACTTCAACAACAGGTTCAAACTCTCTTACATCTCGATAACCGGCCATCGTAGCAGCACTAACCGATTTAACGACTGCACCAGACACTTGTTCTTTTATATCGGAGTTGCAGACCCCAGCGCCGTTTCCTGTGTGTTGTCGTATCTTTTGTAAATGAATATGAATGCATATACCAGTTTCTTTGGCACTTCAGTGTAAAATATAGCGAACGGGAAGTTACAAGCTGTTACAAGTTTTCAATAAAAGATTTCTAAATCAAATACATATGCTTGAGAAATAGCTCCATTTCACAATGACTGTCACGAATATTAAAAGGTAAATGGTTTATTAAGAAGTTAAAATCCCACGTTACCATGGGTGCAAAAATCATGTTTTTAAACCATTCTTAAAAACCGATTAAGAAACATTGTGCAACTTAAAAAATCGCGCGACATGAAAGTAGCAATTTTCTTTTTACCCCAAAAAGAAACTCCTTTTACGGAAAAATACGTTAAAAAACGATGTGGGGCATTCACTTACTTGAAAATGTTTTTACAGCGTGAAATTGGAAAAGTGGTTTTTCCCTCATGTTCAAGAAGTCACGCGTCCTAGTGTGGCACCCAGTGTGAACACCGGTGTGAATGGAATCGCTCGTACACAGAAGCTGAGAGAGGGGCGTGCACCTGCAAATGCGCCTCTACTTGTTTGCGGGGCATGGCGACAAGGCGCTAGGCGCACAGGCATAAACGCACCTTTAAATTCATTAAAGAGTAATGCAGATCCTCTTTCTTCCCAGTGTTGTACTTAGGAATAATTCTGTTTCTCTAAAACTCTCACTGAATACATATAGTTTCATACTGTGGCAAATATACCCAGCTACTTAAAGAGATTGCTGTAATACAATTTGCTCAATACAATTTGAAACGAGACTCGTCCGACCAGGCAATATGTTTCCAGTCATCGACGGTCCAATTTCGGTATTCACGGGCACAGGTGAGGCGTAAAGCTTAGTGTTGTGCTGTCATCAAGGGTACACGTGTAAGCTCCACACGTAATTCCCACATAATTGGCAATTTTTCATGTGGCAAAAGGTATCCAAACTTAAATGTTTTAGAAAGTCTGCTATACACTGTTTCCACTTGATGTTTTCATCAATCACACACCTAAGAACTTAAAATTTCGTAGCCAGTTTAGTATTCATGATTAGTATGATAGGGCAACAGGATGACGGACAGTCTTGATTGTACAAAACTGGATGGCCTGTGTTTTATTCGAAGTTTAAGCAGAGCCCATTTATTCGAAACTATTGAGTACCTTCCAGTAAAATATCATCTAGTACTTCTGTTGATGCTTTTTTACTTGGCTTCACAAAAATACTTGTATACAAACAGCACTCAGTCTGCCTTTTCACTGGTAAAACTTACACAAAAGGCAAAAACAGTAGTGGGCCAATGTTCAACCCTTCTGTATTCCAGTAGAAATTTCTCACCATACAGATGAGTAAATATGACATAAAGCTTATATGTCAATTAAACTTCACCTTCTTTTAAATCCGCACGACATACATAACGAATTGTGGGTTTCTAAGAACTTGCACAAATTTCCAGATATTTTTGATGCCCTTTGGGGAAATTGAATGAAGAAGCTGATCGCGTTTTCGTACAAATGATTCCAGACGAATACTAGGCCGGTGTCTACAAAGACCTCCATCATCAGTCAGAATTTGAGAACTCAGATATTGCCGTGATGCTGAGCTATGGTCTCACTCCTCTCCTTTCTATATCGGAGAAATCATTCGTTCTAATCTACTCTGCTGGTATTAATCTGAATTTCTGACACATGGGTTAAAATAACGAATACGAGTGATCTGAAAGTATTACTTCTCAGCTTATGCGCAAATAATCCACAGATACTTATGTACATAACTCGTCCTTTTATAAAACTTCGTTATCTCGAAGTTTTACTGTACTTTACCATGCGTTCTTCTTCTATATCGTCGAACAATAGCACATAAGGTATAGTTGAAAAAATCAAGAATAAAAAAATGTGATTACAGTCTTGCATTCATGCATCGTACACGACCTTTTCATCGTAATCTTTCTCGAGAGACTAGCCTATTCCATCAGGTACTTCTATGCAGTTCTAGTCCTGATAGTTCACTGCTTGTATACAATTCAGCTCTTCTGTAATCTTCGAGAAATCTTTTTGATGTTCTGTGTTGAAGGAAAATATTTTTGTGTCTGCTGCTACCTACTTGTATTTCACATACAATGCAGTCCAGCCTTAAATCAACTTGAGTTGCTGATGTCTGTAAGTATTGTGGCTTACAGAAGTGACCGGTTAATGTTTAATTTCTTTATTTCGACTGTTGTGTAGATTCTGGTTTCATATTGACCGGTGGGAGTACGCAGGTCTTAGCTACAAACGAATATGTTAACAGTAGACATTGTGGTTTCACTAATGTTTGACACTATTCACCACCGAACATAATCCACTCACAGCACAGGGAAAGTTATTTAATCACACAATGTATGTCACCACACACAGTACATGAAAATCCATTATCTCATACTCAGTATAGTATAACTGAGTAAAAGGCATAGGAAAAGGAACGACGACATCACCCGCTCCTGCGCTCTGAGACATAAAGTGAGTATTCTATGCTCTCTTGGGGTCCAGATTAGTTCTTTTGTAAAACTTCGCTACCTGGAAGCTCTACTGAACTTTACCACACCTTTTTCTTCTTTATGGTCGAACAAACCAGCTAGCTTATCTAGAGAAGGTGATATTCCACCACGTAACTACGACTGTATAGAGGATGATGAAGGTGTGTCGGAAGTTCCTGACGACGTCACTACAAGTCGCTGGTTAGTAAAGGTACAGCGCATTTTCCGAAAATTCTTTGAATACTTTCGATGTCTGAGTTCTTCAAATCTCATTACGTCTTTAAATAGATACCACTATTCTCCCACGTCACAAATGCAATGGTTGCCCTGTGACGATAGTATTATTAGTTTTTGGTTGCCTGATACGACGTTTGTGGTTTCACGAATGTTTGGGACTTTCCACCACCGAATATAATCCACTCACAATACAGGGAAAGTTCTCTCTTTCTCTCTCTTTTTATAGATCCCTGCTACCACATCTGCTCCTTCCTCACAACCTCTGCCTCTCCCTCTCTCTTTCTGTCTCTCTCTCTCTCTCTCTCTCTCTCTCTCTCTCACACACACACACACACACCAAATGCATACTCACACACATAACTCGCACACAAATGCGCTACAAAAATGATCCACAATAATGCAGATAAATGAAGGTTTATAATTTTCACCAGTCTGCGCTGCCATCGTTGTGAGGAAATACTATAATACAAGTCGTCATGCCTTTACTAGCTGGCGTGCATCCATTATCAAACATCTTAATTAATGCGTCGGCACTGGACGTATGCTAGTTTTAATTCATACATGTAATAAAACAGAATATTCTGGGGATCGAGGGGCCATTATTTAGCGTTATTTATTGTACACTCAGGCAGGTCACGAATGCGTATAAAAATAGATTATAGGAATAGAATCACTGGGAGTACTGTATTCGCGATGTTGCTGCTCAGTTGTTAAAAAAGGTATGAGAAAGTGACCAATGGTGGTAGTTGAAGTAGCGGTTGAGCATAACATTCTCGACGCGGGTCGACCCTCAGCAAGAAGCGAGAATTGAACTAAAATGTAAATGTCGTGTGACTAGGGCCTTCCATAGGGTAGACTGTTCGCCGGGTGCAAGTTTTTCGATTTGACGCCACTTCGGCGACTTGCGCGGCGATGGGGATGACTGATTATGACGAGGACAACTGGGTGTTGTGTTGTCGCTGAGCAGAGAAAATCTCCGAACAGGCCGGGAATCGAACCCGGTCCCCTAGGATTGACACTCTGTCGCGCTGACCACCAATTGGCGAGAAAGCGAATTTTCTATTAAAAATGAATATAAAGGAAAACTGTGTTAGTGGGATATAAGTTAAAGTTACAGCAGTGTTCTCTTCAACCACTCCGGCTATTATAGGATTGCAGTGTTGATTCAGTCCCAGTGTTTGACGTGTGTGCATATCATACGAGTGGTTTGCGACAGTTAAAATTTCAGTTTTTTTTTTTTTTTGGCCTTTGTCGAGATTAACTGTTGATAATTTTGTAAGACGATTGGATGATTCTCTCTTTTTACATCTAAAAGGAATAAATTTTTCTGGAAGTCGCTAACAGTGACGTTCTTCGCGTCTTGCGTCACTCAGTAATGTCACGTTTTACTGCGTAATTGATTTATTATATAATACTATTATGCCTTCGGATGCATATGCTATACGTCAATTCCAGCTGACGGGCGATCTATATATTTGAAATACGATAAAAACTTTCCGCTGGCTGGCCTCAGTGCTTAGTCTTACTCGACATCGTTTCTCATGAATTGTAATTGCGCTTGTCTATAAAGACTGATTTAGCTCAGTAAAATAACTGATTATTGGTTCAAAACTTACTAATATAGTTTTTAGGAAACAAAACTGTAAAAAGAAGGAGCGTTTACGTGCACTGTTTGTTCTTCAGTATATCTTTGACTTGTCTGTAACAGACTTACTTTAAGGAGTCAATTACATACTTGATTAACTTTAAATCAGATAATCCGCGTATTACACAGGCTTAACTGATTCTGAGCAGACATACCAAGTAAAGAATATCATGCTGTTTTATACTTTTTAATACTTAAATGCAACTTGCTCATAAAGTTTTGCATAAGTCGAGAATTACAAGCCAGAGAGGTAACTGACTGCAAAGTCAGCGATGCAATTTGAATTTAAAACGACATTCATTGCTTATTTCAGTACCAAATAAATATTTTATTTCCTATTTATCACCATTTACTGAAGGTTTTCTGTGACGTATTTCGTAAGATGTTATTAACCGATATCGATAACGGCTCTTTCTTTAGCTGTTTTCAGTTTAGAATGTAATGTTATCATCAAGTCAGCATAATGCTGAAGTAGTGCATATCTAAACCTTTTTCTCCCTTTCTGGTAACAGGCGACAAATCCATAATATCTTAGTATTTGAGTGACTATCAGGAAATTATGACAGTTGGTTTCATTAAATTAATTTAAATTATTCATCCTTCCAGGGCAAAATGTTGGTGATCATCATAGCTATCACTTCTGCCCCTCGCTCGTGTGTGGAGTCCTTGTCTTTAAGGCGTTTTTAATCTTCCACGTCTCTTTTACCAGGCATCTTTCCTCTAAAAATGTTTCGCAGCAGTTTATACCTGTTTCTAGTTCTCATTACATGGCCGAGATATTGTAGTTTTCAGCATTTTACTTCAACTGCAGTGAAACATTCAGTTTAATCAAATTCGCAGTGAGGCTACAAACGTCATGGGATAGTGATAGACTCATATACAGCTAGCGGTAGTATCGCGTACACAAGGTATAAAAGGGCAGTGAACAGGCGGAGCTGTCATTTGTACCCAAGTGATTAGTGCGAAACGGTTTCCTAAGTGGTTATGACCGCACTGCGGGAATTAAGGAACTTTGAACTTGGGATGGTAGTTGGAGGTAGACGCATGTGATATTCCATTTCGGAATTCTTTACGGAATTCAATATTCTCAGATCTACAGTGTCAAGGATGTACTGAGAATATCAGATTTCATCTTCCACCACGGACAACGTACGTAGTTACTGATGGCCTTCACTTAATGAGCGACAGTAGTGGTGTTTGTGTGTAAGTCAATGCTAAGAGACAAGCAACACCGAGTGAAAGAACAACGTAATTCAGCGTGAGACGTAAGACGAAAATATTGTTACGACAGTGCGGCGAATTTTGCCGTTAATGGGCTATGGCAGCAGACTTTCGACGCAAATGGCTTTGTTAAAAGTACTACATCGCCTGCAGCCCCTCTCTTGTGCTGGAGACCGTATTGATTAAAGGCTAGACGACTGGAAAACCGTGATGAGTCCCAATTCAGTTGATAATAAATGATGGTAGGGTTCGAGAGTGGCGTAGATCCCTGTATGCCGTGGACCCAGGTTATGAAGAAGGCACTCTACAATCTGGAGGTGGTTCCGTAATGGTGTAGGCTGTGTCGACATCAAATGGATCCAACAGAACCGATCCGTGAATGTAAATGGTTATGTCTGGCTACTTGGAGACCATTTTCTGCCACTTACGGACTTGATATTCCAAAATAATGATGGAATTTTAACGCACGACAACGCACCATGTCACAGGGCCACAATTGTTTGTGATTGGTTTGAAGAAAATTCTGGACAGTTAGCTTGAATGATTGGGCCACCCTGATCGCCCGACATGATCCCATCGAATATTTGTGGGACATAATCGAGAGGTCATTTCGTGCACAAAATCCTTCACAAGCAGCACTTTCACAGTTATCGACGGCTATGAACGTAGCACTGCTTAGTGTTTCTGCAGGGGACGTCCAAACACTTGCTGAGTCCATGCCACGTCAAGTTGTCGCACTATGCTAGGCAAAAGTACGTCTGACACGATGTTAAGAGGCGGACTATCCCATGACTTATCTCGCCTAAGTGTATGGAGCTATAGTGAGAACTACAATGCCAAGTTGGTTGTCCATAGACATTAGTCACTACCCCAAAAACAAAATTAAGACTTCCAGAATGAGATTTTCACTCTGTAGTAGTGAGTGCGGTCATATGAAACTTCCTGGCCGATTAAAAATGTGTACCGGACCGAGACTCGAACTCGGGACCTTTGCCTTTCGCGGGCAAGTGCTGTACCAACCGAGATACCCAAGCACGATTCACGCCCACTCCCCACAGCTTTACTTCTGCCAGTACCTCGTCTGCTACCTTCCAAACTTTACAGAAGCTCTCCTGCGACCCTTGCAGAACTAGCACTCCTGAAAGAAAGGATATTGCGGAGACTTGGCTTAGCCACAGCCTTGGGGGATATTTCCTGAATGAGAGTTTCACTCCGTGGGGACTGGGCGTGAGTCGTGCTTGGGTAGCTCAGTTGATACAGCACTTGCCTGCCAAAGGCAAAGGTCCCGACTTCGAGCCTCCGTCCGGCACACAGTTTTAATCTGCCAGGAAGTTTCAAAATGTAGACTTCTTTCTTCTCCCAAAGAACAGTTCTAGGCATTCAAGGAAGTGTTCAAAGCGACATAATACTATAACTGACTCATAACGGTTGGAAAATTATTAGGAAGCAAGTTTTGCTTTCAACCAAGATAAATAAAATTAAAAATAACTTTTCCGTTACCTTTTCCTATTTTTATTAGGTGGGGCTAACGTAACGTACACTACTCGTAGTATAAGGTAGTAAGAAAGCACTGCTATTTTATATACATTTTCGCGACAAAAACTTTAACTGATGAAACTGGAGAATTCACGTTCTCTTTAGAGTCTTCATCAATCACACGAAAGCGTAAAGTCTAAATTATCTCTCCGTTTCTCCCAATTTGGCTCGGGTTTGTCGAGTTGGAAGAAGTCTCGAAGGCGCAACACCGGCCAGATGGGTTCATAACGGAAGCTACCTTTCTCGCGCGAAGCAATGGGTGGGCCGTGAGATGAGACTTTGTTTTCCGGTTCATTCGCAGGAAACAAGGAAAATAAATAGACTCGTTGTAACGCACCGCTGGGCCCACTGGGCGATAAATCAAGCCGAGAAGACGTTATGACAGAAACTCATTAGCCGGAGCGTGATGAAAGTACTGCCCGGCGCAGCGGCGTCTGCAGGCAAAAACTTCCTACCCCGCGGTCCGTGGAGCGAGCGGCTAAACTCCGCCCAGCGACACATTATGGTGTCTTCGCCGGCGGATATTTATGAAGGAAGGGCTCGCTGAATAAGTAATGGTGACCAGCTAACGTTTTCGCGCGCTGTCCGGGACGGCTTGGAGGGCACTCGCGGGAAGCTGTCACTGGCAAGCGCTTCTCTCGCTAGACAGCTGTACGGGCGGGAACTGCGAACGGCAAATTAGCTTGTCTCCGGCAGCAATGGCTTAGCTGCGATGTGCAGCGGCTATGGGCTGAAGTCCCCGTGCTCAATCTCCCGTCGGCGAGCGGACCAGGGCTGCGCCGGCTTTGTCCTAAGCTTCACTGCGCCGGTCCACCGTCGCAGTTAGCGACGGGAAGGACGCGCTAGTGCACGCAGAACGGTCCCCGATATTCGCCATAACGGCACTGCCGACAACTCACCGTCCTGTGCCTCTGTTACGGTCACATCTTACGAGGAGAGCACGGCAAGTGCCGTAACCCAGTTTCCCAGAAACTTCGCTCAGTGGAAGAGGGGTCAAAACACTACACGTGTCTCGGCTTGTACGTAGATACTTGAGGAAACGAAGCTCACAGTTTTCGGGGAAATGTAAGTGCCTTTTACCGAATAAATAATCGGACAGGAGCGGTGGGACGGTGAGTAGCAACGTGGCTTCTCATCTTTGCGCCTCCTGTTCAAAACCCGATTATAATCATTATATTTGTTTTTCATTTATCTGTCCATGTCTGTAGAAGATTACTACACTATATTTTTCAGGTTATATTGAAATAGAGTTGTCCTTATTCGCCTTCTAACTGTATGGCTGGTAAATGAATTAAAAAAATAAAAACAATGAATGATTTCCTGTAGTGTTCCTCGAGTCAGTTTTAGTATTAAGTAACATTACGTAATAGCGGTGAAAACTCTGCCCATGTTCGAAAATTCGTAGAAAGTGCGTTGTCAAACGACCAAAACTCGCAGAAATCAGCGTATTCACCTCCTCAAAACATATGAGAATACACTGCAACATCAAAACTATGAGAAGTAGTAGACAATGTAGCAGAGTAGCTACCAGCAAAAATACCAAACAGCGTCATGTAAGTAAGAAAATAAAATAACCCACTGAGGATAGCACGAAAATTGCTTAAAGATGTCTGGCTCAAACGAAACTGAAAAAGTGTCTTAACAAGGCGGAATTTCCCGTCCTATTTTCATAGCAAGCACGAACATAGAAGGAACTGCAACACAACAAGATGATTATACCTAATTTTTCTTGCTGCAATCCCGCTTTTATTGTTGGGTCAGTATGACAGGGAAAAGAATTTGTTGTTCCATAATGTTTTTGTATATAAACTATATCGCTCGAAACATAATTTTTTTTTTTTTTGTATATTCTACGGACCTTAAGGGTCAAAGGAAATGAAAAGGTGCGCTCCCTTTGTTACAGCTTCATTTGTTACACCTGTGTCCTTTGGGTCAATATGACCCAAGTGTTTAAAAGTTCACGAAATTTACAAATATTGCTAGTAACATGTTATTTCTAATCGTCTCGGGTACATCTGTTATGCGTTTTGTAGGAATGCAGGTATTTGTTCATTTATTTTCGTAATGGGTAAAGTTACACAAGAAAGAGGTCGCTTATTACATTCAAGTTATCAAAGCGTTATCGCTACTAGTAATGTTTCATCAACTGTTTAGTGTGGACACAGTTTATGAATGTACCGTAGTGACTGAGATGTTCAGATCAAGAGGGGAACGTGTCACTCAGCGGTAGTTCTGAGACACATTGAAAAAATCTATATAATATTGAATAGTATTATTCCAAAACAAACTCATCAGGTTGAATACAATCTTATACCAAAATCTGTAATCATAGAATAAAGAGCAAATAACAGAAAATCGTAACAGGAAATAAGTGACATTTCTCCTTTTTGAATTAAACAACACTCATTTTTTCATATATATCATGTATCTTAAAAAAGTATGTTTTCAAGTAAAATATTCTTTTCAGTCATTTCATCATGTTCTTACGCATTCATGTTATTTGCATAAACATTCATGATTAAACAATACCTATCAAAATAGGCAATATGATGGAGGTCAATATCCTTTTTAGTGCCTCGGCTAGTAATATGGGAGAGTTAATTCCACATTTTTTGCTTATTAACGAAGCCTGTTTATTCTGAGAGACAAATATGTTCATAAACTTGTCACTCTTGATCACTGTCTCAGATTCATTGTCGTCCTCTCGACCAGTCACTTTATTAATGGCACATTTCTTTATAATGCTTTTATAATATTCATGAAACTGCAAAGAGATAAGGTCAATCTTGCGTGAAACATCCTTTAATTTCTCAAGTTTCAGAGGAGTGACGTCCATGTATGCTATAGACGCGTTATGAAAATGAGGGACTAATCCACTCTTAACCAAGGGAAATTCACGTTTCACCATTCCACTGTTACTGGGTGAAAAAGAGACGCATTTTGACTGAACAGTGTACTCAAATATTTTGTGTTGTGTAAGAGCTCATTCTGCTCCTTTCACAGTTATACACTCTTTAAAAAAATGAATCTATATGTTTCTCACACTCAAGTCATGCATCTTGTAAGCATAGGTCAAAGTGCATGTGTTTCCTTGCTATCTGCAGTACTGTGGACCACTGGTGGGTATGTTACACTGTACCCTGTTTCCTTTTCCGTAAGTCCAAATTTTTAAAATCTCTATCACAAGCATTGTAGGAATGTACACAGGGTGGGAACACGTGGAAAAGTTGGGAAATCGATCACTATGAACGCAAATGTACCAAAACTGAGCCACTGTGCGGTTTCTGTTTCGTCCTGTACCGGCATCTAAAAAGGCATGCAGAGTTTTCGGACTAGAGGCCATTTGTCTCGTTATGAAATCCGCAAGGAGTGAAACCACTGCATTAGGTCTCTTCTTTGTGATTACTTATTGTACATCTAGATGAAAGCTTTGTTATCAGAGAATCTATGAATGCCATACAGAAATATCCATGGCTATCACAAATAGAACGTAACACTTTCCGGTATGTATGTGGAACAGGCAAGTTCTGCATGAAATAGAGTGAGATCATATCTGATATTCCTGCCTCATCTCCTTGTAAAAGTTTTCACCACGTGTCATGTTATACTAGAACTGACGTGCCCAAAGCTTATGAAGTTTCAACTCATTTTGCGCTGCAATCTTCATAGCACGGTTATTCTCTCCTTCAGTTATACAGTTAAGCCTCTCACATTCTCCACAGACACCCACTAGAGGATGACCAAAGACATGGTTGTGATAATCCTTGAAATAATGGTAAAAAGAACGAGATTGTTCCTTTGGTCTGAATAGTAGTGTTACTTTGACCCCAAAGAAATTGTTATAGTGATTCTTGAAATAATCATCAATATAACTACACTCCTGGAAATGGAAAAAAGAGCACATTGACACCGGTGTGTCAGACCCACCATACTTGCTCCGGACACTGCGAGAGGGCTGTACAAGCAATGATCACACGCACGGCACAGCGGACACACCAGGAACCGCGGTGTTGGCCGTCGAATGGCGCTAGCTGCGCAGCATTTGTGCACCGCCGCCGTCAGTGTCAGCGAGTTTGCCGTGGCATACGGAGCTCCATCGCAGTCTTTAACACGGGTAGCATGCCGCAACAGCGTGGACGTGAACCGTATGTGCAGTTGACGGACTTTGAGCGAGGGCGTATAGTGGGCATGCGGGAGGCCGGGTGGACGTACCGCCGAATTGCTCAACACGTGGGGCGTGAGGTCTCCACAGTACATCGATGTTGTCGCCAGTGGTCGGCGGTAGGTGCACGTGCTCGTCGACCTGGGACCGGACCGCAGCGACGCACGGATGCACGCCAAGACTGTAGGATCCTACGCAGTGCCGTAGGGGACCGCACCGCCACTTCCCAGCAAATTAGGGACACTGTTGCTCCTGGGGTATCGGCGAGGACCATTCGCAACCGGCTCCAGGAAGCTGGGCTACGGTCCCGCACACCGTTAGGCCGTCTTCCGCTCACGCCCCAACATCGTGCAGCCCGCCTCCAGTGGTGTCGCGACAGGTGTGAATGGAGGGACGAATGGAGACGTGTCGTCTTCAGCGATGAGAGTCGCTTCTGCCTTGGTGCCAATGATGGTCGTATGCGTGTTTGGCGCTGTGCAGGTGAGCGCCACAATCAGGCCTGCATACGACCGAGGCACACAGGGCCAACACCCGGCATCATGGTGTGGGGAGCGATCTCCTACACTGGCCGTACACCACTGGTGATCGTCGAGGGGACACTGAATAGTGCACGGTACATCCAAACCGTCATCGAACCCATCGTTCTACCATTCCTAGACCGGCAAGGGAACTTGCTGTTCCAACAGGACAATGCACGTCCGCACATATCCCGTGCCACCCAACGTGCTCTAGAAGGTGTAAGTCAACTACCCTGGCCAGCAAGATCTCCGGATCTGTCCCCCATTGAGCATGTTTGGGACTGGATGAAGTGTCGTCTCACGCGGTCTGCACGTCCAGCACGAACGCTGGTCCAACTGAGGCGCCAGGTGGAAATGGCATGGCAAGCCGTTCCACAGGACTACATCCAGCATCTCTACGATCGTCTCCATGGGAGAATAGCAGCCTGCATTGCTGCGAAAGGTGGATATACACTGTACTAGTGCCGACATTGTGCATGCTCTGTTGCCTGTGTCTATGCGCCTGTGGTTCTGTCAGTGTGATCATGTGATGTATCTGACCCCAGGAATGTGTCAATAACGTTTCCCCTTCCTGGGACAATGAATTCACGGTGTTCTTATTTCAATTTCCAGGAGTGTATATTGCACCCGTGGTCTGACCAGTAATGTTGCTTCGAGACCTATAAATTATGTACGTTTCGGATTCGCACTTTTCAAGAAATATCACTCACATGCTCTTCATAGGTAAAGAACTTGAGTGGTATCACTTCTTCCTGTCTATAATGTTCTACCCATACCGGAAAAGACTTAATGAATTCAGCTATCATGACATTAGTATTTTCTGGAACTTAATATTAATTTTGGTGTATACCACGTCTATGATGTGACAAGGTCTCTCCCCCTTGAATTAGACGGCACAGTCCCTCTACTCGGCGTTTTATTATGCTTCATTTTCTTACATACCATAGTTTCCTTGAACACAGCGGTTACTGCGATTGGTAAAGGAACGTGAACGTGACCTCCTCCGTTTTGGTGTAAAGGAAAGAATGTGAGCACTGAAGGGCCCATCCCGTCCATCTTTGTTGGTCATCTTGTTCAATTCTGTCAACAATAATTCCTTCGCAACAACTGAGAACTTATTGATAGGCGACTACATGGCGTGTTGTGTGCACCACGACCAAATAGTGGATAGAATTGGAAGGAGAATCAGCATTGGTCGTATTTTTTTGTTTTATTATCCGCAAAATAGATTTTCGGTCACTAAGTGACCATCCTTAGTACTGTAATATACAATTAAAATTGGTAGGCACTGGTAATCAACAAGCTTAGAGCGATCACATAGATGTAACGCTCTAAGCTTGTTGATACCAGTGCCTACCAATTTTAATTGTATATTACAGCACTGAGGATGGTCAATAAGTGACCGAAAATCGATTTTGCGGATAAAATAATAGAAAAAGACCAATGCTGATTCTAGTTCCAAAACTGAGAACTTCTCGAAACATTTATACCATCATCTGTAAACAGATACTAGCGTATGATTAACCTGTATACTTGGACGAATAATATATTTTTACCGATTTCCTGTATAACAACGTAAATAAAAATTTTGAGAGAATGAAAGCAATTTATAATCCGTTTTAGTGTAGTGTTTGTACACAACTAGGTTCTGCTCCTCTATTTTGTACAGAGAATACAAATAATGAACACTGTATAACTACTTCTCTGCAGTCTGGATCTGTTTACGTTTTAGGAACAATATTTCCCATCCATTTGGTATGCTCCCTACCTATGACCGTCATTTGTTTAATCACATTTCCCTTCCCCAATTCAAGGTGTCGTTTCTTCCTTCCAAATTCATGTAAAAAAGTTTCCAGGCTCATCTGACTGTTCAAACACCGTAGCCACTTTGAAATCTCACAGCTGTTTCCTGCATCCCGCTACAGTGGTGCCGTCACGCCCCAAGTTCTGTCGTGCAGCACAGGGGCTTGTCTCTGTGACAAGTCCTCTTTCTGCACGAAACGAAATTTCAACACTGGTTTGGACAGGGAAAAAGGTCTCTGAAACTCCCATTTAAGAACCAACAGATGTGGAATCACATGAAAATAACAAACACAGTAATAACTCATACCCCCAAAATCAATGACAAGTGACATTTTTGATCTGTAAGCCTCAACTCCCACCCCCATGAACCATGGACCTTGCCGTTGGTAGGGAGGCTTGCGTGCCTCAGCGATACAGATGGCCGTACCGTATGTGCAACCACAACGGAGGGGTATCTGTTGAGAGGCCAGACAAACGTGTGGTTCCTGAAGAGGGGCAGCAGCCTTTTCAGCAGTTGCAGGAGCAACAGTCTGGATGATTGACTGATGTGGTCTTGCAACACTAACCAAAACGGCCTTGCTGTGCTGGTACTGCGAAAGGCTGAAAAAGAGGGGAAACTACAGCCGTAATTTTTCCCGAGGGCATGCAGCTTTACTGTATGGTTAAATGACGATGGCGTCCTCTTGGGTAACATATTCCGGAGGTAAAATAGTCCCCCATTCGGATCTCCGGGCGGGAACTACTCAAGAGGACGTCGTTATCAGGAGAAAGAAAACTGGCGTTCTACGGATCGGAGCGTGGAACGTCAGATCCCTTAGTCGGGCAGGTAGGTTAGAAAATTTAAAAAGGGAACTGGATAGGTTGAAGTAAGATATAGTGGGAATTAGTGAAGTTCGGTGGCAGGAGGAACAAGACTTTTGGTCAGGTGAATACAGTGTTATAAATGCAAAATCAAATAGGGGTAATGCAGGAGTAGGTTTAATAATGAATAAAAAAGAGGAGTGCGGGTAAGCTACTGCCAACAGCATAGTGAACGCATTATTGTGGCCAAGATAGACACGAAGCTCATGCCTACTACAGTAGTACAAGTTTATATGACAACTAGCTCTGCAGACGATGAAGATATTGATGAAATGTATGATGAGGTAAAAGAAATTATTCAGGTAGTGAAGGGAGACGAAAATTTAATAGTCATGGGTGACTGGAATTCGAGAGTAGGAAAAGGGAGAGAAGGAAACATAGTGGGTGAATAGGGATTGGGAGAGAGAAATGAAAGAGGAAGCCGTCTGGTAGAATTTTGCACAGAGCATAACTCAATCAGAGCTTGGTTTAAGAATCATAAAAGAAGGTTGAATACATGGAAGATTCCTGGAGATACTAGCATGTATGAGATAGATTATATAATGGTAAGACAAAGATTTAGGAACCAGGTTGTAAATTGTAAAACATTTCCAGGGGCAGATGTGGAATCTGACCACAATCTGTTGGTTATGAACTGTAGATTAAAACTGAAGAAACTGCAAAAAGGTGGGAATTTAAGGAGATGGGACCTGGATAAACTGACTAAACAAGAGGTTGTACAGAGTTTCAGGAAGAGCATAAGGGAACAATTGACAGGAATGGGGGAAAGGAATAAAGTAGAAGAAGAATGGGTAGCTCTCAGGGATGAAGTAGTGAAGGCAGCAGAGGATCAAGTAGGTAGAAAGACGAGGCCTAGTAGAAATCCTTGGGTAACAGAAGTAACATTGAATTTAATTGATGAAAGGAGAAAATATAAAAACGCAGTAAATGAAGCAGGCAAAAGAGAATACAAACGTCTCAAAAATGAGATCGACAGGATGTGCAAAATGGCTATGCAGGGATGGCTAGAGGACGTATGTAAGATGTAGAGGCTTATCTCACTAGGGGTAAGAGAGATACTGCCTACAGGAAAATTAAAGAGACCTTTGGAGAAAAGGGAGCCACTTGTATGAATATCAAGAGCTTAGATGGAAACCAAGTTCTAAGCAAAGGAGGGAAAGCAGAAGAGTGGAAGGGGTATATTGAGGGTCTATACAAGGGCGACCTACTTGAGGACAATATTATGGAAATGGAAGACGATGTAGATGAAGATGAAATGGCAGATACGATGCTGCGTGAAGAGTTTGACAGAGCACTGAAAGAGCTGAAACGAAACAAGGCCCCGGGAGTAGACAACATTCCATTGGAACTACTGACGGCCATGGGACAGCCAGTCCTGACAAAACTCTACCATATGGTGAGCAAGTTGTATGAGACAGGCGAAATACCCTTAGACTTCAAGATGAATATAATAATTCCAATCCCAAGGAAAGCAGGTGTTGACAGATGTGAAAATTACCGAACTATCAGTTTAATAAGTCACAGCTGCAAAATACTAATGCGAATTCTTTACAGACGAATGGAAAAACTGGTAGAAGCCGACCTCGGCGAAGATCAGTCTGGATTTAGCAGAAAAGTTGGAACACGTGAGGCAATCCTGACCCTACGACGTGTCTTAGAAAATAGATTAAGGAAAGGCAAACTACATTTCTAGCATTTGTGGACTTAGAGAACGCATTTGCCAATGGAATACTCTCTTTCAAATTCTAAAGGTGGTAGGGGTAAAATACGGGGAGCGAAAGGCTATTTACAATTTGTACAGAAACCATATGGCAGTTATAAGAGTCGAGGGGTATGTAAGGGAAGCAGCGGTTGGGAAGGGAGTGAAATTGGGTTGTAACCTGTCCCCGATGTTACTCAATCTGTATATTGAACAAGAAGTAAAGGAAACAAAATGAAAATTCCGAGTAGGTATTAAAATCCACGGAGAAGTAATAAAAACGTTGAAGTTCGTCGATGACATTTTAATTCTGTCAGACACAGCCAAGGACTTAGAAGAGCAGTTGAACGGAATGGACAGTGTCTTGAAAGGAGGATATAAGATGAACATCAACAAAAGCAAAACGAGGATAATGGAATGTAGTCGAATTAAGTCGGGTGATGCTAAGGGAATTAGCTTAGGAAATGAGACACTTAAAGTAGTAAAGAAGTTTTGCTATTTGGGGAGCAAAATAACTGATGATGGTCGAAGTAGAGAGGATATAAAATGTAGACTAGCAATGGCAAGGAAAGCGTTTCTGAAGAAGAGAAATTTGTTAATTTCGAGTATAGATTTAAGTGTCAGGAAGTCGTTTCTGAAAGTATTTGTATGGAGTGTAGCCATGTATGGAAGTGAAACGTGGGCGATAAATAGTTTGGACAAGAATAGAATAGAAGCTTTCGAAATGTGGTGCTACACAAGAATGCTGGCGATTAGATGTGTAGATCACATAACTAATTAGGAGGTATTGAATAGAATTGGGAAGAAGAGGAGTTTGTGGCACAACTTGACAATAAGAAGGGACCGGTTGGTAGGACATGTTCTGAGGCATCAAGGGATCACAAATGTAGCATTGGAAGGCAGCGTGGAGGGTAAAAATCGTAGAGGGTGACTAAGAGATGAATACACTAAGCAGATTCAGAAGGATGTAGGTTGCTGTAAGTACTGGGAGATGAAGAAGCTTGCACAGGATAGAGTAGCATGGAGAGCTGCATCAAACCAGTCTCAGGACTGAAGACAACAACAACAACAAGCCTCAACTTCTGTGTGTCTTATCAAGACGAAACGATTTTCGTGACGAAATGATTTCTATCTGATGTGAGGCAGGAAGTATTAGTAAAGGTATATGGCAATGAGTGGAATATTTCCAAAGAATACTGCCGGCCGCTGTGGCCGAACGGTTCTAGGTGCTTCAGTCTGGAACCACGCGACCGCTACGGTCGCCGGTTCGAATCCTGCCTCGGGCATGGATGTGTGTGATGTCTTTAGGTTAGTTAGGTTTAAGTAGTTCTAAGTTCTAGGGGACTGATGACCTCAGATGTTAAGTCCCATAGTGCTCAGAGCCATTGAAGAATACTTCTGAAGAAGACAACCAAGCCATGGACGACAGCTTTCGTCATATGTCTGATAGAAGAGAGTTCAGGCGTTGATACCTCACATGCTAACGTGTAAGCGGTCCAGTCAAAAGACGAAAGTGTCGTGTGGAAGTTAGAATATTTCTTACATCATGGAAGAGCGGCTGGTGCAAATGTTATATAACTGATTCTTGGTCCAACAAGATATGCCGTATCCTGAATAAGACACGAAACTTCATTTTTGGAGCTCCTGTGAACGTTAATACTTTTCTTTAAAGTCATCAGTCTTCTGACTTTGATACGCGGCCCTCCACGTTTTCCGCTTCGTGCCAACCTTTTCATCTAGTGTAGCAATTGAACCTACTCCCTCATTTCTTCGCCGTACGTATTTCAATCTCAGTCTTCCTCTGCAGTTTTTCTCTCTCCATCTCCCTGTAGTAGCAGGAAGTTACACCTGGTGATTTAACAGATGTCGTATCATTCTGTCATTTGGGTTGGGGTAGGATTGTTTGGGGGAAGAGACCAAACAGCTAGGTCATCGGTCTCATTGGAATAGGGAAGGACTGGGATGGAAGTCGGCCGTGCCCTTTCAAAGGAACCATCCCGACATTTGCCTGGAGAGATTTAGGGAAATCACGGAAAACCTAAATCAGGATGGCTGGACGCGGGATTGAACCGTCGTCCTCCCGAATGCGAGTCCAGTGTGCTAACCACTGCGCCACCTCGCTCGGTTTATGTCATATCTTCTCGTCAGTGTTTTCGATATGTTCCTTTCCTCGGTGATCCTGCGGAGAACGTCCTCATTTGTTATCTTATCTCTTCACCTCATATTCGACACTCGTATGTCGCACTGTGGCACCACTTCTGAAAGGGTTCGATTGTCTTCTGGTTTCCCCATAATCCATGTCTCACAGCCATACAATGCTGTGCTGCCAACGTACATTCTCAGAGATTTTTTCCACAAGTTAAGACCTATGTTTGATACTAGGACAGTTCTCTTGGGTACAATGCCTTTTTCGCCAGTGCTAGTCTGAATTTTTCGTCCTCCTTGTAATGTTCGTCCTTGTACTGCTAAGTTTCATACTGTTCTCATTTCTGCTGCTTCTCATTACCTTCATCATTCTTTGATTTACTCCGAAAACATATTCTGTACTCATTAGACTGTTCATTCTATACAACAGATCCTGTAATTCCTCTTCACATTCACTGAGGATAGCAAAAACATCCGCGAGTCTTATCACTGATATTCTTTCATCATGAATTTTAATCTTAGTCATGAACGTTTCCTTCATTTCCGTAACTGGTTCTTCGATGTATAGACTGAACAGCAGGGGCGTATGACTGTATCAGTGACGTACTCCCAGTTTAATTCTAGCGCTTCGTTCTTCCAGCAATATTGTTCCCTCCTCTTTCTCGTGCATATTGTATATTACACGTCTTTTACCATAGATTGCCCGCATTTTTCTCCAAATTTCGAACATATTGCCCTATTTTACATTTTCGAACGCTATTTCAGAGTCGACAACAATGTCAACGTGTCTCGATATTTCTTCAGTCTTCCTTCCATTATCAACCAGAACGTCAGATCTGCCTCCATGGTGTCTTTACGTTTCCCAAAGCCAAATTGATGGTCACCTAACAGATCCTCAATTTTCTTTTCCAGTCTTCTGTGTATTATTCTTGTCAGAAACTTGGATGCATGAGCTGTTAAGCTGATGGTGCCGTAGCTCTCGCACTTGTTGCCTCTTGGTATCTTCAGAACTACGTGGATTTCTTCCTGACAGTCTGATTGTATATTGCCCGTCTCATACAGTGTACTAAAATAGTCTTTTTATTGCCACTTCCTCCATGATCTTAGAAATTCCGATGCAATGTCGTCTGCACCTTCTGCCTTTATTTGATCTTACATCTTCCAAAGATCTTTTAAATTCTCATTCCAATACTGGATCCCCTATCTGTTCCATGACGACTACTGTTTCTTCTATCGTATCATCAGACACGTCTCCCCCTTGTAGGGGCCTTCAGTGCACTATTAGCTCCTACCCGCTCTCTCCTCTGCATTTAGCAGGATTCCCATTGAACTCTTAATGTTACAACCATTGCTTTTAGTTTCACCGAAGGCTGTTTTGATTTTTCCGTATGTTGAGTCCGTTATTACCATAATTATTTCTTTTTCGATTTCTTCACATTTTTCATGAAGCTTTAGCTTTTCCGCATTTTCTATTTATTTCGTCCCTAAGTGACTTCTATTTCCGTATTCCTCAATTTCCTTGAACATTTCTGTATTTCCTTCTTCAATCGAACAGATGAAGTATTACTTCTGTCAGCATGGTTTCTTTGCAGTTGTCTTCCGTTTCTTCTCAGTTATCATCCTGGTACCTACGGTTTTCTTTCCAACTTCTGTGACTACCCTCTTGAGAGATGTCCCTTCCTCTACGTCTGTACTGCCTACTGAGCAATTATTTATCGCGATGTCTATAGCGTCAGAGAGCTTCAAACTTATCTCTTCATTTATTAGTATTTCCGTATTCCACTTCTTTGTGCAGTGATTCTTCCTGAATAGTATTTTAAACTTCTGCCTAGTCACCATCATTACTAAATAGTTGTCTGAGGCTTTGTGTACTCTTCGGTACGCCTTACAATCCAATATCTGACTTCGGAATCTGCAGTCTAACTGAAATCTTCCTGTAACTCGCGGTCGTTTCCAAGTGCATGTTCCCCTCTTCTTGAAGTGATTATTGGCTATTACTAACTGATTTATTGTGGAATTCGATCAGTCTTTCTCCTATTTTGTTTCTACTACCAAGCTCATACTCTCCCCTTAACCCTTGTTCTACTCCTTCACCTACAACTGCATCCCAGTCCCCCTCTGATTGTTAGATTTTCGTCTCCCGTTACGTATTGAATTACTCGTTCAATATCCTCATGTACAGTCGTTCTCAAAAGTATCCGAACGACCTGAATTGCATTTCGCCTGATTCGCATGCAACCGCCATAACTCGGCTGTCTAGCAGGTCCTCTAATCGCTCCTTGGTACAGTCGTTTGACTATTGAAAATGCTTCCAACAAGTCACCACTAGAAAACACTGTTCTGTATCGCAACAACTCAAGATGTAAACTAATACCACCATACTACAAATATCAGGGAACACATTATCACAGATAAGACTGTCCTTAAGGCTTGTAAGCTCACATTTACTACAAAAAATGACATACCTGAAATGTTACCACTCTCATTATTACGTCAGATAGGTAATGCACGTAGTAAGTTCGTCGTATTGATGATTTACTCTTGGAAGTAACATACCGTACTTATTATTTAACAGAAAATGACATTAAAAATTTAAGTTATTCACCAGCAGCTAGTTGAGAATACGTATGAACTTTAAATGACACGACGAACCGTCTCGTTCTGCATATGGATTCAAACCCAGGTCATGCAGACTAAGCATTCCTGATTAGGCATGCAGAGAGTGATAAACTTCGATTTTAAACAGTATCAGTTAACAAATATCAACTTTAAATTACATAACGGAGACATTTTTAACGGACGCGAATTCCTCCCCAGCATCTACTGTCCCTGTTGACGAACTACGAGAGATGTTAAATATTGCTTCTTCACATGCAACTTACTTGAAATGCCGTGAGGTAAAGCTTTGTGTTGGACAGAGATTCGAATCCAGAACCTAATCGGATTGATATCGAAACACAATCAACTGTGACATATCGGATTTTCTCGGCAGTAGCTAGATGTTTTAACTGAAATGACGAGACGAAACACTAATTTTTCCTTCCCGGGACTCCAACCCGGCACCTATCGTTGTTATATTCTAGAGAAAACGATCGTTAAATATGGGTTTGTTGAAACAGCAGCGACATTTGAGCATGTTTGAACTAGAAATAATATGACGAAGAGTTCAGTGCTGACTGGGAATATCGTTGTTGACTACTCACAAAGAGACGTCAGCTACCGAATTTTTCTCCACCAGCAGCTCGGAATAACATCTTGAACTTACAGTGATCTCGTAAATAATTCTGTGTCTCACTTCGAGTCAAAAACGTCAAATATCGTTAGTGTTGACAAAGAATGAAAATACATTAAACATCAAAATTATTTTCCACCAGCAGATAGGTGTTCTCATGCTAGAGCTTGATAATACAAAATGAAATCTCTAGTGCCGGATCAGGATTCGAACCCATTCACGCGCAACATGCGTAGATGTTGAGGAATCTGCAGTTTTGAACAAGCAACAAATTGTAGGTGAGCTGTATTGTCACGAAGGGATCAAATTCCGCGTTAAGGGCGGTCTGAGTTGCATTCCCAGTTCAGAACCAATTTTATCGACATACAGCAGCTCAAATAAAAGATGGAATAAGTGTCCTGTGACCCTGCATAACGTTTGTTTCGTCACTAGAAATAAATAACTAGTATAAGAAAGGTTACTGGTGATAGAGTTTCTACATGTCGCCGCTCCAGACTTTCTTGTAGCTCAAACTAACGTCTACTTGATAGAGAAGGAATATCATTTTTTATGTGAATTTCAGACCACAGTGCCATTATATCTTCTTCACTTGCTGTAACCAGATGAGAATGGAATCTGTCTCTCCCTATATAAAATCATTGACATATGTTGGAGTCGAACCCAGTCCATAGGTATATGAACCTATCATCAGTCCAACAGACCACCAAATCCTCTTCTCTGTGACTCATTTTTCTATCATAACGCCATTGCGCCACACTGGATGAGAGTTCTCACACTCAGGCTCCCTGTAGTAATTTGCAGCATGTTCAGTAAATTCATTTACTTGGCTGACCGAATCACCATGAACTAGCTGCCTCGGCTACCCAGTGCATACATTCGACTCTATTTTTTAATCACCGGAATAAAATCACACAACTGCCAACTACACAGAACAGCCAACAGTGTAGGATGCAGAAATTTAAACAGGAAGTGTTCCTTTCCACTTGAGCTACTCTATTGCGCTTTCTGTTTGTTGAAAACGCCGTGCTGTGAAAAAAAAAAGCTGTAACTGTTTGTCTCTCAGAAGTGTAGACCCGGCCATATGCATTATCTCACAGCGCAGTGGAATGCAGAAGTTCTGGAGGAATTGTTGAGTTCATGGTAAGTGTCGCATACTGTACATAAGATGTCGCGAATCCGAATACATTCACTTCTACGTATTTGAAACGCAATTATGTTGTCTGCTAAAGTTATCAATCTAATGGAACTTTGAACTTAGTTCCCTTCACTTCTCAACCCAAAATACAGTAGTTGCATGTGAAAAAAGGGCTAACTTCTGCGACATTTTGTTCTTTTCAGGTTTAATAGACAGCCAGGCAGCAGATGCATCTCGAAACTTTTTTATTATGTATGGGGAGACCACAACGTGCCAAAATACGTCAGAAAAGTATTTTCTACATTAGCTGTCATGTGGTAGTGGCATTTTATTCTTCTTCAAATCTTGTTTGACAGCTTTAGCGCAAAACAAGTTTTCTACATGCATGTAATCAATAAACTGCTTGTGCATTGTCAGATTGTTATAGTAACATAAGAGAATTCGCATATATCCTTGATGATTAATATATCTCTCATGTATACTAATGTTTTAACAACATTAAATGAAAACTTACGAAAGTTGTGCACTCTATTATAAGAAATGGAATAAAACTACCCACGATAACTTTACGAATAAAGACTGTTTTAATAAAACTATCTGTACACAAGTGTGCCTCTATGGTTCAAATGGCACTGAGCACTATGGGACTTAACATCTGTGGTCATCAGTCCCCTAGAACTTACAACTACTTAAACCTAACTATCCTAAGGACATCACACACATCCATGCCCGAGGCAGGATTCGAACCTGCGACCGTAACGGTCACGTGGTTCCAACTGAAGCGCCTAGAACCGTACTGCCACACAGGCCGGCTCGTGTCTCTACGGACACGGATTAGTAAAATACTACTCATTTAGATTTTACTTGGGTCTCTGTTTAACTGGTATGCTGTGACATACTCAAGGGGTATACAAATGTGGCATTTCATAAATGAAGTTACATATTCCCAGTACCCAAAATTTGCTTTGCCAGCAGCGGAAATGGGTATTACCTGTTGTGCACCATTGTAAGTTTTTCACCATTGCACTATGAGCCGAAATTATTTTCTTGCGATTTCCTTATCGATGTTTGATTTGACTGCTTGTAGCTCTTCCACAGAAGGGATTAAAACGTTACACTTAGTGAGACTGGAACTGCGAACCATAACAGACGCTTTTTCAATGGTCAGCACGTTACCAAAGAGCTGTCGAAGAGGTATCTTAACTTCGTCTTACGAGGCCAATGGTTTCTAGAACTCGTAAGCCGCTATTTAAAGTATGAGATTAGTTGCGATTTCAACGGGCAAAGACTTTCCTCGGCTGAAAACCGTAAATTTTCAATCTTTTACACACTTCAAGCGATAATAACTCAGATTATTCAATGGAAATGACAGGTAAAATCAAGTGAACTTTGAGGCTTATTTCCGTGCACACCAGGAAGTAACTAGTCGATCACAGAGTTGCCAAACATATGCTGCCGTGTTGCCAAATCTCAGTTACAGAACCAGCAGGAAGAAGACGAACCAATGTGATCCTAGAGCGGGCTGGGAAGTGACCATAGCTGGCGTCTCCAAGTCGCGGCAGCTAAGGCCTAGAATACGTAATGCGTCTGATTCGCTTTTCTGTTACTAGGTTCAGGGACTGGAGCGTAGTTACTAATAATACTCAGAACTGACTGCAAACTAAGCATCATAAATCAGTAACCCACATGGTTTCTTTCGTAAGTGACTGAAAACTAAGACCACATTCACAGATATTTTCGTGCCTAGCTTATAGTGGAGCACAACAAACAAATAAAAATAAAAAAAAGAATGTCTCTGTATGTGTGTGTGTGTGTGTGTGACAGAGAGAGAGAGAGAGAGAGAGAGAGAGAGAGAGAGAGAGAGAGAGAGACAGAAATCAAAAAGAATGAGAGAGTGAGTAAAATATTGTGGTAAAGAAATTGAATCATGGCATGTAAAGAAATCTTTCATTAAAATTACACGTTCCAAATCATTACGAAATGTCGTATTCATGATCTGTGGAAAAGAATTAATCTAATGTAATCTAAACTAATCATATCATATTGAGAAATAGCAATGAAGAGTCATGAATTACCTAAACTTTTGCCAATTCCAGTAACCAAATCTAAACTTGACAATAAAAGACGACAATTTTTGTAACAAACTGTTTTGTAATAAACCGGGACTCCTAACAAGACCCTTTCGCCCCTGTTAACTAACCATGAAAGTTGTCTCATATACCTCCATTCTGAAGTAACGAAGTGTGCATGCATTTAAAGATGAAGTGCATGATGTGGAGTTCAGTGACGAAGATACGAACCCAACATATAATCGGATTGTTAACTAAGTAAAATCAAATATTACGCATCGGTTTTCCTTACCAGCTGCTAAGTGTTTGAATAATAAAAAAAAAGGATACAAATTTTCGTGCCCAAGCGAAAATCGAACTACACACCTACCTTGCTTCCACGAATATAGCTTAAGTATCAGCTGCTTACTCACCAACAGTAAGATGTGTGCATGTTTGACCAGAAATAACGGCACCTAATGCGATTGTTGTCAACACATTAATAGACATTAAAAATGCATGTTAATTTTCACTAGCAGGACGTTAAGCATATTATGAATATTTTTGTACTGGATCAGGATTCGACCCACATACTTACCTTTGGAGGAGACCTAAAGAAGATTGCAGAGTTGGGAAAAGGAATGAAATGAGTGAACTATACTGTTGCGAGAGATTCAGATCCACGAAAGAGGAGATACGGATTCGAATCACAGTCCAGCACCAAATCTTTCAACCAGTTCAATCAGGTACTAGTAAAATAAGAGGCCTGTTCCTTCAAATGTCTATCGGTTCATCAAATAAAATAAAATTTTCTAATGTAAGTAAGTTTACTGGCGACTGTATTTCTGTTTACCATGACTTCCGCTATTTCATTTCCCAACGTAAGCCGGCTCGGCCCAGTTGGTAATGAGGGAACGTGATGTTTAATGCGGATTCTGGATTATAACGTCTTTCTCTTGAGGTTACCAGAGGTAAAGCAAATCTGTTTGTGCCTCTTAAAAGTAAATGCCTGAACCCACGTTTTCCACCTGTGATAGTTCATTCCACCAGACCATTGTGGCCACATTTCCCAACCCCAAGAGTGTGCTGTAACGGATTATGTGCTTAGCTTACAAAATTAATCACGGTGGAAAAAATGCGAGACCTATTCAATGGTTAAGTAGAAGCACGCTTCTGACGCGGAGATTATGCTTATCTCATTTCAGCAGGATGTAAAGACACTTCTAGGCATCATAGGCTAGCCATTTTGAAGTTTTCACAAATTCAGCAAATATCTTCGTTAGGGAAAGTCCACTGTGAAGTGTGAAGTTACCGGATAATTCGATTATTACAGTCATTATTACTATCATTTTCTTCATACCGATGCTGGAACACATGTGCTTGAAGATCATTTAACGCCTTTTGGTCATTATAGAAGTAGATTCCCAAGAACAGGTTCTTTCCCTGTCTGCGGAACTGATGAAGACGTTACTCGATAGCAAAAAAGCGCTGCCTTTCTTCATTTACTTGCGCCTAGAAATGGTTATCGAGTACTGCCAAACTAAAATGCAAGAGATCTTTCTGCCTTGCGATATTCGTCGCTGTCAGTTCTTCCATATGATTTGGTCGACATGACCTATTTCAAGTTGTGTATGACAGACAGTGCTTTAGAAAATCAGTTGTTTTCCTTTGCAATAAACAGAAAGATTTTCATTCTAAGCTATCCAAGTACAAAATTCTCGCAATATTAGTTCAAATTTAATATTCGCTTCTATAATGTAGGAAAGTATTTCACATTTGCAAAACTCGCATCCAACTGATTGACCCTACACTTAGTCGCTGACCATAATTTCTAGGTCAGAGTGACACCGGTTTAAGTAACCTAATGTAGCGAAGACTGTTTGCCAGTGCTCTCTCAAACTGGAACATAAGCAATTCACTCATTTGGCTCCATAAGTTCACTGTGACAGTAATTTCTGTGTGTATACAATGCATACAGGTTGTAGTATTTAGTGGTGCTCTCTCTTCCATTTCTGTATACAATATGCCTGACCAATGCAACGTGTCACACAGCTCGCAGTCTACGTGCGTGGTTCAAAGACGACGAGGATGAGTTTGCCGTATTCCTCTGGCCGCCAGTCTCCCTGGATTTAGACGCAATTGAGAACCGGTAGGACTTCCTCGATCGGGCTGTTCGCCCCATGAGTCCTCAAACGAGAAACCTAGAACAGCCGACAACGGCACTGGAGTCTGTATGGCTCGACATCTCTGTCGGTACCTTCCGGTACCTCACTGACTCTCTTCCTCCATGACTTGCAGTGGTACCCGCCGAAAAATATAGTTATTCAGCCTTTTAACAGGTGATAATAGTAATTTGACTGAAAAGTGTATGTAGAACGTAAAATAGTGGCTGAGCTTATGTTTCTTACCTTCTGGACACTTCAGATAAGTCTGAATTATAGTGTTTCTGCCTCCTTAGCGACAAACTAAGATTCGTATCGTTTCCTCACATCAATCAACAGTGATTGAAATATCTTCGAAAAGGTTCTTAGGCCTTTCTTCATAGTACCTTCATAGGAAAACATTCTTATCAATAGTAGAAACTGGAGGACTGCCGTTTGCTGACGACTGAAACTGCACCCAAAAACGAGTCCACTTTCTGTTCATCCTTAAAACAGCTGTACTCTGATCGCTAGTATTTTGACGGGACATATCTGCTGTTGTAACTGAAGTTGAACCTAACGATCTGGCTCAGTGGCCAGCACACAGGTCGTGTATTAGGGAGGAGGCCATCCACATTTAGCTTATCTGTGGTTTCCCTAAATCATTTAAGGTACATGCTGGGATGCTTCCTTGGAAAAGGACATAAGCATGTTGTCCGTCTCAGATGACCTCGTATTCTGCGGAACAATAAATTCTAAGCTACCTACTTATTAACTGAAACTGGAGTCGGTCTCAGTTTGCAACCAATAAACATTCCCAACGTTGCAGTGTCTTGCAATCTCGTCAGATAGTACTTGTAATCTGCCCCTCTGCATGTCTCTCCTTCATCAGTTGGCGTGCTGAACCGTTTTACTATTTTTTTCAGTGTTTCATTTTGTTTTAAGATTTCGCACATTTACCTCTGTGATTTTCTTGTTCATGATGTCTCCAACCGCCCTCGCACATAAATAGAGTATGTAGTATAAAGAACTATCAATAGATGGTGCAGTCTCAGATTACTGTTAAGTGCGAACTGTCAAATATTGCAGTAATACGAATGAACAATAGATGGCGTTGCTTGCGTTTCAGTGTTTTATTGCCTTAAGCAAACACTTCCATTTTTTTGTGTTCCTAAATAGCTACAGCAGCGTATGCTTTTCCCGTATATGAACTGCACAATACTTACTCAGTTTATTCAGTATGCGTTTTCCATAACACTTAATGGTAACCAGCGCTTTTAAAAGTATCACTGGCTGATTTTCTTGGAATAGTCTCGCACTCAATTAAAAAAAAAAAAAAAAAGAAAACACGTCATATTCAGTTCAGCACATGTAGGGGGCTACACCAGTGAGAAGTGTAATAGTGAGAATTGTAACACATGGTAAGAAAATAATGAATTGGGGGGAAACATCAAAATGCTTGGAAGGCTATATTGAAAAAAAATGGTTCAAATGGCTCTGAGCATTATGGGACTTAACATCTGAGGTCATCTGTCCCCTAGAACTTAGAACTACTTAAACCTAACTAACCTAAGGACATCACACACATCCATGCCCGAGGCAGGATTCGAACCTGCGACCGTAGCGGTCCCAGCGGTTCCAGACTGAAGCGCCTAGAACCGCTCGACCACACCGGCCGGCAGGCTATATTGATGAAAATTTAAACTGGAAAAAGCACATTTCGCAACGCCTAAAAAAATTATTTCAGCCATATTCGAAATTAGAATTGCAAAAGTTGGGTAGAGGCAGATCAGTAAGTTATCATATTTTGCACATTTAATTCAATAATGACATATGAAATCTGGGGTAACTCATCTTTAAGAAAGAACATCTTCATTGTTCAGAACAGTGATGTAAGAATAATACGTGGAGCTCACCCACGATCGTCTTCTACATCTGTTTAAGGCGTTGGGGACTCTGATCACTGCCTTACAGTATATCTCTTCATTAATTTTAATGGCTTATCCAGGGATATAAAATGCCTGACAGACTAGAATTTGAAAATTGAAGAAATTTCTCCTTCACAGTTCGTTCTATTTCGTAGCAGAGTTTTTGTTACTGTAAAGTGTAAAAGGTGGTGGCAGGAATTACTAACTCTCAACTTTAAGTATATATAAAAATACTGCGCTTAAGTTACTCGAGTGTAAGGTTCGCTGTTGCGTGCTGTCTCCGCTATTACCTCGATCCATGAACGAGAAAGAGGCACAAGTCATTTTTCGTCCTGCAGCTGCACTCCAGTTCCACTGTGTCACAGGTTTCCGGGTTTCGGTAAAGTTTAATACATTTAGGATAAACGCATAAGGCATCACGTATATTTTCTTACTGCCTTATTATTATTTCTGATGTCAAAGATATTAAGAAAATAAATAACAAACCGAGTATTTATTTAGAGTTGGTAGGTAGGAGCTAGATGCTGGGTACGTGGTAACGTGCCAGGGATACTTTTAAGCAGTATAATGGAATAAACTTCCGTTATCTTAGCCCACTACAAAATAAAATAAAATAAAACAAACCTGGAAAGACGTATCTCAGCATCTAATTATAACAAGCCATTTGCCATGTTCAGTGGTTAAACAATGACTGTGTGACTGACGAAAAAAGAAATGAACGAATTAAACTACTTCGTAAGATACTAGAACACAGGAGATGCAAATTATATACTTTCACACATTTGTAGCTTAGAGCAGGATATAAACAAAAACAGTTGTGGTTCAATGACGCAGAAAGAATATTTTGCTTTGGCATTGGCAAAATTATCATAATAGAAACTAACAATGGATATAAGAAGTCCGCAGCTGAGGTGATTAAATATTGCATTTAATACAGTATTCAACCGTTATCATTCGACACAGCCAGAGAGAAGATAAGATCATGACACAACATATTCTGAAACAGACTCACGAACTACTAACCACGGCGATTTCTCGTACTCATAAGTGAATGTTCAGCGCCAATTTTCTGGTGACATCCGTATGACAACCTTAACTTAGAGTCCTCGTCAAATAATTTTCCTCTGTGATCATCACTGAGTAACAGTTTTATAGCCATCGACATCGTATGCCAAACTTACAGGCCCAGATTACTTTAGGCTAATTACCTTCTTAACCATCACAGTATCAATGGGGCCCAACCTTTTGAAAGTATTGTAACGAAGGCAGTTACTTTATATTTTAAAATTTTGACGAAATATTTATTATTTGGAATATATTCTGCCATCAGATTCCATAAATGCTTTAATATTTTCAGTTTCACTTAAGTCTGAGTAGTCGATGTCACTTTCCGCAGTGAACATCATGTTCAATTTGTTGCATCGGCTACTATGGGAGTCGGCACCAACACAAGCAAGTAAAGAGAGAAGTTGCAATGGCCAGTGGAAGGAATTCAAAATCATCTGTACAAACACTTGAAGATGAAAAAAAAATGGTTTAAATGGCTCTGAGCACTATGGGACTCAACTGCTGTGGTCATCAGTCCCCTAGAACGTAGAACTACCTAAACCTAACTAACCTAAGGACATCACACATACCGATGCCAGGGGCAGGATTAGAACCTGCGACCGTAGCAGCAGCGCGGCTCCGGACTGGAGCGCCTAGAACCGCACGGCCATCGCGGCCGGCTTGAAGATGAAATGAGCACGTTATTTCTAAAAAGAAATGAAGATTATCTTCTTCTAATTTCTGTGCTTCCCTATATATTACTACTCGCAGAACGTAGTCTAAGTAACGTCTTCCTATTGCTCACTTATGATGCTCTCGAAGTCTGCAACCGAACTGGGACGACCAGCGATGGGCTGCTGGTTAAATCTACGTTGACAGGTGGTGCTCATGTCTGTCCTCGTGGAGGTGTGGCGCTACCTACTGTTTCCACTGGCGTCCGGGTCAGCATCTTCTTGATGCCATTTCGCGACGTTGCGCTGGTCGGTGTGCAATCGATGCTTTAGGATTGCAAACGACATTTCCGGGTCCAGTTTCTTACTTACATTCAGTACTGTTTTAATAAGTATGTATGTAGTGAAAAGAGTTAACGAAATTAGTAAATCCCCCCCCCCCCCCGCGGCCACTTCTTAGTACAAGTTACTGAAAATGTGTGGATGTTGCTATGAGTGTGCTAAGAGATATTTTTATGTTCTGAACCCCACTAAAAGATCAGCACCCCATTAACATCAGCAACAATTAATGCCTTAAGTTGTTTTCATTGTTTTAGGATGGGGTTAATTCCCTCCCCACCACTGCACACCCAGCTCATGCGCTTCATAAAAAGTGGCTGGTTTTGATAGTGTTACGTTGCTTCTCAGAGTTAACAACCAGGCACTGCAAGTTGAAGTAACCTTCCCACGCGGCCACAAAATGGAATCATACGAGAATGTAGCGCCTCTATCCCATCACCGGTGAAAATGTCCCAGCTAACTCCAGTACACGACTGACTGCCAGCGTGACCGACCACGCGTGGCATGGGCTGCACCCTGCGGGCATGGAAGGTAAACACGTTCTCGTAAGGGCAAACATACAGTGAGACATACTATCTATCCTGCCTCAACATCATCTACACATAATTTCTCATCCTATTAACTGAACCAGATGATACTGGCGCCTGTCAGCTCCTCATCATCTTCAACCCATAATGTACGAAGTCTTAGTTTCGAGTCCAAGAAAAGGAAATACTCATCTGATCAAAAGTATCGGGACACCCCTGTCTAATACAGAGTAGAGTACAAAACGTCACGAGAGACCAACCTGCCAGCATTAAAGGAGCTGTTGTATATTGTGTTATCGGAGTAACAGAACAGCAAAATAGGTCGGTCACGAGAGCTTATTGACTTCGATCGTGGATTAGTCATGAAGGTCTCCGAGTAACAACTCCACCTGGGACATTTCAAACCTCCTGAAACAGACCAAGTAGACTGATACCGATGTCACTTTTGTAGGGTAAAAACGAAGGAATAACCACAATTAAACGAATACCAAGCATACGCCATGAACTGACGTACAGAAACATTCGAGTATTCCATAATGTGGTTGTAAAAGGTGTGAAATCAGAGAAAGGAATGACTCGTAATTGCCACTAGGAGTCCAGCTAGTGCAATAACTAGGGAACTGAAAATAATGGGTCACAATGGTTGCGAGCTAACATTCCAAAGATGATCGGGCTCATACGCGGTTCCTCTTCGTCGAAATATCTTGGCTCAATCTCGTCTATAGGTTGAACCGCACGTGTCACTTTACACGCCCTAAATTAGACACTTGTGACCCTTTGGTTCAACTGTCTGGCTGATGGCAAGTTTGTGAAATACAAAGTTAATTTAACATATAATAACAGTAATAATAATTGCGGGGACTAAATTAGCGGTACATAAATGATGTAGTCCACACAGTAGTGATTTTGTTAGAATAATGTTTATTCAGAAAGAAAACTGATAGTGAAAGTGGTCGTATTTAGATTTAATATTACACTGGAGCTCATATCCATTTGACACAGTTCGATCATTCACAGCTTCATCGCGAAACCCAATACTCCATGTCGATATTTATATGACAAGTTAGAGTTCAACCAGGCGCGCGGCTGCTCACCGCTCAGAGACAGTCCCGCCATACCACACAACGCGATATTTTCTTGGTCGTTTCACTTCCTAGCTGCCTAAAGACCGACTGTCCGCTTCCGCGTCTCAATTAGAACTGTACCCTTTGTGTCTCCAGCCGAAGTCCGCTTTCGCGTCTGCTCCAGCACTCTCCCACTGCCCGTCCTCGTCCTCGTTTCCTGCGCGCCGAAAATCGTCGCTCAACTAACTAGGACAGTTCCCTTTTCTGAAGCCGTCCTACTGATTGGCTACCGCTTATTCTACATTATTTTACAGTTTAACATATTTAAATAATCAAAACTTGAGCACTTTCACGTTCTACATAAACTAACAATAACATCCATTACGCAGGCCGGTGTGGCCGTGCGGTTCTAGGCGATTCAGTCTGGAACCGCGTGACCGCTACGGTCGCAGGTTCGAATCCTGCCTCGGGCATGGATGTGTGTGATGTCCTCTGGTTAGTTAGGTTTAAGTAGTTGTAAGTTCTAGGGGACTGATGACGACAGATGTTAAGTCCCATAGTGCTCAGAGCCATTTTTGAACATCCATTACATAATAAATGTTACATTCTTTTACATAAAACCGAAATTACTTCCTTCTTAGATTTGAATGCCACGGCCAGTAGCATTGCCCCAATGTGCTTTCTGATAAATAAATACAGAACAAAACTAAATATTATGTACTAAACTTTACAACAAATATTCTACTACCTAAGGATTCAATAAGGTGTCATGCTGTTATCGTTCAATGTGTTTTGTGTGGAGAAAATGATGATGTGATGCTTAACTGAAATTGTTGATAATTGAAATTTACTATATCTTTCAAACAAATAAAGTTACAAGGCTGATATTTACAAAATTTGTCATCATAATGATGCGCTTCTATATGAAATGTTGATCGTTAGGATCGACCAAAGCGTTCAGGTTTTAGCATTCAGGTCTTTGTTACAAAACTTGCTAATTTCACTTTAACAGTAAATCCTAAACTACTGTAGATATGATGAATATTCAAGTTTTGTTGGGTTCACCACGAAATTTTATGAAGGATGGTAAAGTTACTGTAGCTTCATTCCCTGCACCACTACAAAAGTAAACAGTTTTCATAAATGTTTCCCTTTATGGCCGATCTTAGGTCCACCATATTTAACATTGCTACGTCTGCCTGGTCACAAGCGCCTACTACTGGGTTTCCCTATGACGTAGGTTCTCATCTGTCTCACTCACACACTACAACGCTTAGGCCTAAGTGGACAATAGACCCCTATGAGTTTACCGCATCTCGTCGTGAATATGTGCTTTTTGGTGCACACAGTACTGGACGACAGGGTTCGTTTCTCAGTTCATATAGGCTGACTCTTTCAGCCATATATTTAAATGAAAGCGCAATGCTCCTTAACTCACATTGTTTATCAGCTCCTCATAAGCCATAAATATATGTAGTCAGTGCTAAACGACGCCTGAAGTGTCGTAAAGAGAGACGCCGCTGGACGATGATGAAGTAAATGAGTTATCTGAATCGATGAATTACTCTATACACTTTGGCAGTGCAATGGAAAGGTGTTTTTTTGGCGAATGCTTGGAGAGGTATTTATCATCATGTGTAATGCCAGCTGTGAAGTGCGGAGTACATACTGTTATGAATGTACACTCCTGGAAATTGAAATAAGAACACCGTGAATTCATTGTCCCAGGAAGGGGAAACTTTATTGACACATTCCTGGGGTCAGATACATCACATGATCACACTGACAGAACCACAGGCACATAGACACAGGCAACAGAACATGCACAATGTCGGCACTAGTACAGTGTATATCCACCTTTCGCAGCAATGCAGGCTGCTATTCTCCCATGGAGACGATCGTAGAGATGCTGGATGTAGTCCTGTGGAACGGCTTGCCATGCCATTTCCACCTGGCGCCTCAGTTGGACCAGCGTTCGTGCTGGACGTGCAGACCGCGTGAGACGACGCTTCATCCAGTCCCAAACATGCTCAATGGGGGACAGATCCGGAGATCTTGCTGGCCAGGGTAGTTGACTTACACCTTCTAGAGCACGTTGGGTGGCACGGGATACAGGCGGACGTGCATTGTCCTGTTGGAACAGCAAGTTCCCTTGCCGGTCTAGGAATGGTAGAACGATGGGTTCGATGACGGTTTGGATGTACCGTGCACTATTCAGTGTCCCCTCGACGATCACCAGTGGTGTACGGCCAGTGTAGGAGATCGCTCCCCACACCATGATGCCGGGTGTTGGCCCTGTGTGCCTCGGTCGTATGCAGTCCTGATTGTGGCGCTCACCTGCACGGCGCCAAACACGCATACGACCATCATTGGCACCAAGGCAGAAGCGACTCTCATCGCTGAAGACGACACGTCTCCATTCGTCCCTCCATTCACGCCTGTCGCGACACCACTGGAGGCGGGCTGCACGATGTTGGGGCGTGAGCGGAAGACGGCCTAACGGTGTGCGGGACCGTAGCCCAGCTTCATGGAGACGGTTGCGAATGGTCCTCGCCGATACCCCAGGAGCAACAGTGTCCCTAATTTGCTGGGAAGTGGCGGTGCGGTCCCCTACGGCACTGCGTAGGATCCTACGGTCTTGGCGTGCATCCGTGCGTCGCTGCGGTCCGGTCCCAGGTCGACGGGCACGTGCACCTTCCGCCGACCACTGGCGACAACATCGATGTACAGTGGAGACCTCACGCCCCACGTGTTGAGCAATTCGGCGGTACGTCCACCCGGCCTCCCGCATGCCCACTATACGCCCTCGCTCAAAGTCCGTCAACTGCACATACGGTTCACGTCCACGCTGTCGCGGCATGCTATCAGTGTTAAAGACTGCGATGGAGCTCCGTATGCCACGGAAAACTGGCTGACACTGACGGCGGCGGTGCACAAATGCTGCGCAGCTAGCGCCATTCGACGGCCAACACCGCGGTTCCTGGTGTGTCCGCTGTGCCGTGCGTGTGATCATTGCTTGTACAGCCCTCTCGCAGTGTCCGGAGCAAGTATGGTGGGTCTGACACACCGGTGTCAATGTGTTCTTTTTTCCATTTCCAGGAGTGTATTTTTGTGGTAGCAGAACTCCGACCAAACCCCGATGCAACACTTTTGAAATGAGTTTAAACATTGACTTTGTTCCAGACCAAACCACCAATATCGTTAATTTCTCTGCTTTCCGATCTGGAGGAACATTGGTTTGCCTTTGCTCTACAAAGATTCAGGCATCTCATTGCAAACGTGATCAGCAGAGCTCCAGTTTCAATGAAGGTGAAGTGTTTACCCATCCCATGTTTATGTCCACTAGAGGGTGACCGGATACTTCTGATCAGACAGTGAGGTAGCTGGTGTGCGGCCAGCACTGTTGAGAGGCTGTTCGAAAAGCTCACCACCTACACGATGGATGCAATGTCTGGTACGGGCAGTGGTGTGTGAGCGCGTGTTCTGCTGGAGGATGCCTGGATGGCAGTTTGCCCCGCCATCGGTGGGATTTCCACTCGGCAAGGTCTTTACAATATACGTCATTTGTAATTATTGACTCATGTCTCATGAAATAAACTAAAAGAGCTCCCTTCCTGCCTCGAAAACTGTTCCATTATCTTTCGATTACAGTAACGAAACAACTTTAAATACTTTCCTACAAAAATGAATAGCACCACTGCATTCATCGTTGTTTTTATTCTATGTTGACCTCGACCAGTCATAAAGTCGCCCCTCTTTACTGTAGCCCCATATACCATATGATTAATTTGAGCAGCTGTATAGCCTTGTAAACAGAAGTATCGAATTTTAGCATGAACATCTCGTGTGCGTGACAAATTAAGAAAACGATAGTGGTCTCGTAACGCTTGTCCACTACATATTCCTTGCTGTTATCGCTGCTCGGTGTGCATTTACGCCACCCATATTCAAAATAATTTGCGATATCCGAGCTCATTCGTTGATAATCGCGTAAAGAGAAGCGTCAAACAAGAGGATATTCATCAGCCACTGTACCAACCATAGATCTGATCACAATTTTTTGCCCACATCTTTTACGATTTCATCAGTCTTGATAATGGACCTGTTACGCCGTTCTTCATTCTGCAATTTTGTACGACCACTTCTAAAGTGTCCCCACCATTGAGTAGCCTTTGGTTCCGTCTTTGCTGCAGTCCCACCCACCAGGGACAACTAATCATTAATTTGAGAAGCTGTATCGACTTTTGAACGGAAGTATTGAACCACAATCAGCAATTTGCTGCTAGCATCAGCTACGGATTTCGAAGCCTTGGAAACAGTGACTTGTGTCGTAAACAGTAATCAGTAGATGTCACAGTATTCGTCAACTTTGTGCTGAGTTGCTAACATTTATATACGAGAAATTGTTCTTTACTTTTTGGATACGCCTAGTAGTTAAGCTCTTCTGAAAATATAAAATAAAAATCTTTCTCTATCGCATAAGGATCATGGGCGAAATTTCTAAAACTTTTAAAATAAATTCACCTACAAGACGAGGAGATAGCTTATCCTCAACTGTGTAATTGAGAAAGTGATAAGAGTATCAACAATCACAAATAAAACTGGAAAAGAAAAAAAAAACGTTTTACAGAAGTAAACTGCCTGGTATATGCAGTCAATTTTGCTCTAATATCTGATAATCTAGGAGATATAGAAATAAAAAATCAATGCCTGGAACTGATGGCCGGTGGAACAAGTTTAAGAATCTGCCAATAACATCAAACACATCACGAACATAAAAAGTGCACCAAATTCTTTTATTAACACACAGGCCAAATAGAAGAGGTCATAGACCGGAAGTTGGTAGGATAATTCAAGAAACTTGGTTAGAAAAAACTGCCGTAAATGAAAGCATTCAATTTATAAGTTCATTACAAGAAATGCAAACTTAATGCATTACAATAGGATAGTGAAGCCAGAATGCATATACAGTAGTGAATGGTTCGCAGTGAGTAATAAATTAGGCAGTCTACAATTATTAGAGAGAAGAATCTTGATAATACTTTTAGCTCGAATAAAAAGCACTGAACGCTAGAACTAAAGAAGAAACAATTACAAAACAGTTTAAGTCGTAGTAAAAACAGAAAAAGTGTGGAAAAGAAGGCAGATGATCTTTTGACATTTATACAAGATGAACTACTGAAGGGTGACGATATTCATTTTCAAATATCTTTGGAAAAAGAAATTCACAAAAAGGTGGAGCCGAGATGTTAAAAACATAGGAGATAGAGGCACAAAACAGCAGAAAGTGATATCTACATCTACATCTACATGAATACTCTGCAATTCACATTTAAGTGCTTGGGAGAGGGTTCGTCAAACTGAAGTGATATTTTCAGAAGGGAAATGTTAAGATTGGAAGAATTCCATGGGGGAAGCGGTAGGAAAACAGTTGAATGAAAGGAAAGAAACATAGTGAAATGATGAAAGATTATTGGAGGAAAAGAAAAGAGTAAACGAGACTGATTTAAAATAGTCACGTGGTCCGTAGCTGGCCAAACTGGATGGAAAGAACTATAATAGGAAACCCTGTTGATATTTTGTTTCATATTATGTTCGTTTATGTAAGATGTGCGGTCTACTGGCACAGTATTCATTGCAAAAATACTCCTGCAGTTCGTCCAGTGCGCAGCGTCTTAACGTTGACGTAACGGGAGATAACAAATAAAACCCGTGGAAACTGGCCGATAGTTTCCGCCCCAGTGCGTTTGACTGTATGGCACGGAAGCGTTCGCTATAACTTTTGAATTCGTGCCAGTTCCGCGAGAAGTTGTTGAATTCGTCCCGGGACAAGTTCATCGAAAAACCATTTGTGGGTTGTCGTTCCGCTGCCTTTATCGGTAGTTTCCTCACGTGCGCTGTCACGCTAGTACAGCACCAAAGGGAGAGAGGTATGGACGAATCTACTGATCAGTAGAAGCCATGGATAATAAGCATGCGGGGGAAGAAGGGCATTTATATCTACTGGAGTCGATTTCCGTTTTGCTATGACGAGAGAGAAGAATATAATCATATAAAACGGATTTATATCGTAGTCGTGTCGTGTACAATCCCAGATAGCTTCTGTAACTTCAGAACGGATAGCAAGTGAGTTTTGGATTACTAATGCCTATTCGTATAAAAAATTTATTTGTTACTACCAGCTACGTCTTTCCAAGGAAAACTTTTTATCTTGAAACTCTTCCGTAAATTAATCCTTTTTATTAAAGGTGCTAGTCCGTCCAACCACAGAATCTCTTGCAGAAGGCGCAGAGCGCTGTCAGCGATATTAACACAGCGTATAGCGCTGCCAACATACAAACAGACTACTTAGAATCTTCTTGTGCGTACTGTAGCCGTGTACGCAAGCTCGCTTTAAAATGTTCTTGTTTGTTTTGTTTAGTTTCCCATATTACAGATGGAGCTATGGGACGGAAAAGCAAAACTAATCAGTTGCCATAACATTTACGTGCGCAGCTATACTTCGCAAGCTAACTTACGGTGTATGGCGGAAGGTGTTTTGCGTACCAGTGTTGCTTCCTCTTTTGCTGTTCCAGTAACGTACAGTACGCGGAAAGAACGATTGCCGGTAATCCTTCGTGTGGTCTCGAATGTCTCTAATTTTATCTTCATCGCCTTTACGCGAGATACACGTAGGTGGAATTCAAATGTTGGTAGAATCTTCTGCGAACGTACGCTCTCAGAAGTTTAAAGTATGAACCATGGACCTTGCCGTTGGTGGGGAGGCTTGCGTGCCTCAGCGATACAGATAGCCGTACCGTAGGTACAACCACAACGGAGGAGTATCTGTTGAGAGGCCACACAAACGGGTGGTTCCTGAAGAGGGGCAGCAGCCTTTTCAGTAGTTGCAAGGGCAACAGTCTGGATGATTGACTGATCTGGCCTTGTAACAATAACCAAAACAGCCTTGCTGTGCTGGTACTGCGAACGGCTGAAAGCAAGGGGAAACTACGGCCGTAATTTTTCCCGAGGGCATGCAGCTTTACTGTATGATTAAATGATGATGGCGTCCTCTTGGGTAAAATATTCCGGAGGTAAAATAGTCCCCCATTCGGATCTCCGGGCGGGGACTACTCAAGAGGATGTCGTTATCAGGAGAAAGAAAACTGGCGTTCTGCGGATCGGAGCGTGGAATGTCGGATCCCTTAATGGGGCAGGTAGGTTAGAAAATTTGAAAAGGGAAATGGTGGCAGGAGGAACAAGACTTCTGGTCAGGTGACAACAGAGTTATAAACACAAAGTCAATTAGGGGTAATGCAGGAGTAGGTTTAATAATGAATAGGAAAATAGGAATGCGGGTAAGCTACTACAAATAGCATGGTGAACGCATTATTGTGGCCAAGATAGATACGAAGCCCACACCTACTACAGTAGTACAAGTTTATATGCAAACTATCTCTGCAGATGACGAAGAAATTGAAGAAATGTATGATGAAATAAAAGAAATTATTCAGATAGTGAAGGGAGACGAAAATTTAATAGTCATGGGTGACTGGAATTCGTCAGTAGGAAAAGGGTGAGAAGGAAACGTAGTAGGTGAATATGGATTGGGACTAAGAAATGAAAGAGGAGGCCGCCTGGTAGAATTCTGCACAGAGCACAACTTAATCATAGCTAACACTTGGTTTAAGAAACATGATAGAATGTTGTATACATGGAAGAACCCTGGAGATACTAAAAGGTATCGGATTTAGGAACCAGGTTTTAAATTGTAAGACATTTCCAGGGGCAGATGTGGACTCTGACCACAATCTATTGGTTATGACCTGTAGATTAAAACTGAAGAAACTGCAAAAAGGTGGGAATTTAAGGAGATGGGACCTGGATAAACTGAAAGAACCAGAGGTTGTAGAGAGTTTCAGGGAGAGCATAAGGGAACAATTGACAGGAATTGGGGAAAGAAATACAGTAGAAGTAGAATGGGTAGCTTTGAGGGATGAAGTAGTGAAGGCAGCAGAGGATCAAGTAGGTAAAAAGATGAGGGCTAGTAGAAATCCTTGGGTAACAGAAGAAATATTGAATTTAATTGATGAAAGGAGAAAATATAAAAATGCAGTAAATGAAGCAGGCAAAAAGAAATACAAACGTCTCAAAAATGATATCGACAGGAAGTGCAAAATGGCTAAGCAGGGATGGCTAGAGGACAAATGTAAGGATGTAGAGGCTTATCTCACTAGGGGTAAGATAGATACTGCCTACAGGAAAATTAAAGAGACCTTTGGAGATAAGAGAACCACTTGTATGAACATCAAGAGCTCAGATGGAAACCCAGTTCTAAGCAAAGAAGGGAAAGCCGAAAGGTGGGAGGAGTATATAGAGGGTCTATACAAGGGCGATGTACTTGAGGACAATATTATGGAAATGGAAGAGAATGTAGATGAAGATGAAATGGGAGATACGATACTGCGTGAAGAGTTTGACAGAGCACTGAAAGACCTGAGTCGAAAAAAGGCCCCCGGAGTAGACAACATTCCATCGGAACTACTGACGGCCTTGGGAGAGCCAGTCCCGACAAAACTCTACCATCTGGTGAGCAAGATGTATAAAACAGGCGAAATACCGTCAGACTTCATGAAGAATATAATAATTCCAATCCCAAAGAATGCAGGTGTTAACAGATGTGAGAATTACCGAACATTCAGTTTAATAAGCCTCAGCTGCAAAATACTAACACGAAATCTTTACAGACGAATGGAAAAACTAGTAGAAGCCGACCTCGGGGGAGATCAGTTTGGATTCCGTAGAAATACTGGAACACGTGAGGCAATACTGACCTTACGACTTATTTTAGAAGAAAGATTAAGGAAAGGCAAACCTACAATTCTAGCATTTGTAGACTTAGAGAAAGGTTTTGATATTGTAGACTGGAATACTCTCTTTCAAATTCTAAAGGTTTCAGGGGTAAAATACAGGGAGCGAAAGGCTATTTACAATTTGTACAGAGACCAGATGGCAGTTATAAGAGTCGAGGGACATGAAAGGGAAGCAGTGGTTGGGAAGGGAGTATGACAGGGTTGTAGCCTCTCCCCGATGTTATTCAATCTGTATATTGAGCAATCAGTAAAGGAAACAAAAGAAAAATTCGGAGTAGGTATTAAAATCCATGGAGAAGAAATATGAACCTTGAGGTTCGCCGATGACATTGTAATTCTGTCAGACACAGCAAAAGACTTGGAAGAGCAGTTGAAGGAATGGATGGTGTCTTGAAGGGAGGATATAAGATGAACATCAACAAAAGCAAAACGAGGATAATGGAATGTAGTCGAATGAAGTCGGGTGATGTTGAGGGTATTAGATTAGGAAATGAGACACTTAAAGTAGTAAATGAGTTTTGCTATTTGGGGAGCAGAATAACTGATGATGGTCGAAGTAGAGAGGATATAAAATGTAGACTGGCAATGGAAAGGAAAGCGTTTCTGAAGAAGAGAAATTTGTTAACATCGAGTATAGATTTAAGTGTTAGGAAGTCATTTCTGAAAGTATTTGTATGGAGTGTAGCCATGTATGGAAGTGAAACATGGACGGTAAATAGTTTGGACAAGAAGAGAATAGAAGCTTTCGAAATGTGGTGCTACAGAAGAATGCTGAATATTAGATGGGTAGATCACATAACTAATGAGGAGGTACAGAATAGGATTGGGGAGAAGAGGAATTTGTAGCACAACTTGACCAGAAGAAGGGATCGGTTGGTAGGACATGTTCTGAGGCATCAAGGGATCACCTATTTAGTATTGGAGGGCAGCGTGGAGGGTAAAAATCGTAGGGGGAGACCACGAGATGAATACACTCAGCAGATTCAGAAGGATGTAGGTTGCAGTAGGTACTGGGAGATGAAGAAGCTTGCACAGGATAGAGTAGCATGGAGAGCTGCATCAAACCAGTCTCAGGTCTGAAGACCACAACAACAACAACAACAACAACCGTGATGCAGATCACCTGTATTGCAGCGCATTCCGCTGGGGTGGTTGATCAATTTCGCTTGGCTTTCGCGCTTACTAAATGGGTCTGAAACATAACGCACTGCTCTTCTTTGGACCTTCTCAGTTTCCTCTAACAATCCTATCTGGGACGGATCCCATACTGGCGAGCGGTATTTCAGCACTGGTCTTTGTTGGTGGACTACATTTCCTGTGGATTCTTCCAATGAATGTCAGTCTGGCATCTGCGTTTCCTGCTGCGAGTTATATGTGGCAGTTCCATTTTAAATCGTTCCGTGCACATACTAAGAAGTATACTTGGAAGTAGCTGCTTCCAGTCGTAACTGAAACGATGACAATGTTTTCAACGATCATGAACTGGAATTGTTATCTACAGGCAGCTAAGAGAACCAGCAGAAAAACGCCTTAGTCGACGGACTGCCATATCATCTTCAGTCAGTACGTATGCAGAAATTGGGAGCTACGAATGATCTTGTAGAAATGTGTTTTATTAACTCTAGAATATTCAACAGTAATCTCAACAACTACATTCTTTGACATATGAGCAACATTTTTTTGATAACAGCTATCTTTCCTGCATCCTGTGTTAGGACGCTATCGGTTTAGGATCATATAAATGAAAACCATTAGATATGAGTGGCGTAGGTCCTACGGAATACATTTAATAACCATGCTTTTCGTTCTGAAACTGGAAAGGCTCTGGCTGACGAGATAATAAAAAGATTTCTTTTTCTGAAATAAGTGTTGACGCATTATCGACATTTATACAGATACAGATCACACATCTCGTTCATGTAAATGAATATGCTAGCGCCTAGAACCTCTCGGACACCTCGGCCAGCCCTTCAGTTGCAGCATATAGCTTTGAAAGCTGTGATGTTTCCACGACGCTCGGTTATTTTGATCTGTTACGTGTGTAAGACAGTGGCTTCATATTGTTATAGACATATACTGCTGCGGTGTTGTAGTGGTAAAATTTATGCCTAGTAAGTAAAAAGACTCTGGTTCGAATCCCGCCCGTGGCAGAAATTTCAGTTCATTTCTTCAGCTTCCATCATTATCATTCTATCGAGTCTCACCAGTCTCCAGTGATGTGTAATACCGGTCCGTAGTAACTTTGCAGCCTGGCTTCTCAATCGGTTTTATTAGTCTCTTTACAGTATCGATCGGGCCGGTTAGACGCAGTGTAGAACTACACTTTTCAGTATAGATGTCCTTGGTGATCACATACATACGATCATAATGAGACACCATTCTAAATAGAATTCCGTGTTTTCCAGGTTTTCCTTTTACAAATACTCTGAATGGGCAACGATCAGGGAACAAAGACAGGTCATCCACTGTGGTGTGTAGACCACAAATGTAATACTGTAAATGAAGAATTGAAGCTTTCTAAAATTTCCTTCGTTGGAACAAACTTGGCAGTCTGGTGACGAATTTCTCTTGTATTCTTATCATCAAACCTCAATATTTCATTCAATTGGAAACATGAAATCGACCCATTCATCTGTAGCACATTTGTCGGCTCTGAAGCATAGATCATAAATCTTGGACAGGTATTATTATCATGATTTGAGCCCATGATTTGTAAGAGTCCTATGTAGCAAACTAGGTTTTCTTCTCGATGTGTCGAATATCTAGACAAGAAGTCTGTTCATTTGAGTGTAGTTTTATTAGATTCATAGTATGAAGTGTAGAAAAACAGCTCTATAGCCTCCTTCGGACACTCAATTGTTCCTTGTTGTCTTAGCCCCGTTCTTTCCTGCGCTGTTTCGTACAGAACACCAGTATTCACGAGATGGGTCCGTAACACATTCGCGTCCACTGCCGGCAATAAATTTATCACAGTTGGTATCATTAGCATCTGGTGGATTGGGCTGAATTTCATCTTCATTCTCAGACTGAATCAGTTTCACTTTTTTTCGGCTCATAATCCACTTTCATCTAAATCTGATTTGTTTTCTTCAAGCACTCTTTCACGTGGAAGTTGTCTACATTTACGTTACTTGCTCAACAGCAGCAGAAACAATGAAGACTACAGTGCAAAAGTTCGTTCCGCTTAAAATATTTAAAAGCAAAGTCTCTACCACCTGAAATCATCTAAGGGGGCAGCTCAGATTGTTTCCTAACTCATTTCTACAGATTAGGAATCGTAGGGGGCCTATTACACCTCCCTGGGGAACGCCAGAGGTTTTCCAACATTTACTATGAACTGTTACCTCTCTGGTAGGAATTCATGAATCTAGTGACACGACTGAAACGATTCTACATTGGAATGTAAATTTGATTGCAAGTCACTTACAAGGAATGGGCTCGAAAACCTGAAAATCTCGAAATGTGGTATCAGTTTGTGATCCCCACTCGATACCACTCATTAATTCATGAGAATGGATGTCTAATTGTGTTGTGCGAAGAACGAAATTTTCTGAATCAGTACTACACTGAAGAGCCAAAGTAACTGGTACACCTACCTGATGTCGTGTAGGTCCAGCGCGAGCACGCAGAAACGCCGTAACACGACGTGGCATGGACTCGATTAATGTCTGAAGTAGTTCTGGAGGTGACTGACACCATGAATCATGCAGAGCAGTCCATAAATCCATTAAAGTACGAGGAGATCGTTGGCTAACGGAAGTGTTTAAACTCAGAATACTGTTCCTGGAGCCACTCTTTAACAATTCTGGACGTGTGCGGTGTCACATTGTCCTGCTGGAACTGCTGGACAGGAATTGATGCAGGTGATCAGACAGGATGATTACGTACGTGTCACCTGTCAGAGTTGTATCTAGACGAATCAGGGGTACCATATCACCACGGGTACCATTACACTCCAACTACACGCGCCTCACGCCATTACAGAGCCTCCATCAGCTTGAACAGTCACCTGCAGTCATGAGTTTACCTCCATACACGCACACGTCCATCCGCTAGATACAATCAGAAACGAGACTCGTCCGAGCAGCCAACATATTTCCAGTCATCAACAGTCCAATGTCGGTGTTGGCGGGCCCAAGTGAGGCGTAAAGCTTTGTGTCGTGCAGTCATCAAGGGTACACAAGTAGGCCTTCGGCTCCGAAAGCCCACATCGACTCTGTTTCGTTGAATTGTTAGCACGATGACACTTGTTGATGGCCCTACATCGAAATCTGCAGCAATTTGCGGAAATGTTGCATTTCTGTCATGTTGAACGATTCTCTTCAGTCGTCGTTGGTCCCGTTGTTGCAGGATCTTTTTCCGGCCGTAGCATTGTCGGAGATCTGATGTTTTACGGATTCCTAATATTCACGGTACACGCGTGAAACGGTCGTACGATAACATCCCCAATTCATCGCTACTTCGGAGATGTTCTGTCCCATCGCTCGTGCGCCGACTGCACCACCACGTTGAACGTAGCTTAAATCTCGATAACCTGCCATAGTAGCAGCAGTAAAAACTCCGTCAGACACTTGTTGTCTTATATTGGTGTTGCCGTCCGCAGAGCCGTTTTCTGCCTGTTTACATAACTCTGTACTCGAATACGCATGCCTATACAAGTTTCCATGGCGTTTCAGTACCTGTCAATGAATCGTTTTCTCGAGACAATTCATAATGATTGAAAACAGCATTTGTTCCAAAATGCTGCTGGACACTGACGCTAGTGTTACGGGTCTGTAATTCAGTGGATTACTTCTATTTCCTCTCTTCAGCACAGCTACGACTTCCGCGACTTTCAAGTGCTTAGATGATGATCTTCCGACAAGCGAGCGATTATATGCGATTGCTCGTAAGGAGCTATTACATCAGCATTCTCTGAAAGAAATGTAATTGGTATACAATATGGTCTGGGAGATTGGCCTTTATTGGGTTATCTGGGTTGCTTTGCAACATCGTGAAAATCTAATTCTAAATTATTCATGTTGGCAGCATTTCTCGATTCGAATTCTGAAATATTTACGTCGTATTCCGTGGTGAAGGAATTTCGGAAAACCGTGTTTGAGTAACCCCACCGTAGTAACACTAACACTAGTAACATTACCATCGCAATCTCGCAATGAAGGTATTGATCGTGTCTTGTTGGTGCTGCACTTTACACGCCATCAGAATCGCTTTTGATTCTCTGCCATATTTCAAGACAGAATTTTGTCATGGGAACTACTACAAGCAGCTTGCATTGAAGTGGGCTCTAAATTTTGAGAACCTATACAACTTCATCAATCTGGGGAATAGTGCATTCATTTACATTTCGTATGCGCTTTTCGTTGGTTCTGCAACGGTCTTTGACCTGTTCTTTTTACCGTGGGGAAAATGTTCCATCTTTTATTAATTTGCTTGGTATATATCTCCTAAATGCTGTCAATATAATATCTCTGAATTCAAGCCACATATGATTTGTTTTTACATGCACTATGTTATCAAAAGTATCCGGACACCTGGCTGAAAATGACTTACAAGTTCTTGGCGTCCTCCATCGGTAATGCTGGAATTCAATATGGTGTTGACCCACCCTTAGCCTTGACGACAGCTTAAACTCTCGCTAGCATACGTTTAGTCAGGTGCTGGAATGTTTCTTGGGGAGTGGCAGCCCATTCTTCACGGAATGCTGCACAGAGGAGAGGTATTGATGTCAGTCGGTGAGACCTGGCACGAAGTCGGCGATCCAAAAAAAAAAAAAAAACCAATGGTGTTCTATAGGGTCCAGGTCCAGTCAGGACTCTGTGTAGGCCAGTCCATTACAAGGATGTTATTGTCCTGTAACTTTTCTGCCACAGTCCGTGCATTATGAACAGGTTCGTGTTGAAAGATGCCATCGCCATCGCAGAATTGCTCGTCAGCAATGGGAAACAAGAAGGTGCGTGAAACATCAATGTAGACCTGTGCTGTTATAGTACCACGTAAAACAACAAGGAGTGCAAGCTCACTCCCATGAAAAACACGACCACACCATATCACTACCGCCTCCGAATTTTACTGTTGGCACTATACACGATGGCAGATAAGGTTCACCGGGCATTCCCCATACCCACACACTGCCATTGGATCGCCACACTGTGTACCGTGTTTCGTCACTCCACACAACGTTTTTCCACCACTCAATCGTCCAATGCTTACGGTCCTTACACCAAGCGGGGCGTCGTTTGGCATTTACCTGCGTTATGTGTGGCTTATGAGCAGCCGCTCGGCCATGAAATCCAAGTTTTGTCACCTCCCGCCTAACTGTCATAGTAGGCCTGCTTGCAGTGGATCCTGATGCGGTTTGGAAATTCATTGTGATGGTCTGGATAGATGTCTGCCTATTACACATTACGACCCTCTTCAACCGTCGGCGGTCTCTGTAAGTCAACAGACGAGGTCGTTCGGTACACTTCTGTGCTGCACGTGTCCCTTCACGTTTCCACTTCACTGTCACATCGGAAAAAGTGGACCTAGGGATGTTTAGGAGTGTGGAAATCTCCAGTAGAGACGTATGACACAAGTTACACCCAATCACCTGACCATGTTCAAGTACGCGAGTTCCGCGGAGCGTCCCATTCTGCTCTCTCACGATGTCTACTGACTACTGAGGTCACTGATATGGAGTACATGGCAGTAGTAATATGAAAAACGTATGTTTCTGGAGGTGTCCGGATACTTTTGATCACATAGTGTAGTTAGCACGGATGGAGTGGGGACTGTCTCGAAGGCGTCAAGTGAATTACTGCGTTTATTTTTTAATAACTTTAGATGTTACGGAATTCAGTCTTGCTACAGCGACCATGTAGCCCTGTATGCTAACGCAAAAAGTTCTGTGGTGTTCTATCAAAGGCATCGAACACCGATTTCGTTGCTGGACGAAGGAGAAAATACGGAATTTGTGCACAGCAAATGATCGTATGGCTTTGTAAGTTGGGAGGCCCCATACGGAGAAGTTCGACCGCCGTTTTGCAAGTCCTTTTTAGTTGACGTCACTTCGGCGACTTGCGAGTCAATGATGATGCAATGATGATGAAGGACACACAACACCCAGTCATCACGAGGCAGAGAAAACCTGCTGGGTATCGAACCCGGGACCCCGTGCGCTTGAAGCGAGAACGCTACCGCAAGACCACGAGCTGCGGACTGTACAACAAAAAGAACATAGCACGGCTGCCAACTAAAAACTTAGAAACTATCAGTAATGCCTAAAGTATCACTTACAGGAAAGGCTTGGTAAAAGGGGAAGGAGAAGTGTAGGCCCTAAAGAGGTTCAGGACAACGGATTGCCATTAAAGGGCCCTGAGGAAAATCGATATAGTTTTTGACGTTCCTGAGCAACATACAGTTTGACAGATTCCTATCCTAGCTACTTATAAATCTTTCGGCTGGTCCCGGCGGAGGTTCGAGTCCTCCATCGAGCATGGGTGTGTGTGTTTGTCCTTAGGATAATTTTGGTTAAGTAGTGTGTAAGCTTAGGGACTGATGACCTTAGCAGTTAAGTCCCAAAAGCTTTCACACACTTTTGTTTCCTAAAACTTTAAAGAAGACGTGTGCCGGCCAAAGATGGAATAATAGATAAAGATATGAATCTCTCTCTCTCTCTCTCTCTCTCTGTCTCTCTCTAAATCGTTCAAATGGCTCTGAGCACCATGGGACTCAACATCTGAGGTCATAAGTCCCCTAGAACTTAGAACTACTTAAACCTAACTAACCTAAGGACATCACACACATCCATGCCCGGGGCAGGATTCGAACCTGCGACCGTAGCGGTCGCGCGGTTCCAGACTGAAGCGCCTAGAACCCCTCGGCCACAACGGCCGGCCGTCTCTCTCTCTCTCCCTCTCTCTCTCTATCTCTCTCTCTCTCTCTCTCTCTCTCTCTCTCTCAGTCTGTCTCTTTCGCTCTCACACACACACACACACTCATACACACACACACACACACATCATGTGTAAAATGTGCCATGTTGTCGTCTGTAGCCGTCTTTTTGCGGCTACTGCTGCCAGCAATCATGTACAGTCGTGGACAAAACGAGCGAGATCCCTGGCCTTTTCTTTATGCTGATCCGCACAGCTTTAAAGTCTGCTACACAGCATAACAGGCAAGGCGACGAAGTGCTACCAACATACTGAAAAACTGTACGAATTTGTCAGACTGTTTTGAATCATGTCTAAGGCTATATTAATGTTTATTAGTGTGTTAACCACAACACCTAAAACAAGATATAAATGAAAGAAGAGACGCTAATTAGTATGAGCTGTACTAATAAAAACGAATTTCAGCTTATCGAGATAACATAACGGTTTTAGTCAGACAAAGTACCCCAGATCGTTACGAATTAGTAAAATATTATTCGCATTCGGCCGCGAAATGGTCTGCGTCAACGTTCAGACCTGTCACACTGGATTACCGTTGTTGACCTACCATGAAAGTATGAAAATTTAGCAATGCGTGAAGATTGATAACGAAATTCAGTTAAAAATCATTGAGTGCCACACTTAAGTCAATTCAATTATTGACGGAAGCGGAAAAAGCAGGCAGTAACAAGTATGAAATTCTACAAGAGTTTCATATCGACGTCCACAGGGCGCCGGTACAATTGGAGGCGCGAGAATTTCTTAAAATTCCTTTACTGTTGGTCTATCTGCCGGCCGGAGTGGCCGTACTGTTCTAGGCGCTACAGTCTGGAGCCGAGCGACCGCTCCGGTCGCAGGTTCGAATCTTGCCTCGGGCATGGATGTGTGTGATGTCCTTAGGTTAGTTAGGTTTAATTAGTTCTAAGTTCTAGGCGACTGATGACCTCAGAAGTTAAGTCGCATAGTGCTCAGAGCCATTTGAACCATTTAGTCCATCTGCCTCCATCGAGATTAGAACCGAAAACAAACCAGACCTCCCTTGCAGTAGCAAACACCTTTCACTACGCTAGTAGACAACCCAGGCAAAAAGCCCTCTATTATTACCCCAGACATGAATAAGCCGGCAATTTCGCAATGAAAATGGCAAATGATCTGCAGTTTCTGTTGCATAGAACTTTCTGGACTCAAAAACATGAGTTATCTACCTTTATGTCACCGCGTATGTGACAATCATTCGGGATGTTTATCGAAATAACAAAAAACTGTTACTAGCGCGTAAATTTAGTAGGATAATTCTGCACCAATCCAGGAAATAAACGGCGACGTAGCTGCCAAACGTATCCTACAATGTTTCGAATTCTCCATTAGACGTGTCACAGCCAGAAAACGTTCATTAGCCGAAGTGTTCCTTAAGGTAGCTAGCAATGGGAATGCTCGCACATCTAAAACGCGGTGGCATTAGTAGTGGGATATGAATTACCACGTGTATAGGCAAATGGATTTTATTTGCATTCCTGTAAATGTGATTTGGATTGAAAGTGTAGCTACGATTAATAAGCTGATGTATCGACTGCCACTGCAACATTTTGAATAAAGAGTAGGGGATATTATTATGCGGCCCTCATCTTCAGTAACAGTGATAGCTATTTTCGCTGTTTGGATATCGTCAAGTAAATCGGTAAAAATGGAAACCTACTAGTCTCACTTTCTTGACCGACTATCTGCCTACCCAACCCTTAAAATCCGTTTACCTCCAATACGGGTGGACATAATAAGCAGAAATGTATCGCACTTCCTGCAGTATACGGTGCCTGGGTGGTGTAAAAAAGTGAGCTATGTCAATACAATCTAAAGATATGGCATTTTATGTAAAGAAAATTTACGAGAAAGGTCAAAAAATGGCTCTAAGAACTATGCCACCAAACTACTTAGGTCATCAGTCCCCTAGACCTAGAACTACTTCAACCTACCTAACCTAACACACATCCACGCACAGGAAAGGATTCGAACTGACGGCGCAAGGAGCCGCGCGGTCGGCGATATGACGCCGTTGAACGCACGGCTAGCCCGCGCCGGCAAGTTGTCAATATCATCGGGTGTTATTAAAAAGTTATTCACTTCTGGTGAATGATTTTCTACGCAGTCCATATAAGAAAAAATAGCTAAAATATATTTGATGTTACGGAAGGACGCCTAATTCATTTCCCCTTGCCTTTATTTATGATGCTAGATTCGCAATCTGAGCGTACGTACTATCCATAACCACACTTCAGATCCTAGTCATAGTCACAGATATGCGAATACGACACATTGGCTTATACGTGAGGTATTTCGTTTCCCACGAAGTGGTGGCAGACGATGCTGTGGCGTCTTCGAAGCGCGAGTTTCTCCAATGCTAGCTATCTCTGCACATCAGCTGAGCGAACTTGCATAGTATGTTGGTAACACTTCGTCACCTTGCCTGTTATGCTGTATAGCAGACATTAAAGTTGTGCGGATCAGCATAACGAAAAGTGCGAGGGGTCCCGCTCGTTTTGTCCACGACTGTACATGTACAGTGGCTACATTCCTGCAAATCTTTCTGCAGTATCGCAGAAGGAACATCCAGCTTGTCATGGCCCTATTACGCAACTTCGTTCAAACTCAATGAGGTGCTGATAATGGTGACTGTCACCTTAAAGACATTCTTGACTACATCAGCTCAGCATGTCCAAACTTCAAGTTAACTGACGTTCAAAACCGTTACAGTGCATTTTTAAAACAAATGTCATTTTCACTTGAGCCGTGGGGAAGTCGCTGGCGCCAGAGGTTCTCTTATCTACTAGGGGCAGTAATCCCGCTGTCCGCCCCCGGTAGCTGAGTGGTCAGCGTGACAGGATGTCAATCCTAAGGGCCCGGGTTCGATTCCCGGCTGGGTTGGAGATTTTCTCCGCTCGGGGACTGCGTGTTGTGTTGTCCTACTCATCATCATTTCATCCCCATCGACGCGCAGGTTGCCGAAGTGGCGTCAACTCGAAAGACCTGCACCAGGCGAACGGTCTACCCGACGGGAGGCCCTAGCCACACGACATTTCAGTAATCTCGCTTGTTCTGGCATGCGCGTTTTCTCTTTGGTTTTCCTCTTCTGGCCGCCATTTAGGTGCGCCGTTTCCGGATACGGCTCTCTTGGTTTTCCGGTACGGGGCCCTATTCGACGTGCTTGCTCGTTTCCTGGGCATATGTTGTGTTGGCGAGTTTAGGAGTGACCGTAACGGAGGAGTGCTGGTTGCTCGCGGCGCCGTGTTATGATTTGAGGAGTGTGTGGGCGGCGGGCTGGTGGTGACGGCTTCCGTGTATATTGTACTGCCTGATGCTGGATGCCTATGTATGCTATATGGATTCTCGTCGTTTGCTGCTGCTAACGGTGGGCATCAGCTGTTCTTTGAAGTTGTGTTTGTGGTCAGTCTGATTGTAATTTGTGTTCACAGCCGGAAACAGTGATTAATACGTGATTATCCCCGCGGTGGTGGGAATGAGGAATTCACTCTTGGTTTCCGGTACATGTTGAGATGAGCTGTTAACATTGTAAAACATTGGTCAGTGACGGTAGCACTAAACGTGAGTAGCATGATGCCTGCATGAATCATTCTAGGATAGTGCGCAAGCCATGTTTAATGTTAAGACAGTGTGCTTGTGATGTTATTTGGGTATCTTATGATTTATTCTGTGGTCTTCGTTTGGAAGGGTCGTGACTTTCGTGACTTGTACTATGGATTTCTAAGCTCTTGGTTCGGCAGGTGCATGTTGCTGGGGTCTGCCTGTAAGAGTAAAGAAGTTGTTGTTGTTGTTGTTGTTGTGGTCTTCAGCCCTGAGACTGGTTTGATGCAGTTCTGCATGCTACTCTATCCTGTGCAAGCTCCCTCATCTCCCAGTACCTACTGCAACTTACATCCTTCTGACTCTTCTTAATGTATTCATCTCTTGGTCTCCCTCTATGATTTTTACCCTCCACGCTGCCCTCGAATAATACATTGGTGATCCCTTGATGCCTCAGAACATGTCCGACCAACCGATCCCTTCATCTAGTGAAGTTGTGCCACAAACTCCTCTTCTCCCCAATTCCATTCAATACCTCCTCATTAGTTATATGATCTACCCATCTGATCTTCAGCATTCTTCTGTAGTACCACATTTCGAAAGATTCTTTTCTCTTCGTGTCCAAACTATTTATCGTCCATGTTTCACTTCCATACATGGCTACATACATATACTTTCAGAAACGACTTCCTGACATTTAAATCTATACTCGATGTTAACAAATTTCTCTTCTTCAGAAACGCTTTCCTTGCCATTGCCAGTCTACATTTTATATCCCCTCGACTTCGACTATCATCAGTTATTTTGCTCACCAAATAGCAAAACTCCTTTACTACTTTAAGTGTCTCATTTCCTAATCTAATTCCCTCAGCATCACCCAAATTAATTCCACTACATTCCATTATGCTCGTTTGGATTTTGTTGATGTTCATCTTATACCCTCCTTTCAAGACACTGTTCATTACGTTAGACTGCTCTTCCCAGTCCTTTGCTGTCTCTGACAGATTTTCAATGTTATCGGCGAACGTCAATGTTTTTATTTATTCTCCGTGGATTTTAATACCTACTCCGAACTTTTCTTTCGTTTCCCTTACTGCTTGCTCAATATACAGATAGAATAGCATCGGGGAGAGGCTACAACCCTGTCTCACTGCCTTCCCAACCACTGGTTCCCTTTCATGTCCTTCGACTCTTATAACTGCCATCTGGTTTCTGTACAAATTGTAAATAGCCTTTCACGCCCTGTATTTTACCGCTGCCACCTTCAGAATTTGAAAGAGAGTATTCCCGTCAACATTGTTAAAACCTTTCTCTAAGTCTACAAATGCTAGAAACGTAGGTTTGCCTTTCCTTAATATTTCTTCTAAGATAAGTCGAAGGGTCAGTATTGCCTCACGTGTTCCAACATTTCTACGGAATCCAAACTGATCTTCCCAGAGGTCGGCTTCTACCAGTTTTTCCTTTCGTCCGTAAAGAACTCGCGTTAATATTTTGCAGCTGTAACTTATTAAGTATGAGCTGTACATAATTTTCCAAGCTATTTATTTGAGGATGTCTTGCATGTGTTAGGGATGTTAAATTTCAAAGGGTGGGAGGCCATAACTCTGAAATCAGAGGATTTGTGTTGTGTCCTTTGGTTTGGTTGTTTGTCCTCTGTCTTTTTTTTCTAATGTTACAGTGCACTACGAGCGGCGGGCACAATCAGTTTCGGATTGATCAATACAGGGGGCGGGGCCTTGGATGAAGTATGTTGGGACGGCGTCAGGTGGGCCAGCTACGTCTTAGTGACGCTCTGCACTACTTGGCTGTTTCCTGTCAGAGCTGCTGCTCACCCCAGTAGTTGACAGAAGCTGAGTATTCTCTCACGTAATTATTTGGAGATTCCTCTTGCTTAAGTGTTCAGGCTGCACCATGATGTGTCCCCTGTTATTAGTAGTTTGGTCAGTCTTGTTTTAGGGGCGGGGGTTGGGGGTCATCCGTTGGGTTGTGCTTGCTATTGAGTGGAACTTTAACTGAATACTAAGATAATTGGCTTTTCTTCCTAAATATTGTTGTTATACTTGAGAGGGATGTCACTGACGAGTTCGGTGCAATAAGTCACTATATAATTGGTAGAATTCCGTTGTTCTATGATCTGTCTATTGGTCTAAGATTTTGTTCTTTTACGTGAAATTTGTTGGCAACGGCCTTGCCGCAGTGGATACAACGGTTCCCGTGAGAACACCGAAGTTAATCGCTGTTGGGCGTTGTCGGCACTTGGATGGGTGACCATCACGGCCGCCATGCGCTGTTGCCATTTCTCTGGGTGCACTCAGCCTCGTGATGCCAGTGGAGGAGCTACTCGACCGAATAGTAGCGGCTTCGGTCAAGAATACCATCATAACGACCGGGAGAGCGGTGTTCTGACCCCACGCCCCTCCTATCCGCATCCTCCACTGAAGATGGAGTGTACTTGAAATTTGTTATTTAATACTGTGCACTGTTGCTTGTTTTGCCAATGGGTATTTGGTCCCGGTATATTCCTATTAAATTTGTGGGCAATTACGCTTGTCATTTATATTTATCTGGGACTATATGTTATTTACTTAAGAGGAAGGATGTTTACAAAACTTGTTCCATTCCTTTAATCTTACAAAGACTGTATAAGGTTTTTATTTAAATTTGTTATTGGTGGCTACTGGAAGGTCGATTTGTAAAAGATTTTGTACAACTGTTTTTGGGGATATGTGCAACAAAACCTCGTGAACTACAAGCCAGTGTTTGCGTTTTCTCGTGAATCACGTCCCACACCATTTTCGTGACGCTACTAGCGCCGATCTTATGCGACTGGCGCGAAATACGAGTAGACATCATCTTGCAGATGTCGCACAGCTCCTTCTTGATGCTGTAATTATTTTCCGTCGGTGCGTAGAACTGTTACAGAGCTGACTTGGATGTAAGATAACTACAGACACTCTTCAGTTTCATAACATTCGTTTCAAAAAATCTTATGTGTTACGCGTCACGAAAATAATAAATTGAAGTAACTGATGTTACATCGCAAGAACACATAAAAGACCAGTACTGAACAGAAAAAAGTCCCATAATCATGAAAAATTCACATAATCCGAAGATGAAGAATATGAGCTTGAAATATGTCGGAGGATAACTATTAAATTGTATCTGGATGGTTGTTGTTTCCAACTAGCTTTTATACTGCTGCTTTAAGGTGTTTCGCCTGGTAGCGTGTTGCTTCTACTGTTCGCACTCGGTGAAAGCAAACTGGGGCCCGTTCCGTCTCCTGACCACACCTTACGTCGGCCCATTGTCGGAGCTCGTCCTTCCACAGTTTCTCGCAGCAATACGCCCTCGGCAACGGCAGCTCATTAATACGGCCGACAGCACCGCTACGGGCCGTGAACGCTCCAGTAACCGGTCGTTTTAATCTCGGTTAGTAAGCCCGACGGCCGGCTGGAGGCGCGCGGGAACAGCACCCGCCCGCGCCTGGTGGAATATTTATTTTTGGAGTTTTCTCCGCTCACGCCGCGCCCGGACAACAAAAGCAGTCACGTGCCGGCCGCTGACAGCTGCGCCCGTCTCGCCGCTTCCGCATTTTCGCTTTCGTCCTCACTTTTTACTTTCTGCTTCGCCAGAGCCCAAACAAATATCAAGCAGCAATTTTCCGTAATTCCTTTCTTTTCTGCCAGTGATGACTTTTGACGGGTGCAGAGGCTGTACTGGTGTCGTTTATCGTAACAGTAAATGGAAGTTTGTTATTAGATTATTTATACACAGCGTAACGCTACTTTCTACATCTAGAGGGAATCGATTGTCGCTATTTAGCTGCAAAATTTAGTGGTACAAAATAAAATACCATATACGGGCTGTTATTGTGCTATTTAGGAGGATCGGTCTGAGATGAGGTTAACGCTAAATCGGTAAAAGACCACTCCTGCGAAGGACGAAACTTAGAGAAGACTATACCACTGATAGCACAAGATATAACTTATGGGTTACTATATTGAGTGTCAATATACCCACTGGCGATGTAAAACGTTATAAAATAATAGAGGAGTTTCGAACAAGTTTGGTGACTTTAATTTACGAAAATGATTGAATTTCCTCAAAAGAGAGAGCGATCTAGTACCTAAACAGCCAACGATTAATCATTCTCTACGTCTTGTTATTAGCATTAACAGAATCTGAATGAAACCTAAAACACACAAGATGAAAGATTGGCATAATGCTAGTCTCGTAGGTCATTTCGTAGTATGAATCACTTTCTCGAAATGTGAATCTTGGTTGGTTGCTTGCTTCATTGATCTGGAAAAGGCGACGCAAAAAGCGAATTAGGAAAGGATGGGGAAGTAAATCCGCCGTGCCCTTTCAAAGGAAGCATCCCAGCATTTGCGTAAAACGATTTAAGGATATCACGAGAAACGAAAATACCGATGGCGGACCACGCGATTGAGCTGACGTCCTCCCGAATTCGAGTCCAGTGTGTTAACTACCGAGTGTGGATCTTCTTGGAGAGCATGCATAGAGAAATACCGATGCACAAATATATAAGAATTGGAGGAAAAAATTGTCTTTGGAGACTGTTTTGCTATACAAGTCCCCAGTTTAATAAAATTATCCTCTCGAAATATTTTCAGTATATTATTGTTAAAAGTTCTTTTGCCTTTCTGTTAAAATGTTACACAATATGCAAATAGAACGTGACACTTTTAAAGCACTAAGCCTTACTTGTGAACTACATTTTGGTACACTGTGATTATCTTTAACTTGTCCGCGTGCTTAGCTGGCTGGTAACGTGCTTGCCTCGCATGCAAACGGGCACGGTGAAACGTCCCCTTAGAAAAATTATATATGACTGTGCTTAATCTCACACACAATATTTTTTTAGCGCAACGCAATCTGAATTTCAATAGTTCCTACAAAAAAATGGCCCTGACTAACATTAACCTATACCTTTCACAAATCACTTACCTCACAAAAATCTTCGTTACTCGAACTACTGCAATGCAGCGACCGCCACTACTGCCAGCTAAATAAAAGATTCAAACTACGGAAGGCACTAACTACTGATACGCATAGTAAGCAAATGAAAGATTTTTATAGAGAACAAACAATGTATTTACCTTAATAGTCATAATATATATAGCAGTTCATGACATCCATTCTTACAAATGTACTGTTTCTGATGGACACACCTCCAGATTATCCATTCTCAAAAATCCGCCATCTCATTTCCCCACATCCACCACTGCTGGCGGCTCACCTCCAACTGCACAACGCTACGCGCTGTTAACAGCCAACCGCCCAACACTACAATGGCGAATATTACAACAATGCTAACCAGCCACAGACTGCACACAGCACAGCCAGTGATTTTCATACAGAGCATTACGTGGCGTTACCAATATAAGAACCTAAACAGCCTACTTACATACGTTATTTCTACAAGGACTGCAGTGGGTCTGCACCTCTGGTGGCCCACCAATACCATACTCTCTACCAGGACTACAGTGGGTCTGCTCTGTGATGACCTACTTACCAATATTCTTCAAAACTTCGAATGACTCTGCTGTGGGTTTGCTCTGTTGTGGCCCATTACCTGTCTGCATGTCAAGAGTCAGCACTGTGTTTCCGCTGGAAGGACAACACTACTTCTTCAAGACTGCATGGAAATCCACTACTTCCGTGTGCATTTTCTTTTACTGCTCAGACTTGGAGAAAAACACTGCAATTTTACTGTGATGAATGATCAGGACTGTCTTTATGGACTGTGAGAAAATTTTAGCTTTCGACCAACATTGTATCAATAAGTGCGTACATTTGATTTCTCTGTTATTGTAACTGTGATTATGAAAATTATTTTCAAATCTGTATTGGCCACTGCCCAAAACAATTTGTAAATTTTTTTGTCGGGAGCATGGAGGCTATGTAAGTAGGCTGTTTAGGTTGCCACATGCCCAGGGATGCCACATGCCCAGGTAAGTCTTTGCATCTACAGAGGGAAAGATCTGTAGTACTGACAATGACAGTAGGTGACACTTCTCATTAATGTATCCTGTATCACCATTATTTAAATCTTCATACATTTTACACTGTCTTTTACAGTACCCTACATGGCTTTCTTAATTATACGGTAACAACTTCCGATATAGAGTATGTATGTCCGCCCCGAAACAGAGATGCTTGTGGGCCTCTGAAGAACGTCCGAAACAGTCCCACATGTCCGACCCTCCAAATGACTCATACGATGACAGCTGGTGGGGACTTCAATTTACCCTCGATATGTTGGCGAAAATACATGTTCAATTCCGGAGGAACGCGTAAAATATCCTCCGAAATTGTGCTAAGCTCAATCTCTGAAAATTACTTCGAGCAGTTACTTCATGAGCCCACGCGAATGGTAAACGGTTGAGAAAACACACTTGACCTCTTAGAAACAAATAATCCTGAGTTAATACCGAGCATCAAAACAGATTCAGGGATTTATGAACACATGGTTGTCGTAGAGAGACTGAATACTGTAATCCTCAAATCCACAACAAATAAGTGAAAAGCAAAACTGCCAGCCGGAGTGGCCGTGCGGTTCTAGGCGCTGTAGTCTGGAACCGAGCGACCGCTCCGGTCGCAGGTTCGAATGCTGCCTCGGGCATGGATGTGTGTGATGTCCTTAGGTGAGTTAGGTTTAATTAGTTCTAAGTTCTAGGCGACTGATGACCTCAGAAGTTAAGTCGCATAGTGCTCAGAGCCATTTGAACAATTTGAAAAACATAACTATTGAAAAAAGCCGATAAAAATTCACTAGACGCCTCCTGAGAGACAATCTCCACACATTCCAAATTAATATACAAGTGTAGACCAGATGTGGCTTATAGTCAGATAATTAGTATCGGCCGCAATTGAGAGATTTATACCAAATAAATTAACTAACCACGGAGCTGATCCTCCGTGGTTCACAAAACGGGTTAGAACACTGTTACAGAAGCTCGAAATTTAGCGCTGATTTCAATGCGAGTTGCTTATAACAGTTTCCACAACGAAACTTTGTCTCGAAACCTGTCAGAAAATACAAAGAGACTCTGGTCGTATGTGAAGTATGTTAGCGGCAAGAAACAATCAATGCCTTCTCTGGGCGATAGTAATGGAGGCACTATCGAAGACAGTGCTGCCAAAAAGCAGTGTTACTGAACACAGCCTTCTGAAATGCCTGCACAAAAGAAGACGAAGTAAATATTCCGGAATTCGAATCGAGAACAGCTGCCAACATGATTAATGTAGAATTAAATATCCTCGGAGTAGTGAAGTAAATCACTTAATAAAAGCAAGTCTTCTGGTCCAGACTGTATACCAATTAGGTTCATTTCGGAGTATGCTGATGCATTAGCTCCATACTTAACAATCATATACAACCGTTCGCTCGACGAAAGATCCATACCCAAATACTGGAAAGTTACACACGTCACACCAATATTCTAGAAAGGTAGTAGGAGTAATCCACTTAATTGCCGGCCCATATCGTTAACGTCGATGTGGAGCAGGCTTTTGGAACATACATTGTGTTTGAACATTATGAATTACCTCGAAGAAAACGGTCTATTGACACACCGTCAACAAAGATTTAGAAAATATCGTTCGCTTGAAACACAACTCGCTCTTTAATCAGATGAAGTGTTTGAGTGCTATTGACAAGGGATTTCAGATCGATTCCGTATTCCTGGGTTCCCGCAAGGCTTTTGACACGATACCACACAAGCGGCTCGTAGTGAAATTAAGTGCTTATGGACTATCGTCTCATTTATGTGACTGGATTTGTGATTTCCTGTCAGAGGGGTCACAGTTCGTGGGAGTTGACTGAAAGTCATGGAGTAAAACAGAAGTTATTTCTGGCGTTCCCCAACGTAGTGTTATATGCCCTTTGCTGTTCCTTATCTACACTCCTGGAAATTGAAATAAGAACACCGTGAATTCATTGTCCCAGGAAGGGGAAACTTTATTGACACATTCCTGGGGTCAGATACATCACATGATCACACTGACAGAACCACAGGCACATAGACACAGGCAACAGAGCATGCACAATGTCGGCACTAGTACAGTGTATATCCACCTTTCGCAGCAATGCAGGCTGCTATTCTCCCATGGAGACGATCGTAGAGATGCTGGATGTAGTCCTGTGGAACGGCTTGCCATGCCATTTCCACCTGGCGCCTCAGTTGGACCAGCGTTCGTGCTGGACGTGCAGACCGCGTGAGACGACGCTTCATCCAGTCCCAAACATGCTCAATGGGGGACAGATCCGGAGATCTTGCTGGCACGGGTAGTTGACTTACACCTTCTAGAGCACGTTGGGTGGCACGGGATACATGCGGACGTGCATTGTCCTGTTGGAACAGCAAGTTCCCTTGCCGGTCTAGGAATGGTAGAACGATGGGTTCGATGACGGTTTGGATGTACCGTGCACTATTCAGTGTCCCCTCGACAATCACCAGTGGTGTACGGCCAGTGTAGGAGATCGCTCCCCACACCATGATGCCGGGTGTTGGCCCTGTGTGCCTCGGTCGTATGCAGTCCCGATTGTGGCGCTCACCTGCGCGGCGCCAAACACGCATACGACCATCATTGGCACCAAGGCAGAAGCGACTCTCATCGCTGAAGACGACACGTCTCCATTCGTCCCTCCATTCACGCCTGTCGCGACACCACTGGAGGCGGGCTGCACGATGATGGGGCGTGAGCGAAAGACGGCCTAACGGTGTGCGGGACCGTAGCCCAGCTTCATGGAGACGGTTGCGAATGGTCCTCGCCGATACTCCAGGAGCAACAGTGTCCCTAATTTGCTGGGAAGTGGCGGTGCGGTCCCCTACGGCACTGCGTAGGATCCTACGGTCTTGGCGTGCATCCGTGCGTCGCTGCGGTCCGGTCCCAGGTCGACGGGCACGTGCACCTTCCGCCGACGACTGGCGACAACATCGATGTACTGTGGAGACCTCACGCCCCACGTGTTGAGCAATTCGGCGGTACGTCCACCCGGCCTCCCGCATGCCCACTATACGCCCTCGCTCAAAGTCCGTCACCTGCACATACGGTTCACGTCCACGCTGTCGCGGCATGCTACCAGTGTTAAAGACTGCGATGGAGCTCCGTATGCCACGGCAAACTGGCTGACACTGACGGCGGCGGTGAACAAATGCTGCGCAGCTAGCGCCATTCGACGGCCAACACCGCGGTTCCTGGTGTGTCCGCTGTGCCGTGCGTGTGATCATTGCTTGTACAGCCCTCTCGCAGTGTCCGGAGCAAGTATGGTGGGTCTGACACACCGGTGTCAATGTGTTCTTTTTTCCATTTCCAGGAGTGTATATAAACGATTAGGGAGACAATTTGAGCAGCCGTCATCGGTTGTTTGCAGATGACGCTGGAGTTTATCGACTAATAATGTCATCATAAGATCGAAACAAACTGCAAAACGATTTAGAAAAGATATCTGAATGGTGTGAAAAGTGGCAGTTGACCCTAAATAACGAAAGGTGAGAGGTCATCCACATGAGTGCTAAAAGGAACTCGTTAAACTTCGGTTACACGATAAATCAGTCTAACTAAAAGCCGTTAATTCAACTAAATACCTAGGTATAACAATTAAGAACAACTTACATTGTAAGGAACACATAGAAAATGTTGTGGGGAAGGCTAACCAAAGACTGCAGGACACTTAGAAAATATAACAGACCTACTAAGGAGAGTGCCTACACTACGCTTGTCCGTCCTCTTTTAGAATACCGTACTGCTGCGTGGTGCGTGATCCTTACAAGACAGGACTGACGGAGTACTTCGATAAAGTTCAAAGAAAGGCAGCATGTTTGTATTATAGTGAAATATGGGAGACAGTGTCACAGATTTGATAGAGGATTTGGGCTGGAAATCATTAAAGCCGTCCGGGGTGGCCAAGCGGCTCCAAACGCTAGAGTCTGGAACCGCCCGACCGCAACGGTCGCAGGTTCGAATCCTGCCTCGAGCATGGATGTGTTTAATGTTCTTACGTTAGTTAGGTTTAAGTAGTTCTAAGTTCTAGGGGACTGATGACCTCAGAAGTTAAGTCCAATAGTGCTCAGAGCCATTTGAACAATTTGAACATTATTAAAAGAAAGGCGATTTTCGTTGCGACGGAATCTTCTCACGAAATTCCAATCACCAACTTTCTCTTCCGAATGCGAAAGTATTTTGTTGACAACGACCTACATAAGGAGGAACGATCACCACGATAAAATAAGGGAAATCAGAGCTCGTACGGAATGAAATATGTGTTAATTCTTACCGCGCTCTGTACGAGATTGGAATAATAGAGAATTATCATGGTGGTTCAATGAACCCTCTGCCAGACACTTAAATGTGATTTGCAGAGTATCAATGTAGATGTAGATGTAGATGTAAACGACCGGATCTTCAAAATGCCCGAAACAGTGCGACTAGTGCAGCCGAAGTACTTCGTCTCCCAGGTGAGCCAAAGCGACCCGAGTGTGCCCGAACCACTTCGGTTGCAGTATTGTTATTCTTATGTTTCTCATAAGTAGTGAAATTTAATAAACAAAAACGATAAACACCTTGGGTAACCATGAGAGATTGTTATACTGAAAACTGGGTTAAATACAATGAAACGTATATAAATGATAAATAAGAGAAGTCAGGCGTTTAGCGCCTACCAACCAAATGTGCTGATCACTCAGAAGCAAGTTCAGTACAACTGGCGGAATCTCCCACGGGAATGGTACATACTGTATCATTTGTCCCTTGTACCTCGCTGCATTTTTAGCATATGCTGCTTCACGTGTATGAAGCTGTACCAGCACTAGGCTGCCCATACGTTGCTTACTATCACATAGCTCAAAAATATTCAAAATTATATCAGCTCATAAGTGTTCTTAGATTCAGTTCATGCATCGATGTTACATGATTTTACAATAAACACAATGTTATAATAAACATAGTACAATAATTATTACTATTTCTTTGTTACTGCTTCTAGCAAACTAAAATACTGGTGGTCGCAGCCAGCAATATCACACATTCCCTTCCTTTGTAGATTTCCAGAATTACTCTGTTCTCAAAGACAACTAACAGGTTGGAAATAAGAAAATTTTGTCCCAAATTTGTAAAAATATTTAAGTATCGTATCTCTCTGTAGCTCCCCTACTCCCTCGTTCATGGAAATTCTTTCTTTAAAAAAACTAGGAAATTGGTGTTCATAAAATATCATCCCAATTAACAAAAACCATTGACTTACTAATGCTAAACATATACTTTCCCATCTTAATTCAATCAAAAAACCTTAACTAGGCATTCATTACATCGTTAACTTCTTCTTGCTACAAAAATCATTTATGAATTTCAGCACATAGCTGTCTTTTAAATTGTTTATAATCTTGATATTCAACAACAAACATTGGCACATGAGTCATTAAATCTCCTCACAAACACTCACTACACTCATTGATATTTATAGTTGATACGAACTAAACAATATGTGTTATCGGCGCAATGCCGTCCATTTTTGCGCAACTACCGTTTTTCATGTAATATCACCGCACTGCCGTTACTTTTATTTAATGACACGCACTATTTTTAAACATAGGCGCTGTGCTGTCCACTTTTAGCAATAACACTCTCATTTTTTTACTAATGCCAGCACTAGGCTGCCCATACGTTGTTTACTATCACATAGCTCAGAAACATTCAAAATTATATCAGCTCATAAGTGTCCTTACGTTGAGTTCATACATCGATGTGAGATAATTTTACAATAAACACAATGTTACATTAAACGTAGTACAATAATTATTACTATTTCTTTGTTACTGCTATGTTGAGTACAAGCTTTCTTTTGAGTTGTCTCCTCGCATGGCTAATGTTCCTAACCTTGACTCATCGGTCAGTGCATTCTCACACCACCTGCTAATATTTTGCCGTTACCCATTTAGCATTACTCATCCCAGTCAGCGCACACCTTCATTCAAGTTAATAATGGCACTCGATCCAATGTCTATGCATTGAAAATGGAAATGACATGAGAATAGTTCTTATTTTATAATTCAGGTTTTATTTTCATTTCATTCGATAATTTCACGAGCCATTCAGACTAGATTCACAGGTCTTTTGAGAGAACTGAAGGTACCCTAGATCGTGATGACAGAGATAAATAGAGAAACGAATCCTGCTTCTTTAATCCGCTTGTAGCTTATTATGGACTTTGCTGCTCAAACATATAAACACTATGAATATAACAAACATTTCTCATGTGCTTTATGCATGTACCGCAGTGCATACTATTGTGTGTGTCGTACATGAGATTCGTGTTTTGTGTTCATTAGCTGTGTGAGTAACACTTCAGTGTTGTGACACGATTAATAATAATGCTTTGGCCGAAATACCTCACCCAGTGATCACTAAATGTTTGGCTGACTCTCATGTCGTCTAATATCTTTCAATTCCCTATCACCATATACGACTGGTCAACTTCTGCGGTCCCTCCAAAACTCTTTCATTATCATTTATATACGAGTGGTCGACTTCTCTGGTCGATCCAAAACTCTTTCCCCATCATTTTAACAGTGGCTGGGCTCATCCTAACCAAAATATATATGTACTGCAGTGGAAATATCATCGCTGCATGTAATCACTCGCAGATCATGTACCAATTGTTGACAATAAAGTTTAATCTAATTGTGTCAGGACCATTACGAATTGTGTGTTCTAATTGTGTCTACTTACTTGGTTTGGCGCCGTCCTCTTCCTCTGCGTCAGCTGCAACCTGGCTAAATAAAGATGTACAGAAGATTGTTCTCTCTGTATATATGCAAATGCCATTTCTTGGTGTTTCATAACATTGTGTTGTATTGTATGTTAACCGGGGACCTAGAAACGACGGAGAGGCTCCGTCCCCGCCGAAACCGCAGTGGTCCACAACCCCACGACGACAACCGCAGTCCACTTCACCCCTCCGCCACCCCATACCGAACCCAGGGTTATTGTGCGGTTCGGCCCCCGGTGGACCCCCCAGGGAACGTCTCACGCCAGACGAGTGTAACCCCTATGTTTGCTCGGTAGTGTAATGGTGGTAGACGTGTGTGTGGAGAACTTGTTTGCGCAGCAACCGCCGACATTGTGTAACTGAGGCGGAATAAGGGGAACCAGCCCGCATTCGCCGAGGCAGATGGAAAACCGCCTACAAACCACCCACAAACTGGTCGGCTCACCGGCTGATTTGTGCCGGGGACCAGGCGCTCCTTCACGTCCGGAAGGGTTACCCTACCTTGGTAACATAGTCATTCTTTAGTTTGTCTGTTACCGACGTACCAGTGGCGTTTCTCAATGGATGCAATTTCACATCCTTTGACATCATATCCAACACCACAAATTGATAGTTATACCGTCCTCGTGATGTTGGAAGGGGACCATATAAATCGGCGCTCACTGTCCAATACTTTGGTCCGGATCATGTTATGCTTTTCCATTTATGCACATTTTCAATACTGCCCTGACCTTCTTTACAATACTACTGAAGCAGCAGTTTCCTTTATCTTATCTGCGCATTTTTCAGTACCAAAGTCCGAATATGTGTAGTATATAAACCTGATTACGTTACTGATACACTATTTCGGACAATAGACGTTCCATTGCTTTTTCTCAGGATCTGTTCTATTACATAAGATCCCTTTAAATATCATATAGTATTTCCTAATCCATTATGCTGTGATAAGCTTAATATCCTCACCCTTATTTTGTTCCTCCCTTAGCTTTTGCAGAATGATACAAAATTTGTCGTCAGTTTTTACTTGTGTGAGATACACAATTGATACTTCCTTTTGCACTGAATCATTAAAGTCTGCTTTGTCCCTTCCTACAGGTAACATAGATAAAGTGTCCGCAACTATGTTATTTTCTTCAGTAAGTTTTTTTTTTCATCTGTCTTCTGATGGTTTCTTGCGGCCCGCCACGAATTCCTCTCCTGTGTTAACATCTTCATCCCACTGCTCAGAGTAGCACTTACAAAAATACGTCCTCAATTATTTTCTGCATATATTCCAGTCTCTGTCTTCCTCTAAAGTTTTTGCCCTATACAGCTCCCTCTAGTACAGTGGAAGTCATTTCCTCATGTCTTAACAGATGTCTTATCATCCTGTCCCTTCTCATTATCAGTGTTTTCCACATATGCCTTTCCTCTTCGCTTCTGCGCAGAACCTCTTCATTCCTTACCTTATCACTCCACCTAACTTTCAACATTCGTCTGTAGCACCACACCTCAAATGCTTCGATTCTCTTTTGTTCCGGTTTTCCCACAGTCCATGTTTCACTACCATACAATGCTGTACTCCAGACGTACAGACTCAGAAATTTCTTCCTAAAATTAAGGCCGATGTTTGATATCAGTAGACTTCTCTTGGCCAGGAATGCCGTTTTTGCTATTTTTAGTCTGCTTTTGATGTCTTACTTGCTTCGTCCTTCATTAGTTATTTTACTGCATAGGTAGCAGAATTCCTTAACTTCATGTACTTCGTCCCCCCCCCCCCCTGAACCATGGACCTTGCCGTTGGTGGGGAGGCTTGCGTGCCTCAGCGATGCAGATGGCCGTACCGTAGGTGCAACCACAACGGAGGGGTATCTGTTGAGAGGCCAGACAAACATGTGGTTCCTGAAGAGGGGCAGCAGCCTTTTCAGTAGTTGCAGGGGCAACAGTCTGGATGATTGACTGATCTGGTCTTGTAACATTAATCAAAACGGCCTTGCTGTGCTGGTACTGCAAACGGCTGAAAGCAAGGCAAAACTACAGCCGTAATTTTTCCCGAGGAAATGCAGCTTTACTGTATAATTTAATGATGATGGATCCCTCTTGGGTAAAATATTCCGGAGGTAACATAGTCCCCTATTCGAATCTCCGGGCGGAGACTACTCAAGAGGACGTCGTTATCAGGAGAAAGAAAACTGGCGTTCTACGGATCGGAGCGTGGAATGTCAGATCCCTTAATCGGGCAGGTAGGTTAGAAAATTTAAAAAGGGAAATGGATAGGTGAAAGTTAGATATAGTGGGAATTAGTGTATTTCGGTGGCAGGAGGAACAAGACTTTTCGTCAGGTGATTACAGGGTTAAAAATACATACTCAAATAGGGGAAATGCAGGAGTAGGTTTAATAATGAATAAAAAAATAGGAGTGCGGGTTAGCTACTGCAAACAGCATAGTGAACGCATTATTGTGGCCAAGATAGACACAAAGCCCATGCCTACTACAGTAGTACAAGCTTATATGCCAACTATCTCTGCAGATGATGAAGAAATAGATGAAATGTATGACGAGATAAAAGAAATTATTCAGGTAGTGAAGGGAGACGAAAATTTAATAGTCATGGGTGACTGGAATTCGTCAGTAGGAAAAGGGAGAGAAGGAAACATAGTAGGTGATTATGGATTGGGGGCAAGAAATGAAGGAGGAAGCCGCCTTGTAGAATTTTGCACAGAGCATGACTTAATCATAGCTAACACTTAGTTCAAGAATCATAAAAGAAGGTTGTATACCTGGAAGAATCCTGGAGATACTAAAAGGTGTCAGATAGATTATATAATGGTAAGACAGAGATTTAGGAACCAGGTTTTAAATTGTAAGACATTTCTAGGGGCAGATGTGGATTCTGACCACAATCTATTGGTTATGAACTGCAGATTGAAAGTGAAGAAACTGTAAAAATGTGGGAATTTAAGGAGATGGGACCTGGATAAACTGACTAAATCAGAGGTCGTACAGAGTTTCCGGGAGAGCATAAGGGAACAATTGACAGGAATGGGGGAAAGAAATACAGAAGAAGAAGAATGGGTAGCTTTGAGGGATGAAGTAGTGAAGGCAGCAGACGATCAAGTAGGTAAAAAGACGAGGGCTAATAGAAACCCTTGGGTAACAGAAGAAATATTGAATTTAATTGATGAAAGGAGAATATATAAAAATGCAGTAAATGAAGCAGGCAAAAAGGAATACAAATGTCTCAAAAATGATATCGACAGGAAGTGCAAAATGGCTATGCAGGGATGGCTAGAGGACAAATCTAAGGATGTAGAGGCTTGTCTCACTAGGGGTAAGATAGATACTGCCTACAGGAAAATTAAAGAGACATTTGGAGAGAAGAGAACCACTTGTATGAATATCAAGAACACAGGTGGCAACCTAGTTCTAAGCAAAGAAGGGAAGGCAGAAAGGTGGAAGGAGTATATAGAGGGTTTATACAAGGGCGATGTGCTTGGGGACAATATTATGGAAATGGAAGAGGATGTAGATGAAGACGAAATGGGAGATAAGATAATGCGTGAAGAGTTTGACAGAGCACTGAAAGACCTGAGTGGAAACAAGGTCCCGGGAGTAGACAACATTCCATTAGAACTACTGATGGCGTTGGGAGAGCCAGTCATGACAAAACTCTACCATCTGGTGAGCAAGATGTATGAGACAGGCGAAATACCCTCAGACTTCAAGAAGAATATAATAATTCCAATCCCAAAGAAAGCAGGTGTTGACAGATGTGAAAATTACCGAACTATCAGTTTAATAAGTCACAGCTGCAAAATACTAACGCGAATTGTCTACAGACGAATGGAAAAACAGGTAGAAGCCGACCTCGGGGAAAATCAGTTGGGATTCCGTAGAAATGTTGGAACACGTGAGGCAATACTGACCTTACGGCTTATCTTAGAAGAAAGATTAAGGAAAGGCAAACTTACGTTTCTAGCATTTGTAGACTTAGAGAAAGCTTTTGACAATGTTGACTGGAATACTCTCTTTCAAATTCTAAAGGTGGCAGGGGTAGAATTCCGGGGGCGAAAGGCTATTTACAATTTGTACAGAAATCAGGTGGCAGTTATAAGAGTCGAGGGGCATGAAAGGGAAGCAGTGGTTGGGAAAGGAGTGAGACAGGGTTGTAGCCTCTCCCCGATGTTATTCAATCTGTATATTGAGCAAGCAGTAAAGGAAACAAAAGAAAAATTCGGAGTAGGTATTAAAATTCATGGAGAAGAAGTAAAAACTTTGAGGTTCGCTGTGGACATTGTAATTCTGCCAGAGACAGCAAAGGACTTGGAAGAGCAGTTGAACGGAATGGACAATGTCTTGAAAGGAGGATATAAGATGAACATCAACAAAAGCAAAACGAGGATAGTGGAATGTAGTCAAATTCAATCTGGTGATGCTGAGGGAATTAGATTAGGAAATGAGACACTTAAAGTAGTAAAGGAGTTTTGTTATTTAGGGAGTAAAATAACTGATGATGGTCGAAGTAGAAAGGATATAAAATGTGGACTGGCAATGGCAAGGAAATCGTTTCTGAAGAAGAGAAATTTGTTAACATCGAGTATAGATTTAAGTTTAAGGAAGTCGTTTCTGAAAGTATTTGTATGGAGTGTAGCCATGTATGGAAGTGAAACATGGACGATAACTAGTTTGGACAAGAAGAGAATAGAAGCTTTCGAAATGTGGTGCTACAGAAGAATGCTGAAGATAAGGTGGGTAGATCACGTAAGTAATGAGGAGGTATTGAATAGAATTGTGGAGAAGAGAAGTTTGTGGCACAACGTGACTAGAAGAAGGGATCGGTTGGTAGGACATGTTTTGAGGCATCAAGGGATCACAAATTTAGCATTGCAGGGCAGCGTGGAGGGTAAAAATCATAGAGGGAGACCAAGAGATGAATACACTAAGCAGATTCAGAAGGATGCAGGTTGCAGTAGGTACTGGGAGATGAAGAAACTTGCACAGGATAGAGCAGCATGGAGATCTGCATCAAACCGGTCTCTGGACTGAAGACCACAACAACATGTACTTCGTGACCATCAGTCCTGATGATAAGTTTCTCGATGTTCTCACTTCTACTACTTCTCATTACCGTCATCTTCTTCGATTTATTCTCAGTTCGTACTCTGTACTCATTAGACTGTGCATTCCGTTCAGCAGATCATGTAATCGTTCTTCAGTGTCAATCAAGAGAGAAATGTCATCAGCGATTCGTTATCACTGCTATCCTTCCACCACGAATACCAGTTCCAATTCTGAGTCTTTCTTTTATTTCCCTCATTGCTTCTTCGATGTACAGATTGAACAGTAGGGGTAAAAGGCTACGTCCTTGTCTTATACCCTTTTTAATCCGACCACTTCGTTCTTGGTCGTCCACTCTTATTATTCCCTCTTGGCTGTTGTACATGTTGTATATGACCCGCCTCTCCCTATAGCTTACCCCAACTTTTTTGAGAATTTCGAACATCTTGCACCATTTTGCATTGTCGAATGCATTTTCCAGGTCAACAGATCGTATGACCGTGTCTTGATTTTTCCTTAGCCTTGCTTCCATTTTTAACCTCTACGTCAGAATTCCCACTCTAGTGTCGTTACCTTTCCTGAAGCCAAACTGATCTTCATCTGGCACATCCTCAATTTTCTTTTCTATCCTTCTGTATATTATTCTTTTAAGCATCTTGGCTGCATGACCTGTTGATCTGATTGTGCAATAATTCTCACACTTGTCAGCTCTTGCAGTTTTCGGAATTATCTGGATGTCATTTTCCGAAAGTCAGATGGTATGTTGCCAGTCTCATACATTCTACACACCAACGTGTAGTCGTTTTGTTGCCACTTGCCCCAATGGTTTTAGAAATTCTGATGGAATGTTATCTATATCTTCTGCCATATTTGATCTTAAGTCCTCCATAGCTCTTTCTAAATTCTGATTCTAATACTGTATGCCCTATCTCTTCGAAATCGACTCTTGTTTCTTCTTCTATCACATAAGACAAATCTCCCCCCTCTTAGAAGCTTTCAGTGTATTCTTTCCAACTATCCGCTCTGTCTTGCGCATTTAAAAGTAGAATTCCCGTTGCACTCTTAATGTTATCCCCCTGGCTTTAAATGTCACCAAATGTTGTTTTGACTTTCTGTATTCTGAGTCTGTCCTTTCAACAATCATTTCTTTTTCGATGTCTTCACTTTCTTCCTGCAGCTATTTCGTCTTAGCTTCCATGAGATTCCTACTCATTTCATTCCTCGGCGACTTGGATTCCTGTATTCCTGTTTCCAGTAACATTTTTGTACTTCCTTCTTTCATCGATCAATTGAAGTATTTCTTCTTTTACCCATTGTTTCTTCGCAGCTACATTCTTTGTATCTATGTTTTCCTTTCCAACTTCTGTGATGACCCTTTTTATAGATGTACATTCCTCTTCAACATTATTGCCTACTGAGCTATTCCTTTTTGCTGTATCTATATCCTTAGAAAGCTTGAACCATATCTTTTCATTCTGCAGTACTTCTGTATCCTACTTCTTTGCGTATTAATTCTTCCTGACTAATGTCTTAAACTTCAGCCCACTCCTCATCACTACGAGATTAGATTAGATTAGATTAGATTAGATTAGATTTTCGTTCCATAGATCCGTACTGAGGAGATCCTCGTGGATGTGGAAGGTATCAATTTTTTAAGCTGAAATAACAATACTAATAGTACGAACATATACAATACATCATTTGTTTCTATTAAAAAATTCGTCAATGAAGTAGAAGTAGTTGGCCACTTGTAAGCATTTCAGGCTCCTTTTAAACTGATCTTTATTTGTAACAAAATTTTTTGTGTTTGCTGGCAAATTATTGAAGATGAGTGTTCCTGAGTAGTGGACCCAGTTTTTAACTAAAGTAAGTGCTTTAAAGTCCTTGTGCAGATAATTTTTGTTCCTGGTATTGTATGTATGAACTGAGCTGTTTGTTGGAAAAAGATATATATTACTTAGGACAAATTTCATTGAGGAGTAAATATACTGAGAGGCAGTAGTTAGTATAACCAGTTCTTTGAAGGGGTTTCTACAGGACGTCCGTGAATTTACTCCACAAATAATACGTATTACACGCTTTTCGACTCTGAAAACTTTTGTTTGACTTGAAGAGTTACCCCAAAATATTATACCATATGACATTATGGAATGAAAGTAGGCAAAGTAGGCAAGCTTCTTCATTTTTATGTCACCTATGTCTGCTAACACTCGAATTCCAAATACAGATTTGTTAAGGAATTTCTGCAGTTCTGTGGTGTGCTCCTCCCAACTGAATTTGTTAGCAAGTTGTAATCCCAGAAATTTAAGACTGTCAACCTATTCTATCTGCTCTTCTTCATACTTTATGCATATGCTGGGTGGAAACCTCTTACAAGTTCTGAATTGCATATAGCGAGTCTTTTCGAAGTTTAATGCCAGTGAGTTGGCTTTAAACCATTTATTAATATCCATGAAAATATCATTAGCACATCTTTCTAGAACTACACTCGACATACTATTTATTGCAACACTTGTGTCATCTGCAAACAAAACGAACTCAGCTTCTGGAAGTGTAACTGATGAGAGATCATTAATGTATACAAGAAAAAGCAATGGCCCTAAGATGGATCCTTGTGGGTCACCACAAGAAATTTCTTCCCATTCTGATGATGACTGATGACTTAATTCACTAGTCCCTTGCACTGACACCCTTTGTTTCCTGTTAGCGAGGTATGACTTGAACCATTTTGCAGCACTGCCTGTGACACCATAGAATTCTAATTTATTTAAAAGGATGTTGTGGCTCACACAATCGAATGCCTTTGACAAATCACAGAAAATACCTGCTGCTTGTAACTTCTTATTTAACGAATTAAGTACATTTTCACTGTAGGTGTAAATAGCCTTCTCGATATCAGAACCATTCAGAAATCCAAACTGTGTTCTCGACAATAAGTTATTTGTGGTCAGATGGTTGAGAAGCTGCCTGTGCATTACTGTTTCTAAAATTTTTGAGATTTCTGGCAAAAGTGAAATCGGTCTGTAGTTTGATGGTATCTCTTTATCCTCTTTCTTGAATAGGGGCTTAACATCCGCATATTTTAGCCAGTCAGGAAATGTCCCAGTTATAATTGACTGGTTACACAAGCAACATAGAATTTTACTAAACTCACAAGAACATGCCTTAATTAACTTTGTTGATATTTCATCATAACCACTAGAATTCTCTGTTTTTAAAGATTGTATTATGGAAGTTATTTCTTTTAGTGAAGTGAATGACATATTCATGTACCTGAAGCTATCTGTAAAGGCTAGTTTCAGATATTCAAGGGCATTATTTACTGATCCTGACAATCCCATTCTATCAGTAATGGATATAAAGCACTTGTTAAATAGATTTGCCACACTATGCCCATCGGTTACTAATGTTCATCTACCCTTATTGCTACTTGCTCCTGTTCCTTTCTGGTTGTACCTGTCTCCTCTTTCACTATATCCCATTTTGTTTTTATTTTGTTCCATGACATTGCTATCTTCTTCTCGTAGTGCATTTGTTTAGATGTCTTAATTGCTTTTTTTAATATTTTACAGTATTCCTTGTATTTAGCTACATCAGCAGCATTGGCGCTATTCTTGGTCGACAGATACATTTTCCTTTTTGCCTCACAGGAAATCTTTATTCCATGTCTAATCCATGGCTTTATTATAGACTTCTGTTTAATTTGAGTAACTTTTAGAGATAAGCAGTTTTAAAACATGGTACTGACATTGTTCATGAATGTGTTATATTTTTCATTCATGTCGTGAGCACTATAAACATCTTTCCAGTTCATATCGTTGAGCAGTTTTCTAAAACACTCAATTTTAAGACGATTGACTACTCTCCTGTACTCAGATTTAGCAGCCTTGATAATCTGCTTAGAATTTACATCTAAAACAAGGAGCTGCATGTCATGATCTGATAGTCCATTTATAACACGTTTTATGATATGATTTTGTTACTTTGATTTGTCTATAAAAATGTTATCAATGGCTGTCCTTGAGGATTTAGTGACCCTAGTTGGAAAGTTTACAGTGTGAGTTAGATTTAAAGTCAACATTATTAGCTGCAGTAAATGTTTACTGGGAGATTGCATTAGAAAATCTGTATTAAAGTCAGCAGCAATCAAATTTCTTTGTTTCTTCCTGTTAAATAACCCAAAAGAGCTTCTAGATGATTTATGAATAGATTATAATTTCCTGTAGGCGCTCGTTAAATAGTTACTATTATATAGGATCTGTTATGGAACTCTACTTCTGTTGCACATATTTCTAGATGCTGCTCTAAACAGAATTTATTAATGGCAATGTTCTTGAATTTGTGGCAGTTTCTAATAAATCTGGCAACTCCTCCTCCATCCACATGTACTCTGCAGAAGTAGGAAGCTAGCTTAAATCCTGAAATGTCTAACATATCTACACCAGTGGTTACTTGATGTTCAGAGAGGCAGATTATGTCAATTTGGATAGATGAATTCATTTCATCGATACAAATGAGTGGTTCATCTACTTTATTTCTGAGTCCCGGAATGTTCTGGCGTAATAAAGAGAACTGATGCTGCATACTAATGGGATTATAACTGCTTTGGCGAAGATGAACTGGCAGTTTCTGATTACTTTCTGTTAAAGATTGTTTAAATGGAGGGTGTATGCTAAAATCTGACTCCACTTCATCTGTTTTCTCAAACTGAGTGTGTCTGCCAATCTCTCTTAAAACTCGTTTCCTTTCCCCCTTCGCTATCCTAAAAAAGGCATCCCTCTGACACCTGTGACGACTGGTATTTTACGACTTGTGACAGTGTCCCCCCTTAAGTTTTCTGTACTCAACCCAGACAGTTTTCCTTCCCTTTCATATTGAGATGAAGGCCATGCCTAGTGTAGTCCCACAGGAATCAAACCAATATGAGACCCTATATCCGTCCTAAGCAGCCACTCCAAGTTCACCCTCTCTACGGAAGAGTTCAAATGAAGCCGATCATGGCGTCTCAACACAGACACAAATTCCGTACTCGTATGCTTCGTTGCTGATGCCATCTTTACCAGGTCACTCTCTATGGAATATTCAGAGTCTCTGTCAATGCTATTTCCCGGACCACCCACTATAACCACGGCATCCTCCTTTGTGAAATCCTTGCATAAAGAACCTACATCCTCTGTTACCTGACCTAGATCTGCACTAGGCTTGAAAAAGTTTGTGACCTGGTACTCTGGACCTAGATTTTCCTGCAGTAGTTGGCCAACAGCTCTACCCTGGGAACTACCTAACAACAGAACATTCTTTCTCTTTACAGATTTCCCTACCCTTTCAAGTCCTTGAAAGGTTGTTGTGCCCTTTCTACAGCTTCAGCTACATGAGGCTCATCCGATTCTGACTGAGGCAACAGGTCCAATCTATTTTCAAGATTTATGACAAAGCTGTCTGATGCTCTCCTTTGCTTGTTCCCCCTATTACCTGTTGCCACTTCCCACCTCTGTTCACCCTTCTCCCTCTTTAACCTGTCCAGACAGGTCAGCTTGAAGAGCTGCAATTTTCCCTTCCTGTTCCAGTATTTTCCTATCTCTACTGCAGATCCTACAATACCACTGGTGAGCCTCATTTATGTCCCCATTTCCCACGCCACTACATTTGCCCCAATGAAAGAAACTACAGCACCCATCACACCATACCCTGGAACTAACGATCCTACGGCATGTCACACACTTCTCACTCATGGTAAAAATAGAGATCGTATAAACTGATTTAAGTAATGACTAAAACGTAAACAAAGGACCCTACAAACTATTCAGGCAGATATAAATAAATTGAAAGAGTACTGAATAAAAAAACTGGTGATTGCATATAAGTTTAAGTCACTGTTCACTTACGATACGCGCGCGTGAAATTAAGCCTAAAATCCGTGCTATAGGCGCGAGAAGGAAAATAAACTTCTTACCACGTTTAATCTTCTTTAACACTTCACTAACACTTCCAGTAATGTAACACTTATAATTATACCAACTGGAATCGTTTACCTATAAGTTTAATTCACTGCTTACTTACGATTCGCGCCCGTGAAATTAGGCCTAGGATTCGTGCTACAGGCGCGAGAAGAAAAATACGCTTCTTACCCCGTTTAATCTTATTTTATACTTCACTAACACTTCCAATAATTTAACATCACTTATATTTATAACACCTGTACACGTTTAAAAATAGCTTAATAACAACGCTTTTTATAATTATTTAGTGCAGAAAATACTCGAAGACTCCGCTTCGGCGCAGTGTTGCCAACCCACACTATATTGTGATCTTAGTCTATATCTGCTCCTGGGTACACATTATAATCCAATATCTGATTTCAGAAAATCTGTCTGACCATGATCTAATCTAACTGAAATCTTCCCATATCACCCGTCCTTTTCCAAGTAACCTCCTCATCTTGTGATTCTTGAACAGTGTATTCGCTGTTACTAGCTGAATTTAGTTGCAGAACTCAATTAGTCTTTCTCCTCTCTCATTTCTTGCGTCAAGCCCATATTCTCCTGCAACCTTTTCTTCTGTTCCTTCCCCTACAACTGCATTCCAGTCTCCCATGACTATTAGATTTTCATCCCCCTTTACATTTTCACTATCTCTTCATCTTCAGCTTGCGATGTCGGCATGTATACCTGAACTATCATTGTCGGTGTTGGATTGCTGTCGATTCTGATAAGAACAGCCCTGTCATTGATCTGTTCACAGTAACACACTCTCTGCCCTACTTTCCGATTCATAACGAATCCTACTCATGTTATACCATTTTCTGCTCCTTTGTTTATTACCCTATGCTCATTTGACCAGAATCCTTGTCTTTTCTCCAATTCACTTCACTGACCCCTACTACATTCAGATTGAGCCTTTGCATTTCCCTTTTCGGATTTTCTAGCTTCCCTACCACGTTCAAGCTTCTGGAATTCCACGCCCTGACTCGTAGAACGCTTTTCTTCCGTTGATTATTCAATCTTTTTCTCATGGTAACCTCTCCCTTGGCAGTCCCCTTTCGGAGATCTGAATGAGGGAATATTCCTGAATCTTTTGCCAGTAGAGAGATCACCATGACCTTCCAGGAAGGTGCCCGATAGTAAAATCTTACTCCTGGAGAGCAATTGCACATCTGGTCAATCTGTTGCGGCTCAGTGTGCTACCCATACGGAAAGATAAGGCCTTATGACTAGTGTAAACCTTAATTCCCCCCCCCCAAACCCCACCCTCCATGATATAATATCTAAATTCATTGATTGCAAAGACTACTGCCAAAGTCTCCGTTTCTGTGACAGAGTATTTTCTTTCCCATTTATTTAATATTCTACTGGCAACACATATCGTCTTCTTTTCTATTTTCCCATTATTTTCTATAAACTGGCAAAGATGAGCCCCCAAACCGTATTCCGAACTATCTGCAAAAAAAAGCAGAATGGACTATTTAAATTTGGATGTGCTGACATGATGCTTTTACATAATTCGTCTTTTATCTTCTGAAACTCTTTAGTCTACACCCAAGAGGCATTCTTTTTAGTTAAGCCCAGCAATTCCAGAGAATTGAGTGCCTAATTTTTCGCAAATTTGAGATATAGTCCGGTGAGCCCCAAAAATGCTTTAATATGCTTTTTGGTCTGAGGCTGTGGGAAATTTCTAATGGCTTCAAGTTTGTCAGGGTCAGGCTTGATGCCTTCCGCTGAAATGTTATGCCCTAAAAATTTAATTTCACATTATCTGAATTCGGACTTATCAACGTTAGCACTAATATTATTCTTCCCAGCTTTATCAATAACCTGTTTCAATATTTCATTACATTCCTCCCAAATTTTGGCAGTAATTAGAATGTCATGTATGCAGACTGTGATTTTGTCTATTAGCTGTTCTCCTAGCACTTTGTCCAACACGCATATGAAGGCTGATGGTGACATTTTCAGACCAAATGGCAACAATCTGAAATGATAACTTCTTCCCTCACATACAAACGCTGTGTATTTTCTACATTTATGCCAGAATCTGGCAGTCGAGTCTATGCTTGTGAATATCTTGAAGCCATAAAACTTCTGCACCAATTCCTCCAACGCATCAGGCTGATACATTTGTGGCTTTATTATTTTGTTCAATGTCTGGGCATCGAACGTTATTCTGAGTTATTCTTCTTTGTTACGATGACGAGAGGGTTGCTACTCATGTTCAGTTCTTCTCTCAATAGCCCCTATTCTAGTTTCATGAAAATCAACTCTGGTGTCTAAATGTTTAAAATTATTATTAATTTTTGCTATTTTCTCTTGTGTTGCTTCTATTTTATCAGTAAGTAATTTTTGCCCTTGCTCTTTCTTATAGCCCAGATACTATCTCCCTTAATACTTCAACCATACCTTTATTATTATCTTATGTAGGTAATGTATCAGCTGATGCTGTTCCATGGCTGAATCTTCTTGTTCTGTTTGTTGATTGATTAGCAATGGCGTTGTCAGAATCACTACTTCTGACATCAGCATTCACCTTATTTATCTTATCGTTAACATGATTGTCAATGCAAGCTTCCTCTCGCTAGCTGCAAAGTGATTAGCATACACGCTACCATCTTCTCCGGCGCGATACTGGTGCTCGCCACATTGTTTTCGTCATGTTGGGTGTCTTAGGCTGCAGTAGTCGACCACAGACGCCTATCCCTGCCGTTCGCCGCTCTCTGACGTTGGACTGCAGTTGTTGTAAGCGACAGGTGTTGTGTCCAAGTCATTCACCTCGTCCGCTGTACGCTGCTCCGCTAACAGCTCCCTGAAGCGTTGTTTCTCTTAACGGTGAAATAAAACGTAATCCCTTTCGACCGCGCACACACAACGTAATCCCTTTGGACCATGCACATACCTATAACTTTGCACTTCGATCTGTGTTTTGGCGGTTCCACTTTCAACTACGCGACGCGGATTAATCAGTGGCATTTATAAATTTTGTTGCCTTACAGTTCAAAGAATCTTACAAAAGTTGAAACAGGTTATAAATTCACGCTTCACGCAGCGTCGCTTTTTATCTTTTTGACGGTTTATACACTATTAATATGGGCGTTTCATGATAATCATTACAGCCCATTGTTCTATGATTTTCACGTCTCACCCAGTTCACACTTCTCACTTACGGAAAGTAGCCTCTTATTTAAATACATGTTCCCGACAACGGATGCCATGTATAAATTATGCAAGGTCTTTGGAAGTCAGATCTGGAAGCTGGACACATCTGGAGAGATTGAATAAGAGTCCCTAACCGTTCTTTCCTCCAACCTGTCGTCTCTAAAGTTGTGTCCCCTGCACTCGTCGGTCGTGGGCTCTTCTTCGGCAGATGCTGCTATGCTGTGATTTGGCGTCTTATGGGATGCCACTTTCCCAGGTTTGTCTCTGTATCTATAGAGGACAATAACTGTGGTACTGACAATGATGGCGACACTTCTCACTAATGTATCTTGTTTCATTATTATTTAATAATTGTCTTTTACAACACTCGACATAGCTTTCCTAATTGTATGGAAACTTTTCTGACAGTTTCCGATGTAGGGTACGACTTGTCCGCCTCGAAACAGAGATGCTTGTGGGGTTCTGAAGAACGCCCGAAACAGTCTTAAATGAATGCCCGAAACAGTCTGACTAGCGCAGTGGAAGTACTTCGTCTCCCAGGTGAGCCAAAGCGAACCGAGGGTGTCTGAAGCACTTCGGTTGCAATATTGTTATTCTTATGTTTCTCATAACTAGTGAAAATTAATAAACAAAAACGATAAACACGTTGGGTAACCATGAGAGATTGTCTTACAGAAAACTGGGTTAAATACAATGAAAAGTATATAAATAATAAATAAGAGAAGTCAGGTGTTTTGGCGCCTAACACCCGAATGTGCTCACCAGTCAGAAGCAACTTCAGTATAATATGCGGACTCTCCCGTGGGAATGGTGCACACTACACCATCTGTAGCTTGTATCCTCACTCCACTTTTGTACCATTGGCTACATCACGTGTATCAAGCTGTATCACGGCGGGCTTCAAGCAAACTAAAATGCTGGTGGCCACAGCCTGGAAAATCACAATTCCCACGAAAGACATTTCTCCTTGTCTCTGTTGTTCATCCGATTATGATTATCTTGAGATACAATTAATGGTTAAATGTTGGTTTGTCAGCGAAAATGAAATCGTGTCCCAAATCATCAGACACCTACTACCCACTCTGTAGTGCAAAACGCAGTATCTGAAAGAAGGTAATATATGTTTCGAAATTAATTCAGAGTTCGTTATATGAACAATTCAAATTTTATTATTCTACGTTACTTAGAAGTTTTCGTAAAAATATATGCAGCGTATCGCTCTCATTACCGATATACTAAGAGCATTCCGTTGTTCGTACACTGTCTAGTGGGATCTGCTGCAAGATATCGTGTTGCCAGGTGTACTGGCAAATACAAGTCTTCTTAATGAATCATTGAATTCATCAGTCACGAAATGTTCAATCTTTTTTTTTTTTTGTTAATGTTACATTCATCATTTTTATCAGACTTAGAACAAACTTTTCCAGCACCCCACAATAATGATTTAATAATTCCTAAAAGAGTGGCTACGTGTGACCTGACTTCTGGAACCACTTTCGCTCTTTGAAGTGATATACGTTCCTCATGTACCGTTTTCCGTTTTCACCCGAAAATGGACGAGCTGCAGGTCCAGTCCCTTGTAATTATTGTCCTGTTGTTCCATTTTTGATTTCTCTTGTAAAAGTATATTCATTTTACAAATCTGTTAATTTGTAAAGAAAACAAATTTATGATTATATATTGTTAAATAAACCAGTTGTGTGAAAAGAAAGTTACGTTGCTGGGTCCTCCCTTCCACGTTTTCCGTCATGCCAGTAAATACCATGTCCCAATAATCTTCATCATTACTCTGTCTGGTTCGAAGTACAGGGGACAGGCAAAATAATATGAAAACCTGTACTTAATTGGAAATGGTCTGTTAATAAGGGGTAGGAACCCCATTCCCCCGCAATACAGCTGCGATTCTTCTTGTTATATTGGCGTATGATGATTATATTGTCTCCAGTGGAGTGTTACGCCACTCGTCAATCAGAACCTCTTCTGTAGTGAGAGGGAGGTCTTGGGGAACAGCATTTGAATCATGGGGTGCACTTGACTACCTGAAATGTTCACATAATCGTTGGCTGTAATACGGCCCTTGAGAGTAATGATGAGACCAACAGAATACCATGATATGGCTACCCACACCATCACAATTCCATCTTCGTGTTTAACCGTTGGAATCAAGAAATCAGGATTGTAGGATTATTTTGGCGCTCTCCAGACGTAAGCCCAGTCCGCTGTAGGAAATAACGAAAACGTTGACTCGTCTGACTATATGACCTGTTTATATTGATCAGCCGTCATGGGGTTATGCTCCTGACACCATGTTTTACGATTTTTTGCGTTGTTTGTCGTCACTAATGGTATCGGTGTAGCAGCTCGTCCATGAGTTCTCTGCGGAAAGTGTCGATAGATACGGATCTCGAAGATGCCTATTGAGCTCTGCTAACTGCCGTAGTTTTGTGATGGTTTGACACAATTCGTCTTAGCGTACGACAATCTGTGTCATTTAGTTTTGATTTGCGCCCACTACTATGTTCACACGATGTTTTCTTTCCATGTTTTGTGTAGTCTGCCATGAATGTTGAAACAGTTGCTCTTGAAACACTCAATAAGTTACTGATGCTCCAGCCAATTGGGCCTCGACAATCAGTCTTCTATGGAACTCTATAAGGTCTTTCATTGCACGTCGACCTCAGCGTCAGAGCGTAAATACGAAATGTGCACTACTCGTAAAAAACCCGCACTGATGCCTAGTCCGTACTTAACAAAAAATTGGCTCTGAGCTCTATGGGACTCAACTGCTGTGGTCATCAGTCCCCTAGAACTTAGAACTACTTAAACCTAACTAACCTAAGGACATCACACACATCCATGCCCGAGGCAGGATTCGAACCTGCGACCGTAGCAGTCGCACGGTTCCGGACTGCGCGCCTAGAACCGCGAGACCACCGCGGCCGGCCCGTACTGAACACGCACAGTCTAGCGCGACACGTGTTGTTTACCGTCAGACACAACCATCCCATCACTATCACTGTTCACATTATTTTGCATGCCCCCTGTATGTCGTACAATGCAACATCTGATATTGCAATATCTGTCCGACCATGATGTAGTCCAGATAGAATCTTCCTGTGTGTCAGAGTACTGTCGATGTACGCCTTCTCCTCTTTTTTGAACAGTGTATTCGCTGTAAGTAGCGGAAATATATGGCAGAGCTCAATTAATCTTTCTCTTCTATCACTGCTATTCCCCAGTCTATATCCTCTCGTAGCTACTGTGCGTTTTCTATTGCTTCTCTCTTTACACACAGAATTACATTTTCTATCTCTTGCTCCTGTGCTTGTGACGTCTGTATGAATACGAGAGAAACTGTTGTTGACGTAGCTTTGCTGTTGATTCTACTGAGAGAAACCCTGTCACTGCCTTACTTTCCTTCCATAACGATTCTTACTGCAGTTATACCATTTCCTGCAGCTGTTGCTACTACCCTGTATTCGTATTGCCAGAAATCATCTTCTCCCCATTTCACTCGCTGATCTTCGCTATATCTACACCATTGCTTTCACACTCTGCCCTATTTTCCTGTTCACAATGAGCCGTACTGACGTTATACAACTTTCTGCTGCTGTTGCTGTTACCCTACATTCGTCGGGCCAGATATCATCATCTTTCCATTTCACTTCACTGAGCTTCAGTATATCCAGACCGAGCCTTGGCATTTTCCTTTTACAATTTTCTAGCTTCTCTACCACATTCAAACTTCTGGCATCCCACGCTCCGCCTCGTAGTATGGTACGCTTTCTTTGGTTATTATGTTGTCATCTCGTGCTTATTCTCTCATTAGCAATCTGCTCCCGGAGACCTGTGAGAGACTAATCTGTAATCTTTTGTCACTGGCTAGATGATCAAGATACTTTTTTCTTTGGATGCAGGATACGTATCCTTAATGCAGTGCAACCTATTGCCATCTGCATGCACTTGCCGTTGATGACTGGTGTTTTTTTCGATTTTAATGGCAGATTCACATGATGTTGTTGTTGCTGTCTTCAGTCCAGAGACTGGTTTGATGCAGCTCTCCATTTTACTCTATCCTGTGCAAACTTCTTCACCTCCCAGTACTTACTGCAACATACATCCTTCTGAATCTGCTTAGTGTATTCATCTCTTGGTCTCCCTCTACGATTTTTACCCTCCACGCTGCCGTCCAATGCTAAACTTGTGATCCCTTGATGCCTCAGAACATGTCCTACCAACCGATCCCTTCTTCTTGTCAAGTTGTGCCACAAACACCTCTTCTCCCCAATCACATTCAGTACCTCCTCATTAGTTATGTGATCTACCCATCTAATCTTCAGCATTCTTCTGTAGCACCACATTTCGAAAGCTTCTATTCTCTTCTTGTCCAAACTAGTTATCGTCCATGTTGCACTTCCATACATGACTACACTCCATACAAATGCTTTCAGAAACGACTTCCTGACACTTAAATCTATACTCGATGTTAACAAATTTCTCTTCTTCAGAAACGTTTTCCTTGCCATTGCCAGTCTATATTTTATATCCTCTCTACTTCGACCATCATGTTATTTTGCTCCCCAAACAGCAAAACTTCTTTACTACTTTAAGTGTCTCATTTCCTAATCTAATTCCCTCAGCATCACCCGACTTAATTCGACTACATTCCATTATCCTCCTTTTGCTTTTGTTGATGTTCATATTATATCCTCCTTTCAAGACACTGTCCATTCCGTTCAATTGCTCTTCCAAGTCCTTACCTGTCTCTGACAGAATTACAATGTCATCAGCGAACCTCAACAGTTTTATTTCTTATCCATGGATTTTAATACGTACCCAGAATTTTTCTTTTGTTTCTTTTACCGCTTGCTCAATATCAAGATTGAACAACATCGGGGATAGGCTACAACCCTGTCTCACTCCATTCCCAACCGCTGCTTCCCTTTCATGCCCCTCGACTCTTATAACTGCCATCTGGTTTTTGTACAAATTATAAATAGCCTTTCGCTCCCCGTATTTTACCCCTGCCATCTTTAGAGTTTGAAAGAGAGTATTCCAGTCAGCATTGTCGAATGATTTCTCTAAGTCTACAAATGCTAGAAACGTAGGTTTGCCTTTCCTTAGTGTATTTTCTAAGATACGTCGTAGGGTCAGTATTGCCTCACGTGTTCCAACATTTCTGCGGAATCCCAACTGATCTTCTCCGAGGTCGGCTTTAACCAGTTTTTTCATTCGTCAGAAAGGAATTCGCGTTAGTATTTTGCAACAGTGACTTATTAAACTGATAGTTCGGTAATTTTCACATCAGTCAACACCTGTTTTCTTTGGGATTGGAATTATTATATTCTTCTTGAACTCAGAGGGTATTTCACCTGTCTCGTACATCTTGCTCACCAGATGGTAGAGTTTTGTCAGGACTGGCTCTCCCAAGGCCGTCAGTAGTTCCAATGGAATGTTGTCTACGCCCGGGGCCTTGTTTCGACTCAGGTCTTCAGCGCTCTGTCAAACTCGTGACACAGTATCGTGTCTCCCATTTCATCTTCATCTACATCCTCTTCAATTTCCATAATATTGTCCTCAAGTAGGTCGCCCTTGTATAGACCCTGTATATACTCCTTCCACCTTTCTGCTTTCCCTTCTTTGCTGAGAACTGGGTTTCCATCTGTGCTCTTGATATTCTTATAAGTGGCTCTCTTTTCTCCAAAGGTCTCTTTAATTTTCCTGTAGGCAGTGTCTATCTTACCCCTAGTGAGATAAGCATCCACATCCTTACATTTGTCCTCTAATCATGCCTGCTTAGCCATTTTGCACTTCCTGTCAATCTCATTTTTGAGACGTTTGTATTCCTTTTTGCCTGCTTCATGTACTGCGTTTTTATATTTTCTCCTTTCATCAATTAAATTCAACATTTCTTCTGTGGCCCAAGAATTTCTACTAGTCCTTGTCCTTTTACCTACATGATCCTCTGCCGCCTTCACTACTTCATCCCTCAGAGCTACCCATTCTTCTTCTACTGTATTTCTTCCCCCATTCCTGTCAATTGTTCCCTTATGCTATCGCTGAAACTCTCTACAACCACTGGTTCTTTCAGTTTATCCAGGTCCCATCTCCTTAAATTCCCACCTTTTTGCAGTTTCTTCAGTTTTAATCTACAGTTCATAACCAATAAATTGTGGTCAGAGTCCACATCTGCGCCTGGAAATGTCATACAATTTAAAACCTGGTTCCTAAATCTCTGTCTTACCATTATATAATCTATCTGATACCTTCTAGTATCTCCAGGATTCTTCAATGTATACAACCTTCTTTTATGATTCTTGAACCAAATGTTAGCTATGATTAAGTTGTGCTCTGTGCAAAATTCTACCAGACGGCTTCCTGTTTCATTTCTGTCCCCCAATACATATTCACCCACTATCTTTCCTTCTCTCCCTTTCCCTACTCTCGAATTCCAGTCACCCATGACTATTGAATTTTCGTCTCCCTTCACTACCTGAATAATTTCTTTTATCTCGTCATACATTTCTTCAATTTCTTCATCATCTGCAGAGCTAGTTCGCATATAAACTTGTACTACTGTAGTAGGCATGGGCTTTGTGTCTATCTTGGCCACAATAATGCTTTCACTATGCTGTTTGTAGTAGCTAACCGGCACTCCTATTTTTTTATTCATTATTAAACCTACTCCTGTAATACCCCTATTTGATTTTGTATTTATAACCCTGTATTCACCTGACCAAAGGTCTTGTTCCTCCTGCCACCGAACTTCACTGATTCCCACTATATCTAACTTTAACCTATCCATTTCCCTTTTTAAATTTTCTAACCTACCTGCCCGATTAAGGGATCTGACATTCCACGCTCCGATCCGTAGAACGCCAATTTTCTTTCTCCTGATAACGACATCCTCCTGTGTAGTCCCCGCCCGGAGATCTGAATGGGGGACTAATTTACCTCCGGAATATTTTACCCAAGAGGACGCCATCATTTAACGATACAGTAAAGCTGCGTGCCCTCGGGAAAAATTACGGCTGTAGTTTTGCCTTGCTTTCAGCCGTTCGCAGTACCAGCACAGCAAGGCCGTTTTGGTTTGTGTTACAAGGCCAGATCAGTCAATCATCCAGACTGTTGCCCCTGCAACTACTGAAAAGGCTGCTGCCCCTCTTCAGGAACCACACGTTTGTCTGGCCTCTCAACAGATACCCCTCCGTTGTGGTAAGGGAAATAGATTGCCCACAAGTTTTATCCGCTAATCCGCCTTTTCTTATCCGCGCCGTTGGCAGAGTGATAGTGACTCCTAACACCAGAATTCTTCCTCCGCCATTGGTGATAATTTTTATTTAAAATGTAAGCAGGGATAATTATCGAAGTCGTGTCAGAGAACGCTTTGATTTATTAGTCAGTGACTGTGCTCCTAGGCCACAGATGTCTGTTTGCTGTTGTTACACACTGGCCCATTTCCAGGCTAGTGAAACCTTTCAATACGCTACTTTAAAAATATTTCTGGGTGTTTCTCTGTCAGTTTTTTCTGTGGGATAATAGTTTGCTTTTGAGCACTACGGGAATACAACAATACTGCGTCAGCTAATTGAGCGATACTGGAGAGCCGTACATTGTGCATTACTGTAGACGGTTTTACAGTGTACCGTCCTTTCACGAACAAAATCGTGCTGCTCTGTCTGCCCTTTCAGCAAATTACTTCACTTCGTAACACTCAGAGGTGGCCAGAAGTTTCGCAGGTTGCCGGATTACCCAGAGCGCCCGCTGTTAGCAGTACGGCGTGGGCCGCTGCGAGCGGCTTACTGCCGCTTGTTTTGAAGTATCGCTTCCGCGAAACACGTAATTAGACCCGAAGCTGCTGTCTCCACCTCTTATGCTTGTCCAGACCGTGGGTTCAGCACACTACTCTCAGTACACGGCAAAATGAAGTCACATTCATACTGTCTGTGGTTTCTTTAACACTATGGAATACATTTATTAAATTATAACTCTGTATGCAGCCCAATGTACTAAATACGAACAACAACCTGTCCAACAAAGCTGTTTCATGTGGGCTGTCAGGATGTTTCGTGCTGATACTGTTCCTCTGAAAACGGTGAATAATATTAGGTTTCCTTACCTAAGCCGGTAAAAACAGAACCCTTACCAAAAAGGAACACATGAAACATCACTTTATGTTACTTACGGAGGAGTATTGTTCCTTGGTGGTGTAGAAAACTTAAGCTTCTCAGTCAGCAAATTCAAAAAATACTGCGGTGATTTACGTGAAATATTTTTATACTCACAGATTCACTCACTAAAGCATATAGGGTACTTCATGTTGACCTAGAAGCTGCAATTTGGCAAGTATCAATGTTGCCTAGTACAAGAAGAGGGAAAGAAATTGAAAGCTGTTGATTTATAATTATATCAGACGAAAAACGTATATCTTCTGTTATTTGTTATGTGACTTCAGACTTGAAATTAAAACATACCCGAAAGCCTTGGAATTCCCGGGCCCTATATTTGGCAGTATCAGTGTAGATAACACGAAAAAACCGTCTCTGTTCCCAGAATTAATGAAATGCATAAACAGGGTGATTTTTTCCACTGTGTACAAATTCTTAGGATTGATCGGTGATAGGATAAGGAACAAAAAAGATCTAATGAACTTATGTCCGGAAATGCATGGTTTCCATGCTAGAGACCACAAATTGTTACAGAGACGGTGGTCTAATACACGCTATACCATGCAGCCACATTTACAGTATGCGCTTAAAATGGTTTCCATGTGCCCCAACGCATTCATGTATGCGCCGTAGCATTTCTGCCTCACACATTCACATCCGCCAGGCTGGATCTGAACAGCATGAATTCTCTGCTCGAGTGTCTCCTCATCTGGAATGGCTCTGCATATACGATACTTCTGAGATGTACCCATATACAGAAACTGCACGCACTGAGATCCGGTGACCTAGAAAGTCATACAACTGGACCCCTTCGTCCGATCCATCGACGAGGAAAGATACTGCCAAATATAGGGCCCGGGAATTCCAAGGCTTTCGGGTATGTTTTAATTTCAAGTCTGAAGTCACATAACAAATAACAGAAGATATATGTTTTTCGTCTGATATAATTATAAATTAACAGCTTTCAATTTCTTTCCCTTAGCACCTGCTGTCATGGAGAAAGTTCCACACGTTCGTCTGGCTTACCATGTACTGGCGGGCCAACAGACTTCCATAGTGTTAACATTTTTCTCCAAGACTGGTGTTAGAGCATTTCGGGTACGTGCTTCATGATTTACTGCTTCCTGAAACAACCCTGTCGAAGACAAACGGCGAAACATCTTTGCAAACGTTGAATGACGTCGTTGTTGTCGGTTGGGTTAGATCTCCTGATACAGCCTTACTGCTCGCTGCCGCTTGCCGTAAGTAAAAACCGTGTCGGCAAGCTCTAGATTGGAATACAGAACCACTGTGTGCACAACGCTGTATCATATTCACTACAGGGTGAGTCAGCAAGAAGAGTGAATCGGACGTAACATTACCCGTTACTACTGCAGGAGAGGGCACTAGGGCATGACGTATGGGGAGCAGGACCACCCACTAAGTGGAAACCATGCATACTGTGGCTGCATGGTACAACACGTATTAGACCGCAGTCTCTGTAGCAATGTATGAATAAATGGTCTCTAGCACGGAAACCATGCATTTGACCTTTATGTTTCGTATCCTCTCATCGATGAATTCCAAGGTTTTGTACACGGTGGGAAATATCACCCCGTATACATAATTAAGTTTGTACGGAACCCTCAGGGTGCGAGTCGTACTCCACATGACCAATTTTCTTTTTTTTATTTCATTAAGTCATGTTTATGCTCCATGTACTATTTTGCGGCGCAGCCATGCATGCTCTGCCAGGACGTGCTTTTTATTAGACAGCAACAAGTTCAGCATCCACGTCTACGGTTATACTATGTAGGTCATTTACGCTTTGTGGTTGAGAGTACGTCTGATACCACAATCTTTTCCCAGTTCCCTACTCTGTTGTCAAATGACATGTGGGATCCTAGACTGTCAGTATACCTCCAAGTGGACTCTAATTCATCTTATTTTTTGCCGTGGGCATCACTGGTAGCACATATGGGAGGAATTAATGTGCTTACTGAGTCATTCTTAAATGTACACTCTCGGAATTTCAATAGTAATCCTGCCTGTCATACATGACATCTGTCGTATGGATTCTATCACTGGACTATCTAGACCAGGGGCAGCCACGAAGTTGGCTCGCGATCTGTGCACTGGCACGAATGCCATAGCGCTCAGCCTCGCTGCACAAAACCATCACTGCCACGTCATGCTGTCTGCGCGTAAGAAGTGGGAAACTACGAAGGCACCACACTTAAATGGCAATATACACTCCTGGAAATTGAAATAAGAACACCGTGAATTCATTGTCCCAGGAAGGGGAAACTTTATTGACACATTCCTGGGGTCAGATACATCACATGATCACACTGACAGAACCACAGGCACATAGACACAGGCAACAGAGCATGCACAATGTCGGCACTAGTACAGTGTATATCCACCTTTCGCAGCAATGCACGCTGCTATTCTCCCATGGAGACGATCGTAGAGATGCTGGATGTAGTCCTGTGGAACGGCTTGCCATGCCATTTCCACCTGGCGCCTCAGTTGGCCCAGCGTTCGTGCTGGACGTGCAGACCGCGTGAGACGACGCTTCATCCAGTCCCAAACATGCTCAATGGGGGACAGATCCGGAGATCTTGCTGGCCAGGGTAGTTGACTTACACCTTCTAGAGCACGTTGGGTGGCACGGGATACATGCGGACGTGCATTGTCCTGTTGGAACAGCAAGTTCCCTTGCCGGTCTAGGAATGGTAGAACGATGGGTTCGATGACGGTTTGGATGTACCGTGCACTATTCAGTGTCCCCTCGACGATCACCAGTGGTGTACGGCCAGTGTAGGAGATCGCTCCCCACACCATGATGCCGGGTGTTGGCCCTGTGTGCCTCGGTCGTATGCAGTCCTGATTGTGGCGCTCACCTGCACGGCGCCAAACACGCATACGACCATCATTGGCACCAAGGCAGAAGCGACTCTCATCGCTGAAGACGACACGTCTCCATTCGTCCCTCCATTCACGCCTGTCGCGACACCACTGGAGGCGGGCTGCACGATGTTGGGGCGTGAGCGGAAGACGGCCTAACGGTGTGCGGGACCGTAGCCCAGCTTCATGGAGACGGTTGAGAATGGTCCTCGCCGATACCCCAGGAGCAACAGTGTCCCTAATTTGCTGGGAAGTGGCGGTGCGGTCCCCTACGGCACTGCGTAGGATCCTACGGTCTTGGCGTGCATCCGTGCGTCGCTGCGGTCCGGTCCCAGGTCGACGGGCACGTGCACCTTCCGCCGACCACTGGCGACAACATCGATGTACTGTGGAGACCTCACGCCCCACGTGTTGAGCAATTCGGCGGTACGTCCACCCGGCCTCCCGCATGCCCACTATAAGCCCTCGCTCAAAGTCCGTCAACTGCACATACGGTTCACCTCCACGCTGTCGCGGCATGCTACCAGTGTTAAAGACTGCGATGGAGCTCCGTATGCCACGGCAAACTGGCTGACACTGACGGCGGCGGTGCACAAATGCTGCGCAGCTAGCGCCATTCGACGGCCAACACCGCGGTTCCTGGTGTGTCCGCTGTGCCGTGCGTGTGATCATTGCTTGTACAGCCCTCTCGCAGTGTCCGGAGCAAGTATGGTGGGTCTGACACACCGGTGTCAATGTGTTCTTTTTTCCATTTCCAGGAGTGTAGTAGCACTGCATACGACTTGGTTTTATATTTCACATTTCTTAGCAACATAGATCACAAATGAACCAAATTATCAGTATTGTTTAATAAGTTTTTACGCACTGAAAACCTTTATACACTAAAGAGCCAAAGAAACTGGGACACCTGTCTAATATAATGTAGTGCCCGCGCAAGCACGCACGAGAGCCGCAACACGACATGTCATGGACTCCACCAATGTCTGAAGTAGTTCTGGAAGTAACTACAGAGCTGTCCATAAATCCGTAAGAGTACGAGGCATGTTGCAAGGCATCCCAGCTATGCTCAATAATGTTCATTCCTGGGGAATTTGGTGGCCAGCGGAAATGTTTAAATTCAGAAGAGTGTTCCTGGAGCAAGTCTGTAGCAATTCTGGACTTGTGTGGTGTCGCATTGCCCTGTTGGAATTGCCCAAGTCCATCGATGCATAATGGACATTAATGGATGCAGGATATCAGGCAGGATGCTGTCAGAGTCGTATCGAAACTGATCAGGGGTCCCATATTACCCTACCTGCACGCGCCTCACACCATTACAGAGCCCCCATCAGGTTGAACGGTCCCCTGGTGACGTGCAGGGTCAATGGATCCAAGAGATTGTCATCATACCCATACACGTTCATCCACTCGATACAATATGAACCGAGTCTCGTCCGACCAGACAACATGTTTCCAGTCATCAACGGTCCAATGTCGGTGTTGACGGGCCCAGGCGAGGCGTAAAGCTTTGTGTCGTGCAGTCATCGACGGTACACTAGTGGGCATACGGCTCCGAAAGCCCATGTCGGTGTCGTTTCGTTGAAAGGTTCGCACGCTGACACTTGTTGATGGCCCAGCATTGAAATCTGTAGCAATCTGCGGAAGCGTTGCACTTCTGTCACGTTAGAATGATTCTCTACAGTCGTTGATGGTCCCGTTCTTGCAGGATCTTTTTCCGACTGAAATACTCTTCCTACGGGGTCAATCAATAAACTATTCTCCCAACCAGTTTCAGTAACGAGCGACAAGCAATCAGTTACCTTTAACGGTAATAAGGGAAAGGATTAATTCGCCCCAACGCGTCAATTTAGATTTAGTATTTATTGTCACACCCTTCAATGTAAACCACAGAACAAGCAAGTGTAACAATGAGAGAATATTTGTACTTGTAATATTTGCTATATAAGTTAAGAATTACTTAATAAACAATACGAATCTGAAATTATTCCTTTTTAACAAACATATTTTTAAAACGATAAACAATAAAGATCAACGGTTAATAAAGTTCCATGAACTTGAGCAAGGATCACCTTTTCAGTCTCTGAATGAAGTCAGTAGGTGACATTGGGGACAATCAGACGTACATTAAATGTTACACTATTAAGGAAGATCACTCATTACGAATTATAACCACAAATTAAAGAAGATTCATTTAAAGCAATTAATATCAACAGCAAATAATTAAGTGACGTCTCAGCAAATATATAAAAACCAAATCTTGGAGTTCTATAACAATGTTGGATCGTGGAATACGCCGGCTTACCGACACAGAAGGCTAAAATTTACCAAACAGGAATATCTCCAAACCTTGAACTATCTTAATAGTGTACAATACTTAGGTGATCCAGAACTACTCCAATTCGCCTTTATTGTGGATAAAGGTGGAGTAGATAATTAACCTCTTATTCCATTCTCCTGAAACGTTGAGCGGCAATAGACACTCGCGCAAATCGTACCCCAGTGTGGCTCGGGAAAGAGGATGGCTTCACCAGGAGGTGGAAACGTTTACCCGATATGAAAAGGAAACTTGTCTGAACCACTAGGTTGGACGAAGACCTGTTGGCGATTTTTAATCATTAACCAAAGCTTGCTGGCCAGCGGACGAAATTTACAAAGGTAGCTTTATTTGTGCTCACAAGAATTGATAACTTCTGCAAATGAGAATCCGGCAGAACTACCGCCGAAGTATCAATACGGGACTTCGGAGCTGAGGAGAGCAAGTCAACAACGGTCTATACCCAATAGGCCCAAAATTTCAGATAGACTGAACAACCAACATCAGTTGTGGCTAGGCGAACTACAGAAACTCTAGCACAACCGTAAATATAATTAAATAGAGCACTTAAATGCCACAGGGACTAAACTCCGAAACGCAAAAATTTATACACCGTAGCAACGACTAAAGTTAAATATGCCTACGTACAAAAACGCAACAGATATTGGCGAACATTAACATAATCTTGCATTTCAAACATCCATAAAATTGATTGGCTCTATCTCTCCGACAGAGTGTACAAGGTTAATTAACATTTTACAACGTGCTGATCCAAACAGTGACCTACGCCGTCCATGGGAAGACAACGGCTAGCAGAAGGTCCAAAAAATCTTTTTTTTTTGATTCTTTACGGCGCGTAAAAGCAAAACGAGGATAACGGAATGTAGTCGAATTAAGTCGGGTGATGCTGATGGAATTAGATTAGGAAATGAGACACTTATAGTAGTAAAGGAGTTTTGCTATTTGGGAAGCAAAATAACTGATAATGGTCGAAGTAGAGAGGATATAAAATGTAGACTGGCAATGGCAAGGGAAGCGTTTCTGAAGAAGAGAAATTTGTTAACATCGAGTATAGATTTAAGTGTCAGGAAGTCATTTCTGAAAGTATTTGTATGGAGTGTAGCCATGTATGGAAGTGAAACATGGACGGTAAATAGTTTGGACAAGAAGATAATAGAAGCTTTCGAAATGTGGTGCTACAGAAGACTGCTGAAGATTAGATGGGTAGATCACATAACTAATGAGGAGGTACTGAATATAATTGGGGAGAAGAGAAGTTTGTGGCACAACTTGACCAGAAGACGGGATCGGTTGGTAGGACATGTTCTGAGGCATCAAGGGATCACCAATTTAGTATTGGAGGGCAGCGTGGAGGGTAAAAATCGTACAGGGAGACGAAGAGATGAATACGCTAAGCAGATTCAGAAGGATGTTGGTTGCAGTAGGTACTGGGAGATGAAGAAGCTTGCACAGGATAGAGTAGCATGGAGAGCTGCATCAAACCAGTCTCAGGACTGAAGACCACAACAACAACAATACGGCGCGTGCCTTAAGTCAGAATGGCGTTGAATTGGACGATCACACAAGGGGGCAGTAACATACACTCTAGACAATTTCCGATCACAAACTCAAAACAGAGAAACGTTGCCACACAGTTATTAATAGCTCCCACAATACCACGAGGCTGGCCCCACCAGACGACGGCCGTTGCACTAATTACATGAAAAATCTTACTTTCAGTGACGACACCACCTTGTGGAGGATATTGGCAGCCGCAGACGGACTTCATAGCTTCCCTACCGCATGAACGGAAACCAAACTTTGTCCACAGATTTACAGCCTCTTGTGTCCTCACGCCCCGGGCTTTTGGGCCCATCCAGACTTAGCAGAGCCGGACTAAGCGTCCCGCAGCAGAACGGTCATGCAGAGTCAAACACTCGCCTCAACTGCCTCGTCCGTCCTCGGCACGGCACACAGCACCTCCTCCCAGCGGGCGCGCTAGCATCACACTCGTGGAAGCTCCGCAACGCCCTCTAGGAAAGCGCGGAAACTCCAAACAGGTATAAATCAAAGGAAAAACAGAAACCGTGGCAAACTACAAGGTTCACCGACCACAGCAATGTCGGAGATCTGATGTTTTGCCGGATTTCTTATATTCACTTCACGCTTGTGAAATGGTCATAAGGGAAAGTCCCCACTTCGTCGCTACCTCGGAGATGTTGTGTCCCACCGTTCGTGCACCGACTATGACACCATGTTCAAACTCCATTACAGCAGCAGCAACCGATCTAGAAACTCCGTCTGACAATTGTTATTTTATATATCCGTTGCCGACCACAGTGCCATATTCTGCCTGTTTACGTATCTCTGAACTTGAATACACATGCCTATATCAGTTTCCTTGGCACTTCAGTGTATCGTTATTATCTGGAACATACTGTCGGCAAATAGACAGACGGAGGCAATTTCACAGATATTCGAAATGTAATTGCCACATAATCGCCACTTACTTGGTTTCATAACCAAGTCTTTCACACACACGTATGTTGATCGAAAACCTGTAACGCTTTTGTGATCTGATTATGCAGACGTAGAAATCATGGACAGTTGTGACGTAAAAATGATAATTACGCAGCAGATAAATCAGTTAAATCCGCACATGCACAGCAGTGCTCTCAACTGAAATGGGAAACGGCCTCCAAACCAAACAGACGTCATATTTAAGATAGACCGCCTGGAAAACTACGCATGTAATGCTTTCAACGTCACAACGTTTTCTTGTATAATGGGTCTTCTTTAATACAAGTTAGCTAACGGAACCGGACCTTGTTTGTTAGACGTGTCCCTTCTACAACGCGGTTTTCTTTTTAAATGCACTCCCATCAAATCAGAATGATATTGATTCTCACCCTGGAATCATTGTTCGCAGTGTAAAACTAAGTACACTTAAATCGCGAGGTCTGAAAACCACTTTGGATGCTCTAATTTTTCTTCATAAATTCAACAACAGCGTTTCAGGCGTGCCCCTTGACTCAAATGACATTCTTTTCAGTAAGGTCTCCATATTTTTCGGTCATTTCTATCGAAGAGTGGAACAACGCGTGTGACTTCAGAAATTTTGTTCATACCACAAGTTCCATCAAATTTTCCATGTAAATTTAGCACAAAGTGTTTCTTGATGTATTAAACTATTAATCCAATCTAGCTATTCTCTTTCATCAAAAACTCAATCTTAAATTCTTTCTGCAAGTTATTGTAATGTCGTTTCACAGCAAGTATGTAGTTCCAAACGCTTATGAGACTGCATAATACACATAGAGAATTCTCAGCCCTCCCTTCTGTCATTCCAACAACTGATTTTTGTACATCTGTGATGGTAGATCGATAGCTTCCTCTTTTCGTGCAAATGACCATTGGAACTGTGAACGTCCTTCATACCATGAACTCACAGCGAAAGGTAAACAGCGCTGACACGACGATTCAGCCGATCTAAAGAGAGTTTTGCCAACCGAATAATAGCCCATCGCAGTAGTAAATGATATATCGAGATCTGTGGGATACTTTCGAGAATGACCACGCAATGCCAAGATAGGCCGATCATATGCTCGCAAGCGGCACACAGGTGGCCCGTACGTGGTCTACACATGGCGCGCACGCCAGACACTCGTGAAGTTAGGCACGCCATAGGTGGCGCTTATCTAAACCTTTTCAATAATGCTGCCACCCACCACATTTCGTAGGACTTCTGTTCACCCGACGAGGTAAGATTTGCAGCCTGGTGAGCAATATTCAAGATTCCGTCTTACAAGGGTTTTCGATCCACTTCCTTCATAGATAAATAACATTTCCTCAACATTCTCGGCCTAGCTTGTACTTTTGCTGCAGTTAATTTTACTTTATCGTTCCACTTGCTCTAGATGGCTAATCCGGGGTATTTTACAGAAGCCACTGGTTCCTATGACATGTCACCAATACTGAAATTGAACAGTAGTGCATTTCTTCGCTTATTTACGTTGAATGTCTGTAACGTCCTCACCATATTTTTTTCTGAATGAAATTTAGCATTACTTTAACTCCCACTCTATAGAAAGTCTACATATCACCACACTATGTACTCGCAGACAGTTATCCAACAAACTAATATGGTGAAGTTTGCCTAAACAGAACCTAATTAAAATTGAACAGTAACTGATCTGAACACAATTTACTTTTATATTAAATGCGCGACTGAAATAGAACAATTATCTGACCGTAATACAAATATCCACTTACCTCACATCTTGACAACATTATTGTAGATTTTTCGAAAACACAGCAGCAATCACCAAGCAAGCAGCGACTAAGCTAGTTTTCTGTTTGTAAATATTCAAACTGTTGCATACCACATGGTGCAATGTGGTAATGCTTAATGATGAACCGTGGGATCTACACCTACATCTACGTGTTGATTCGCACAATTTCCTGCTGTCTTATGTAACCTACTGGTAGTTGCTAATTACTCAACGTGGTTTATCTCATACTGTACCGAATTGCTATTTTCTAACACCAACTCCTGTCTTGTGCTACGACGGATTTTCATATTGTTTTCTGTTGTACCAAACATCATGAAATACTATTCTGTGTAATAAGAAAATTGCTACAATGACCAAACAAACAAAAACAAAACTTTACTACTGCGCACACAAATACACAACAGTGAATGAAATCACATCAATACCTGTAAAATTATTCCGACAGATTATGTAATAAAGTAACCAATAATCGTCACAGGGCACAAAATTTAACAAATTCAACACAAAATGTTGAATGAATTGCCTGAAAATGGAGTACAACATTATTAAAATCATTGCAACGGCACTGTTTGTTTTCGAGACGTCCTACACTACTTGAATACATACTACCAAAACAATCAACGAACGCTTCTGACAGAAACGTCGACGTACGTGACCTCCACACTATGTGTGTTTCTGTATGGAGTTTAGCCTACCTTTACCTCCCACTTTACAAAAGGTCTACATATTACTAAAATTACGTACTTACAACCTGTTGTCCAACTTAAACTAACGTTCGACGGACCTAATTTGAATTGAACTGTAGCTGATCCGAATACAACTTGTCTTTACATTAAATGCGCATCTGAATTGAAACAATTATCTGATCTTAATCAACATTTCCACTTACCTCGCATCTTGACAACATTGTTGCAGATTGTTCGAAAGAACAACATCAGGCAGCGACTAAGCTAGATTTGTTTCAAAATAAATATTTAAACTGTTGCATACCACGTGGTGCAATGTGGTAATGCGTAATGATAACCAGTGGGATAGAGAGAGTAAATATTTCTGTTGTTATTGTTGTTATTGTACTCTTCACTCCAGAGACTGGTATGATGCAGCTCTCCATGCTACTGTATCCTGTGCAAGCTTCTTCATGTCCCAACACCTACTGCTACCTACTTCCTTCTGAATCTACTTAGTGTATTCTTCTCTTGGGCTCCATCTACGATTTTTACGCTCCACGCTGCCCTCCAATACAAAATTGGTCATCCCTCAATGCCTCAGAACATGTCCTACCAAGCCATCCCTTCTTCTAGTCAAGTTGTGCCATAAACTCCTCTTCTCCTCAATTCTATTTAGTACGACCTCATTAGTTACATTATCTATCCATCTAATCTTCAGCATTTTCCTGTAGCACCACATTTCGAAACCTTCTCTTCTTGTCCAAACTACACTCCTGGAAATTGAAATAAGAACACCGTGAATTCATTGTCCCAGGAAGGGGAAACTTTATTGACACATTCCTGGGGTCAGATACATCACATGATCACACTGACAGAACCACAGGCACATAGACACAGGCAACAGAGCATGCACAATGTCGGCACTAGTACAGTGTATATCCACCTTTCGCAGCAATGCACGCTGCTATTCTCCCATGGAGACGATCGTAGAGATGCTGGATGTAGTCCTGTGGAACGGCTTGCCATGCCATTTGCACCTGGCGCCTCAGTGGGACCAGCGTTCGTGCTGGACGTGCAGACCGCGTGAGACGACGCTTCATCCAGTCCCAAACATGCTCAATGGGGGACAGATCCGGAGATCTTGCTGGCCAGGGTAGTTGACTTACACCTTCTAGAGCACGTTGGGTGGCACGGGATACATGCGGACGTGCATTGTCCTGTTGGAACAGCAAGCTCCCTTGCCGGTCTAGGAATGGTAGAACGATGGGTTCGATGACGGTTTGGATGTACCGTGCACTATTCAGTGTCCCCTCAACGATCACCAGTGGTGTACGGCCAGTGTAGGAGATCGCTCCCCACACCATGATGCCGGGTGTAGGCCCTGTGTGCCTCGGTCGTATGCAGTCCTGATTGTGGCGCTCACCTGCACGGCGCCAAACACGCATACGACCATCATTGGCACCAAGGCAGAAGCGACTCTCATCGCTGAAGACGACACGTCTCCATTCGTCCCTCCATTCACGCCTGTCTCGACACCACTGGAGGCGGGCTGCACGATCTTGGGGCGTGAGCGGAAGACGGCCTAACGGTGTGCGGGACCGTAGCCCAGCTTCATGGAGACGGTTGCGAATGGTCCTCGCCGATACCCCGGGAGCAACAGTGTCCCTAATTTGCTGGGAAGTGGCGGTGCGGTCCCCTACGGCACTGCGTAGGATCCTACGGTCTTGGCGTGCATCCGTGCGTCGCTGCGGTCCGGTCCCAGGTCGACGGGCACGTGCACCTTCCGCCGACCACTGGCGACAACATCTATGTACTGTGGAGACCTCACGCCCCACGTGTTGAGCAATTCGGCGGTACGTCCACCCGGCCTCCCGCATGCCCACTATACGCCCTCGCTCAAAGTCCGTCAACTGCACATACGGTTCACGTCCACGCTGTCGCGGCATGCTACCAGTGTTAAAGACTGCGATGGAGCTCCGTATGCCACGGCAAACTGGCTGACACTGACGGCGGCGGTGCACAAATGCTGCGCAGCTAGCGCCATTCGACGGTCAACACCGCGGTTCCTGGTGTGTCCGCTGTGCCGTGCGTGTGATCATTGCTTGTACAGCCCTCTCGCAGTGTCCGGAGCAAGTATGGTGGGTCTGACACACCGGTGTCAATGTGTTCTTTTTTCCATTTCCAGGAGTGTATATATCGTCCATGTTTACTTCCATACATCACTACATTCCATACAAATACCTTCAGTAACGTCTTCCTGACATTTAAATCTTTACTCGATGTTAACAAATTTCTCTTCTTTAGAAACGCTTTTCTTGTCATTGACAGTCTACATTTTATATTCTCTCTACGTAGATCGTCACAGTTCTTTTGCTCCCCAAATAGCAAAACTCATCTACTACTTTAAATGTCTCATTTACCTAATCTAATTCACTCAACATCACCTTACTTAATTCGACTACATTCCATTATGCTCGTTTTGCTTTTGTTGATGGTTATCTTATATCCTCCTGTCAAGAGACTGTCCATTTCGTTCATCTGTTCTTCCAGATTCTTAGCTGTATCTCTCAGAATTACAATGTCATCGGCAAACCGCAAAATTTTTATTTCTTCTACAAGGATTTTAATTCCTACTTCGAATTTTTCTTTTGTTTCCTTTACTGCTTGCTCAATATACAGATTGAGAAACGTTGGGGATAGGCTACAACACTGATTTACACCCTTCCCAACCACTGTTTCCCATCGACTCTTATAAGTGCCATCTGGTTTATGTACAAATTGTAAATAGCAATTCAGTCCCTGTATTTTACCCTGCCACCTTCAGAATTTGAAAGAGAGTATTCCAGTCAACATCGTCAAAAGCCTTCCCTAAGTCTACAAATACTAGCTACGTAGGTTTACCTTTCTTTAATATATATTCTAAGATAGGTCGTAGTGTCAGTGTTGCCTCACATGTTCCAACATTTCTACGGAATCCAAACTGATCTTCCCCGAGGTCGGCCTCTACCAGTTTTTCCATTCGTCTGCAAAGAATTCGCGTTATTATTTTTCAGTCGTGACTTATTAAACTGATTGTTTGATATTTTTCACATTTGACAACGTCTACTTTCTTTGGGATTGGAATTATTATATTCTTCTTGGTGTCTGAGGTTATTTCGCCTGTTTCATACATCTTGCTCACCAGATGGTAGAATTTTGGCAGGGCTGGCTCTCCCAAGGCCGTCAGTAGTTCTACTGGAATGTTATCTACTCCTGGGGCCTTGATTCTTTCAGTGCTCTGTCAAACTCTTCACGCAGTATCGTATCACTCATTTAATCTTCATCTATATGCTCTTCCATATCATTTTCATAATATTGTCCTCAAGTACATTGCCCTTGTATAGACCCTCTATATACTCCTTCCACCTTTCAGCTCTCCGTTCTTTGCTTATAACTGGGTATCCATCTGATATCTTGATATTCATAAATGTGGTTCTCTTTTTTCCTAAGGTCTTTTTAATTTTCCTGTAGGATCTATCTTACCCCTAGTGAGATAAGCCTCTGCATCCTTACATTTGTCCTCTAGCCGTTCATGCTTAGCCATTTTGCACTTCCTGTCGATCTCATTCTTCAAACGTTTGTATTCCTTTTTGACTGCTACATTTACTGCATTTTTATATGTTCTCCTTTCATCAATGAATATCAATGTATCTTATGTTACCCAAGGATTTTTGCTAGCCCTCGTCTTTTTACCATCTTGATGCTCTGCTGCCTTCACTATTTCATGTCTCAAAGTTACCCATTCTTCTTCTACTGTATTTCTTTCCCTAATTCCTGTCAATTGTTCCATAATGTTCTCCATGAAACTCTGTAAAACTTCTGGTTCTGTCAGTTTATCCAGGTCCCATCTCCTGAAATTCCCAGCTTTTTGCAGTTTCTTCAGTTTTAGTCTACAGTTGATAACCAATAGATTGTGGTCAGAGTCCATATCTGCCCCTGGAAGTGCCTTACAAATTAAAACCTGGTTCCTAAATCTCTGTCTTACCACTATATAATCTATTTGAAACCTTCCAGTATCTCCAGGCCTCTTGCAAGTATACAAACCTACTTTCATGGTTATTGAACAAAGTGTTAGCTATGATTTAGTTATACTCTGTGCAAAATTGTATCAGGTGGCTTCCTCTTGCATTTCTTACCCCCATTCGATATTCACCTACTACGTTTCACTCTCATCTAGTCATCCATGACTATTAAAATTTCGCCTCCCTTCACTCTCTGAATAATTTCTTTTATCTCATCATACATTTCATCAATCTCTTCGTCATATGCTGAGCTACTTGGCATATAAATTTGTACAACTGTGGTACTCGTGGGCTTCGTGTCTATCTTGGACACAATAGAGCGTTCATTATGCTTTTTGTAGTAGCTTACTCGCTCTCCTATTTTTTATTCATTATTAAACCTACTTCTGCATTACCCATATTTCATTTTGTATTTATAGCCCTGTATTCACCTGACCAGAAGTCTTGTTCCTGCTGACACCGGACTTCAGTAATTCCCACTACATCTAACTTCAATCTATCCATTTCCCTTTTTAAATTTTCTAACATACTTTCTCTATTAATGGACCTGACATTCCACACTCCGATCCGTAGAAAGCCCTTTTTCATTCTCCTGATAACGACGTCCTCCTGAGCGGTCCCTGCCCGGGAACTATTTTATCTCTGGAATATTTTACACAAGAGATCAGTCAATCATTCAGACTCTTGCCCCTGGAACTACTGAAATCGCTGTTGCCCCTCTTCAGGAACCACACGTTTGTCTGTCCTCTCGACAGATACCCCTCCGTTGTGGTTGCACCTACGGTACGGCTGTCTGTATCGCTGAGGCACGTAAGCCTCTCCACCAACGGCAAGGTCCATGGTTCATGGAGGAGGGGGGGAGATTATTCCTATGAAATGATATTCCAAGACAACAACATTAGGATGAAGTATATGTTAAAAAAAGTCAAAGTAAAGCTGTGTGTGTTCTTCACACATAACATTGGTCTGAACAATACTAGGCTTAACAAAGTGAACAATGATTTAAGAGAGTGCAATGTTAACAGAGAAGTTCTTAAAAAATCAAACAGTTTAATCAGTTAATGTGTCAATGCATATCTCGGAAGTGAGGTGATCTTTCTCTCAGCCGTGAGCAAATGAACAAAGTTTAGTAACTGTCATTAATCTTTACTACAAATTAGGTGGGTGCTGCAGTATTACCTCGAACTTTTCTCTTCAAAAATAACATTATTCAAAATTTATAATGCCTTCTATTTCCAACATATACATCGTAATCATCCTTGCTGTCATTTACAATAAACATTTCTTCTTCTAACAGATACACAGCACTACTAAAATATGTTCGTCACCTATCACACTTCAAGTAAGAATGTACCAGAGTGTGCCCAGGCGATGGCTGTGCCAGGATAAGACGAAAGATATTTTTAACAGTAACGTTACGTGCTCTCTCTCTCTCTCTCTCTCTGACGTGTATATCAGTAACATACAAAAATCAAAATGACATGTCCACCTCTCATGTGTTACATTATTATTTACTTCCAGGTTCAGCTTTCAGTCACATCACCAGTCGTCAACCCTTTGCATGTATCCCTCCATTTCGCAACAGTCTTCTACCGCTGCAACTTACCTATAGACAAAAGCATCGTTTTCGATTAACTCAATCTGTTACGGAAAAGTACTGGAGTTGGAATGGACTGTAAAGATTAGAAATCAGTCATTATTCTGCACAAGAGACAGAGTGAGGATTATTAAAAAAGGAAATAGAAGAAAGGATAGGACGATACAATGTAACAAAGTCAAGTACAGCTTTCATGATACTGAAGGGAGGCGCAAAATTCAAAAACATGTAAGGGATGACAAAGAGTGAATTATATTCAACAAATAATTGAGAAGTCGATAAATACAACATGAATTTCCCCCAAAAGCACGAGAAAGAGCGTATTTGATATCATTTGATATGAAAGGATAAAAAAGCTTGTAACACCTATAGGGGCATAGGATTACCGCAACAGTGGGAAGGCCGTATGGTCGAATTATAATAAAATGGCATGAGAATTAAATAATAACAGGTAAAGAACAGAATTATTTTGCCGCAGGCTAATCCTTTATAGACCGTATATCATAAAAGAGACTATATTATTTTATTATATTCGTAGTTCTACATAAACTATACGACACCGTACCACTTAAAATGTATTGCCCGTAGCACAATTTATGAAACATATTTCGCTGCAGTTAAAAAAAGAAGTTTACCAGACGTTAGAGACAAGAAAAAAGTAGAAAAAAGAGTCTATCGGAAAACGCGACTGATTAAAGTCCTTAGACAAGTGAGCTGCGTACCACCTACTTTGTTTAAATTCTATATCAACCAAGAACTTAAAGAATACATGAAAAAGTGTGAAGGAATGGGCATAGGCATAGATGGGGACTAACTGTCGAGTTTACCATCTAACCATGATCAAGTTACATTAACTGCAGAAACAATGGTATGAAGTACATGTTAGAGACGTACAATAAGGCTGGGCTAACAATAAATGTTTGTAAAACAAAATATCTCCATATATTAAGAGGTTATGGTCATAAACGAAAATAGTAAGGAGGTCTGTCAGAAATATAAATATCTGGGAGTTATCATATCAGATCAGGATTCCAGTAAGCAAGAAATAAGGGGGAGGACAACCCAAGCTGAACAGGCAAATAAAAAGAATACTTGTGGCGAAAAGAGTGTAAGAAAATTTTACTGCTTAAATTACTGATATTTACTCCCAGCAAGAAGTCTGTCTCTAGCACTTGCGCAGCGGACACAAGAAAGAGTGATGATAATATGGGGGACCGGAATCTATACTTTCGTAAACTCGTTCTCTGAGCTCTGATTATCTATCAGCGTGCGACTCACCGTCTTGTTAATATAGGATAGTGTGAGATTATTATATGGAGATTAATATATCATCTAGTTACAAGGTTACCTTTTCCAGTAAGTCCGGTCCGAGGATAGTGTCAAGTGCCTCAGTAAAGACTTCCGCACTTACGTTAAGTCCAACGGGCAGCACTCGAAATTGGTATCCACAATCGGCAAATATATAGACTGTGTATTTCCGAAATTCCTCTGCTAGCAACACCTGCCAATAGAACTTCTTTAGATCAAGACTAGTAAGGAATTTAACAAAAGGTTTTCAGGTCGGGTTCTTACAGGCATAATGATTTTGTTAATGTCTCGGGCATCCAGCAATAATCGCATACTTCGATCTGCTTTAGTGACTGTGAGCAAAGGGCTAATATATGGCGACAATGAATGTTGTATTATTTGCCATTTAAGCATTTGTTGAATATCTTCAGCTACAGCTTGCTTCTTAGCCCATGGCACGGAATACGTGGTGTGGCAAAAAGTATCATGTGGTTTAATTTGCATGTCATACATGTATCCACTTATTATACCAGGTTTCTCGGAGAATACCTGACCATACTTGCTTAGCATGTGTATCAGTTCATTTTTTGGTTACGGTCGAGGTAACTCGATTCGGACACCTTTACTTCAATACCTTGTCTTATTTCTTTTGTTTCAGATTCGGTCTTATGGACTACCTTATTGTAAGTCCCCCTGCACAAGTCATTTTCTACATGCCGTACCTTTCGTTCAGAGATATCCACCTGAACTTGCCTACAATAATTATTATATGTGGCAGCAGTCTTTATCAGTGCCAGTTCAATAACTTTATTGTGGCTTTTAAAGGTGCATGTCACACGAGAGATCTCTATCTTTGCGTTCCTCTCACGCAACGTATCCAAACCCAGGATACAGGATACCTGTAAGTTCCTATCGACCAAGATTGAGTATTTCATCGAATCTTTTTCTATGTCTAGGACGGCCTGTACCTGATTTTTTATGATCTGCACCTGACCACATACGGGCCCTACTATTGTACAGGTTTGCACTGGTAAAATTGGCAGTCTCTTAAGCTGGTCTACGCATTTATAAAATTGATTATCCATAACTGAAGCACTTGCTCCTGTATAATGACAATTACGGGCATTCCGTTTATCTGAGCCTTAAAAGCAGCTTGTACTAACTCAACATTTTGTTGAATTGTATGTCTTGGTTCAGTAATTAATTCCTCCCAGAGTTTTTCACCTTCATTATATCTCAACCATATTTTGTTTGTTGCTACGGTGGTTGGCGTGGTAATCAATTTCTGTAATATGTCCACCTTTTCTGGGACTGTTTCAATTCGGATTTCTTCGCTTACTGTTACTACTGTTCGATCCTGGCCCACCATTGTCCATTTCGTTTTGCCTAGCGTCTTCTATTGTTAAATATAATGAATCTATCGTGGTCATAAATTGTTCAAGATCCGTACCAGGCACATGAACAAGCTTTTCCCTGATTGAAATTGGTACCTTGCCCTTTAATATACAGAATACATCCCTCGGAAGCATGGGTTCATCTCAGTATCCTGTCTTGTTTAAATATCTTTCGAAGTATTTTCTAAGATTGCCTTGCCGGGGATTGAACGGCTCGGGGTTATACATCTGCTTTCTGAGCCGTTCTTGTACACGCGACGACCAGAAGTGAGCAAAAAACATATTTAAAAGTCTGAGTATACCTGACAATTCTGTGCTGCCTCCATTGCCCAGATAGCTGCATCTCCATTTATAAAAAAAATCACAAATTGTATCTTCTGTTTCTCCATGCACGAAAGAGGTAAAGCATCTCTAAAACTCTTAACAAATGTCACTGGGTGGGTTGAATTTCGTTCGTCAGAGAATATTTGGAACTGCCTGTGCGAAATTTGGCATTGCACCAACATCTTGTGGCGTTCGCTGTGTTATTCAGTGGTTTGGTATTTAACTAATTTGTAAATGAAAATGATAATCTTATTTTATTACTTTGAGTAATTACTAAATAATTTTTCTCCCGGCTAAAGATTTGGTGAAGTTGCGAAAGAACCTCAAGTTAACGTCATGTTAAAGTGTTGTCTGTAAGTTGTGTAAGTGTCACTAAATCACAGTTCATACAACAGATTCTATACAACTGTTGATTATGATGGGAGCAGTTATCTTCAGCAAAATGATCATTAAAACCACCGAATGTCAGCCACGCACAACACTGACGTATGTTTCAGGTGCTTAATTAATTTCGGCTCCATACATCAACTGGTTTGTTATAAGGATCGTGCTATGAGCACTGTTTTTAAAGAACCAATCCGATTCGAATTATTTTCATTAAAATGAGTTTTGGACCACCGATGCACATTTATTTTTACACATTTGTATTACCTTCGGCATTTATATCTGCAGAGTCTCGTAACTTGAATTTTCCGCTGAGATAATTTTTAAGTTGGCGGCAGACAATTGATAGAGACTTTCTATTGTTAGAGCAAATAGGATAAGTATTTGAAATGCTTATTAAACTTTACTTTCTTATTGTGCACTATTTAGACTTCATCGAGCAAACATTTGATTTTTTTCTAAGGGAAAAATAGACAAAAACGCGATACAAATCCCTATCATCAATGGCTGCGCTCCTTGCATCGGAAGGAAATAATTAACACAGATAATGCTTACTGAGGGAGGAATTAAAGTTACAAATAATTATTCACTCATATTTATAATAATAATGAACTCTATTCTCAAGTAATTATTAACAAATAATTACAATTTCTTAACAGACCTCAGTTTGATATGCGTCCGCAACCTACAAAAGCCAACCAACAAAAGGCAAAAACATAGGAAGACAAACGCAGATCATAAAAGGAATTTACAATTGTCATTGTCTTTGTATGATACACATCGATGCGTCCAATTACATCATAAAATATTACATAAATAATTAATATTTATCATCGTTTTCACTGTTTTTTCTTATGTTGAACAGATAATGTTTATGATTGTTAGAGGCATAATTTCCTCTCGTCACACTGTAGCTAATATTTATCTCGTGGATGGTGCAATCTGTCGCACCAACAATACTTCCATAACTGCACGGGCTGTACTGCTTGGCATTATTGCAAGCCAACGTCTAACCGTTCAACATTTTCGTAGGTACGTTTCCTTACCGGGTACTAACGTGTGGTGGGCTTTCACGTTCCATACGAACAATTTCCCTTTCTAAATAGCAAGTACGCTGCTGCATCTCACTTAGTTCAGAGATTAAGTGAAATGCATTCGTTACTTCTTGTTCCATTTTTGCTTCTACAGTGTCAGATATTTGATCTAGATTTTTAGCTAGCGATTTCACCTGATCCTCCAGTGCTTGTTGCTCTCTTTCGAGTTCGGTTACCTTCTCGTAAAGTTTTAGGACTTTCGTTGAAATACCTTTGCTTTGTTCTACCAATCCGGAAACTTGTTCCCACAAACCATCTATTTCTCTCTGAAGAAGTGAGACGATGACTTTATCTCGTTCATCTAACAGCTGTTTTAGTCTACCGACTAAACGTTCATCCCATTCTTCTTCTTTCCCTTGTCTTTCCACGCGTTCTGCTTTTCCTTTTTCCTCCCTCTCTAAGCGTTCTACTTCTAATTTACGCTTCACTTGAGCTATTAGGTACTTTCTCTTTCGAGTCGCTCCTTTTTCACCTGTCTCTAAACAAACCTCTTGTTTGGGTTTCTCTCTTTCCCTTTCTCTCAACTCGAGATTTGCAAGCAACATGGCTAGAAAATCATTCGTCGGTGCCGGCTGTGGCAGCACGTCAGCTGTCTCTACACCTGATATTGTTTTGTTTGAGTCGTCAGTTGAGCTGACGCCTGTCTGCTGTTTCAGCTGTTGCCCGCTAGCAGCAGGCAATATTTCCTCTGCATTGCTCTGTTCAGTTTGCAAATTGTGGATTGCTGAAAGAGATTCGTCATCGATCTCTGTTGTGTGTTCTATGCCTAGTTTGATCTCTTTGCGGGTCTTAAACATACTTGTATGAACACTGTTAGCCCCAAAAGACACAAAACACAAGAAAATACACTACTTAGTCTAATACAAACAAATACACTGTACACACAATAATACACTATATCCTAACCAAGTCAACCTGAAAAACTCAGTTGTAACACCGTGGCAAGAGAAACTAAAATTACTCTTGACTGGAACCTTTATACGATCTGTAGCCCCACCGCTTTTTTATTAAACTTATGTAGCCTGTTGTTATAGTCAAAGTTCTGTTAAATTCTTCCTATAGGTTACTGCATTCTTCAGACGAGCATGGGATGTGGTACTTTCTGGCTCCTCGGGGGATATTTTTATGAGCTGCATGGATGAGTTACTTACAGAAGCGTGCATAGTTTGCAGAGGTAGGTGGTATTCTCATTATCGTTTTCTCCACGCTTTCTCAATATGCTTCCCAGTTGGATTTTCTCAGATTCCAACGTGGTATGGAAGGGCTCGTTTGTAGCTGTAGGCCTATTTTTATTAAGGCTGGGCATGTTGGCTTCTAGGCAGGCGTTTTAATATTGTCCGTAATGCTGGCATTGCTGCTCCTGTATTTGTGCTGGACACAAAACATAAGTCAGTAGTAGTTTTGGTCTTCCGTGCACTCGAGTGCACTTATATTTGGCATCGTACAGAAGGTGGTAGTTGTTGGTTTCAGCCCAGCCTGCCAGACAGACGCCATCACTTTCGTCCTTGTTATATCCCCACTTGAAGTGATGAGAGTTGAAGTCTCCTATGTAGACAGAGGGGTGGAGTGTCACAGGCAGCATGGATGGAGACCAAAAGCTGGAGGGTGGCATGTAGACATTAAATATCGTCATGTCGTTCATCTTGATTCCCACAGTAAGGTCGTGGGTACTCTTTATTTTTGTTGTGTTACTCAACAGGTTGTTGCTTACCAGGGAGGCTATGTCGTCTTTTACGTGACCAGCATAGGCAACTGGCCTGACTCCTGAGCAAAGAAAAAACATAAAAGATCAGATGGTTGAGGCACTGCAGAAGTGTGAAGAAAAAGCCGACATGTTCACGACAGCAGTCCAAGAAGAAGAGCTGAAGATGGCACTCCAACACACAACGGCAGGGAAGGCAGCTGAACCAGGCAACATACTCCCTGAATTTTGGAAGAATCTTGGACCAAAAGGGCTGAATTGGCTATGCAAACTATTCACGAGACAAATGGAAACCTGTGAAATCCCCAGAGAATGGAAAACAGCCAAAATCATGCCATACTTAAACCAGGTAAGAGTGGAACTGACGCAGGGAACTTCAGGCCAATCTCATTACTGTGCATAACCTCCAAACTGTTTCAAAGGATACTGTTGGAAAGACTTAAACCAGTACACGAGGAACAACTACCACCGGAGCAAGCAGGTTTTTAGACAAGGAAGAAGCTGCTGTGACCAGGTGCTCGCACTTACCACACACACTGAACGAGGCTTTCAGGAAAATAAGAAAACAGGGACAGTTCTCATTGACCTGACATCAGCGTACGACACTGTATGGCTAAATCTTCTCGTGTTAAAACTGGCAAAGATAGTCAAATGCAAAACAACGTTGAAGCTCATGAACAACATGCTGAGCGAAAGCAAGTTCAGGCTCAAATTAAATGGTGAAACCAGCAAGTGCCATACCATAAAAATGGTCTTCCGCAAGGATCAGTCTTAGCTCCCTGGCTCTTCAACATCTATATAGCAGATTTGCCAGATCTGCACTCACGTAAATTTGCCTACGCAGATGATTTAGCTATTACAGCGCAAAGTAACTCGTTTGAAAACCTAAAATTAACACTAAATGAAGATCTAGCTACACTGAAAAAATACTACGACACATGGCACCTAAAAATGAATGTGACAAAAACAGTAAGCACAGTCGTGCACCTAAACAACAAAGAAGCGAGAAGGGAACTGCGCCTGGTTATAAATGGTAAAGCTATCAGCCACGACAATTTCCCAAAATATCTCGGTATTAAGCTAGATCGCAGCATGACTTTCAGACAACACCTAACTTATACTGCCCAAAAGCTAAAGACGAGAAATAACCTGCTCAACAGACTGGCAGGCAGTACTTGGGGTTGTGATGCTGCCACTCTACGAATTGCTGCACTGGCACTGGTGTATAGCGCTGCAGAATACTGTGCCCCAGTCTGGAGCAGAAGCCGGCACGCCAAAAAAGTGGATGTAGAACTAAATGCCACTCTGAGAACCGTCACCGGCACGCTCAGGCCAACCCCGTTGACTGGCGTCCGGTACTGGGAAACATCGCTCCTGCTTCCATACCTAGAGAGAAAGCAACCCAGGACATAGTAGAAAAAATTGAAGCTAACCCGAGGCTACCCATACAGGCCGACATGGGAGGACCCACAAGTCGAGGAAACCTATCGTCTAGAGCTGAGCATTGGGCACAGAGGATCTCGATGCCGAATGGAAGAATGCATGACAGGGTCTGAGAAGAGGCGTCGTGGAAAACCATCACCTAATCCATGACCCAACCAAAAGGGTTGAAGGCTTCAATCTCAACAGGAAACACTGGTTGGCTCTAAACAGGTTTCGCACGGGAGTTGGACGATGCAGACAGCAAACAACCAAATGGGGCTATACAAACGATTCGTGTTGTGACTGTGGCGAGGTACAAACAATGGACCATCTTCTGGTTTGTAACATTCATGGTTACAGAGACGGCTCTCTGATGTCGCTCCACAAGTTAATGGACATTGCCAGGAAACAACTCCATAATCTTAATGTTACTGTGTAATTAATTGTCTTCAATGTATGTGATTTTTGTTCCATTTAATGTAATAATGTAGTTTCCCTGACATAAATTTAATGTAATAACAGATATAATTTGTTTCCACATTGCAAGTTCGAAACGTTTATTGTGATTTATATTAATCTTATCTGTTCTTTGTAAAATTTATCTGGCAGATTGAACGAGAAATAATAAAACAGACAAAGTACTGAATGTCACACTTTTTTAAATCCATAAACACTCTGCATGGAGTCCAGTTACCCTATGATTTTAATACTGAACTTGGGAGCTCATGCAGTCGCATCCATACCTTGGTAAGTAATCTCTTTTACTCGTCACTCCACACCAGGGTTGCGACGTCTATTTTGTACAATAAGATTATGGCACCCATAGTCTGTCCCAGTCCAGCAGCTAGGGCTATTTATTTGCCGTACTCAGTAAGGGAATGTAGTTAAAATGAGTACATGAAACAGAACATTTACAGAATTACACATTGCACAAAATTGTTGTTATACATACATAAACATAATCTGATATTATGGATTTTTCAATAAATGTTGTACTCACTGCAGCAACATTTCTGACCTGTGAGTTGGTTTACAAACAGCAGTATTTGTTTAGTTCGAGCTCAACTTGTTGGGCGCCATTTGTATCGCTACCGATCACGGCCGGACACGGTCTCAAGTGTACTTACGGTGTCCTTAACGAATGTGACGAAAAGAGTGTAAGAAAATCTAACCTCCTAACTTAACTGGTGTTTATGCCCTACAAGAACGCGAACAGAGCCCTTATTTGGCGCTGCAGTCACAAGAAGAAATGACAATAATATGGGGGAACGGAATCTAGACTTTCGTAAAATAGTACTTTGAGCTCTGGTTATTTAACAGAAAACGACTCACCGCCTTGTTAATACAGGATTGAGTGAGGCGCTTTTAGAATTCGTTAAAACTGATGTCTACATGGAGCGCTCAAAGTGGCAAAAAAAGGTAAACGCATTCTCGAGGATTATATTTGGTGTTATCACATTAAAATATTGCTGCAGGATATACTTACCGTAGCGAAATTTAATTAAAAGAAACCTTGCAATTACAGAAACTATTTCGTACTTTAAACAGAATAATCTTTGTTTCGCCGAGAAGCGGCCAATGTCTATACTGAACTGATTGTTCTTTGTTTTTACTTTAATACGAAATAAATTAATTTATTCACTTTATTTTCTTTAATTATTATGATGCTAGTATTCTGAAGCGTCCGTTGATGACGGAATGCAATGAAACTATTCCAGCGCAAGATGTCTGCCAAGAATGGTCGATTATTCGTCCGTTCTTGTTGTTTAACCGGCGTAATGCAAACCTTGAAAATAAGCCTTATTTTTACCTCTGCATGAATGTCAATATACACATGCAAGAAAAATGCTCAATTAGCGTGAATTACAATATATTATTTAAAATTCACAATTTACAATGAGAAATGGCCGCCGTGGCATGCGTTATCTTCAAGATTAGAACAGAGTGTGTGTGTATCAACGCTGGTCTTTTTGGTTTCTTGCCCCAGCGAGTAAAAGGACAATTACATTGCTATATAGATTCTATACAGTTATGTTATAGAGTCTTTTGCTTCGTTATCATTTCGTTTCATTACAAATCACCGTTCTGACAGTTAACTACACACGCGTTTCCAGAGGTTTACCGTTTTAATTTTGTTTTGTGTCTGACTTTTCGTCGCACGATTTCATATTTTGTACCGTGTATCGTTAGAACCGGACTTATAACTAGAAAATTTTGAAGGTCAGAAGATGACAGTCGTAAATGTTGTAACCGTCGATAAATACGAACTGCCGGCCGGAGTGGCCGAGCGGTTATAGGCGCTACCGTCTGGAACCGCGCGACCGCTCCGATCGCAGGTTCGAATCCTGCTTCGGGGCCGGCCGAAGTGGCCGTGCGGTTAAAGGCGCTGCAGTCTGGAACCGCAAGACCGCTACGGTCGCAGGTTCGAATCCTGCCTCGGGCATGGATGTTTGTGATGTCCTTAGGTTAGTTAGGTTTAACTAGTTCTAAGTTCTAGGGGACTAATGACCTCAGCAGTTGAGTCCCATAGTGCTCAGAGCCATTTGAACCATTTTTTGAACCTGCTTCGGGCATGGATGTGTGTGATGTCCTTAGGTTAGTTAGGTTTAAGTAGTTCTAAGTTCTAGGGGACTGATTACCACAGCAGTTAAGTCCCATAGTGCTCAGAGCCATTTGAACCTTTTTTTTTAAATACGAAATTGTCTACTAAATGTTTTTTCAAACAAACAGAGATCGCTCCTTACAACCTCTTATAATGAGAAATTTCAGTACCTCAAATTGTCCTACAACACCTCCCAGGCTCGTTCTCTTCTCTCGAATTATTAGTCCTAGAGAAAAAATGAATACGATTCCTTTTGTATAAAATTTAACGTAGTTTAATTGTGTACAATGACACGTTTTTGATAGAGTTATTCAAGAGAAACGTACAAAAGTGACGACAAATGTGTTATATCTCGGTAATCATTCCCAAAAGACCATAAGTCCATAACAAGATATTTGCTTCAAATGATGTTTCCTCTCATACCTTTCATTACTGACTGGGACGCCATGTAGAAGCAAGTACATCATTACTTACTGTAACTAACATTAAGGGTTAACTTATGTCTGGGAAAGAGGGACATAAAGGGAGTAGTTTCCACCCGTCTTCGGACATGTTAGTCGCCATATGGGGTTAAGCTAATGATACAAGTAAGCTAAATGTGTGAACGGCTGAGACAAGTACGGGATCGTGTATGTTACTCATGGATTACTGAGAGGGCTCTTACAAGTGGCAGAGTAGTGTCAGTGACTGACTAATGACGTCAGATGAGCAGGAAGCGACAAGTCAGAAGTTTCATTGCTTCTTCGACGTGGCAGACGTCGTTGAAAAACACATCGGCTACAGCTCGCGGCCTCTTCTGGGTGACATTATGCTACCAACGTACTCCTGATGAACCGTCACGACACACTTAGACGCTCTTGATCGTTGAGGGTGACTGTGTATTATCACCTTAGAAAGCTGAGATCAGTATTTCGGTCTTCATTCCGTCGATTATTACTGATTAGACTGGTTTGGTGAAAGGGGGGGGGGGAATTTGGAAACTGAGTGGTCTTCTATTTTCGCGTATGTGTTGCTTCATGGTGGTGGAGTGTCTGGGTGGGTATTAGGGAAGCTGGTATTCTGTGATCTACCTCCGTCAGGTTTTTCGACAGTATCAGCACTGCTGCCTGTTGAAAACGAATTTGGGCACTTCGTGAGTGTCATAACCTCCGGAGTGGTTAGCTATGCACATACGTAATAAAGGCAGATAAATATTCGGCAGCTGTGTAGAAGCTGGTGTTGAGAATGAGAGAAGAAGAAAATTGAGATCACCAACACGTCAAATGAAATGGGACGGAAGACCATTGCAGATCAGAGGCTGATCAACATCAGACGTACATGCCTAGTCAGTTACCTGTGCCTCCTTCAGTTATTCAAAATATGCAGCAAAAATATTTAATCTCAAGTGTTGCTATTATGCCATCTGCACAAGCTGTTACATGTTCATTGCCTCCCCACTGATTGATTTTTCCGGTCACGTAGAACGGCGTGTTACTGGACTTACGTATGTAATACAGGGTGATTCAAAAAGAATACCACAACTTTAAAAATGTGTATTTACTGAAAGAAACATAATATAACCTTCTGTTATACATCATTACAAAGAGTATTTAGAAAGGTTTTTTTTTCACTCAAAAACAAGTTCAGAGATGTTCAATATGGCCCCCTCCAGACACACGAGCAATATCAACCCGATACTCCAACTCGTTCCACACTCTCTGTAGCATATCAGGCGTAACAGTTTGGATAGCTGCTGTTATTTCTCGTTTCAAATCATCAATGGTGGCTGGGAGAGGTGGCCGAAACACCATATCCTTAACATACCCCCATAAGAAAAAATCGCAGGGGGTAAAATCAGGGCTTCTTGGAGGCCAGTGATGAAGTGCTCTGTCACGGGCTGCCTGGCGGCCGATCCATCGCCTCGGGCAGTTGACGTTCAGGTAGTTACAGAAAAATAAGTGCCAATGTAGTGGCGCTCCATCCTGCTGAAATATGAATTATTGTGCTTCTTGTTCGAGCTGCGAACAAATGCTTGCTGGATGCGTGCTACATTTTCATCACTCGTTCTCGGCCGTCCAGAACTTTTCCCTTTGCACAAACACCCATTTTCTGTAAACTGTTTATACCAACGTTTAATACACCACCTATCAGGAGGTTTAACACCATACTTCGTTCGAAATGTACGCTGAACAACTGTCGTCGATTCACTTCTGCCGTACTCAATAACACAAAAAGCTTTCTGTTGAGCGGTCGCCATCTTAGCATCAACTGACGCTGACGCCTAGTCAACAGCGCCTCAAGCGAACAAATGTACAACTAAATGAAACTTTATAGCTCCCTTAATTCGCCGACAGATAGTGCTTAGCTCTGCCTTTTAGTTTTAAATTCCTAAAGTTGTGGTATTCTTTTTGAATCACTCTGTATATCTCGGTTAACTTAAAAACTTCTACTTCATTGTTCTACATCTTTCTCCGAGTTCGGATTATTTCATGCTGTTTTTTTCCGCCAGTGTCATGGAGTTAAAATGTATGCAGAAAGTAAAAATGAAATCTCAAAAAAATTTTAATCTAATTAGGGTTAAAATGTAGTAATGTTTCTTTAAGAATGATTTTCGAAGCGTTAACTTTTATACACGGGAACGGTCAGCGATGGCGAAATTCTACCTCCATTCTCCAGAAATCAGAAGACTGCCGTGCCTCAGTACTGAGAACAATCTGATGTTCTGAGAGATACTCCAAATCCAAAGTTGAGTAATCGCAAAACACGGCTCAAGACGCGTGCGGTGTGTTGATGGCCAGCGGTGGAATTTTCCTGTCGTGCACGGAAGCTTGGCGTTGCTAATTACGTGTACCTGCTGAAGCTCTACAGCTGAACAAGTGAAGGCAAATTGGTTAGAAGCGCAAGCTTGGGGGATCACAGCAGGCAAGTGGCCGCATTTAGCTCGGCGCTCCTGAGAGCCGTGAAGTGCTTTTCTGCGGAAGCTGCGGCAGCTCTTGGTGTCGACAAGCCGAACGTACCCTGAATAAATTAAAGAGGCTTTTGTCAGAAACATTTCCTCTGGAGGACCTACAACAATTGGGCAAAATAATCTGTACAACGCTTTAATTTGCTGCGGTCACATCTTAGGCAAACAAACAGACTGAATTATGCTCAATTCCTTTTCCATAACTCTTCGTAAGGATACTGTTCCAAATCTTTCTAAAACGTATGATACGCTTGACATCTACCGATACTTTATTGCTTTGTTTATGCAAGTCGATTCTCGAGTAGGTTCTCAAATCCACTGTTCCCGTGAATTTATTTATGCTTACCTGCTGGTGTTTCATTTCCTCAAGAGGCAGATCCATGGCTCAATATAAGTTTTTGAATGGTTGAAAAACAAACAAAAACTTTTTGTTACATTTGTTTATTGTCATTCATACAAGATGTAGCCATTGTTGCAGCACTACTACCGAACAGAACAGAATTATCGAAATACACTACATCTAGATCTACATTTACATAGATACTCTGCAAATCGCATTTAAGTGTCTGGCAGAGGGTTCACTGAACCACCTTCAGAATTCTATATTATTCCAATCTCGTAAAACGCGCGGAAAGAATGAACACCTAGGTATTTAGATGAATTTACGGTTTTTAGATTAGACTGATTTATCGTGTAACCGAAGTTTAACGAATTCCTTTCAGCACTCATGTGGATGACTTCACACGTTTCTTTATTTAGGGTCAACTGCCACTTTTCGTACCATTTAAACTGGCCTAAATGGCTAAATAAAATCTAGAACTGTCCACAGCTGCAATAAAACGAGCTCTGATTTCCCTTATTTTATAGTGGTGATCGTTCCGTCCTATGTAGGTCGGTGTCAAGAAACTATTTTCGCATGCAGAGGAGAAAGTTGTTGATTGGAATTTTGTTGGAAGATTCCGTTGCAACGAAGGACGCCTTTCTTTTAATGATTTCCAGCCCAAATCCTGTGTCATTTCTGTGACACTCTCTCCCATATTTCGCGATAATAGAAAACTTTTTCGATGTACTCCATCAGCCCTAACCGGTAAGGATCCCACCCCGCGCAGAAGAATTCTAAAAGAGGACAGACAAGTGTAGTGTTGGTAGCCACCTTAGTAGGTCTGTTACATTTTCTAAGTGTCCTGCCAATAAAACGCATCTTTTGGTTAGCCTTCCCCAGAACATTTCCTATGTGTTATTTTGAATCTAAGGTTTCGTAATTGTAATACCTAGGTATTTAGATGAATTTACGGTTTTTAGATTAGACTGATTTATCGTGTAACCGAAGTTTAACGAATTCCTTTCAGTACTCATGTGGATGACTTCACACGTTTCTTTATTTAGGGTCAACTGCCACTTTTCGTACCATTTAAACTGGCCTAAATGGCTAAATAAAATCTAGAACTGTCCACAGCTGCCCACTAGCCGAAGTTGCTTTTTTTGTTACAATGGCTTCCGACATCCCAATTGCGTCGAAAAAACCATGCCTCTTATTTAAAATGTGTATCAAATTCATATACCCGCAATTTTTAACGGCACTGAAGGCCTATTTTCAGTAGGCTTCAGGGGATCACAATAGTATGAAAGACCCCACAAAGACGGTCTGCTCTGTTGACATGCAAAACAAATTTAAAACATATTCATTGTACCGTGTTGACTTGGATCAAACCATAGAAAAATGAGAATCACTTCAAACGAATAATATCGCAACTATCGCTATGTTTAAATCTGGGTTTTAACTAATTAATATTTATTTGAACGTTGTCGGTTGAGCGAATCTCATTACCTTCATCTTGGTACTTCGACGTCGTGCATCAGCTCTATACTTTGGTCCTGAAAAATGAGTTTAAAAGTTAAAAGGCTATTATCTTGAAACCAATAATACTGTATATTCAACGGCGTTGCTGCAGTGGTAACAACAGTTACCGTCAGGTCACTGAAGTTAAGCGCTGTCGGTCTTAGTTAACACTTAGGTGGGTCACCGTCCGGGTGTGTTGGCAAGCGGGGTGCACTCAGCCTTTGTGAGGCCAATTGGGGGAGTGCTTGACCGAGAAATAGCGACGCTGATCACGAAAACTGACAGCGACCGGGAGAGCGGTGTGCTAACCACGTGCCCTTCGTATCCGCATCCGGTGATGCCTAAGGGCTGAGGATGGCACGGTGGCCGATCGGTACCGTATGGCCTTCATGGCCTCTTCGGATGGTTTTTGTTTTCATTAACAATCTATGGGACTGAGTGTTAGGAACTCATAGAAAAGAGACTTAAAGCTGCCAGCCGGGATGGCCGAGCGGTTCTAGGCGCTACAGTCTGGAACCGCGCGACCGCTACGGTCTCAGTTTCGAATCCTGCCTCGGGCATGGATGTGTGTGATGTCCTTAGGTTAGTTAGGTTTAAGTAGTTCTAAATTCTAGGGGACTGATGACCTCAGAAGTTAAGTCCCATAGTGCTCAGAGCCATTTGAACCATTTGAACTTAAAGCTCTAGAATAAGACCACTTGAGAAGAACAAGTAGAACTTTCAGATTTGACCGCGCAAAAAATGAGGAAATAAAAGAAAACTCAGATCATTATAGTTTTATGGTTATAACAGAGGAAAGATAGCTGGATTAGCTTGGGCATGTCAAAGGAGGGATCACAACAGTGGCCAAACAGAGCACATTTACAGCAACCATCTGGAAGGAGAATAGGAAGACCACAGTAAGGGTGGAAATGAGGTATCTAAAAGGCGATGGAGAGAAAAGGAATAGACGATGATGTGGAAGGATTACGAGATCGAAGAGTTTAGCCCCAGAGATGCGGGATGCAGTTCAGTGACCGGTGAATGCTTTGCAATAGAAGTGTCTGAAAGTAGGTATACCGCCTTGGATCAGAATAGAATCTGGAATGGTGCCCCGAAATCGAGTCTCGGTCAGGCACACAGTTTTAATCTGCCAGGAAGTTTCAGTTTCTCTCTGGTTTCAGGCGTCTAGGTGAGTGGACAAAGACTGCCAGTCTGGCTCGCGCGACGAACGCGGAGCTCACCGTCTGTAGTAGCATTGTCGACAGGACCGACTGTGGTACTGAGTCGTGTGGAGAACCTGAATCAGAATCTCAGATGGTTCTGTGACCATGTAGGTTGCAGATTCTTCGACTTGCACCGTAGGGTGTTGGGTTTCGAGTTACCTCTAAATAAATCAGGGATCCACTTGACATAGGAAGCGGATACACTGGTAGCGGAGGAGTTGTGGAGGGAATAGGACGATACTCTCTTTCACATTCTTAAGGTGGCAGGGATAAGATACAGGGATCGGAAGGCTATTTACAATTTGTACAGAAAACAGGTGGCAGAATCGAGAGGCCTGAAAGGGAAGCAATAGTTGAGAAGGGAGCGAGAGAGGGTTGGAGCCTATCCCCTATGTTATTCTATCTGCGTGTTGAGCTAACAGTAAAGGAAACAACAGGAAAATTAGTAATAGGAATTAAAATCCGCGGAGAAGAAACAGAAACTTTGATGTTTTCCGACGACATTGTAATTCAGTCAGAGACAGCCAAGACCTGGAAGAGCAGTTGAAAGGAATCGACACTGTCTTGAAAGGAGGATATAAGGTGAATATCAACAATAGCAATGGAACGTAGTCGAATTAAATCAGATTATGTTGAGGGAATTAGGGTAGGAAATGAGACACTTAAGGTAGTAAATGAGTTTTGCTATTCGGGGAGCAAAATAACTGATGATGGTCAAAATAGAGAGGATATAATATGTAGACTGGCAATGGATAGAAAAGTTTTTCTGAAGAAGAGAAATTTGTTAACATCGAGTATAGATGTGTCAGGAAGACTTTTCTGAAAGCATTTGTATGGAGTATAGCCGTGCATGGAAGTGAAACATGGGCGAAAAATAGTTTAGACAGGAAGAGAAGCCATCGAAATGTGATGCTACAGAAGAATACTGAAGGTTAGATGGAAAGATCATGTAACTAATGAAGAGTACTGAATAGAATTTGGGAGAAGAGGAAGTGATGGCACAACTTGACTAGAAGAAGGGATAGTTTGGTAGGACACTTCTGAGGCATTAAGGGATCACCAGTTTAGTACTGGAGGGAAGCATGAAGGGTAAAAATCATAGTGGGAGACAACAGATGAATACAGTAAGCAGCCTGAGAAGGACGTAGGTTGCAGTAGTTACTCGGAGATGAGGAAGCTTGTACGGGATATAATATAATTGAGAGCTGCATCAAACCAATCTCTGGACTCAAGACCACAACAACAACAACAACAATAAACGCGAAGTGTACATGGTTGTGAAAACATACTCGATCTCTTAGCAACAAGAATCCACACCAAATACGAAGCATCACGACGGATACAGGGATGTGATGCAGGATGTGAAAGTTGCTGTATTTGGAAGGGTTACTCCTGTAACCGAAATATCAGATCTGAAGATGGTTCTAGATGAACCCAAACCGGTCATATGAATAAACATTTTGCAATCAAGACGGATTATAAGTAACATTGTAAAATCACTGATTGAGGTTCTCCTTTCAGACATTATGTCTGTTTTTGCAAACACTGAATACAGTCATATCCAAACGCACCACAAATAAACGCAAAATACATCTTTTTAAAAAAGCTAATAAAAATCCATCTTTCTAACAGAAAATCTATACTATTTCCAGTTCGAATATGTAAGCTTAGAGCAGATATTGTTTCAGTTCAAAGAAATAATATCGACTGAAATTGAAAGAGATGTACCAAAAAAATTAATTCGGAATTTTTCAGAAGCTCAGAATTTAGCACGAGATTCAATGCGAAATGTTTCAATTGTTCCAGTAAAGAAAGTCTCTCTCAAAATCTGGCAGAAAACCCAAAGAGATTCTGCTCGCCTGTAAGGTACATTAGCGGCAAGACGCAATCAATACCTTCACTATCTGACAACAATGGTGATTTTGTTGATGACAATGCAACTAAACCAGAGTTACTAAACATGGTTTTCCAAAATTCGTTGACCAAAGAAATTCCAGAATTCGAATCTATTACACTGCCAACACGAGAAACTTAGCAATAGATATCTTCGGTGTAGCGAAGCGACTTGAAACAATAAAGACTCCATGCCAGTCAGTTTCCTTCAGGGTATGCTAACACAATAGCTGTCATATACAACAGCTCGTTCGTAGAAAGATCCGTATCCAAAAACTGGGAGGTTGCACAAGATACACGAATACCCAAGAAAAGAAAGGGGATTAATGTGCTGAATTAGAGACCCATATTACTAACGTCAATTCTTAGCAGGATATTGGAACATATACTGTGTTCGAACATTATGAACTAAGTCGAAGAAAATGATATATTGATAACCATTCAACATGGATTCATGTAATACCGTTCTTATGAAACACAACTAGCTCTTTATATTCACGAAGTAATGAGTATTATCTACAGCGGACATAAGATTGATTCAATATTCTTACATTTCCAGATGGCTTTTGACACAGTCCGTCACAAGCAACTTCTAATCAAATTTCCGCGCCTACAGAGTACGTCTCAGTCCTGTGTCTGGATTTATTACTTTCTGTCAGAAAAGTCACAGTTTCTAATAATTGTCGGAAGGTCATTAAGTAAAACAGAAGTAATATATGCCATTCCCCAAGGAAGTACTTAAGGCGCTCTGCTTTTCCTGATCTACATAAACGATTTGAGAGACCATCTGAGAAGCCCTCTTAGATTATTTGTAGATGGTTTTGCCACTTACCTTCGTATGATCAAAGCTAGTTGCAAAATGATTTAGACACAAAATCTGTCTGGTGCAAAATATGACAATTGACTCTAAATAATGAGAAACAAGAAGTCGTCCACTTGAGCACTGAAGGGATTCCTCTAAATTTCGGTTACACAATAAATCACAGTAATGTAAAGGCTGTAAATTCAGCTAAAGACTTAAGGATTACAATTAAGAATAAGTTAGGAACATTCTGGAAACATCCCCCAGGCTGTGGCTAAGCCATGGCTCCGCAATATCCCTTTTTTCAGGAGTGCTTGTTCTGCAAGGTCCGCAGGACAGCGTCTGTAAAGTTTGGAAGGTAGGAGACGAGGTACTGGCAGATGTGAATCTGTGAGGACGGGGCGTGAGTCGTTCTTGGGTAGCTCAGATGGTGGAGCACTTGCCCGCGAATGACAAAGGCCCCGAGTTCGAGTCTCGGTCCGGCACACAGATTTAATCTGGCAGGAGGTTTCAAGAATAACTTAAATAGCAACGATCGCAATGGAAACGTTGGCGAGAATGCAAACTGAGGATTTCTGACAGACCAGGTAGATAACATAACAGGTCTACTACAGAGTCTGCTTATACTGTCGTTATCCGCCCCCTTCTGGAGTACTGCTGTGAGGTATAGAGTCCGCATTAGGCAGGATTGATCGAGGCCATCGAAAGAGTTCAAAGACTGGCAGCTCGTTTTGTACTGTCACGAATTAGGGTAGAGAGAGAGAGATAGAGAGAGAGAGAGAGAGAGAGAGAGAGAGAGAGAGAGAGAGAGAGTGCCACAGAAGTGATACAGGAGTTGGGGTGGCAGTCATTAAAACAAAGCCTACATAGGGAGAAATTATTACTATAATTAAAACAAAGCCCAGCTCTCACTGGAAAACCTAAGTGTTCGCTTTGTAGTTTGAAGGTGGTTCGATGAATTCTCTGCCAGTCACTTAACTGTGAATTGCAGACTAATCATGTAGCTGTAGATGGAGGTTGAGTAGTCGTCTCATATCACGTTTCGAAGGATTAGTTTCTCGGAATTGTTCCACAAAACTCCTATTAAGCCACTGCGAGTAAGAAATGGTTGTGAGGTCTAGCAAATATTGGTAATGCTGGCGATTATTCCGAAAAGAGAAATGAAAATAATAATACTTGCATCGCAAGAACCAAGTTGATACGGAGAAGCAAGCGGAAGGTTGAATGTGGAAACAGACGAAAAATTTGAGCACTTTCATGTAGCAGCTAAAAGTGTGTTTTACAGTACATGAGAACCAAATTTCATTACGAGAAATTTCAGCCTATGGTGAACAAAGGACCTGCCTTCAGAAACAATAGGCAAGGGAGAGAGAGAGCCTGGGGAATCGTCTTTTGAATTACGAAAAGAGTGGAGATTCCAAGTGAATTACGTTACAAGGTTGATGGATGTTTCTGCAGCACGTACAGACATGGTGAGATAATGTTAAACTACGGCGATTTCAGAAGCGAGAGAAGTCGTGGAACTTCATCATGATGCGTAGAAAGCTTATTTTTGACGTGCTTGACTATGAGTTAGGAGCTCGAAAAACGAAGCCTGCTCAACCGCATGAATTAACTACGTTTCGTATGAGGGTTGCACAATTTCTTCGAAGAAATATTACGGTATGATGAGCATAAGTAGCTTTTTTCAAGCAACCAAATCATCGGACTCTGCTCCTTCAAAGACAGATTGCTGATTATAGAAGATAACACTTTCTGAGAGTATTTATCGATAGTGGTGAGGCCGGCCGCGGTGGTCTAGCGATTCTAGGCGCTCAGTCCGGAGCCGCGCGACCGCTACGGTCGCAGGTTCGAATCCTGCCTCGGGCATGGATGTGTGTGATGTCCTTAGGTTGAAGTAGTTCTAAGTTCTAGGGGACTAATGACCACAGATGTTAAGTCCCATAGTGCTCAGAGCCATTTTTGATAGTGGTGAGAGAGACAGAAATTCGCACATCCGGTACCCTTGTCAAACAGCCGCTGCACTTACGATCCGCCATAAATATAAATTTATGGTTGATCACCGACAGAATAGCATGAGGAGTAGGTGCTACGACTAGTGTGAGGCACAACGTGTGGATTATGAGTTTTCTTACAGAAAAAACAACTGAATGCTCACTTACCTGCAACCAGCCACGTCTGTTATACTTTTCGCTAAGCGTTGCGGAGGACTGTACATCAATAATCACATCGCTTTTTGCCAGTTAATAAGGATTGGTTGTATTGTATGTTTTCGGTAGCTGCACTCGACGGAATCATTGGAGAGTGCTGTCCCCTCTCAAGACTTTTGCACCTGAGGGACAATGGTCAGTAGGTCACCCCCCCCCCCCCCCCCCGAGGGCACATAGCGGTATGTTCGCTTTGGGGTGAGTGAGAACAGCTCTGAATTGACTCTCATACTGTCGGCTGTCCTGGGCTCGTAGCACAGCACCATTTATGCTAAACGGAAAATGTATATGTATTTTAACTTATGAATGGTGTGCATAATGAGCCATTCTCTAAAAGCTGTCGTCATTCATTACAATCCGAATGGATCTGAACAATTATGTAGTCTCAGATATGATAAGCGAGTTGCAGTGGCAGTTATTGAACCAAGGGCGTTTTTCGATGCGACGAGATCTTTTTGGGAAATTTCAGTTACCAATTTTCTCCTCTAAATGTGAAAATATTCTATTGTCCCCGACCTACATAAAGGAGTAAGAGAAATCAGAGCGCGTACAAAAGGACGTAAGTGCTCATTTTTCCCACGCGCAGCTACAGGATGGAGCGTTAAAGAAATAGTCTGAAACTGGTTGAAAGAAACCTCTGCAAACACTTAAGTGTAAACCGCAGAGCAGTCGTGTAATGTAGTAACAAATTTTATGTAGCATTTTAAAGTAATATCACTGTATTTTTGTGTGCATGTGGGTGTTTGTGTAGGTGTATGTGTGTGTGTGTGTGTGTGAGAGAGAGAGAGAGAGAGAGAGAGAGCGAGGGGTGCGGGGCGTTCGGGAGGGAGGGAGGGAGAGGAAGAGGGAGGGAGGGAGAGAGGGAGGAAGGGAGAGAGAGAGAGAGAGAGAGAGAGAGAGAGAGAGCGAGGGTGACAGTTGGATTATGACGGAGCTGGCCATACGGCACCAAGCAATTACCAAATTACCACTGAAGCTTAGCTTATTATTCGCTTTACTTACGTGCTCCACGCTTGACGGTATTCGGTGGGTGAAGAAGGTAAGGGTAGTTGGTTTGGACACCTGTTGTAAATTAAGTAATATATGTGTTTAATAAAATGTCGGGAGCGTACAGTTGTTGTTATTCATTCTGAGAAACGTACAGATGAAATATGATTGTAATTTTTATATAAAGAGTAAGTTCGCAAACAAAAATCTGATCCTTTCAAGATTCGTTCAGTATGTTCGAAAGTTCAAGAAACTAATTCCCACATTTTATGAGAATTTTGAACATCGGTAACATAGTTATAGAAACTTTAGTCTTTTTCCGACGTTTAGATTTACACCCGTATGCACCTTTAAGTTCTGCATGTCACATGTAGTGTCATCTTCTAGGAACGGACGCTCTCGGAATTTTAATCAAAACAAAACCGTGATATACATCGCCTCTCTTATAGCGCCTACCTTTGGTGCTGGATGAGGATCGCTCACTAAACGAACCTGGCGTGAAACTCGCTGCGCTTCTTTGGATATTCTGTACTTCCTCTATCAACGCATTTGGTTAACGGCCTTAGATTTTCTCTTAACAGTCGCAGATGAAAAATCGGTCTGTCTCTGTCTCTGTAGATGGACTACGTTTTCTGCGAATTCTTTCAGAGAATCAAAATTTAGGATCTCCCTTCCCTACAATCAGTTTAATGTGTACCCCCAGCCGGCCGGAGTGGCCGAGCGGTTCTAGGCGCTACAATCTGGAACCGCGCGACCGCTACTGTTGCAGGTTCGAATATTGCCTCGGGCATGGATGTTTGTGATGTCCTTAGGTTAGTTAAGTTTAAGTAGTTCTAAGTTCTAGGGGACTGATGACCTCAACAGTTATGTCCCATAGTGCTCAGAGCCATTTGAACCATTATTGTGTACTCCCAGACGTTTAATGGGTGTGATTTTATCCTTGTCAGCCATTCGAATTACACTGCCGGATAAATTTATTACACCCTTTTAGAGACTTACAATTCATTCAAGATTTATTATTGCAACAGTGAATTCGGAGTACATCAAATGATTTCATTTACAGCTCAATAGCACAAGTGTTTCTGCGGTACCAGGTATCTGGTGCTGGCATCCAGTCGATAGCACAGATGGCGAATCCTTTCCTGGGATACGTTATGCCATGCATGCTTGATCTGTTGAAGTAGTTTGGTAACAGTTGTTGGTTGACAAGTCGCAAGAATCTCTTCTCGTCCCATCATATCCCATATGTGCTCGATTCGGATAAGTCCGGAGATTGAGCTGACCAAGTTGTTGGACATCCTGCAGAGCACATTGAGTTTCATGGGAAGTGTCTGGGCGAGCATCATCCTGTTCGAACAACGCATCACCTCCATGTTGCAAGAACGGCAGAAAAACGAGTCTAACAACATTCTGCACGTTCCGAGCGCTGATTGGCACTCCCCTCAGAAATGCCAGAGGTGAAAGAGAATTGTTCTTATCTCATCCCGGACCATAAGGGCTGCCGACGACCATCACTTGGGTGCGGGCAGCATCTGCTTTGATCACTGAAGACAGCGGCGCTTCATTCCATTCTCCAAGCAAATCTCTGTCTGCACCAGTGGAGCCACACAATAGCGTGCCCATAGTCCCACAACTAATACCAGGTTCGCAACAGGTCGTGTTGGCACGTCTGGAATCGCAAGCTCTCTTATCTGCACCATGATGGATGTACGATTTGTCGCTGCTGCCCTTACAATACGACGATCCTGGAGGGCGTTTGTGGTGCGTGGACGTCCGGAACAACACTTACGGGCGTGAGGAAGTTCACGTGACCACTGATTCCAACATCGTTGCACACACAATAGTACGTCCAGTTAGTGCAGCAATTCTCCGAAAGGACCAGCCCGCCACTAGAAAGGCCACAATTTGACCCCTTTCAGACTCACTCAGTTGGGTGTAGGAAGCACGAGTGCGTCTCTGTGGCACTATTGCGTCCCTGCTTCACTTGCCTACACCACACTAAGCCTTCTGGCTATGAGCACTCCCTGTTAAAGGATAGACACTGATGGCGCACTGCTGGATGACGTTGAAACCATTATCGGTACATCTACTATCCCCCCCGGTGGAATATGCTATCAGTGGATCAATGTCCAAGTCGTCTTTCCAGGTATAGTAATTTTTTCACAGCAGTGCATCAATAAACGGATGCTAGGAATCTAAGCTTGCCGCAGTGGTAACACCGGTTCCCATCAGATCACCGAAGTTAAGCGCTGTTGTGCTGGGCTAGCACTTGGATGGGTGACCATCCGGACTGCCGAGCGCTGTTGGCAAGCGGGGTGCACTCAGCCCTTGTGAGGCAAACTGAGGAGCTACCTGATTGAGAAGTAGCGGCTCTGGTCTCGTAAACTCACATACGGCCGGGAGGACGGTGTGTTGACCTCATGCCCCTCCATATCCGCATCCAGTGACGCCTGTGGGCTGAGGATGACACGGCGGCCGGTCGGTACCGTTGGGCCTTCATGGCCTGTTCAGACGGAGTTTAGTTTTGTTTTAGGAATCTAAACTATTATTCGTAATGCACTCGAATGAGACCTCAATTAATTTGGAAGCTAAATAAACAGAACTGTAATGCCGCACTGATTTAAAAATCACTGACAGAGAAACAGTATATGACTGAACGGCAAGTGTCATACATATTTTAATGAAGTATTTCGCGATATTAGCATACGCTTTTGCAACAGATACTCGCGTCCCAGAACGAAGTAATTTTTGGAACAATAATAAATGGTTGTTGACATTACATTTGTACCTGCGAAATACGGCCAGAAGTCGGTGTGTGTTAATGAAGATATTTTAAATCAGGGGCAAATAAAACGCACAAATAGTTCTCGTAGGGCAGTGTGTAATTAGTATTGTACCAACAAGAATGTTTCAAACTGCTGCACTGCTGAATTCTCACCTGGAGTGGCAAACGTAGCAAACCTAAATCAGACCGCGCTGTGGGTCTTGTCGTTTAGAACGCCACCGCGGATATAATTATTCATCCAGAAATATGAGATAAGCACAACACGGCAGCAGACTGTGAGGAGGGGGGGGGGTGAAAGTTGTGGGGGTGGCGTGGGTAGGAGGGAGAGAGGTAAGGGGTTTAGCGCTCTGGCTGTGGCAGCCGGCCACGGGTTGCCGACGGTGGGCGGTTGGAAGATAAACGGTGGCCGAGAATGAAATATTTATGAACGTAATAATGTGATATATGATCAGCGGCATTATACATAAGAAGACGGCCGGCGCCTGCGCGGTTCCGGGGCGGCTACCCGCGTAGCACCGCGATCCGTGTGACGGGAAGACAGATGAGGCAGCCGCGGTTCGCCGTTCGTGTGGCCATTGGCTGCACGGCCATGGGGACCGGAGAAGGGACAAGGGCCCCAGAATACGCAGCGCAGGAAGGGGGCACACCTCTGACACAAGCGGGGACTACTCCCTCTGGACAACACCGCCGGCAGCGGACCATCGATCTGCGTCTCGCTGAGTCCTCGGATGCGGTCTATTTCACCTTTCGGTACTATAAAAGGGGCCAGTTGTCAGGTGTTTTCTGCAGAAAAGGGGTCCACCTGGGAGCAATGCATTGCCCAGCGTGAAGTAGCAGGCAGATACTGGTGAGAACCTAATTCATATGCCATTCTTTAATTTCACTTGTAGCTTATAGCAACGGCGACGAAATTATTTACTACGGAATTACACTAAAGTATGAAAGTTCTACGTAAATTTAAAATCAGTATCTTTCACTTGCCTACAGATATAGGAATTTCCACAAAACACAAAATTTTCAATAATGAAAAAAATGAGGGTCTAACACACTCTGTCGTCTATTTTGCGTTGAACTGTTATGCATTTTCCTGACATCTGTTAACTTATGGTAAACCAACTTTATCAGTGCTCTGGACACGTACACTATATGTGTGAACATTTGCGAAAAGCCTTCTCGGAGATTTCTCTAACATTCAATTCCATATGTACACAAAACACAAACTTTCGTTGTTGTAGGAACACTCACTGGCTTCAATGACGCACATTTCAAGATAAAAGTGGCCATCACTTGAAGAAACACTTCACCACAACCTCACGTTCCATGTTGTCAACATCACAGTCTGTAAAACGGACGCTGAGGATTTGTTCAAATGTTCCAATGTGTGTAAAGTCTTATAGGACTTAACTGTTAAGGTCAGCAGTCCCTAAGCTTACACACTAATTAACCTAAATTATCCTAAGGACATACACACACACCAATGCCCGAGGGAGGACTCGAACCTCCGCCGGGACCAGCCGCACAGTCCATGACTGCAGCGCTCTAGGCCGCTCGGCTAATCCCGCGCGGCTTAGAGGATTTCAGAACATTTACGAGTGCTACCGACCTCACTACCAAACCAAAAGGTGACGTTCGTTGTTAAGTCTGTACATTTAAGAAATTTTATAGTCATGAAGTTTTCAACAGGTTGACATGAACGATTGCTTGAAGTAACGAATTCTTCACAGGAGTGCCAGGAGGCCCTCTGTTCTTCATGTAATAACGAGCGAAACCACAATTTGTTACTTCTCCACAGTTTGTAGATGTGTTGCAAAATCTAGTGCCCAAATACGTAGGTGGTAGATAATTATCAATCTTGAAAGATAAAGATTTAACAAAATCACTGGCTCGAACTTGCAACATATAGACTTAATAGAACTACTAGATTTCATGCCTATAGTGAAAGTTTTGTCTGAACTTTAAGTCAGAGAATGTGCTTACTAAAAAAGATGATAATGAGGACCACGACTTTTGGGATAGGTGTAGGGACTGTGAGTAGGGAATTCAGAATCTGCTCTTTACGTTCTGTTTCCCGTTTCACATTAATTAAAAACTACACAACAGTCAGAAACACAATACTGCCATTAGTCTATATATAAAATCTTCTTGGATTAACATTACTAATGATAATCCTAAACAATAATTAAAATTTCGTAACGTGAAATTTTATAGGAAATATCTTGAGACTTGGTTAAAAAAAGTCAAAGCTATGAGGCTGGTGGTTTCAACAGATCTGATTTTCACTAATACCTATTTTTCTCACAACTCCTAATCTGTGCTTTGGGCAGTTATGTTTCTCAGTGCCTCAGTTAAAGTCCACGTATTATAGCAATATTACTACTAAGTGTGTGAAATGACAGGGAAGTGTACGTCAGGAATTAGTTGTGAACAATTAAGAATATACCAGCGTGTGAAACAACGTTACGCAATAGTGAACCGAGTGACTCACGATAAATGAATGGATCAACGCGAAAATGAGTGTTAACAATGTAAGATACCAATCGAGATACGAACCATTGTTCGACAAAAGGAGACCTCTCCATCCCAGTCGTCATACAGAGAGCTCCTATGAACCCAACTGCCTGTTAAGATTGCTACGCAACGGAACCACTAATGACGTTAATGAAAATTAATTGTTTAAATGATACCAAACGAGGCCCAAGTAACTGGGTTATGGTGTCGGTCCCTGCGTGTACAATATTACCATATAATAAGATAGAACTTTTAAGTTCCACAATTGAATTCAGTGTACTGTGGATTCATAGCGTTTATTATTTAAATTTGGATGAAATTAGCAAGGTACGTTAATTTTACGAACAGTTACGGAGTAACTTGCAACCATTAACACAGTATCTTAACTACAGTAAGGGTGGCAACATCTCACTTGTAGGATGGGAGCAAATAGATGAAAGCATACTGGACTGGCTGGAATGATGGTCACAGAATTTTTGATATTTGAGACTAGCTGCATGAGTGTTAGCGCGGTTTTGACAGTAATGTTACACGTAGACGCAAAAACCATATTTATTTATTCTGGTGAGCCACGTGAACATTTACAGATATAGGATGATGGTTGTAGAATAAATATGGCCCGTGATCTGATGACATAAACGCCATGGATACTTCTTACCAATTGAGTGCTGGGAACTGAAGCCGCATGACGTGCATAGCTGCTGCCGGATAAGATGCAAGTGTAAGTCATGGAATGACCAGATATCCCTCGTCTCCATCTGCGCCGGCCGCTGGTGGCCGAGCGGTTCTGGCGCTACAGTCTGGAACCGCGCGACCGCTACGGTCGCAGGTTCGAATCCTGCCTCGGGCATGGATGTTTGTGTTGTCCTTAGGTTGGTTAGGTTTAAGTAGTTCTAAGTTCTAGGGGACTTATGACCTCAGCAGTTGAGTCCCATAGTGCTCAGAGCCATTTGAACCATTTTTTTCTCCATCTGCAACTCACCAGCGCAAGATTTACCAAGACCGGAGCGAGCGTGAATAGTGCTAAATAGAAGCCAAGACACGAGACGACTTCAAGAGCGTGTACCGAGGAACAGCCCCAAAACTTCTCTGCTTCAGAACTCCCTGGTCCAGTACGACAATTTTGTGCATCTTCCTCTGCCAGTCCGAGGGCTTGGTCCATATGTTCTGTCCAATGGACTATCCTATCTGGTGTAATTGTCTAACTGAACCAGTGCCACATTTCTGCACACAGAGAAAGGCACACCCAATGTTTTTGCTAGGCTTGGAACCAGAGCGCTGCTTTCCCGCCCAACAAAATAGAAAAACAAATAATTTCCCATTATGGTTTCTGATGCCACATTGAGCAATGTTTTCTCGGCGAACTGTTTTCAGAGAGCCATTCTGAAATATGCTCTCTTAGCGAAAAACAACAATCGTGTTCCGTATAGCCACAGTGAGTGCTCTGGAATGCATTATGTGGCTGGCCGAGTTGCAAGCATTGCTCTCCTCTCAATTTCAGGAGAAAGCTCCGTACCCACAGACACAATTCCCTGATATGGCCAGGTGGCCAGGGCACCTTGCTGATAGCGTTACCTGGCAAATCATAAGGCCCGCTCGGGCCGTAGGTGGTAGTTCCAGGAGGGCGACTCGTGAAGTGCCAGGAAACTTCCCTTCGAGAGAAAGCAGCCAGATCAACGTGACCACTTCCCCTTTTCAAGTGTTTCCGTTGTTCCACAGAAACCACGAAACCAGCCTGGGGTTGCCATACTATACACGCATTACATGCACTCGACTGAAATGCACCGTTTGAAGTGGAACAGTGGATAAATCATGAAACCATTCACCGACCCCCGTCATGTAGTTTAATATTCCAGGACGACACTGGGGCTACAGCTACACTATGGCAACTGAGCCGTGATAAGCACCAAGTATCCGTTCTAAATATGCAGATCATCAAACTACCAATTAGCATATATGGGAATGAAGTAAGTGCACAAGAAATTAGGAGGGAAGGACGGCCCTGAGATGTAAACTGCAGTTACCAGATTTTTTTATAATTTTTTTTATTTTTTGCGAGTCTTCAGCAGTCTCCCTGCTAGGGCTCCCTCTAGTAACATGTAAGTCATTCCCTGATGCCTTAACACAAGTCGTATCATCCTTTCCCTTCTCCTTGTCAGTGTTTTCTTTTCCTCTCCGATTCTGCGTAGAACCTCCTCATTTATTACCATATCAGTCCCTCTAATTTTCAGCATTTGTGCGTTGCATCACATCTGAAATGATTGGATTCTCTTCTGTTCCATTTTTCCCGCAGTCCATGTTTCACTACCATACAATGCTGTGCTGCAATGTACATTTTCAGACATTTATTTCTCAAATTGAGACCTACGTTTGATTCTAGTAGGCTTCTCTTTGCCAGGAATGCCCTTTTTGCCAGTGCTAGTCTGCTTTTTATGTCCTCCTTGCTTTGTCCGCCATTGGTTATTTTGCTGCCTAGGTAGCAGAATTTCTTAACTTCATTTACTTTGTGACCGTCAACCCCGATGTAAAGTTTCTCGCTGTTCTCATTTCTGCTACTTCTTGTTTCTTCCGTATTTCTTAGATTTACTCTCAATCCATATTCAGTATTCATTAAACTATTCATTCCATTCAGCAGATCCTGTAATTCTTCTTCACTTTCACTCAGGATAGCAATGTCACCAGTGAGTCGTATCATAGATACCCTTTCACATTGAATTTTAATTTCATTCCTGAACCAATCCTTTATTTTCTTCATTGCTTTTTCGATGTACAGATCGAACGGTAGGGGAGAAAGACTACATCCCTATCTTACACACTTGTCAATCCGGGCACTTCCTTCTGGGTCGTCCACTCTTATTAATCCCTCTTGGTTCTTGTACATGTTGTATATTACCCGTCTCTCCCTGTAGCTTACCCTTGTTTTACTCAGAATTTCGAGTATCTTCAACCATTTTTCAGTGTCCTATGAAAGTGTCTTGATTTTTCTTTAGTCTTTCTTCCATTACCAACCGCAACGTCCGGATTGCCTTTCTGATGCCTTTACCTTTCCTAAAGCCAAACTGATCGTTATCTAACATATCCTCAATTGTATTTTCCATGTTTCTGTGTATTATTCTTGTTAGCAACTGGGATGCATGAGCTGTTAAGCTGGTTGTGCGATGATTGTCACACTTTTCCTTGTAGTTTTCGGAATAGTGTGGATATTTTTCCGGCAGTCATATGGTACGCAACCAGACTCATACATCCTACACACCAACATAAGAGTCATTTTGTTGCCAGTTTCCGGAATGATTTAGAAATTCTGATGGAATTTTATCTATCACACCAGCTTTATTAAATTTTATTGTTACGTCCTCCAAAGCTCCCTTAAATTCTGATTTTAGTACTGGATCCAGTGTCTCTTCTACATCGACTGTTTCTTCTTCTGTCACATCAGACAAACCTTCCCCCTCACACAGACCTTCAGTGTATTCTTTCCAGCTATCCGCTCTTTCCTCTGCATTTAACAGTGAAATCCCGTCGCACTATTATTGTTACTACACATGCTTTTAATTTCATCATAGGCTGTCTTGACTTTCCTAGTGGCCGAGCGGTTCTAGGCGCTTCAGTCTGGAACCGCGCGGTCGCAGGTTCGAATCATGCCTCGGGCATGGATGTGTGTGATGTCCTTAGGTTAGTTAGGTTTAAATAGTTCTAAGTTCTAGGAGACTGATGACCTCAGATTATAAGTTCCATAGTGGTCAGAGCCATTTGAACCATTCTTTCTTTTTTTTTTTTTACTTTCCTATATGCTGTGTAAGTTCCTCCAGCAATCATTTCTTTTTCGATTTCTTCACATTTTTCACGCAGCCCTTTCGTCTTACCTTTCCTGCACTTCCTATTTATTTAATTCTTCAGCAACTTGCGTTTCTGTATCCTTGAGTTTCCCTGAACATTTCTGTACTTCCTTTTCCCATCGATCAGCTGAAGTAATTCTTCTGTTACCCATGGTTTCTTCGCAGTTACCTTCTCTGTGCATATGTTTTTTCCAGCTTTTGTGAATGCCCTTTCTGGTGATGTCCATTCCTCTTCAGCTGTACTGCCATCTGAGCTATGACTTTTTGCTGTAACTATATCCTTAGAGAACTTCAAGCGTATCTCTTCCTTCTTTAGTACTTATTTATCCCACATTTTTGTGTACTGATTCTTCGTGACTTCAGCCTACTCTTTATCACTGCTACATTGTGATCTGAGTCTATATCTGCTCCAGTGTACGCATTGCAATCCGGTATGTGATTTCGGAATCTAATGAAATCTAACTGAAATCTTCGCGTATCATGCTGCCTCTTCCTGCCCCTAATATCTCTAAAAACATGCGATCTCTGCTTCTGTCCACACGATGTCACCAAGACAACTGCTAATTTAATACTAATGAACACCTCAAACTCAGTCACTGGGAAATCTTGACTCAAAAATGGCACACTTGAAGGCAAAACTGATCTTTCTTCAGGATGCAGCGAGAGCCGACGAATGGCAGTCCACTATTCTGTTTGTTTGCGAATGTCGACCAATCATAATTTAGTCTTACTTTCCATCTCGTGTTTCTTGTGCTCCACATGGACTGTATTTCTAATAGCGGCCACAGGAAGGCATCGGAGGCTTCAAAGCTGGTCCTAGCGGTGGAGTTCCGCCCTTCCCATGCTACGAAGCTACCTTATCTCGCCAAAGTGCCCAGACTCGCACACTTTTACCACTTGTCGACTGGATGCGCCACTCATAGTGGGGTCAGTAGTAGTTTGGAGATGCTCTATAGAAAATATTGCTGCCTGTCAGAAATGCGGCGGACATCTGGGAACCACACCAGCCTAGACGCCGTCTGTTTGAGAAAACGTCAATCTCCTCAAAACAGAGATACCGCATGACCACAGTGGCGAAATGGCTCACAGCCCTCACCCATAAGATGGCTAGCAGACGAACGGTTCCCTGGGCGATGACCTGATCCCCTGCCCTAATTTAATGACATCCCCCCCCCCCCCCCCTCTGCCAACTGCTCTGCTATTCTGTCCTACACGAAGATTCAGTACAGAAAAACGTATTCAAATAAGGAACGGGTAATAACAGCAATCATCACACACCTACATCTACATCTACATCTACATTTATACTCCGCAAGCCACCCAACGGTGTGTGGCGGAGGGCACTTTACGTGCCACTGTCAGTACCTCCCTTTCCTGTTCCAGTCGCGTATGGTTCGCTGGAAGAACGACTGTCTGAAAGCCTCCGTGCGCGTTCTAATCTCTCTAATTTTACATTCGTGATCTCCTCGGGAGGTATAAGTAGGGGGAAGCAATATATTCGATACCTCATCCAGAAACGCACCCTCTCGAAACCTGGCGAGCAAGCTAAACCGCGATGCAGAGCGCCTCTCTTGCAGAGACTGCCACTTGAGTTTATTAAACATCTCCGTAACGCTATCACGGTTACCAAATAACCCTGTGACGAAACGCGCCGCTCTTCTTTGGACCTTCTCTACCTCCTCCGTCAACCCGATCTGGTACGGATCCCACACTGATGAGCAATACTCAAGTATAGGTCGAACGAGTGTTTTGTAAGCCACCTCCTTTGTTGATGGACTACATTTTCTAAGCACTCTCCCAATGAATCTCAAGCTGGTACCCGCCTTACCAACAATTAATTTTATATGATCATTCCACTTCAAATCGTTCCGCACGCATACTCCCAGATATTTTACAGAAGTAACTGCTCCCAGTGTTTGTTCCGCATCATACAATAAAGGATCCTTCTTTCTGTGTATTCGCAATACATTACATTTGTCTATGTTAAGGGACAGTTGCCACTCCCTGCACCAAGTGCCTATCCGCTGCAGATCTTCCCGCATTTCGCTACAATTTTCTAATGCTGCAACTTCTCTGTATACTACAGCATCATCCGCGAAAAGCCGCATGGGACTTCCGACACTATCTACTAGGTCATTTATATATATTGTGAAAAGCAATGGTCCCATAACACTCCCCTGTGGCACGCCAGAGGTTACTTTAACGTCTGTAGACGTCTCTCCATTGATAACAACATGCTGTGTTCTGTTTGCTAAAAACTCTTCAATCCAGCCACACAGCTGGTCTGATATTCCGTAGGCTCTTACTTTGTTTATCAGGCGACAGTGCGGAACTGTATCGAACGCCTTCCGGAAGTCAAGAAAAATAGCATCTACCTGGGAGCCTGTATCTAATATGTCCATTGAGCAATAATCCGTACATTACGTACACGGTACAGTCTCGAAAACAATACCTATCATGTTACTGGTTCAATAAATGTGCATAATTAGAATGAAGCGTGATGCTGGCTGCAGCCTGACACATTTCAGTATCAATTGCATGATAATTCCAAAATTAGCATATCAGCAGTCCTGTTTCTCAGCTATATCAGACAAGCAACACCTTTAGGCCAGGCCAGGACGTAAAAGTAAACATATGATAATACACAGGTATTTACTCATTTCGTGAATAAGAATAGCGTAACAATTATGATTGGAGAATTTGGGGTTTTTCTTTTATGAGAACACGGATAACTGTTACTGGGAATGAGCCAAAGAGAGAAAATCGCATTCCCATGTTCCTGAGGCAGCTGTTTCATCAAACACAGAAGGTTGTGTGGGCAGTGGCTCTAATGATTTTGGTAAAATGTTGCTAAACGTTTTTTTTGTGAGAACTATTTCATGCTAGAGGAGGCCCTTGCCACAGGCCTCTTTGTTCAAGATCCTTTGGTTTGGGTTCTCTAGTACAGTAGCGAGTGAGGAGTCAATACTTACTCAACAGGAACCCTCTTTATTATACATTGTCTTCTGTACAATACTTCGATGACTGAGGCTGGTAGGCATCCTTTAAAATCGCTACGGGTATGTGAGACAGAAATGGCAGCAGGCGGCAGTTATCCAGCTGACGTGTCTTGTCAGGTTGGTACCGTGAGGCAAAGCCAAACGGCAGGGAAACGCCGGTGCTTTGTGAATGTGACAGGATGTGCGCATGCACCAGTTTGAACCCAAGAGCCTCGCACTTCCCATGGACTGACACCACTGGGCAGCCTCACTTCGGCGGATACAGTTCAAATTGGGGTCCCAGCAGGGTCAGCTGTCGGATTGTAAATCACTGGCAGCGCCCGGCAGATGAGGCTTGAGCAGCTTAGACGTATATTCGAACGATGACTAGCATGGAAAACGTGACGCGCTGCACCATGCAGCAAGCGTGTCGGTCTCGGGCCGCAGAACGCCACGTTGCTAGCACCACTGCCGCGACCAACTGCATTGTTACGTTGGTGGATGGCTTGCTTATGCCTTGGCTGGTTGCAAAGCTCTGCATGAAGATCAAGCCACACGCAATGAAAGATATTTTGGACACTCAAAAGTGGACTTGTTTACGATATTTGATTTTAATGTCTGTCTTGATAAGGTATTTCGATAAAATAAACCAGGCTTTTCTTAATAAATGTCGCGGTTCTGCGTGGCATATTACGCTGAAGTCAAAAACAGGGATGGCCAATACTATGTAAACGCCAATGCTACAATACATTACCATGAAAAACACAGTATACAAAAAGAGTTGCCATTCTACACTACTGGCCATTAAAATTGCTGCGCCACAAAGATGACTTGCGACAGGCGCGAAATTTAACCGACAGGAGGAAGATGCTGTGATATGCAAATGACTAGCTTTTAAGAGCATTCACACAAGGTTGGCGCCGGTGGCGACACCTCCAACTTGCTGACATGAGGAAAGGTTACAACCGATATCTTATACACAAACAGCAGTTGACCGGCGTTCCCTAGTGAAACGTTGTTGTGATGCCTCGTGTAAGGAGGGGAAATGCGTAGCATCACGTTTCCGACTTTGATAAAGGTCGGATTGTAGCCTATCGCGATTGCTGTTTATCTTATCGCGACATTGCTACTCGCGTTGGTAGAGATCCAGTGACAGGTAGCAGAATATGGAATCGGTGGCTTCAGGAGGGTAAAACGGAACGCCGTGGTGGATGACAATGGCCTCGTGTCACTAGCAGTCGAGATGACAGGAATCTTATCCGCGTGGCTGTAACGGATCGTGCAGCCACGACTCGATCCCTGAATCAACAGATGGGGACGTTTGCAAGACAACAACTATCTGCACGAACAGTTCGACGACGCTTGCAGCAGCATCGACTATCAGCTCGGAGACCATGGCTGCGATTACTCTTGACGCTGCATCACAGAGAGGAGCGCCTTCGATGGTGTGCTCAACGACGAACCTGGGTGCATGAATGGCAAAACGTCATTTTTTTTCGGATGAATCCAGGTTCCGTTTACAGCATCTTGATGGTCGCATCAGTGTTAGGCGACATCACGGTGAACCCACACTGGAAGCGGGTATTCGTCATCGCCATACTGGCGTATCACCCGGCGTGATGGTATGGGGTGCCATTGGTTACACGTCTCGGTCACCTCTTGTTCGCATTGAGGGCACTTTGAACAGTGGACGTTACATTTCACATGTGTTACGACCCGTGGCTCTACCCCTCATTCTATCCCTGCGAAAACCTACATTTCACCAGGATAATGCACGACCGCATGTTGCAGGTCCTGTACGAACCTTTCTGGATACAGAAAATGTTCCATTGCTGCCCTGGCCAGCACATTCTCCAGATGTCTCACCGATTGTAAACATCTGGTCAATGGTGGCCGAGTAACTGGATCATCACAATACGCCAGTCACTACTCTTGATGAACTGTGGTATCGTGTTGAAGGTGCATTGGCAGCTGTACCTGTACACGCCATCCTCAAGCTCTGTTTGACTTAATGCCCAGGCGTATCAAGGCCGTTGTTACGGCCAGAGGTGGTTGTTCTAGGTACGATTTCTCAGGATCTATGCACCCAAATTGCGTGAAAATGTAATCACTTGTCAGTTGTAGTATAATATGTTTGTCCAATGAATACCTGTTTATCATCTGCATTTCTTCTTAGTGTACCAATTTTAATGGCCAGTAGCGTAACAGCAGCCAGTCGACTCGGACTGGATAAATACAGGTCTAAAATAGTGAGAGTTTAGGGTAACGAGGACGGAGGTGGATGGTGACCAACCTTCTACCCAAAGCAGACCACAAAAGGCGACCAGTATTGAGATATGGTGACTGTGGCGGCCAGGGAAGATACGTAACTTCATTCTCAGAGAACGTCGCAGAAAAAGTCCTTGTGGATGAGAATTGAGTGAAGAGTGAAGAGAGGGCACTGTCGGCTTGGAACACAGCATCTTAGGGAACAGTCATTATACCATGGGATGGATTTGGTCAGCCTGCATGGTCACATAACCCTTGCCAGTAATGCGACCTTGCAGTGTTACCATGGGCGCATGGACTAGATCTATATGATCGCCCGAATCGTAACGGAACCCCCGCCATGTTACACCGTCGTTACGTTAACTCGACCAGAGGTAGGAAACAGTGTGAAACAATACTCTACAGACACAACGACTCTTCCATTGTTTCACAGACCAAGTTTTATGACTTCGGCACCACATTCTCCGTTTACGGACATTTGCATCATGAGGGCTTTTGGTATTGCATCTCGTTTTGCAATTCCCTGCTTATGGGGCTCCCTTCGTGTTGTTTTGGTGCTGCCAATGTTCGCGGGTGCGAAATTTAATCCTTCATCCACTTTTGCAGCTGTTGTCATCTTTTTTTGTCATGGTATACTTCAGTGATCATCTGTCACGATCATTCAACACGTTTGCTCATACTGCGACTTACCGGATGATGTTACTCCGCTTTCCCTGCGTGCGGTATAAAGTTTCCATGGGGTGTGTTTTGAAACGCCAAGCACATAGGCTATATTGGCTAAGGAAGCAACCAACATACGAGTACCAACAACGTGCACACATTCGAATTCACTTATATCAGTCCTGATATACGTAAATTCGAATGTGTTCTGCTTCGATGGTATCGAGCTCCGTGTTACATGAACCACATCTTGTCAGTATCAGGGGCACCTTGAATAATAGGGATGAAACCATCTTCGAAAATCTTCACATACCGTTCGGCAGTCACCATGCCTTATGGAATATCGTGCCGATTATTCCTTGACTGGAGATTGCGCACGACACAGTGACCCGTTGAGGGTGAGGAGACTTCTCGATCACGAAATGTGCCAATTTTGATTACTGTCGAACACATCCAAATGAAAGTGAGCTTCGTGGCTAAACCAAACCACACATGCACATACTAATTCCCATCATGCTCAGAGGACAATCGTGCTGTTTGAACGTTCCAAAGGAAACCGTTCAGAAGCTATGACGATTTTATTTGTTACAGTTCAATAATGGTCCCCCTGTAAATGCAGTTACCAGCCATACCTGCAGGCTGCGGTATTGTGTCTAAACTCGAACGGCACTTGTGAAACGCTCTCAACACGTTGCACTTGTTAAGAACTGTTGTAACTGCGACCGGGACGGTCGTGGGCTTGAAATAACGGAAAGCGCAGTGGGACCCGCATAGAGGCCCGCGAACAACACCACAACGGGAGAGGACGGACACGACCAACGATGGACAGAACGAACAACGGAGTCACAAGGAAAACTAACAACGACGCCCACTCGTACACAGAACAAGAAAGTAAGTAAGCTGTCTAACGCGAGGCGACGTGTCCAGAGACGTACGCAAGATTAGACTGGCCGGATGAGCTTTTTTTTCCTTTATTGTAATTTTAAAACCTGTACAACAGGTAGGCTGGCAGCAGTATTCTACGCTGCTCTTCAGCCGTAGAGTAGACAAGGAGAAAAAAAAAACATAAGGAATACACATAATTGACATAATGGCGGGTAATAAAACAGTAGACACAGAAATACAAAAACACGCAGCCGTTCACACTCGACGATAATCCACACTGTTGACACGACGCACAAACACTGATGATTTCGATGGCACATGTGAACGATGGATGAGCGAGAGGCAGGCGCGTAAGTACTCTATCGGGGACGCCGCTATCAGCCGTTGGAACCACTTGTTCCACTGTGCCACCCTCACACTAAATGCCGGTTGTAACGTCTCTTAGCAAAAGACATATTACGTAATAAAGAGAAAACATTGTGTATCATGTTTTGTTCTTGTATAAAATTATGTACTGTTTTTTTTTATTTATTTTAGATAATATCTGTGTCGGCGAGTAGTGAAACCGCCACAGACGATACTTATTAAATATCAAACAAAGATGAGAATATGTGACTAATATAAATAATACAGAACGAACATTAATTTCTCTGTCGTCTTCTTGGAGTTATGTGAGTAGGATAGCCTGTGACGTTATATTGTACGCTAGCGTAGCATTCTTTTGTCAAGTTTGTAAGACGGTCGCCATTAAGTAAAGTTTTGGAAAAGTGTGTAATTAATTGAATTGTTTAAATGTTTTGAATAGAGTTACTTAGTGAAACCTTGCATTATGATTTGTAATAAGCTTGCCTGGTATTTTATCCCATCCCTTTAAGACATTTTCTGTTATTTAAATATTATCCGTGGCGCAGAGCTGCGCTACGAACGAACGAGCCGTTGCCGCGGCACATTCAAATTGCATTAAATGAAATCTATCAAACCGCAAAGAAGCGGGCAGGTAATACTGAAGTAAAATTATTTCTTTCAGCTTTCGGAATTGAAGAGCAGAGCAGCAGATTTTATGATGTGTTTTACAGGTTGACGCGGGCTGCTGATAATATATTACTAACAGTGCAAAAAGATAATTTACTTTCATAACATAAAAGAAATCTTGCTGTGCGTAGTTCTGGTCTGGCAACCTTATAGTAAAAACATATTTTTTCTCCGATAATAGTCTCATGTTCTCGTGTTAGTCGTGGTACTTATTGTTGTTTTACTGTTACAAAAATCCAATGCAAAATTATGATGTTGAACAATCATTGCGTACTGTAACATCAGTATTGATGACGAAGTAATTTTCATTAACCTTTTTAATAACTATAAAGTAAGGAAGATATGTTGAACTTTATGGCGAGTTACAGTAACGAAAAAATGTTCCTTTAATAGAAAGCCAGATCCAGAACAATAAGAACATAATATATTTTGTTTTGTTGAAAATTAGTGATCCAAAGAAAGGCATAGCACAGCATCACTAAAAGGTATTTCGGGTCTCTTTTCGTAGTAACATATTTTATCTCATACATTAGTTGATACGCGAGTAATAGTAAAACAAAACAAATAAAAAAGAGACCGAAGCAAAACGTCCTAGAGGCACGCGCCGCCACAGCTTACGGCGCGATGGTGCAGAGAGAGACCTGACGTCCCTGACGTCTGGGGGGGTTTCAAATTCCGCGGCGCGCGGAACCAGAAGAACAGTTCAAAAATAGTTCAGATGGCTCTGAGCACTATTGGACTTAACATGTATGGTCATCAGTCCCCTAGAACTTAGAACTACTTAAACCTAACTAACCTAAGGAAATCACACACATCCATGCCCGAGGCATGATTCGAACCTGCGACCGTAGCGGTCACGCGGTTTCGGACTGAAGCGCCTAGAACCGCACGGCCACACCGGCCGGCCAGAAGAACAGTGTTGTGTGTATCTGTGAGTACATTATGACGGTCTTTTGCAACTGTCGTCATCTTTTTGTTTTTTCATACTCTCCTTCAGTGATCATCTGTCACGATCATTCAGCACACGCTCTCTCATACTTTGACTTAGCGGATGATGTTACTCCGCTTTCCCTTCGTGCGGTATATAAAGTTTCCATGGGTTGTGTTTTGAAACGCCAAGCACTTCGACTATATTGGTTAAGGAAGCAACCAACATACGAGTACCAACAACGTGCACACATTCGAATTCATTTATATCAGTTCACTCATATCAGTCATAATGTAGTCACAGATACACAGAACACTGTTCTGAACAACTGCGGCGTGTTGAGAGTGGCCCGCGTCTCGTGGTCGTGCGGTAGCGTTCTCGCTTCCCACGCCCGGGTTCCCGGGTTCGATTCCCGGCGGGGTCAGGGATTTTCTCTGCAACGTGATCGCTGGGTGTTGTGTGATGTCCTTAGGTTAGTTAGGTTTAAGTAGTTCTAAGTTCTTGGGGACTGATGGCTCAAATTCAAAATGGTTCAAATGGCTCTGAGCACTATGGGACTCAACTGCTGAGGTCATTAGTCCCCTAGAACTTAGAACTACTTAAACCTAACTAACCTAAGGAAATCACACACATCCATGCCCGAGGCATGATTCGAACCTGCGACCGTAGCGGTCACGCGGTTTCGGACTGAAGCGCCTAGAACCGCACGGCCACACCGGCCGGCCAGAAGAACAGTGTTGTGTGTATCTGTGAGTACATTATGACGGTCTTTTGCAACTGTCGTCATCTTTTTGTTTTTTCATACTCTCCTTCAGTGATCATCTGTCACGATCATTCAGCACACGCTCTCTCATACTTTGACTTAGCGGATGATGTTACTCCGCTTTCCCTTCGTGCGGTATATAAAGTTTCCATGGGTTGTGTTTTGAAACGCCAAGCACTTCGACTATATTGGTTAAGGAAGCAACCAACATACGAGTACCAACAACGTGCACACATTCGAATTCATTTATATCAGTTCACTCATATCAGTCATAATGTAGTCACAGATACACAGAACACTGTTCTGAACAACTGCGGCGTGTTGAGAGTGGCCCGCGTCTCGTGGTCGTGCGGTAGCGTTCTCGCTTCCCACGCCCGGGTTCCCGGGTTCGATTCCCGGCGGGGTCAGGGATTTTCTCTGCAACGTGATCGCTGGGTGTTGTGTGATGTCCTTAGGTTAGTTAGGTTTAAGTAGTTCTAAGTTCTTGGGGACTGATGACCATAGATGTTAAGTCCCATAGTGCTCAGAGCCATTTGAACCCTTTTTTTGTTGAGAGTGTGTCACAAGTGCCGTTCGAGTTGAGACACAATACCGCAGCCTGCAGGTATGGCTGGTAACTGCATTTACAGGGGGGCCATTATTGAACTGTAACAAATAAAATCGTCATAACTTCTGAACGGTTTCCTTTGGGACGTTCAAACAGCACGATTGTCCTCTGAGCATGATGGGAATTAGTATGCGCATGTGTGGTTTGGTTTAGCCACGAAGCTCACTTTCGTTTCGATGTGTTCGACAGTAATCAAAATTGGCACATTTCGTGATCGAGAAGTCTCCTCACCGTCAACGGGTCACTGTGTCGTGCGCAATCTCCAGTCAAGGAATAATCGGCACGATATTCCATAAGGCATCGTGACTGCCGAACGGTATGTGATGATTTTCGAAGATGGTTTCATCCCTATTATTCAAGGTGTCCCTGATATTGACAAGATGTGGGTCCATGTAACACTGAGCTCAATCCCATCGAAGCAGGAGAGGATCTGATGTCCCGAAGTAGCACTTTAGACTCTGGGGTATCCAGAGGCCACTGGTGCGGGCTGCGATTGGCCGCCGCATTCTACGGATCTGAACATATGCGATTGCTTTTCGTGGAGCTCTATTAAAAACAAGGACTACAGCAATAACCTGAAAACCATTGAGCTAAAGCAGCCATTCAGGAGGTCACGGACAGCATCAAAATTCCGACACTTCAGCGGGTCATGCAGAATGTCGCTACTCGGCTGCGTCACATCATCGCCAATGACGGTAGGCATAACGAACTCGTCATAACCTAAACCCGAATATCTGTAGTGACGTTTACATGTTGAAGAAAGTGTGTGCACGCCGTATTTTGTAGCTAATTTACGTTTCTTTTTCCATATGGTTCAATACATTATTGTCGCCTTGTAGGTTCAAGCATAAATTTCTCGTGGTGTTTCAATGTTTTTGCCCAATTCCTGTAGACTGTTGTACTCACTATATCAAGGCAGAGTGTTACGTGTTATATGTACCTATTGACTGTACCACTGACTGTTAATGCGAATGTAGTAGTAACACCTAATCCCGAAAACTTACAACTACTTCAAAGTAAATGTGATGCAGTCGTGAATCCTTGCAATGCATAGTTTTTCACAGTTATCCTTGCCTGCGTGCCCATGTTCATCGCTCTAGATTAGGCAGCGTAATGTGTGTTTATCTTACTGAGGCGAGTGAAATCATATCTTGAAGCATAACAGTCACTGACAGTTACGGTAGCCGGGGCACTGCCGTCTCCTCTTGGAATGTCGTTGAAGCAATGCATCTTGACGTAAATGCTAGACCTATTCTTGGTATTCACATAGCAAAGCGTTTTTGGTAGAATTTAATGTAATGTATGCACGTGATAAATTAAGGTTTTTTTAAATAAATAGTTTATGAAATGTCATTTATTGCAGTAGCTGTTCTGGTCCCGGCGGAGTTTCCAGTCCTCCCTCGGGCATGTGTGTGTGTGTTTGTTCTTAGGATAATTTAGGTTAAGTAGTGTGTAAGCTTAGGGACTGATGACCTTAGCAGTTGAGTCCCATTAGATTTCACACACATTTGAACAGTAGCTGTTAAAGGGCCAAAAATATTGCCTCCTTGTCTACTCGATAGCAGGTATCTGGCTGTCATGCAGTGGGATCTAACTCTACGTTTTATAAGGACATATTTTTCTTTTTTTACTTGTGCCAGTAAAATTACTTTACTACCTACACTCCTGCAAATTGAAATAAGAACACCGTGAATTCATTGTCCCAGGAAGGGGAAACTTTATTGACACATTCCTGGGGTCAGATACATCACATGATCACACTGACAGAACCACAGGCACATAGACACAGGCAACAGAGCATGCACAATGTCGGCACTAGTACAGTGTATATCCACCTTTCGCAGCAATGCAGGCTGCTATTCTCCCATGGAGATGATCGTAGAGATGCTGAATGTAGTCCTGTGGAACAGCTTGCCATGCCACTTCCACCTGGCGCCTCAGTTGGACCAGCGTTCGTGCTGGACGTGCAGACCGCGTGAGACGACGCTTCATCCAGTCCCAAACATGCTCAATGGGGGACAGATCCGGAGATCTTGCTGGCCAGGGTAGTTGACTTACACCTTCTAGAGCACGTTGGGTGGCACGGGATACATGCGGACGTGCATTGTCCTGTTGGAACAGCAAGTTCCCTTGCCGGTCTAGGAATGGTAGAAAGATGGGTTCGATGACGGTTTGGATGTACCGTGCACTATTCAGTGTCCCCTCGACGATCACCAGTGGTGTACGGCCGGTGTAGGAGATCGCTCCCCACATCATGATGCCAGGTGTTGGCCCTGTGTGCCTCGGTCGTATGCAGTCCTGATTGTGGCGCTCACCTGCACGACGCCAAACACGCATACGACCATCATTGGCACCAAGGCAGAAGCGACTCTCATCGCTGAAGACGACACGTCTCCATTCGTCCCTCCATTCACGCCTGTCGCGACACCACTGGAGGCGGGCTGCACGATGTTGGGGCGTGAGCGGAAGACGGCCTAACGGTGTGCGGGACCGTAGCCCAGCTTCATGGAGACGGTTGCGAATGGTCCTCGCCGATACCCCAGGAGCAACAGTGTCCATAATTTGCTGGGAAGTGGCGGTGCGGTCCCCTACGGCACTGCGTAGGATCCTACGGTCTTGGTTTGCATCCGTGCGTCGCTGCGGTCCAGTCCCAGGTCGACGGGCACGTGCACCTTCCGCCGACCACTGGCGACAACATCGATGTACTGTGGAGACCTCACGCCCCACGTGTTGAGCAATTCGGCGGTACGTCCACCCGGCCTCCCGCATGCCCACTATACGCCCTCGCTCAAAGTCCGTCAACTGCACATACGGTTCACGTCCACGCTGTCGCGGCATGCTACCAGTGTTAAAGACTGCGATGGAGCTCCGTATGCCACGGCAAACTGGCTGCCACTGACGGCGGCGGTGCACAAATGCTGCGCAGCTAGCGCCATTCGACGGCCAACACCGCGGTTCCTGGTGTGTCCGCTGTGCCGTGCGTGTGATCATTGCTTGTGCAGCCCTCTCGCAGTGTCCGGAGCAAGTATGGTGGGTCTGACACACCGGTGTCAATGTGTTCTTTTTTCCATTTCCAGGAGTGTATAATGAATTGTTAATGCACTGAAACATTAATGACAAACAAAGGAGTCTTACGTATAAAATATGAATCCATAGTGTATCAAAATATGGAGGAAGGGATGTAAATTACAGTATCTCTGTGATGTCACTTCTGTCCGTTGCCTTTCTTCTTCTGTGACTTCATTCGGAGTTTGTCCTCCTTGTGGTCTTGTACGGTTAAGTCGCATGTGCTAATGCAATTTTTAAGTGAAAATAATCACTCCTTTTTGTCCATACGTTGCGTTATTGACTGTTTTTTTTACATCAATGCTACCCTTTATATGTTAATAAAAGGTTTTGTAATGAAATGTGGATGGATCTTGCTGTATGAACGGTAATAACAGGCTTGGGCTAAGTTTAGAAGGCTGTCAGTACCGCCATCTTATCGAGATAGCTACGAATTGTAGTAACTGCCTAAAACCTGGATATCATTTGATTAAAAAAATCCGACTGCCATGTGCGATTCAAATTAGTGCACTTAAAATATTCCAAACCTTCGTTGTAGCGACAATACGAAGCCAAGATTGTTATTTCTCAACAACACTATTTTCGGTCTTCCTAATTTTATATCCATAGATCTTTCGTTAATTTCAGTCACCCGGTTCATATTAGGGTAGCTAAAATTTGCTGACTAGAGTACTTTACGGCAACAGTACTTCACACTGTAGCGGTCCATTGAGAAGTGCCCTCTAACAAACTGCAACAGCAGACAAGGCAGCAAAGGCAAGTAACGGGGACATACACATACAATGTTAATGTTCATTCGTTGAAGGATTTTATACCTTCTCGGGTAACGACAATAAGCGAAACTACTAGTCAGATCATCGAGTTAAATAGTACGACTGAACATGGTAACGCGGCATACGAGACAAAGGTAGGACCTCCAACGAAACTGCTAGGATTCTGTGCTGCAAGCGTCCATGCGCACGAGCTCATTTGTGATTGATGAATTCTTCTCGGGTTATCCGCCGAGTGGTGGCGTCGTCTTGTCGCAACGTTTCAATGAGTTTCGTACCCATCTTCCTCTGGCGAAGTGTCAGGATGCTGTATTCTGCATATCTACATAGCTGCTTGGCCGTCGTCCGCTACTGTAGGCCGGCGAATCACGTTCATCCGAAAGGAGGTACCGCTTCGGTTGTGGTATGGGAAAGGTTGGGGGGGGGGGGGGGCGGACCGGCGTCGAGACCCGGTGGCTGTCCAATCTGTCTGCAGACGCCGCTGCCCTCAGATCGGAGCGTTCCTGACGTATTTTGTCATTGTGGGATTCCACGCTGCACTGACCTGAAAACCGTTATTCCTGTTTACTAAATTGTTGTGCAGACGTATCTCCACTGCCTCTTTGAAGATCGAGTCCCAGAAACCGGTGGCGCTGCACAGATTCTTCGTTATTTCGAATTCGAAGGTGTGTCCCTCGATAATGCTATGTTCTGTTACAGCGGACTTGTTTGTCTGTCCTAGTCTTACGTTCCTGATGTGTTCAGTACAGCGCTGGGAGATACACCGTTGTGTCTGCCCGATATATTCCATCCCACATTCGCGCTCAATGGTGTACATGCACGGCGTCTGTGGTTGAGCCGAGTATATCTCTGACTTTTTTCGGTGCGCGAAAGATGGTCGTTATTTCGTGCTTCTTTAATATTCTTGCGATCTTGGCTGTTGGCGGTCCAGCAAATGGCAGAAACGCCACACACTTCGCTTCGTCTTCTTCTCGTTTCTGCTCCCGCCTCTTCTCTGCACCCAAGGCGTGTCTTATTTGTGTCTCGGTGTAGCCATTCTTACGGAAGCTTTCCCGCAGATGTGCTATCTCACGCGGCAAACGAGCTGTCACAGATCGACCTGCCTCTTTGTCCTAAGGCGTTCAGTACTGAGTTACGTTGTTCTGGATGGTGGCAGCTCCGAGCACTGAGATATAAGACCGTGTGTTTCTTCCTGTAGACAGTGTGTCCCAAAGCACCATCTGGATTTTTCTTGATCAATATATCCAAGAAGGGAGGGCAGCCATTCTCTTCTACCTCCATGGTGAATCTGATGCTGTCATGTATGCCATTGAGATGGCGTAGGAACTCCTGTAGTTTTTGCTTGCCATGGGGCCACACTACAAAAGTGTCGTCTACGTATCTCTAGAACAGCTTTGGTTTATGACGGGTGGTGTTCAGTGCCACATCTTCAAAGTGCTCCATGAACAGTTGGTAATACCTGGGGCCGGGGGGAACCTATGGCAAAACCATCTGTTTGTTCATAGAATTTCCTACCACTTTTGAAGTACGTTGTGTTTAACAAGAGACTAAAGAGACTGAGTGTTGAAAGCTGGCTACACTGAGTCACAGCGCCAGAGATTGCGCCAAAGAATATTATTTCCGCCACCTCCACTGGAGCAGTAGTAGTTCAGAGGTTGCCGTGGGCAGTGCTTGTTGAGAGGATGTCGATAGCAGTAGTATTTGAGGGCATGTTGTATGCAGTTATTGTGTTGGACGAGACAGCAGATGTTGTTCGATTGGGAATGTTGTAATGATCACAGTGTATTTTTCGTCGACATATGAAGGTAACGAAAAAATTTTTTATTTCAAATTTCCTAAATAACAATGCCTCTTGATTGCAGGTTCAGTCAACAAAGCATCTGGCTTGTGTTCATGTATTAGACTGTAATTCTGGTTTCTATGTGCAATTATAGTATTTCTGGTTTTTTAATTACTTCATTGTAAATGGTGTTTAAAATATATTGTTGTATTGAGAAAGAACCGTGCCATATGTGTACGTTGAATCACACTTCCACACACAGAACAGTTACACTTTGCTTTGTTGTTTCGTAGCTTTTATAGTTGCTGGGGACTTAATTAATCAACTGTGTTAACGGAAATTCCCTTTCATTCTTTATTGTTATTCTATGCAGTCAGATTGCGTACTAATACTACTGAGGGCCAACCGGTTAGGAGACTTCGTAACCGGACATACAGCTACTAAAATTATTTTTATTGTATTATAATTAACGGCTGAAAGCAAGGGGAAACTACAGCCGTAATTTTTCCCGAGGACATGCAGCTTTACTGTATGATTAAATGATGATGGCGTCCTCTTGGGTAAAATATTCCGGAGGTAAAATAGTCCCCCATTCGGATCTCCGGGCGGGAACTACTCAGGAGGACGTCGTTATCAGGAGAAAGAAAACTGGCGTTCTACGGATCGGAGTGTGGAATGTCAGATCCCTTAATCGGGCAGGTAGGTTAGAAAATTTAAAAAGGGAAATGGATAGGTTAAAGTTAGATATAGTGAGAATTAGTGAAGTTCGGTGGTAGGAGGAACAAGACTTTAGGTCAGGTGAATACAGGGTTATAAATACAAAATCAAATAGGGGTAATGCAGGAGTAGGTTTAATAATGAATAAAAAAATAGGAGTCCGGGTTGGCTACTACAAACAGCATAGTGAACGCGTTATTGTGGCCAAGATAGACACGAAGCCCACGCCCACTACTGTACTACAAGTTTATATGCCAACTAGCTCTGCAGATGATGAAGAAATAGATGAAATATATGACGAGATAAAAGAAATTATTCAGGTAGTGAAGGGAGACGAAAATTTAATAGTCATGGGTGACTGGAATTCGTCAGTAGGAAAAGGGAGAGAAGGAAACATAGTAGGTGAATATGGATTGGGGGGAAGAAATGAAAGAGGAAGCCACCTGGTAGAATTTTGCACAGAGCATAACTTAATCATAACTAACACTTGGTTCAAGAATCTTAAAAGAAGATTGTATACCTGGAAGAATCCTGGAGATACTAAAAGGTATCAGATAGATTATATAATGGTAAGACAGAGATTTAGGAACCAGGTTTTAAATTGTAAGACATTTCCAGGGGCAGATGTGGATTCTGACCACAATCTATTGGTTATGAACTGCAGGTTGAAACTGAAGAAACTGCAAAAAGGTGGGAATTTAAGGAGATGGGACCTGGATAAACTGAAAGTACCAGAGGTTGTAGAGAGTTTCAGGGAGAGCATAAGGGAACAACTGACAGGAATGGGTGAAAGAAATACAGTAGAAGAAGAATGGGTAGCTCTGAGGGATGAAGTAGTGAAGGCAGCAGAGGATCAAGTAGGTAAAAAGACGAGGGCTAATAGAAATCCTTGGGTAACAGAAGAAATATTGAATTTAATTGATGAAAGGAGAAAATATAAAAATGCAGTAAATGAAGCAGGCAAAAAGGAATACAAACGTCTCAAAAATCAGATCGACAGGAAGTGCAAAATGGCTAAGCAGGAATGGCTAGAGGACAAATGTAAGGATGTAGAGGCTTGTCTCACTAGGGGTAAGATAGATACCGCCTACAGGAAAATTAAAGAGACCTTTGGAGAGAAGAGAACCACTTGTATGAATATCAAGAGCTCAGATGGCAACCCAGTTCTAAGCAAAGAAGGGAAGGCAGAAAGGTGGAAGGAGTATATAGAGGTTTTATACAAGGGCAATGTACTTGAGGACAATATTATGGAAATTGAAGAGGATGTAGATGAAGACGAAATGGGAGATAAGATACTGCGTGAAGAGTTTGACAGAGCACTGAAAGACCTGAGTCGAAACAACGCCCCGGGAGTAGACAACATTGCATTAGAACTACTGATGGCCTCGGGAGAGCCAGTCATGACAAAACATTACCATCTGGTGAGCAAGATGTATGAGACAGGCGAAATACCCTCAGACTTCAAGAAGAATATAATAATTCCAATCCCAAAGAAAGCAGGTGTTGACAGATGTGAAAATTACCCAACTATCAGTTTAATAAGTCACAGCTGCAAAATACTAACGCGAATTCTTTACAGACGAATGGAAAAACTGGTAGAAGCCGACCTCGGGGAAGATCAGTTTGGATTCCGTAGAAATGTTGGAACACATGAGGCAATACTAACCTTACGACTTATCTTAGAAGAAAGATTAAGAAAAGGCAAACCTACGTTTCTAGCATTTGTAGACTTAGAGAAAGCTTTTGACAGTGTTAACTGGAATACTCTCTTTCAAATTCTGAAGGTGGCAGGGGTAAAATACAGGGAGCGAAAGGCTATTTACAATTTGTACAGAAACCAGATGGCAGTTATAAGAGTCGAGGGGCATGAAACGGAAGCAGTGGTTGGGAAAGGAGTGAGACAGGGTTGTAGCCTCTCCCCGATGTTATTCAATCTGTATATTGAGCAAGCAGTAAAGGAAACAAAAGAAAAATTCGGAGTAGGTATTAAAATTCATGTTGAAGAAGTAAAAACTTTGAGGTTCGCCGATGACATTGTAATTCTGTCAGAGACAGCAAAGGACTTGGAAGAGCTGTTGAACGGAATGGACAGTGTCTTGAAAGGAGGATATAAGATGAACATCAACAAAAGCAAAACGAGGATAATGGAATGTAGTCAAATTAAATCGGGTGATGCTGAGGGAATTAGATTAGGAAATGAGACATTTAAAGTAGTAAAGGAGTTTTGCTATTTAGGGAGTAAAATAACTGATGATGGTCGAAGTAGAGAGGATATAAAATATAGACTGGCAATGGCAAGGAAATCGTTTCTGAAGAAGAGAAATTTGTTAACATCGAGTATAGATTTAAGTGTCAGGAAGTCGTTTCTGAAAGTATTTGTATGGAGTGTAGCCATGTATGGAAGTGAAACATGGACGATAACTAGTTTGGACAAGAAGAGAATAGAAGCTTTCTAAATGTGGTGCTACAGAAGAATGCTGAAGATAAGGTGGGTAGATCACGTAACTAATGAGGAGGTATTGAATAGGATTGGGGAGAAGAGAAGTTTGTGGCACAACTTGACTAGAAGAAGGGATCGGTTGGTAGCACATGTTTTGAGGCATCAAGGAATCACAAATTTAGCATTGGAGGGCAGCGTGGAGGGTAGAAATCGTAGAGGGAGACCAAGAGATGAATACACTAAGCAGATTCAGAAGGATGTAGGTTGCATTAAGTACTGGGAGATGAAGAAGCTTGCACAGGATAGAGTAGCATGGAGAGCAGCATCAAACCAGTCTCAGGACTGAAGACCACAACAACAACAATTATAATGAAGCCCCCATGCAGTGTGTCCTCATCGAAGATGATTGGCACGAAACTCATTGAACGGTGCCACAAGACGACGCCACCACTTGCTGATAACCCGAGAAGAATTCATCAGTGGAATACGCCGAGAAAGACTGAAATCGCATATTCATTTGTGATGTCTGCCATTTGCCGAAGCTGTCGTAAGTTGACAGACGAAGAGGGTTCGAAAATCATAAATCATCACCGTTGAAAATTTTAATCGAACACACAGAAAGATAAGTAGAAATAATAAAGCTGAATGGAAGAGAGAAAAGGATATCCACATCTTCTAGAATGTAGGAAACTTCGTTCTGCAAAAAGGAATTTGGTCACAGCACTTCAGAAAGCAAACGCCATAAAAAAATGCATTTTCCCAGGGTGTGAATGTAAATTGCGTGATGACTGAATACAGGGCTTTAAAGGCGAAGAACGGTGGCGTAAAGATTGTGCTAATTATACCAGTGTGAGACAACTGCTGAAACACTTCATTTGCGAACGCTTGACCGATTAATTGCATACCTTTCTGTGCGGACAAACGCTCGCAGTTAAAACTTTCTACTCTCACTCGTATTGTCTCTGTGTACAAGCGGAGCAAAGACTAAAGGCAAATCGCTCGAGTGACGACACTGGCAGGAAATGAAGAAAACATATGCTGAAAGCAACTTTGACAACGGGCAGGACCCGGCGTCTGAGAACCGGCATCGCGGAAACGACAGAGCAGGTGAAGTTTTCTCGTGCTTTGTTTTGAGCGTGTCTGGAAACTGGGTGAAAGACACTGAAAGCACATGTAAGCGACGCCTCGGCGCAGAACGTGGAGGACATATGCTAGCCCACTCTATAAACGAGGAAAAACGTCCATTGTGGCCTATCTAATGACACACACTCAGGTGGCAAAAGTCATGGCATAACGATATACATGTATACATACAGATGGCGGTGGTATCGCGTACAGAAGGTATAAAACGGCGGTCGATTGGCGAATCAGTCGTTTGTACTCAGCTGATTCACGTGAAAAGGTTACCAACCTGATTATGGTCGCACGACGGGAGTTAACAGACTTTGAACGCGGAATGGTATTTGAAGATAGGCTAATGGAACATCCGATTTCGAAAATCGTTAGGGAATTCAATATTTTTAGACATACAGCATTAAGAGTGTGCCGAGAATACCAAATTTCAGGCATTACCTCTCACCACCGGCAACGCGGTGGCCGACGGCCTTCACTTCACGACCGAGCGCAGCGGCATTTGAGCAGAGGTCACTGCTAACACACAGGCGACATTGCGTGAAACAACGGCGGAAATCAATGTGGAACGTATCTATTAGGACAGTGAGGCGAAATTTGAGGTTAATGGGCTATGGCAGCAGATCACCAACACGAGCGCCTTTACTAACAGCACGACATCGCCTGTGGTGTCTCCCTCCCCACAGGGCTCGTGACCATATTGGCTGGACCCTAGAACTGGAAAGCTGTTGCCTGGTCAGATGAGTCTCAGTTTCAGTTAGTAAGGGCTGATAGTACGGTTAGAATGTGGTCAGATTCCATGAAGCAACGATTTACTATTGCTCCGAGAATTTACTTTCAAAACCTTTTCTTAAGAATTTACTTTATTTACTAGCGATTCATCAAGAACATTAACACATTTAATCACACTATGTGAGCGTGGAAGTAGTTGCCAATGGGTAACTGATGAAAACAAATTAAATTTCTTTCAACAAATGGAAATCTTATTCCTAAAAGCCCCCCCCTCCTCCCTTCTTTTTTAAACAGGTTTAAAATTATAATCAGAAAGCACCCTCAAAATATCAAGTTACAATTTTAGTCAGAGGCAGAAAGAACAAATATTGACAGTATGAGCTTTCGGGCTGAGAACCTTGCCGCTGCCTTTGACACTGCCGTATTCACGACCGCTCACAACAACCTCTGAAAGACTACACTGGTGTAAATCTGCAACACACCAGATTACTTTAAACTAAAAATTTTAACAACTCACACAAGCACCTAAACTATGCACCCCGTAGGAGGGATGGAAATAGTACAAAACACTAAAATTAAAAAAATTAACTTGCCACCAAAGATGCAATTTGATTTTTAAAAAAAGTCTCTTACGGTGGAGGGTGGCAACTTTATATACTAAAATGACCATTTAAATAAAAACCCATGAAATGCAGTCTTACATAAAATATACAAACATGCTCTACATTACACATATACCGCCTCTCAAGATGATAGGCAAGATAAAAACATATTTCAGCAATTCGGCCGTTACACTTCAAGCAATAAATTCGTTAACATCGAATCCGACAAACATGACAGAGGCAGCTATTAACGTACGGCAGACCGACAGGCAGACAGACAGACAGACACTAACTGCCTAACAAATGTGGACGGGAGACAGATGAGCAAGCTGGGGACGAGAGACTAACCAACAAAACAAGAAGAATTTAACAAGTAAATAAAACAACATGTCATGAATCACTTAACTTCTAATAAACTTCGATGCCTGGAGAAGACCTGGTGCACCACCCCCAAAACGCTCTCTCAAACCGTCCACTGCCAGCCGCTTTAACGGACGCAGCAAGGGGCGCCAATCTCCCGCCTCACGGCGTCGCAGCTCGCACCGGCCAGACCGATGTCGCGGGTTGACTCCTGTTGCTCTCGTGTCGGCCGCGAAGCTACTACTCCTCGCTATACGGCGCGACCCACTGGACTGACGTGGCGACGTCACATGCGCCGCGGCTCAAGGCGGACAAGTCATCTTGTCTCTCAGTGCGCGACCGACCAACCGATCGATCCACCCGCCAATGACCATTGCCTGAACAAACTCGAGCAGACTGGCGGCCCAACACATACTAGCACTCCGGACGACAGACAGACACTGACTGCCCCACACTGATCCGGCTCACCAACTGACCAGACTCGCCTCTTAGCGAGCTCATCGCGCCTTTTAAATGCACGTGAACAGGCTACCTTTCCCCTTTCCCACCAGAGGGAGACACCAAAGCTGCGATTGCCACAGCGGCGGTACCGCTAGAAACGGATGGCGACTACTTCACACTCTTCAAAACAGCAAATTTTTACCACGGCTCAACTATGCTGGCGGTGGCTCCATAATGTTGTGCGCTGTGTTTACATGGAATGGAGTGCGTTCCTTGGTCTAACTGTACCGATCATAGACTGGAAATGGTTATGTCGACTACCTGGAGGCCATTTTCAGCCATTCATAGACTTCACAAACAACAATGTAGTTTATATGGATGACACTACACCCAGTCACCGGACCAAAGATATTCGCGATTGGTTTGAACAACATTCTGGACAATTCGAGCGAATGATTTTTCGACTCAAAAAGCCCGACATGAATCCAATCAAACATTTATGGGACATAATGAAAAAGTCAGTTCGTGCAGAAACTCCTACACCGACAACAGTTTCGAAATTATGGACGGCTATAGAGGCAGCATGGCTCGGTATTTTTGCAGGCGATTTCAAGCGACTTCTTGAGTTCACGCCACATCGAGTTGCTGTGCTGCCCCCGCTGAAGGGGGTTCCGCGATGATATTAGGAGGTATCCCATGACTTTTGTCACCTCAGTGCAGCACAATGTTGGTACAGGCAAAAGCGTCTGGAGCACACCGAATCACTTTGTTCAATATGGAGCTCCATACTAGACGACCCCCTAAGCATTCAGGCGTTGACCAATTACCAGTTGCAATATTGCAGTGTGCACGTATGCTTGGGAGAAGACAATGGATCAATGGAATTTGTCGCTTGGTCCGATGAATCATATTGCTTGTTGCATCAGGTCGACGGTTGTTTTCGGACACCCGTCATCTTGGCGAACGTCTGCTCGAAACAAACACCAAATCGTGAACTATGGCTGGAGGCGATTGTAAAATGCTATGATGGCATTCGCCTGCGCTACCGTGGTACCTGTGACGAGATCAACTTCTAACAAAATAACTCAGGTCCCAGATCACAAGGCCAGAAGCGAACTACAGTGCTTTGAGTAGCATGACAGTAAACGCAAGTTGACGTCTTGGCCATCAGTTTTGCCTTACCTCAAACTCAAGGAACATCTATGACGCTATCAGGCACCAGATCCCTACGTGCAGAACAGTGGCAGGCGCATCTTTACCGAACTAGGTGAACGAATGCGTGCTGTGGGAGGCAGCCCTGAGCATAGTAACCAGATAAATGTCACCTACAAAAAGGTGGCCGAAACGTCATAGTTCTTCCACTGTTTCACTGTCAGAGGCTACTTGAAGTTTATGGGATCTATTTATGACTGAGGTCAAGCTCCCAGCTAGGGATAAACCAATTTTGGAGCGACTGGATGAGGCATTGCCTTGCTTATATTTTCCCTTTCGGCGAATAGATGGACAGTCGTAATCGAACACTCGGCTCTTGTATTGTTAGCCTGTGGGAGCTGAGGATAGCACATACCTTGTTCCCGTTTCGTTCCACTTAAAAGTTCCTTACTCGAGCAACGGAATGGTGATCTCTTGGCAGCTGTGGTGTTCTGCCTCTTATGGTTTTCTCATATGCATCGGCCAGCTATGTCTTTGTCAGTACTAACCTATAGTCAAGAACCAAGGCGACCTTTCACCATGCTTTTATCGTCCACTTGTACAGTTTCTGAGCAATAATTCACACTGGAGGTGATGAGTCCTCTACGCGATAGCTATAATACTAGCATTCGTGATCACTGAGGTCAAAATCGTCGTCTGGTCATTTATGTTTATTTATCTATAGATTCCTGAAGGTAAATGCCTAGACAGTTCATAATATGTACGTGTTGTCTGGGTAGAGCAGCTCCACACATCGTTTTGGGTGTGGGTCCTCCGAGGTGGACGAAAGAACTGTGTCAGTGCTAACAAATTATTAGTGAAACGCAAATATACACTTTATAGCACTGTGATACTTAAGTTCTACATTAAACCGCTGGATGTCGCCTGCAGACAGATACAATTAAACAGTGGCTTGTCAAAGCGTGTATTACCGAATGCGCTGTCAACAAGACTATGTCCGTCCTGGGTGCCACAGTGTCAACCAATGTAGCAAACACTTGTCCTTATGCGAACGCTATAGACGACACCACTCGTAGAATATTGTTTAAGTCTTGCAACTGTACCTACGACCTGCAATTCTGGAGCTACGTACTAGAGCAGTCATACGCAACGCCGAACGTGAACCGTCCGTTTCTGCCTGTGGCCACTGCTTGTTACAACGCGGAAGCCCATCTCATTGGCGGCGGCGCGGATGTTATTGATTATGCCACGATTGTTGTTGGCAGCCGAATTTCATAGCGTCCCCCATGGCCCCAGTCGGTTAATTGTCTCAGCGCGCCAGCTCGATTTGCGTCCATTGGCGAGGATGAAACCTCTTCCACCCTCACCCCCCTCTCTCCCTCCCCTCCTTACCGTAGTCGTGTACCATCGGTTCCTGTTACGTCGGCGGTGGTTGTGGGAAAGAGGGAGGGTGGGGGGTGTAGATACAGCAAGTGATGAGGCCACGGGAGCAGCGTCGGCAGCTGGTACCGAGTCCCACTTGTGTTGTGTCATTCACCTTACGACTGATCCAGAACGCCAGCCGGAAAACGAGGTGGAATGCATAGTCATGCATCCAACATTGGAGCTCAATCATCATGGTGCTGACCCGCAAAGGGTTGTGATGTGGGGTGTGGGCCCCTTGCTGGCCCACGGAGTGGAGTGGACCATCTCCAGAAGAGTTCTGTTGGCGACTCGATGATGGCTGAGGTGTCTAGTCCTGGTCCATAGGTTGGCGGCAGGATCACGCGAATTGCAAGGGCGAATTTGGCTTCAGTGCCACGGCTGCAAAGCTCCTGGACCGTACAAGAAACGTGGATCTACCTAACGATTTTACAGTTCTGCCGCACTCCCAGATCTTCCGTCTACCATACCATCTGAAATATATTTGTTGATTACCTTTATACATTGTCTATGTTGGCGTAGAAGGCACCGGCCGCCATGGTGAGTGTAGTAACTGAAGCAGTGTGTGGTGACACCATCCATGAACAACTCCGCTAGTGAAGGACTGACAGCGGTAAGATTAGAGGAAGAACAGCCAAGCTTATTCCCATGTGTGGTGGGTGCATAGCTTGTTCATCCGCTGTCTGAAAGTGTGTACGAAAATTCTCCGTTTCATTGAGGGCGACATGGGGCACTGGTGATACGACGAGTGCAGTTGGTTGCACAGAAGTCCTCAAATTCTGCCGACACAAACTGAGGTCCGTTGTGTCACTAGCAACTCTGGAAGACCTTCAATGCAAACTATGGGCTGCAGAAACTGTAGTGTGCGTGGTGTTGACATTGAATTCATGGACACGGCAAAAGGAAACTTGGTATATGCATCCGTGGCAATCAACCAGCAAATGTTTCATTAGGGTCCAGCAAAGTTCAAATGAACGTGCTGCCAAGGTGTTTCTGGTTTTGGCCAGTCGTAGAAACGTTGAGGAGGTTCTGCTTGGTGTTCTACAGAAGCACGGCACTGTACCATCACCTTTTCTATTTGAGCGTCCATGCCGATCCCAGAACAGTGTCAGTGAGCGAATTGTTTGGTGTGCACCACGCCCCAGTCACCCTGGTGGAGCCAGCTGAGAACATGTCTCTGGAAAGCCTTTTTGATCACCCCACGCATTTGTTCTGACTCAGTGCATAGCAAAATAACACTATGAAACACTGAAGAATGATGCTGACGTGCAAAGTATCGGCAACAAAATCTACAGGTCCGGGGGCCATTGCCCTTGCCTGGTCGACTTTCCGGTGATGTAAGGGGACTTGGTGCAGAGCATCTAAATCATGTGCATCGATGTGAGCACATGATGCTTCCGATATGTCAAAGTCTTCATCTGGTCCACAGGAATACGCACGAGAGTGACTGCATTGGCTTGCTTGGATATTGACCTGTAAGTTATCTGGTATTGATAATGTGAGAGACTCAGGGCCCATTTTTTTGTGCAATGTAGTTAGGAATAGGCTTGTCTGGGTTGAAAAGTGCAAGCGGTTTGTCGTCAGTGGCTAAGTAGAACTGTCTTCGATACAGGTATTGATGAAACTTAGTCACTCCATGAATGACTGCAAGAGCCTCTTTCTGCCTGCGAATAACTGAGAGAAGTTTATAGGCAAAAGCTATTGGTCTGTCTGCAGAACCAATTCTGTGCGAAAGTACTGCAACTATGCTATACGAGGACGCGTCTGAGGCCAAGACATGTCTTCAAGGATCTAAATGGAGCAGAGAACTATCGCTGTTCAAAGAGTCTTTGAGTTTCTGAAATGCAATGTCACTTTCGTGGGACCACACCTAAGGTACATCCTTGAGTCTGAGGAAGTTAAATCTGGCAGCTGCCACATTGATCCTATCGTCGGAACATTTGTGCAATGCTTCAATAGGCTCCTCATAGATAGTTCTGGCCTCGTAGCAGGGAATAACTTCGCACAAATGCGGTAGATAGTGACAGTAACGGTGTACAGCACCTTGAATTTGGTGAGCGGCTATGTCTGCTTCAAATTGTGGCAAATGATTCCACCAGTCTTCCTTTTCTTCTTCAAATGGAGGCAGCAGCGAAACTTGAGATGCCTGTAGCGACGGTACAGTGGGTAACGGACCTTCATTCTGTTCCCCAGAGTTTTGGTTTTCCAGTTGCCTAATCAATTCTCTTCCAAACACCAAACCTCCCAGTTTTCGAGTGGAGTTAACATTTCCGATCTTACACTGGCTAGCGCGCAACCTAAGAACTCCTATCTACTTCTTAACCTGTTTCTTCTCTTGTTAATTCCCAGAACTAGTTGCAGCCTTCCGAGCGAGTCACTTCTTCCTGAATTGTCAATAAAGCAGTCGACCAACAACTGACCCACATGTTCGTAACAGAAATACCCGTGCTTTGCTAAAGAGTTCACAGTCACTCCCGACTTGACAGCCTACCTCTAGCTATCTCAGTATAAACAGGCAATCTTTCCAGATGGAAGCAAACACTTCAGTTATGCCACCCCTGTCCGTCTTTCGGGAAAGTCTCGTATTAGTCATCATCGCCTGGCGGCAAAGTATTACAGCAGCTGTATGTAGCGTAGCTTTGTAAGAAAGTGAAACATGGACTATAAACAGTTCAGTCAAGAAGGTGCTACTGAGGGATGCTGAAAATTAGGTGTGTGACTAATGAGAACTGAATCGAAATGGAGACACGATAACTTGATGGCACCTCTTGATGGAAGGAAGGAATCGGTTGATATAAAATCTTCTGAGGCGTCAAGGAATAGTAGGTTTGGTGACGGTTAGCGCGGAGCCGCTACCTCTCAATCGAGTAGGTTCGGAATTGGCCTCACAAGGGCTGAGTGAACCCCGCTGGCCAACAGCGCCCGGCAGACCCGGATGATCACCTAAGCATGTGCTAGCCAAGCCCGACAGCCTTTCACTTCAGTAATCTGACGGGAGTCGGTGTTACCACAGAGGGGAAGCTATTGGCAACAACGACATCGTGACTGTTATTTCAAATACTTGTAAACGCAATCGTCCAGTTTCAAATAGCACACACTTTCGGCTATTTCAACTATAGTTGTAGGAATTCAGGTAGAGCACATTCAAAAGACGCACTGCCTCACTTCAGTACAGTAGTCTTCTTCGTAACTGTTGAAAATCAGGGACAATTCCTTTCATATATTTGTCAAATTTGGCTCTGTTTTCTACAGTGAAATACTTTCCAAAACAAAGAATATTATGAAACCACGGTGTTTTATCAGTTTCAACAGAACGTACAACATTCTGTAGGAGATGTTTGAATGCAACTATTCTGGAGATTAAAGCGAAAGTTTCACTTTGCAGCGGTGTGTGCGCTGATATGAAACTTCCTGGAACGTTAAAATTGTGTACGGGACCGAGATTCGAATTCGAGGCCTTTGCCTTTCGCGGGCAAATGGACGTGAAAAGCAATGGTCCCGACTCCGAATCAGTCGGAAGTTTCGCTCCTAAAATCAGTTTGACACTTGACTTGTGAAGCAACACATTCCAGCGTAACAAAACTGACCGCAGTATTACCACTCACGACGTTCCCAAATTTTCTTTGACTGCGATGGAATTTTCGAATATGTCCTACTTTCAGTCACGAATGGAGTTACGGGCTCAAATTAAAATACAGCTAACTATCCAAAATGAGACATATTTCGAATGGTGGTCGGGTCTTGCAACAAATAGATATTCATAAAACCGTGACTTTAACATATTTATATCCACATGTTTTTACTGGCACACTTGATAGCTTGATATCAATTGATTCGCTTGGAGAAAAACCTTTTCATCGTATTCATCCACGTCTGTGGACAGCCTGATTTCACCCAGACCGAGATATTTTCATCTTATCTATTCACATCTGTGGCCGAAAAACATACGCTCTTCCACAACTGACTTGTGCAACGGCTAAATCAACAGATTACAAAGGTTTAGATTTTACGTCGATTCATTAGATCAAGTAAAATGCAATGCCGAAATGTTACCACTGAAAGGGACACTGTCACCTTCCTTTCACGTGTCTTTCCAATCACAGATTGTGCTCCGTCTCTAAAAAGGGAATCTCACAATATGATATTTATTTCTGTTGGTGTCTGTACTCATTAATTTTTATTGCATAACCGAAAACCTTCCTGTGAACATTGTTACTTTTATTCTTCGTTGTGAGGCTAGTGTTGTTCGTAAGGAAGCTCCCAGTTTCATTCACGACCCTTTCTGCAAGAAGTGATCAAAGGTCTATCGAAGAGTTCGATGGTTTAACTGAACTGAAAAAAAAATCAACACACAGACAATTGGCTTTTGCACCTGACAGAAAGCGAAAGTGTATTTCTATAATGGAGAGGTTTTTATGTGACGATAGTATGGAAGTCGAGGATAAAAAGTATATATAACAGACAAGCACAGCAATAGATGGTATTCCTCGCTGAAGATAGCCAACTAGTTTCACACGTAGATCTTTTTCAGGAAATAATTTCTTACTGCTTATATCTGAAGTACAGGACTGTAAGGAAGTGAATCATGAACCTGAAAACTGGAAAATAACAGATTCGAAGCATCTGAGATGAAGTGGTACCGCAGTGTACCCAGAATTGTGTGGGCTGATAAGACGAGAAATGAGAAAGTTCTCAGTAGAATAGGTCAAATACAGAGTGTGTCCGAAACACTGGAATAAACATGTGGAAAAAATTTCCATTTTATTAGAGTGAGCAATGGAAGGCAAGATTTATAGATGAAGAAAGAGATTGGAATGCATCTTACAAATAATCTACGTTATTCTGAAAAATTTGGAAAATATGTAAGAATCTGCCAACCGGTTGCATAGGTTTCCTATATGCTGCAAACGTCAGCCATGTTGAAAGTTCTATGTTATTCTGAAATGAAGAAGGTTGGCAAACGAGAGGAAGTCGTGGGGGTCGCATCGAAACAGTCTGAAAACTAAATTAAGAAAAAAATGAGGGCTAGACATTCAACACGCGGAGCTGACATAACTATTGAGGAATAATATTACGAGAGCTTCGTAAGACGTTAATTAATTCTGTGCATTCAACCATATTCGTGCTTGTATTTTCGTTTTTGATGGCAAGAAGGAAGTAGATATTGTCTACAAAACCATTATCCCCCATCGAGAACTTGCTAGTCTACGTGCTTTACGACTCTGAAGACACTGAAAAGCAGCAGACGCTAATGAAGTTTTAATTATAATGTGTCTCTGTTATCGTAACCCACAGTGTTTTGTTTTCAACTTAGTTTCCAATATTTACTGCATTCCCTCTCTGAAAAATTCAGCAGTTTGACTGAGCAGGGGAAACCGGGGAAGCCACATTTATTCTGCTCAGTGGAAACTGTCTGTAACTAACTCGATATTATTCTTATACGACATGAGAGTTTTGGGATCGAAAGTTCATCGAATTAATAGTTTTTGTGGTTTCATAGAGTTCTTTTGGAATGTAATGTAAATCACTTTCGCGCAAAGGCACAACATTTTGGAATCTGTTGCTAACAGATGTATTCATAACATAACGGTTTGGACGTTTGTTGTACCGAGAGAGGCGGCGCAGTGGTTAGCGCACTGAACTCGTATTCGGTAGGACGACGGTTCAAATCCGCGTCGGGCCATCCTGATTTAGGTTTTTCGTGATTTCCCTAAATCGCTTGAGGCAAATCTGGGGATAGTTCCTTTGAAAGGGCACAGCCGACTTCCTTCTCTAATCCAACGGTACCGTTGACCCCGTTGTTTGGTCCCTCCCTTTCCCGCACCCCCCCTCCCCCCCCCCTCCACCCAAATAAACCAACCAACCTACGTTTATAGTGGTGACGATTTCCTGGAGGCAGTGGAGGTGTATCATCAGTGTGATTAAGAATCGTCTCTCAGACAGATTGACTCAAGCTAACAGATTAGCCACGTATCTTTGAGGGTACGGAAAACAAAGATTTTTATTCTGGACTATATAAGGGAAGTGGTAATTAAAGATCAATCGTTTTCGTCCTTCAGATAAACAAATACTGCGCTTTAAAGATATACTTTCCATAAAGCAATCCGTCCATGTGGAAATTTCAGCATATGCTGAAATAATGCATCTGAAAACAAACTGCGTAAATGAGCCAAATATATGGTTACAAGGGATTTCTGTCACATAATGCACTGTAGTATACAATTCCACCTGTATGCGTTTGTCAAATGAATGAAATGAGTTGATCAAAGCGTTATTAAATCTGTACGCTGCCTCTCATTAATGGAAACGATAGCTATTGAACTCCAGCAACTGGAAAATGTACAGTGTTAACATACCTTCGATGCAAAACATCATCGGCGATTAAATGAAACTGGAATACTTCCCTCAGTATTTTAGATTTTGTAACAGTATGTATAGGTATCATTTGCCTTTACTTTTAAGAATGATAGATTTTTCATTTGATGTATAACAGTTATTTTATGTGAAATTTAAGATATCATTTGACTGCATATAATGCTGCAAGAAATTTGTGGCAGCATAATGGGATGTTGCCGCTTTGAACAGAATGTAGATATGTTTTAGTGATGTATCACATCAAAACGGCAGTTCTAAATACCTTAAAACGCTGTGTTAAAAAAAATTAAAAATCTGTCGAAAAGATAATGACCATTTCACCGTCCATTTCTACAAAACATTTACCGGTACTTCACATTACGTTGTTCGTCTTGGATGGAATGGGCGTATTTCCATGTCACTAGCATAAGTCATTTGCAACTAATTAAGAGTTTACCTTGACGTAGCTCCTTTGACGAAACTTAAAACGAAGCTATTCTAATGCTACTACGTGAACCCCTTCTTTGCAGTTGTTTTTTATTGTGGTTTGTCGCGTACAAGTCAGGCTTATGTGGATTGTTGTCTACTGGTACCTCAAACGATGAAATACTCGTACATGTTACTTTTTGTAAACATTTTCGCCATTGTTGTTGCTTATAAGTTTAAGGACGATAATACGTATAGCTTTGTTTACTGTTTCAGTGAAGAAAATAAATTTAATTGCTGTTTCAACTTACATTACGCACTGTTATCGATAGTCGTAGTGACGTGTACATCAGTATACAGGGTGGTCCATTGACAGTGACCGGGCGAAATATCTCAAGAAATAAGCATCAAACGAAAAAACTACAAAGAACGAAACTCGCCTAGCTTGAAGGGGGAAACCAGATGCGCTATAGTTGGCCCGCTAGATGGCGCTGCCATAGGTCAAACGGATATCAACGGCGTTTTTTTAAAAAATAGGAACCCCCATTTTTTATTACATATTCGTGTAGTATGTAAAGAAATATGAATGTTTTAGCTGGACCACTGTTTTCGCTTTGTGATAGATGGCGCTGTAATAGTCATAAACGTACAAGTACGTGGTATCACGTAACATTCCGCCAGTGCAGACGGTATTTGCTTCGTCATACATTACCCGTGTTAAAATGGACCGTTTGCGAATTTCGAAAAAGGTCCATATTGTGTTGATGTGTGGCTATTGCGATCAAAATGCTCAACGGGCGTGTGCTGTGTTCGCTGCTCGGTATCCTGGACGACATCATCCAAGTGTCCGGACCGTTCGCCCAACAGAAGGAAGCAGGAAGTGTTCAAGTGTGTGTGAAACGTCAACCATGACCTGCAACAAATGATGATGCCCAAGTTGGGGTTTTAGCTGCTGTCGCGGCTAATCCGCTCATCAGTAGCAGACAAATTGTGCGAGAATCGGGTACTTCAAAAACGTCGCTGTTGAGAATGCTACATCAACGTCGATTGCACCCTTACCATACTTCTATGCACCAGGAATTGCATGGCGACTACTTTTAACGCCATGTACAGTTCTGCCACTGGGCATAAGAGAAATGTCGGGACGATGACAGATTATTTTTCACGCCTTCTATTTAGCGACGAAGCGTCATTCACCAACAGTGGTAACGTAAGCCGGCATAATATCCACTACTGGGCAACGGAAAATCCACGATGGCTGCGACAAGTAGAACATCAGCAACCTTGGCGGGTTAATGTATGGTGCGGCATTGTGGGAGAAAGGATAATTGGCCCCCATTTTATCGATGGCAATCTAAATGGCGCAATGAATGCTGATTTCCTACGTAATGTTCTACCGATGTTACTACAAGATGTTTCACTGCATGACACAATGGCGATGTACTTCCAACACGATGGATGTCCGGCACATAGCTCGCGTTCGGTTGAAGCGGTACTGAATAACATATTTCATGACAGGTGGATTGGTCGTCGTAGAACCATACCATGGGCCCCACGTTCACCGGATCTGACGTCCCCGGATTTCTTTCTGTGGGGAAACTTGAAGGATATTTGCTTTCGTGATCATCCGGCAACGCCTGACAACAAGCGTCAGCGCGTTCTCAATGCATGTGCGAACATTAAGGAAGGCGAACTACTCGCTGTTGAGAGGAATGTCGTTACACTTCTAGCCAAATGCATTGAGGTTGACGGACATCATTTTGAGCATTTATTGCATTAATGTGATAGTTACAGTTAAAAATAATGCGATATTTACAGTTAATCACGCTGTAACAGCATGCGTTCTCAGAAATGATAAGTTCACAAAGGCACATGTATCACATTGGAACAACCGAAATAAAATGTTCAAACGTACCTACGTTCTGTATTTTAATTTAAAAAAACTACCTGTTACCAACGGTTCGCCTAAAATTTGAGCCATATGTTTGTGCCTATTACAGCGCCATGTATCTCAAAGCGAAAAAAGTGGTCCAACTAAAACATTCATATTTCTTTACGTACTACACGAACATGTAATAATATGGGGGTTCCTATTTAAAACAAGAGCAGTTGATATCCGTTTGGACTATGGCAGCCCCATCTAGCGGGACAACTATAGCGCCATCTGGTTTCCCCCTTCAAGCTATACAAGTTCCGTTCCATGTAGTTTTTTCGTTTGGCGCTTATTTCGTGAAATATTTGTCCCGGTCACGATCAATGGACCACGCTGTGTACAGAGGACTCCGAGCAATAGTTACATGTGACTACCTGTACTAAACCTGAATAGCCGACTTTTGCATCATTGACCTCTGCGAGATGCGCAGGAAGACAGTCATTGAGTTTCTGGACTACCGATAGGGATGTGGAGCGAGACCGACTCCATTGTTGTGGCCAGATGCTCTAGGTTTCTCGGTTCAGGATCCATGGTGTGAAAAGCCCGATTAAGGAGGTCCCACAAAGCCTCGAGTGGGTTTAAATCTGGCGAATTTGGTGGTCGGATCACTCAAGCACACTGCGAGCTGTGTGACACTATGCATTGTCCCGATGTTAGCATAGTGCGGAGGAAATTAAACTGTATGTGGGGTTTGGAATGGTCCACAAGAGTAGACACCTACTTCTGTTGATCCGCTGTGCCTCCAGAAATAACGAGATAATACGAGGAATGCCACGACATAATGCTCCTTCCTTACTGGAACAGGAAAGGGAGGTAATGACAGTGGCACCTAAGGTGCCCTCCGCCACACACCGTTGGGTGGCTTGCGGAGTATGAATGTAGATGTAGATGTAGATGTAGCCTGGAACCCTCCGAAGACCGTTGCAGGATTTTTGCTTTCCGACGTTTCACGGCGTACAAGCCCACTCCCAACTGTCATCTTAAAAGGCCAACTGTTGCCACTCAATGGACGTCTATTTGCGGTAATGGTGTACATTTTATAGCTCCGCCGTCAGTGAACAGCTTTTAGAATGGGTGCGTGAACAGGCGCCGGCTGAGGAGGCCCATACGCAGCACCATTCCCTCAACAGTCATTGAGAAGACACTGTTGGTAGCTCCTTGGTTCATCTGGGCTGTCGGTTTCTCAACAGGTGCACGTCTCTTTAACCGCACAGTCTTCCGCAGCCGGCATTCAGCCCTGTCATCTATGCCTCGGTGCCGGTGTTGGATAGCATCATTTTGTCACTCACGGTGTTATTGCACAAATTGTCGAACACAGGTGATCATATGAATATGAGTGGACGGTGTACAGTGTAAAGACTGCTAGAGATTGAGTGTTCAAAGCACTTCGATCATAAGAACATATGGAACGAAACAATGACCCTCAACAACCTCAAATTAGATACAAAGTAATTACGGTTGCGGAAAAAAAATTTCGTGGCTGGGTAGAGGGAGCCTATATTCCCCCGTGCCAACTCTGTGTTTGATGATAGGTCGTACTGGCCAAAAATACATGTAAACTTCTCTACAGGAATGCACCGTTATCCAAACTGACATGGTACATTTAGGCGTGGCATGTCTACATAGCTAACGAACATTCAGACTGTTAAGGTTCCCAGGAGAGCTTCTGTAAAGTTTGGAAGGTAGGAGACGAGGAACTGGCGGAATTGAAGCTGTGAGGACGGGGTGTGAGTCGTGCTTGGGTAGCTCAGTTGGTAGAGCACTTGCCCGCCAAAGGCAAAGGTCCCGAGTTCGAGTCTCGGTCCGGCAAACAGTTTTAATCTGCCAGGAAGTTTCATATCAGCGCAGCGCACACTCCGCTGCAGAGTGAAAATCTCATTCTGGAATCATTCAGACTATTGTACAGCACCATAGTGTTGTGAATCCGTGATTTATTCAGTTGATAGCGTGTGCTGTTCTATGTGGTGAGTGAGACATTTGAGTTGAAGGAATCGGTCCATTTTTTGGGTTGCTCCTAATTAGACAGGTTTAGCAGTAGGTGGAACAGAAATCATTATGACATATGCGATTGTTGTAGGCGATGAGGAACCTACGGGAAACGTGGCTAGACCAAGAATATTAATATTGAGGGTGGAAATACTGGCAGCTATCAAGAAATCTATGTTCTGATTAAGAGTGACTCAACTGGATCAAATAAACATCGAGTGTGAGTGATAAGAAACAGTAAATGTTTCGCTGTTTCCGTGGGGAACGATTTAGAACGACAATAACCATACATCCACTGTCCATTCTCATGATTACTCTGCAATCTACAATTAACCATTAACTACGCTATTGAAATGCTCATACGCTAATACTCTGGTGGGGTCACGGAGTATCCCAATAAGTTAAACGAAACTGTAATTTAAAGAAATTTTATTTTGAATTGCACTTTTATCAGTGAATATTACAAACATTTTTACACATTTGACATATAATTACAAACTATTTTATCACACCGAAAATCTGCGATCAGGAAAAACATGTTTCGAGAATTTTTTAAACACTATTTTGATCTTCTTGTCCGCATTTCTTGCACACAACCAGCATCTGGCTTTCCTCGTGGGTACTGGCTCTGAAGATGTTGAGACCAGAGGAGTACCACCAAGCATAACAACAACGTGTAACGCCGGAAATGCATATCCTCCTATTTCCATCTATTGTACTGTAAATTTTTTTCCTTATTTTTCCTTATTTTGTTACCTGAAGATATGACAGTTCTGTGTCTTTATAAATTGTGATAATTTTGATAAATAATCAGCATTGGCGGCCGAAGACTTCCGGCATAAGAAGTCAGCCTCATTCTGCCAACGGCCTTGTCAAAGAGGGCGGAGGAGCGGATAGAGGTTCAGGGCACTCTCTTGTCCTAGGGGTGGGAAATTGCCCCTAAAGGCGGAAGAATCAGCAATGATCAACGACATGAGGATGCAGAAGGCAATGGAAACCACTGCATTAAAGACACGTAACGTGTATCCACAGGATATGTAGCCTGTAATTGAAGAAGTGTCATGATGATCTCTCCATTGGCAAAAGATTCCGGAATAGTCCCCCCCATTCGGATCTCCGGGAGGGGACTGCCAAGGGGGAGGTTACCATGAGAAAAAGATTGAATAATCAACGAAAGGATAACGTTCTACGAGTCGGGGCGTGGAATGTCAGAAGATTGAACGTGGTAGGGAAACTAGAAAATCTGAAAAGAGAAATGCAAAGGCTCAATCTAGATATAGTAGGGTCAGTGAAGTGAAGTGGAAGGAAGACAAGGATTTCTGGTCAGATGAGTATCGGGTAATATCAACAGCAGCAGAAAATGGTATAACAGGTGTACGATTCGTTATGAATAGGAAGGTAGGGCAGAGGGTGTGTTACTGTGAACAGTTCAGTGACCGGGTTGTTCTAATCAGAATCGACAGCAGACCAACACCGACAACGATAGTTCAGGTATACATGCCGACGTCGCAAGCTGAAGATGAACGGATAGAGAAAGTGTATGAGGATATTGAAAGGGTAATGCAGTATGTAAAGAGGGACGAAAATCTAATAGTCATGGGCGACTGGAATGCAGTTGTAGGGGAAGGAGTAGAAGAGAAGGTTACAGGTTCAAATGGTTCAAATGGCTCTGAGCACCATGGGACTCAACATCTTAGGTCATAAGTCCCCTAGAACTTAGAACTACTTAAACCTAACTAACCTAAGGACATCACACACACCCATGCCCGAGGCGGGATTCGAACCCGCGACCGTAGCAGTCCCGCGGCTCCGGACTGCAGCGCCAGAACCGCTAGACCACCGCGGCCGGCAAGGTTACAGGAGAATATGGGCTAGGGACAAGGAATGAAAGAGGAGAAAGACTAATTGAGTTCTGTAACAAGTTTCAGCTAGTAATAGCGAATACCCTGTTCAAGAATCACAAGAGGAGGAGGTATTCTTGGAAAAGGCCGGGAGATACGGGAAGATTTCAATTAGATTACATAATGGTCAGACAGAGATTCCGAAATCAGATAATGGATTGTAAGGTGTACCCAGGAGCAAATATAGACTCAGATCACAATATAGTGGTGATGAAGAGTAGGCTGAAGTTCAAGACATTATTCAGGAAGAATCAATACGCAAAGAAGTGGGATACGGAAGTATTAAGGAATGACGAGATACGTTTGAAGTTCTCTAACGCTATAGGTACAGCAATAAGGAATATCGCAGTAGGCAGTACAGTTGAGGAGGAATGAACATATCTAAAAAGGGCCATCACAGAAGTTGGGAAGGAAAACATAGGTACAAAGAAGGTAGCTGCGAAGAAACCATGGGTAACAGAAGAAATACTTCAGTTGATTGATGAAAGGAGGAAGTACAAACATGTTCCGGGAAAATCAGGAATACAGAAATACAAGTCGCTGAGGAGTGAAATAAATAGGAAGTGCAGGGAAGCTAAGACGAAATGGCTCCAGGAAAAATGTGAAGACATCGAAAAAGATATGATTGTCGGAAGGACAGACTCAGCATACAGGAAAGTCAAAACAACCTTTGGTGACATTAAAAGCAACGGTCGTTACATGAAGAGTGCAACGGGAATTCCAATGTTAAATGCAGAGGAGAGAGCAGATATGTGGAAAGAATACATTGAAAGCCTCTATGAGGGTGAAGATTTGTCTGATGTGATAGAAGAAGAAACAGGAGTCGATTTAGAAGAGATAGGGGATCCAGTATTAGAATCTAAATTTAAAAGAGCTTTGGAGGACTTACGGTCAAATAAGGCAGAAGGGATAGATAACATTCCATCAGAATTTCTAAAATCATTGGGGGAAGTGGCAACAAAACGACTATTCACGATGGTGTGTAGAATATATGAGTCTGGCGATATACCATCTGACTTTCGGAAAAGCATCATCCACAAAATTCCGAAGACGGCAAGAGCTGACAAGTGCGAGAATTATCGCACAATCAGCTTAACAGCTCATGCATCGAAGCTGCTTACAAGAATAATATATAGAAGAATGGAAAAGAAAATTGAGAATGCGCTAGGTGACGATCAGTTTGGCTTTAGGATAAGTAAAGGGACGAGAGAGGCAATTCTAACGTTACGGCTAATAATGGAAGCAAGGCTAAAGAAAAATCAAGACACTTTCATAGGATTTGTCGACCTGGAAAAAGCGTTTGACAATATAAAATGGTGTTAGCTGTTCGAGATTCTGAAAAAAGTAGGGGTAAGCTATAGGGAGAGACGGGTCATATACAATATTTACAACAACCAAGAGGGAATAATAAGAGTGGACGATCAAGAACGAAGTGCTCGTATTAAGAAGGGTGTAAGACAAGGCTGTAGCCTTTCGCCCCTACTCTTCAATCTGTACATCGAGGAAGCAATGATGGAAATAAAAGAAAGGTTCAGGAGTGGAATTAAAATACATGGTGAAAGGATATCAATGATACGATTCGCTGATGACATTGCTATCTTGAGTGAAAGTGAAGAAGAATTAAATGATCTGCTGAACGGAATGAACAGTCTAATGAGTACACAGTACGGTTTGAGAGTAAATCGGAGAAAGACGAAGGTAATGAGAAGTAGCAGAAGTGAGAACAGCGAGAAACTTAACATCAGGATTGATGGTCACGAAGTCAATGAAGTTAAGGAATTCTGCTACCTAGGCAGTAAAATAACCAATGACGGACGGAGCAAGGAGGACATCAAAAGCAGACTCGCTATGGCAAAAAAGGCATTTCTGGCCAAGAGAAGTCTACTAATATCAAATACCGTTCTTAATTTGAGGAAGAAATTTCTGAGGATGTACGTCTGGAGTACAGCATTGTATGGTAGTGAAACATGGACTGTAGGAAAACCGGAACAGAAGAGAATCGAAGCATTTAAGTGTGGTGCTATAGACGAATGTTGAAAATTATGTGGACTGATAAGGTAAAGAATGAGGAGGTTCTACGCAGAATCGGAGAGGAAAGGAATATGTGGAAAACACTGATAAGGAGAAGGGACAGGATGATAGGACATCTGCTAAGATATGAGGGAATGACTTCCATGGTACTAGAGGGAGCTGTAGAGGGCAAAAACTGTAGAGGAAGACAGAGATTGGAATACGTCAAGCAAATAATTGAGGACATAGGTTGCAAGTGCTACTCTGAGATGAAGAGGTTAGCACAGGAAAGGAATTCGTGGCAGGCCGCATCAAACCAGTCAGTAGACTGATGACCAAAAAAAATATATATTGTAATTGTTTTACTATATATATATATATATATATATATATATATATATATATATATATATATATATATGCATTTATGGCGATGTATTATTGGTTTGTTTTGTAAATATTATTTGCATTTTACGCTGGGTCTGGCCTAGGGAAAACTATGCTTTCCAACGATTACATCGATAGGTCGTGAGGAGAACCAAAGTGTTTAGGATCTTTGGTCGTGTTAACTCCGCCGCGTGGAGCGCGGGCAGAACAGAGTCTGGCTGGAGTAGGGCGGTGGAGCAGGTGTGTTGTGTGAAACTCCCGCGAATTGCCGCGCTTTCGGGGTTTGGCAGCATGTAATTGCGCTCGACTTGCTATGATAGTTTCTGACACGGTGTCGCGGACGGGAAGTATTAGCTGGCGCACATCAAGAGCCCGTTTGCCTGGCGACCGTGTCGAGAAGAAGGCGCGCCAACATCCAGCTTCTGCAACAGCGACGGCCGACAATGAGTGACTGTCGCCACCTCCTCGACCGACGACTCCAAACCTTCAATCAACCAACGAGGAAGAATGGAAGCACGTAAAATCTTAGAATTGAAAGGCAGACCTCAGCTTTTCAAAGTGTTCAATGTACCTCAAAAATTACAGCAACGTAGCTTGAACCTTTGTTGCTCATTGTCCCAATTGCATTACCAAGTAGTGTCGCTTCCTTTTCCGGAATGAACCCGAGTGTCGTTGAAATTCAACCGCCAGCATTAAAGTAATATCATTCCATTTCACTGCTTTAATTTCAAAGTTCAGTTAAAGTATTCATAGCTGGCTACAATATTTAGATTACACAAGCACAAATTAAGAGTGCGAGTTTTGTTGCCATATTTTAGCTTACCTGTGACTGCAGCTCAGCTTGGTGCGTACTAAATTTTACTATTGTTAATTGTTCAGAATCATTTAATTCAAGTACAAAGTTAAATCTCTTATTTCTAATTTGCGTAGATTCAAGTAGCTTTCGAAATGATTGTTAAGGTAGCCCAAGACTAGCCTTATTTTATTGAATTTCGTAGTGCTTCAGAAACAAAGCTCACTATTAATTTCAGTCACTAAATTAACTTTCAATTTTCCAGTTTTATTAATTCTTTTGCTAAATTAAGTCAGAGTGTAGCGAAATTTATTACTTCTGACAAATATTCAGTTTTCACACAACACGTGTCAACCTTCAGTTGCCACGCTTTTAGTGCTAAATATGTGTGCATTAATCTTTCTACTATAATTAGTAGTTGTCCATGGGACTGACGACCGTAATTTTCCCCAAATCTCAAATATCTAATTAACGCCAATTAATTGTTAACGTAATGACCGCACATTTACTTTCTTTATCAGCTTTACCCTTTTTCAAAATTAATTTCCTCCAATTTCATTTGCATTTTTCCTTTCATTTAGATGTAACCCTTTCCTCCCTCTTTACAGACAAATTAACTTCGGTAAGGATGGCTTTTCCCAAATTTCCATTAGGTACGCGCGGTTTAATTTTTCACCGTCATTAATGTCGATAAGTGAGGGGGAGGTTACAAACGTTCACGAGAGAGGCGTTAGGACATCTTGACGTTGTATATGTAGTTTTAGTAAATCCAGTCCAAGCCTCTGTGGCAATTCTCATCTTTTTAAATCGTCATCTTCATCAAGTTGTTTGGTGCACTGAAGCAAAACAGCGCATTGACTCCTACTATGTTTAAAATGGCGTAAAATACAGACATTGGCCATCTGCGTGTTCGCCGTGATACTGAATAGTTGGCTCACATTTGGTCCAGTGTGTCCACTCCTCCATTTGTGGCATTCCAATCAATGATCATTTCAGGTTTTCTCTTTTGAGTATTAATTTTCTGATCGTGCTGCATAGATAAAAGGAACACAACAGCTCGACCTTTCCGAGGAACATAAGAATGAATTGTCTTTCCTTCGTTATGCCCAAATAATGCAGATTCTGCTGGGCGCTTTCTGTTTGGTTTTAATGCTTCTAGGATCTGCGGTCTATTTAGCTTTAGAGTGCCTAAGACAGTTAACGTTTTGGCTTCCAGTTGATCACAGAGTTCAAGTGACATAAACCAATTGTCTACTGTCACATTTCTATTGCTTCCCGCAATTGACGTTATTTATTTGAAAACATCCTGTATTGGAATTGATAATATACTTTCATTTGTCCCTTTGCCTGCGTAGGCAAATGCATAGCATTAATAGAACGTTCCTGAATCAGAAAGGCACAAACTTTGAGGCCGTATTTGGCTGGCTTGTTAGGCATATACATTCGAAATTGGCACCTACCACGATAGATTACTAACATGTCATCGATTGTCACGTTCGCTCCTGGAGTATAATACTTTTGACATTTATCTATAAAGATTTCCGAGACATCTCTGATAGCTACAAGTCTGTCATCAGTATCACAATCGAAATGCAAACAAGACAAAATAAATAAAAATCTATGAATGCTCATAGTGGCTCGAAACATATCACGACCAGTTCTATCATTAGCAAAATGTCCAGCAACATATTTTTCATTAGATTTCATTACTCCAGATAAATAAAGCAGACCTAGAAATGCTCTCAGTACTATTACATGTAGTAGCTTTATGAATACTCGTTGAGGAGCTCTGTATTTGTGGGACATGTTTGACGTTTGTATTGGCGTGTATTAGTTGTAATAAATCTTCAGTAATGAACAATTCCCAAGTAGATAATATTTCAGTTGAATCAAAAGTTTTTGCTTCACGTCTAGAACCTGAACGGCGGCTAACTATATTGGGAGCACAGGTATGAGTTGTAGGAGGAGCTTCTTTTGACCACTTGTAGCAGTGCTTTTTACGAAAAAATATTTGTCAGCGGAAGGCCTAATACACGCCTCTTCATCTGATTCTTCACAACTACTTTCTGATGTAACTTTAGAGGTGGAACCCTTGTATAAATTCATCCTCATCTGCTGTGGTCTCCTCATCAGTTTGCAAAACCGCAGGATCATTCAGTATTCTTTCCACCTCGTCATCTGTTAATGACTTCGATGATACCATTTTGAAAAATAATGCATACATCCTCCCATAACCTTAACAATTGTGAGTGTGTGTTTGTGTGTGTGTGTGTGTGTGTGTGTGTGTGTGTTGTGCGTTTTGAGTTCAAAGGTAATAGCAGTGTACATGGCTACAATACTAGGAGAAAGGATGATCTTCACTACTCAAGGTTAAATCTAACTTTGGCTCACAAGGGGGTAAATTATGCTGTCACAAAAGTCTTTTGTCACTTACCTAATAGCATCAAAAGTCTGACAGAGAGCCATATAGCATTTAAAAGGAAATTAAAAGAATTTCTAAATTGCAACTTCTTCTACTAATTACATGAATTTTTGGATATAGTAAGTGGGTAATTTCCCTACCTCCCACCCAAAAAAAAAAAAAAAAAACATTAAGTTTCATGTAATATTTTTTATAATATAATATCTTGTACTGATACCCTGACACATTCCACATCATTACGAAGTGTCGTATTCATGATCTATGGAACAAGTACTAATCTAATCTAATCTATCTAATCACGATGCGGACCCTAAGACTTCAATTTGACTATCAACCTGAAACTGAATAGAAATCAAACAGTACTCAAATCGAAATAGGTATGTAGGATGGGTACTTGACACACGGTCAAAGATTATGAGCTCTTAATGTCTCCCTTCCCCCTCCCCCCCCCCCCCCCCCCCCGCTTCCTACCGAGTACACAACTAAATTCGGACTCCTGAATGATATTTGCGTCTGAAAGTTTTTATTTAATAAAGGACTGAAAAGTTGTGTAAGTGCAGGTGCAATACGTAATATTGGGATCATATGGAGAGCCATTCTCTGACAGAGAGAACAAATGTTCATAACGTGAAAATGAAATTTCACTGGTGATTGATATTCGTAATTGCATCACTTGGCCTAAGTGCGCCAATTATATGCTGAATCCTGAATGGATATCGCTTCCTCCTGGCCAGGTGTGGAACTTCACTTACACTCGCTTGATTTCTAGCTCATAAAGCGAATCTAAAATGGCTACTCATATTAACTGCAGTTATATATGGGATTTATATTTATGGCATAGTAATCCGCGCCGCTTTATAGATGCTTCATTAGTTGCCTTCTCATTGGAAGTAAAAGTACCTCGTCCTGAATAAAGCTTAGCAACTTTGTTGCCCAGTCATGACTTCCAGACTAAACCTGAAACTTTCGCTTTGAAAAATTATGAATGACAGTGCTGGAAAAGCTCTTACGTTATTTGATAAAGAAACAGCTGAGTAAAACTCAACGTACTCAAACAGTTTTCTCTTTACTTATTCTGATCATCACTAAACTGACACACAATATTTCAGCGCAACGCAGTCTGACTTTCAATAATCCCTACAAAAGAATGGCCCTGACTAACAACAACCTGTAACTTAATGAATCACTTACATCACAAAAATCTTCCTTACTCGAACTACAGCAATACAGCCAGTGCCAATACTACCAACAAAATAGAAGATTCTAACTACTGAATGCACTAAATAATGATAGGCATAGTTAGCAAATGAAAGACTTTGATAGAGAACAAACAATGTATTTTCCTTAATAGCGTTCAAAAGTCATTATATATATTTCTGTGACATCCAATTAAACAAATTTACTTTTTCTGACGGACACACGTCCAGATCGTCCGCTCAAAACTCTGGCATCTCTCTCCCCACATCCACCACTGCTGGCTGCTCACCTCCAACTGTGCAACACTACGTTCTTTTCCCATCCAGCTGCCCAACACTACAATAGCGAATATTCCAACAATGACGGCCAGCCACAGACTGCACTCAGTAGTACAGTCAGTGATTTTCATACAGAGCGCTATGTGGCGTTACCAACATAAAAACCTAAACAGCCTACTGTGAATACATCGGAGGGCACGATAGGGATTCCGAGATTAAATTGCCATTAAGTAGGCCTACCAACTGTCTCCGCGAGTTGGGGAGAGCTGAAACCTATTCATAACAACGAGTTGATCCAGTCAGACCCTCTTCGTTCCTTCAATTTGCTTCACCCGGTGGCGGCAACCTCACCAGAAAGCCGATCTCCATAAGGTCTATACGTAAGTGTTCCAACCTTCAGATATGAGAAGCGGTCGTTGGATTTTTCTTTACACCGTTTGGAAATGGCACCAAATTAGAGAGAACCATCACAGAATTCCAGAGCCAGAGAAAAGAAGCAACAGCCTATCACTGGCGATGCCACAGAGTATGTCCAAATGCAGGCTCACTTCCCGGTAACATAAAACGCCGCCTTCGGTAGTCGGAAGAGGATACTGGAAAAATCAAATGTTCAAAAATGTTCAAATTTCTGTTAATTCCTATGGGACCAAACTGCCGAGGTCATCGGTCCCTAGACTTACACACTACTTAATCTAACTTATGCTAAGAACAACACACACACCCATACCCGGGGGAGGACTCGATCCTCCGGCGGGAGGGGCCGCGCAATTAGTGACATGGCGGCTCTAACCACGCGGCACCCCGCGCGGCCTGAAAAAATCACTTTACTTGGAAATGAAGGAATGAGAATAACGTTGAATCGATACTGAAGTCTGGTGAGAGAAGACGTCACATTCTGTTGTGGAACGTGTGTGTCAGGGGCGGACGTTCACTCAGGGGCTCACTCGAAGTGTAAAAGGCTGTCGAGGCATTCTTGACCTCTTAGCAATCAATCAACCTGAGCAAGTACGGCGCATAATGACGGATGCAGGGATTAGTTACCACAACGTCGTTATAGGAAGACCGAATATCGTAACATGCAAAAGCACCAAAAGTAAACACAAAGTCCACCTGTTTAAAAAGCAGATAGAAATTCGCTTGACACCTCCCTAGGTGACAGTGTTCACTCTATCCAGTCTCACTGTGTAAGTGCAGACCAGATGTGGTTTGAATTCAAGGAAATAGTAGCGATGGCAGTTCAGACACATACACCAAATCAATTAGAAAGAGACGGTACTGATTTACCACGATACACAAAACAGGTCAGAACACTGTTGCAAAAACAACGTAAAAAGCTTGCCAGGTTTCAAAGAACGCAGAAACTTCAACATTCGCTCAGTTCTACAAAAGCTCGAAATTTAGCGCGATCTTAAATGCGAGAAGCTTTTAAAAGTTTCCACAACGAAACTCCATCACTAAATCAGGCAGTTAACCCAAAGAGATTCTGGTCGTATGTAAAGTACTCCAGAGGAAAGACCCATTCAATACCTTCACCGTGCAATAACAGTTGTGATGTTAATGATGACAGTGCCGCTAAAGCAGAGTTAGTAAACAGGTTTTTTTTTTTCGAAATTCCTTCACGAAAGAAATCAAGTTAATATTCCAGAATTTGAATCAGCAATAAATGAGAACACGAACACTTTAGAAGTAGATTACTTAATAAATGCAATGACTCTGGTCCAGATTGTATTCTAGTTACGTTCCGTTCAGAGTATGCTGACACAGTAGCTCTATACTTACCAATCATTTACACCCGCTCGCTCGTCAGAAGATCAGTACCTCAAGACTGGAATGCTGCTCAGGTCACACCAAAAAGGAACAAATAAAGTAGAAACAAAGAAAGAAGGGTTCTGGAACATATACAGTTTTCTAACATTATGGATTACCTCGAAGAAAAGGATTTATTAACAAATAGCAAACAAGAATTCTGAAAATATCGTCCTTGTGAAACACAGCTGCCTCTCAGGTCCTACGAAGTAGAGAGTTTTATCGACAAGATATATAAAACTGATTCCATATTTTTAGATATGCGGAAGGGTTTTGACACCGTTCCTCACATTAGACTTGTAAAGTGATTGCGTGCCTATGCAGTATCATCTTAATTGTGCGACTGGATTTGGGATTGTTCTTCAGAAAGGTCGCAGTTCTTAGTAACTGAGGGAAAGTAATCGAGTAGAACCAACGTAATATCTGGTGTTCCCTCAGGAAATGTTATAGGCCATCTTCTGTTCCTGACCTACATAAACGAATTACGGGACAATCTCAGCAGTCCTCTTAGACTGTTGGCAGATGATGCTGTCATTTACTGTTTTGTGAAGTCATCATATGGTTAAAATCAGTTGCAAAATGATTTAGACAATATGTATGGCAATTGATTCGAAATAATGAACAGTATGAAGTCATCCAAATAAGTACTAGAAGGAATCTACTTAATTTCTGGTACACAATAAATCACGCAAATCTAAAGCTCGCAAATTCGACTAAAACTGGGGATTACAGTTACAAATAACTTAAATCAGATCTATCACATAGATAACGTTTTAGCGAAAACGAAACAAAGACTGCGATTTATTAGCAGAAAACCTACAAAAGGCAACACATCTACTAAAGAGACTGCCGCCTATACGCTTGTCCTTCCCCTTCTGGAGTATTTCTGCGCGGTGTGCGGCTGATGGAGAGCATGAAAAAACTTCAAGCAGCTCGTTCTGTATTATCGCGAGGTAGGGGAGATATGCCACAGATATGATACGTAAATTGCTGTGTCAATCATTAAAACAAAGGCCGTTTATCGTTGTAGCAAGGTCTTTTCATGAAATTTCAGTCAAAAACTCTCTCCTCCGAGTGTGAAAATGTTTTATTGGCACCCACCTACATAGGGAGAAATGATTGTCATAATAAAGTAAGGGACATCAGACCTCGCACGGAAATATTAAGTGTTGGTTTTTCCCGCACGCTGTTCGAGAGTGGAACGGCAGAGAAATAGCTTGATGGTCGATGAACCCTCTGCCAGGCGCTTAACTGTAAATTGCTGAGTAATCACTCACACGTAGATTTAGACCTACAACCTCCAACATCACAGGCGGCGGGAAGCGCGGAGCGACGGAACGGTGTGCAGGTGAAGCGGAGAGGGCCGCGCAAACACGCCGGCGGTCGCGGGGGTTGCGCTCAGCAGTTGCAGCCCCAGCAGACCACTAAATTATTTCCCCTGATCGCAGTACGACTCGTCTCAGCTGTAACATCCCAAAGGAAACCAAAGTGTGCAAGGAAAGTCGGGTATCCAGTTATTTAACTTCTTAATCAGTTACTCGTAATTATTGTCGGATAATGTGTGATCTTTCGGAATAAACTCGTTCAGAGTAGGCGGTTCCTCAGTTACAGGAAAACCCAGAAACCATACCCACAATTATTACTTCCCAATCACAATATGCAGGGTGACCAGTGTTTGAATTCGTTTCAGCGAAAGTTCGACTTGTTGATTCCGACATATTCGTGGCGAGACTTCCCACAACTGTGTTCGTACGAGTATTTAAAATTTTTACTTTGTTATGTTGTCTCAGTCGCACATTTATTTTTGTGATATGATTTGTTCAACGAAAGTTGATCTTCTTCAGTCCTATGAAGTTTCGTACATAATTCAAATAATGTGATGTGTGTAGTCCTTTATGACTACGACTGGCTGTTTACGAAAATTCGCATAAGTGAAGATAACCAACTCTGAACGAAGGCAGTCGTACTGTATAAGTAAATGCGCAACTGAGGCGACAAAATAAAAGAAAATTTTTAATTACTGGAGTCATTACATGTCACCTATTACCCAGAGCATAATCAGCATATAATTGAGAAGTGCGTCAAAATACATTTATGCTTATTGATCTTCATATAGGAAGTGCGCCTCAGTTGCATGCAACATGGGACATGTTCTCAATTTTTATAAAACGTCAATGACGCCTGGAGTAGAGATTAAGTGATTTAAACATGTAATGTGGCTTCTGTGATATGGTCTGGCCTACTAACCTAGTTTATTGAAACCATGCATTTTTACGGGCATGTTCAGTATTCAGTAATCAATTTCGTAAATGCTGTCCGACTGAAGTAAGCAAATACCTTCATCTACATCTACATCTACATTTATACTCCGCAAGCCACCCAACGGTGTGTGGCGGAGGGCACTTTACGTGCAACTGTCATTACCTCCCTTTCCTGTTGCAGTCGCGTATGGTTCACGGGAAGAACGACTGTCTGAAAGCCTCCGTGCGCGCTCTAATCTCTCTAATTTTACATTCGTGATCTCCTCGGGAAGTGTAAGTAGGGGGAAGCAGTATATTCGATACCTCATCCAGAAACGCACACTCTCGAAACCTGGCGAGCAAGCTACACCGCGATGCAGAGCGCCTCTATTGCAGAGTCTGCCACATGAGTTTATTAAACATCTCCGTAACGCTATCACGGTAACCAAATAACCCTGTAACGAAACGCGCCGCTCTTCTTTGGATCTTCTCGACCTCCTCCGTTAACCCGATCTGGTACGGATCCCACACTGATGAGCAATACACAAGTATAGGTCGAACGAGTGTTTTGTAAGCCACCTCCTTTGTCGATGGACTACATTTTCTAAGCACTCTCCCAATGGATCTCAACCTGGTACCCGCCTTATCAACAATTAATTTTATATGATCATTCCACTTCAAATCGATCCGCACGCATACTCCCAGATGTTTTACAGAAGTAACTGCTCCCAGTGTTTGTTCCGCTATCATATAATCATACAATAAAGGATCCTTCTTTCTGTGTATTCGTAATACATTACATTTGTCTATGTTAAGGGACAGTTGCCACTCCCTGCACCAAGTGCCTATCCGCTGCAGATCTTCCTGCATTTCGCTACAATTTTCTAATGCTGCAATTTTTCTGTATACTACAGCATCATCCGCGAAAATCCGCATGGAACTTCCGACACTATCTACTAGGTCATTTATATATATTGTGAAAAGCAATGGTCCCATAAGACTCCCCTGTTGCACGCCAGAGGTTTCTTTAACGTCTGTAGACGTCTCTCCATTGATAACAACATGCTGTGTTCTGTTTGCTAAAAACTCTTCAATCCAGCCACACAGCTGGTCTGATATCCCGTAGGCTCTTACTTTGTTTATCAGGCGACAGTGCGGAACTGTATCGAACGCCTTCCGGAAGTCAAGAAAAATAGCATCTACCTGGGAGCCTGTAACTAATATTTTCTGGGTCTCATGAACAAATAAAGCGAGTTGGGTCTCACACGATCGCTGTTTCCGGAATCCATGTCGATTCCTACATAGTAGATTCTGGGTTTCCAAAAACGACATGAAACCGAGCGAGGTGGCGCAGTGGTTAGACACTGGACTCGCATTCGGGAGGACGACGGTTCAATCCCGCGTCCGGCCATCCAGATTTAGGTTTTCCGTGATTTCCCTAAATCACTCCAGGTAAATGCCGGGATGGTTCCTCTGAAAGGGCACGGCCGACTTCCTTCCCCATCCTTACCTAATCCGATGAGACCGATGACCACGCTGTCTGGTCTCCTTCCCCAAACCAACCAACCAAAAACGACGTGATACTCGAGCAAAAAACATGTTCTAAAATTCTACAACAGATCGACGTCAGAGATATAGGCCTATAGTTTTGCGCATCTGCTCGACGACCCTTCTTGAAGACTGGGACTACCTGTGCTCTTTTCCAATCATTTGGAACCCCCCGTTCCTCTAGAGACTTGCGGTACACGGCTGTTAGAAGGGGGGCAAGTTCTTTCGCGTACTCTGTGTAGAATCGAATTGGTATCCCGTCTGGTCCAGTGGACTTTCCTCTGTTGAGTGATTCCAGTTGCTTTTCTATTCCTTGGACACTTATTTCGATGTCAGCCATTTTTTCGTTTGTGCGAGCATTTAGAGAAGGAAGTGCAGTGCGGTCTTCCTCTGTGAAACAGCTTTGGAAAAAGGTGTTTAGTATTTCAGCTTTACGCGTGTCATCCTCTGTTTCAATGCCATCATCATCCCGGAGTGTCTGGATATGCTGTTTCGAGCCACTTACTGATTTAACGTAAGACCAGAACTTCCTAGGATTTTCTGTCAAGTCGGTACATAGAATTTTACTTTCGAATTCACTGAACGCTTCATGCATAGCCCTCCTTACGCTAACTTTGACATCGTTTAGCTTCTGTTTGTCTAAGAGGTTTTGGCTGCGTTTAAACTTGGAGTGAAGCTCTCTTTGCTTTCGCAGTAGTTTCCTAACTTTGTTGTTGTACCACGGTGGGTTTTTCCCGTCCCTCGCAGTTTTACTCGGCACGTACCTGTCTAAAACGCATTTTACGATTGCCTTGAACTTTTTCCATAAACACTCAACATTGTCAGTGTCAGAACAGAAATTTTCGTTTTGATCTGTTAGGTAGTCTGAAATCTGCCTTCAATTACTCTTGCTAAACAGATAAACCTTCCTCCCTTTTTTTGTATTCCTATTAACTTCCATATTCAGGGATGCTGAAATGGCCTTATGATCACTGATTCCCTGTTCTGCACATACAGAGTCGAAAAGTTCGGGCCTGTTTGTTATCAGTAGGTCCAAGATGTTATCTCCACGAGTCGGTTCTCTGTTTAATTGCTCGAGGTAATTTTCGGATAGTGCACTCAGTATAATGTCACTCGATGCTCTGTCCCTAACACCCGTCCTAAACATCTGAGCGTCCCAGTCTATATCTGGTAAATTGAAATCTCCACCTAAGACTATAACATGCTGAGAAAATTTATGTGAAATGTATTCCAAATTTTCTCTCAGTTGTTCTGCCACTAATGCTGCTGAGTCGGGAGGTCGGTAAAAGGAGCCAATTATTAACCTAGCTCGGTTGTTGAGTGTAACCTCCACCCATAATAATTCACAGGACCTATCCACTTCTACATCACTACAGGATAAACTACTACTAACAGCGACGAACACTCCACCACCGGTTGCATGCAATCTATCCTTTCTAAACACCGTCTGTACCTTTGTAAAAATTTCGGCAGAATTTATCTCTGGCTTCAGCCAGCTTTCTCTACCTATAACGATTTCAGCTTCGGTGCTTTCTATCAGCGCTTAAAGTTCCGGTACTTTACCAACGCAGCTTCGACAGTTGACAATTACAATACCGATTGCTGCTTGGTCCCCGCATGTCCTGACTTTGCCCCGCACCCGTTGAGGCTGTTGCCCTTTCTGTACTTGCCCAAGGCCATCTAACCTAAAAAATCGCCCAGCCCACGCCACACAATCCCTGCTACCCGTGTAGCCGCTTGTTGCGTGTAGTGGACTCCTGACCTATCCAGCGGAACCTTATTCACATTAGCACAAACTTAGAGAAAACCAACGCAATATGAGATTCAAGCGCATTGTATATCTAACTCAATATCAGATGGTGTCTAATCAATGCAAAAAGCCTGTCAAAAATTACCAAGTGTAAATGTGGTTAGCTTGTAGCTAAACATAGTGCCACGGGATGATTTACCTTGAAGGTACTGTCAATACTTTATCTGAAAATAGTTTAGCACAGACAATTGAACAATGATGTAGTACAAGAAATAAATCTGGACGTAGTATTGCAAAATCTGAAAATCCCACTGCCACATTCTGCACAATTATTCCATAGAGACATCAATATACACATTGTAAAAATCTATAGGAAAACTCCGTTTCGGCATCACAGACCAAATTTACCTTTCAAACTTTGAAAATTATGCATCCAGAGAACGACATATTTATTATTAATCAGTGTGAGAAAATAGTTATTACTGAATTATTTCATTCTTTTCGTCGTATATGTTCACTGAATTAACAAACAGAAATACTAGCGACACTTGTGCCCACGATGGCGTCGGGTAAAACGTGGATCGGGAAACTAAGTTCAGCCAGCCACGTGAGAGGAGCCGCAAATAGCGACAGCGCCCTGGGTTTGTGTAGGAACACCTGCAGTTTAGTTCAGTGCCTTTGTTTAAACGATCATTTCATTGGTTGGTCAATTTGGGGGAGGGGTCGAAACAGCGAGGTCATCGACAACATCAGGTTAGGGAAAGAGGTCGGCCTTGCCCTTTCAAAGGAATCATCCCGACATTTGCCTGGAGCGATTTAGGGAAATCACGGAAAACCTAAATTAGGATGGCCGGACGCGGATTTGAACCGTCGTCCTCCCGAATGCGAGTCCAGTGTGCTGGCCACTACGCCATCTTGCTCAGTCGATCTTCTGAGATGCAGTTAACATTGTCTAGGTTTTTGTCTGATAACTGTCTACTAACATATAGGATTTGAGCGTCTATTTCATGTAGTAGATTGTGTGAAAGCCGAGTATCTAGTGACAAGTAAGTGTTGATACAGCTTTGTCAGCAGAGAAATTTAATTGTGTTTTAATATCTTGCCGATCTTGCCATCTTTGGCTATGGCAAGTATTCTTCGGAGAAGATTTTAGTGTCTGTTTATCCTTCTCGCTTATATTTTGTATGCATACTAACTTTAATAGCACCACAGTCGGGTAACTTTCTCTTTTGTCTGTTAATCCACATTACTTTCTCGGTGTTTGTTGAATTTCAGTTTTATGCATAGTGCGATATGGTTATGGAATGTGCTTGTTGTCTGCGGACATAAAGGAAAGCGGCCACTGTCCGTAAACATCTGGAAGATACGTTGGCCATGGCCATCAGGCATCTGGCTGCTGCTCAGGCCGTGGAGACATCAGGGCACCTCACCGGAGACCTGCAGCACATTTGATGCTCATGGTAAATTAAACTGAATAAAGCAGCTGTTATACTATGATGCTTTCAGGGTCGGATTTGCTGTGTTAAGGCACCATCTACAGGTGGTCCGTAGTGTTACACAGATTAGCACACGGAGACGCTCCCAGCGTTCTTAGTCACAGAATCCAACCCCATGAAGAGGGGAGTCGTCAGCAAATGATAACCGGCAGTACATCGGGGCGAATAATGCAAGGGATGAGACACCTGCATTTCGTTGTGCAACTGGGTTTGTGATTTTCTGTCAGAAAGATCTCAGTTCATAAGTAACTGACGGGAAATCTTTGTGTAAAAGGCTATACCTGTTGTTCCCAAAGGAAATGACCATGCATCAGTTTTGTGGCGATCTGAAAGTTATATAATGCTTGAAGAACCCAGTCAGCCAAGATCGGTAGCAGTTCTTTTTATTAGAATGACCGACTTCGACAGATCTACGCTATCATCAACAGATCTTGCAACATTATTAATTGTACGTGCCTGTTGCAACGCTGCCATTTCTGATCGACAAAAACGATTTGGAAGGGAATCTGAATAGCCTTCTTAGGTTGTTTGCAGAAAATGCTGTCGTTTACTGTCCAGTAAATCAAAAATAACCAAGATATATGTGGTGGGAAAACTGGTTATGAACTCCAAGCAGTATTTAAAAGTGTGACTTCATCCGCATGAGTGTAAAAAGAATCCGCTAAATTTCGGCTACACAATAAATCACATTATTTTAAAGGCTGATAGTTCAAGATATATCTAGGGCTTGCAATTACAAACAACTCAAATTTGAATGATCACATTGAAATTTTTGTGGAGAAGGAGAACCAACATAGAAAATACAAAAAATCTACTAAAGAGACTGTCTAAGTTACGCTTTTCCATATGCATCTGGGGTATTGCTAGGAGGTGTGGGATCCTTACAGGGCAGAATTGATGGCGGACGTTTGAAAAGTTCAAAGTAGGGCAGCTCAGTCTGTGTTATCCCGAAAAGCGGGAAAGAGTGTCATGTATACGAATGCGCAAGTTGGGATAGCAGTCATTAAAACATTCTTTCCTGAATGAGAAAATATTGTGTTGACAACACCATCATTGTAATAAAATAAGAGAAATCAGAGTTCACACGGAGAGATTAAAGTGTTCGTTTTTCCCATATAATATTCGAAACTGGGATGGTAGAGAAATTGAAAACGAATCTTTAAACGCTCCGTCAGTAACTTAAGTGTGAATTGTGTGGTAATGAAGTAGATGCAGATGGAGATGATGATCTGTGAAATAATAACAACCTCTGTGATGCACACAATTTTCGTGTGACAGAACCTAACGGGATTCGGATTCGTTCACTGCTTGCGCCTCCATGCATTCTCGTAGGCTGTCCTCATGCACATTGTGGTACTTAAATTCCCACTTACAGCACTCTATGTCCACCAGAGATTATTTTATTACCAATTGTTCATTGATTATTCCACCGATTGTGCACGTATGACTTGCTGAAATAACTGATTAATAGACAGTGACTAGCTTTATTTTACTTTAAGATTTCCCCGAATGAGTAACTGCTCGTATCAATCGAAATTTTATTTGCAGAAATATAACAAACTTTCGTGAGATTGAGAAGCTTACGTCCAGGAATAGCATGGCTTCAGAAAGCATCGCTCGTGCTAACTATGGATGAAGAGCAACAGGCATAATCCTTTTTTGTAGATATTTGAAAAGCCCTTTAAACAGTGATCCATTGCAGGCTGTTAACGAAGGTACGAGCATATGAAATAAGTTCACGGATAAGTGAGTGGCTCGCACAGATCTAAAGTAATAGAACCCAGTAAGTTATCCCCGACGGCAGTGTTCATCGGAGACAAGGATATCGTCAGGTGTGTCCTAGGGAGGTGTGACAGGATCGCTGTTTCTGTCTACATACATAAATGATTTGGCGGACAGTATGGGCTAAAATCTCCGGTTATTTGCTGATGACGCTGTAATGTGCGGTAAGGTGTCGAAGTTGAGTGGCAATAGGGAGATATAAGACGACTTAGAAAAAAATTCCAGTTGGTGTGATGAATAGCAGCTAGCTCTGAATGTGGAAAAATGTAAGTTAATGATGGTGAGTAGAAAGAAGAAACTTGTGATGATCGGATAGAGTAACATTAACGTCCTGGTTGATACAGTCAAATATCGTGGGGGGGTTAACGTTCCAAAGCGATATAAAATGGAATGAGCGTGTAAGAACCGTGGTAGGAGAGGCGAATGGTCGATTTCTACTTATTGCGGGAATTTTAGGAAAGAGTGGTTCACCTGCAAAGGAGACCCTGTAAGAGCGCTGGTGCAACCCATTATTGAGTGCTGGTTTAACGTTTGGGATCCGTACCATGTCAATTCAAGAAAGACATCGGAGCAGTTCAGAGGTGGGCTGGTAGATGTGTTGCCGGTAGGTTCGAACAACACAAATGGGAATCTTTGGAGGGAAGGCGACGTTCTTCTTGAGAAACACTATTCTGAAAATTTAGAGACTTGGCGCCTGTAATTGACTGCCAAACGATTCTATTGTCGGCAGCATACATTGAGCGTAACAATCACAAAGATATGATACGAGAAACTAGGGCTCATACGAAGGCGTATCGACAGTCATTTTCCCCTCGCTCTATTTGGTGTTGGAGCAGGAAAGGAAATGACTAGTAGTTGTACAGGGTACCCTGCGACAGGCGCCGTACGGTGGCTTCAGCAGTATCTATGCAGATGCAGATGTAGATGTGGAAACGCTTTCTGTAAAATTGCATCGGTTCGATCCTACCTTCTGGGTTACTAGTGCTCCGACTGTCTTTCGAAACCACAGATCTAAATTCGGTGGGAATAGCTATAGGCTGTTATTTTGTGCTAATGGTGGAAAAGAATTTATAGACACCACGAATACGGTAAAAATGCCTTTATTGCAGACGACTTTCAGCCTTCATACTGTAATACTTAAGGGGCTCCGGAACGCCCTATATTTGCAATGTTAAAATAACGCTTATAAATTACACCTTTCCTCACAAAGTATTTGAGGTAGAAAGTTGAACTTTTTACAGATTATTTATTGGAATATGGGCTACAAATTAACACAGGGATTTTACAAAATTTTTGTTCAGTTATTAAAGATGATTTTTTTTCAATTGTAATGAAAATTAACAACTTTTTTTTGCAATTTTTTATTTATATATCCAAAAATATACAGTTTTTTGGAAGAAGGCTGTGTTAAATTATGCAGAAGGTACTGTGTAACATTTACTGAAAGTTTGAAACAAATATGTTTCGAAGATCCTTAGAAAACATGTAATTAGTATAAGAAAATAAAAGTTTTGGGTATCGAGCGACAAAGATTGGATTAACTTTTTAGTGCTTTCCAGGTCCATAGGATGGATTATCTTCATCCTCTGCAAACTCCTCCTCCAGCTTCCTCTTGTTCCTACTCCTGTTTACTCTTGTTTGTATTTCTAGACTCTTTACAGCCCTGTCTGCAGCCCGAAGGCGTTCGTTGTCTAAAGCAAGCATCGCTCGTACCATGTTAGAACCTATCTTCATTCCCATATTTCTAAATACCTTGCACCTTACAATGTTTCCATCATTGAAAGCCGCAACAGCATCATACACACCAAAGTGAAGTGTTTCTATTTCAACAAATACAGTCTTGGGGATTCTCGACCATATAACACTATTTACACTTTCATTGGGGTTTTGAGTTTTTCCGTGAATACACTTTTTCAACAGTTCAGGTGCTGCTAAGTCTCTGAAAATAGGTTTTATACTTTATCTCACATAACTAAAATGTACCTGATGAACACGGACGTTAATAATAACACCATTTGACAGCAGTTTAACAGCGCCACAGTGGGTCACGCCCATGTAGAACACATTTAAAAAAAAATTTTAAAATCGTTGTAGTCTTCGGAATTGAATAAATTATATATCTATTAAAAGGTAATAGTCTGCAGATTCAGAAAACGCAAAAAAGTAAAAATTGAACTTTTCATGATTTTGAGCCTTTCCGGAGCCCCTTAAGACGTAGAGGATTCTGTTGAGTGCTGGAGAAATCGTGCAGTTGCGTAAGGGGGTTGCCACGCACCCAGAGTTTGCGTGCGTGTGGGAACACTGTTTGCCGCAGTGACGTTGACCTCAGTAGAGCGTGAACACAGTGTCGAAAAGCAGACGCTCGTCAGTTTTCGAGACTGCTGCACCACATGTCTTCTAACATTGACCGTATTAGATTCGTCTTGCACAAAGTCAGAAACATCGTCCTATGTTTGCCTGTTAGTTACAGAATACTTCATGTAACATCTCCTCCAAACTGCCATCCCAGTAGGACTCGTAGACACGCTCTTCCCTCAGGAAGGCCTGAAGAATTTGTATCTTTCAAGTTCGCTGGTAAAGTCGGTAATTGCATAAGGTTTGGGCCTGACGTTCTCTTCGTATTCTCCGTCGAGTTTTAACGTAACCGCCTTGCTCAAGCTGCCGACGCCCAGCAGCGGCTATTTGGCAAAATCGGAACGACCCGCACAGAAGGGCGATGCCTCGTCAAATATTCGCCGTGCAATTTCACTGTTATCTTCCCTGCCGACATCATTTTACTGATTTAACTTTATGCGTGTAAACACGGATATTTGCAAGGAGTAACTAGCACGATTTTTTTCTGATGCGCCTATGCGTCCCAGAGCGCTCGATCCGAACGAGTACAAAGAGAGGAAGTGATCAAAACTTGGCGCAGTCATCTCTGTTTCCTTAAGATTAGTATCATCTCATCTGTGTGCCTCTATCTACAAGCTTGGTCAGGGCTTAAAAATGCTTGTATCTTCCCGCCAGAGGTGCACACATTCCGCTTTTAACCTGCCCACGCTTACCTGTTGACCAGCCAGGAGAGTGCAACACCTTACCAGCAGAACGGTCAGCCTCCTTTACTCCCATCCAAGCCAAGCTGTGCCCAGCACAGGCAGGCTAAGGGAGTCTTTCCTGCCTGAAGTCTTCCGGCTGTCTTGAGCGACGTAGCAGTTCGTTCTCTACGCTTTCACTGTTGTGTTATCACTATGGTTCGCAAATTTATGAAAAGCCTTTTTTTTACCCGAGTATCGAAACATGAGGCTCAATGAAATATATATTCATTCTGGGTCACTGTAGACAGTAAATGATTAATTTTATTTGTCCGTTTTTTTCTTTTACGGCGTATTTCGATCTTAATTATTTGTTTCGATTTGAACGGCTTTCTCTAAAACATCGCTGTCATCCGACTAATTCTAACTCTTCTCACTTCGAATCACTATCAGGTCACCTATAATGCATGTATTCTGTAGTAAGCAGAATCATCTCTGAAAGTCGAGACCCTTTGCACCTAAGAACATGAAGACGTCTGTTATACTGCAGTGGAAACTGAAGTAAGGTTTTGGACGCCTAGTTCAGTAAACTTAGTGTATTTCAGACAAACATGACCCCAGTTACAGGTATTTCAATTTGTTTCTCCTGGATGTGATTGCAGATTCGCTGAATTCATTATAAGTGACCAAAATATATCATTATAAATTCCCCACACGCATTTTAGTAAAAGTGAAGTTCGTTTTTCGTATAATCTTAACGTTAAAACTACATATCTGACAGAAGAAATTTTTCTTTCATGCTAAGCTTTCTTCGCACTATGCTGCCTACCACCAGAATGTGGCTTTTCATACCCTCTGAGCTATATTTTTGCCTATTTCAGTCAACGTTTGTCTTAAATTTGGGAAGCCTGTTCACTGCTAAATGGTTTCAAGTCCTCAGCATACGTCTGAAAATGCTGGTCTTTCTCCTTTTTCAAAGTATTTACGGAGTGAACTGCTGGTCAAATTTACAAACATGTCATAGCATACTCGAGGTTCTCGAATGAGTGTTTAGTAATTTTTTACATACTTTGTATTGCGAGACAGCTACCATTTTTTTAAGCTGCCTTATAAACTAACGAAAACTTTTCCCCTGCCGGATTTGAGCTCTGTTTTATGAATGTTATACACTCCCCAATTCTTAATTTCTCCTCATTCGCCTTTAACTTTGGTTTGTTCATTTCGCTGCTGCCATCGTTATGATAACTGAACGGCTGTGAACCTACCGACGCAGACATGTACCTGGTTGTTCTGTGGCCACGTTGGATTGATAGCGCAACCTGTTGCCAGGCGCAGCAGGCTGAGCGGGTTCCGTGAAGACTGCCAGGCTTGGGGAAACCCAGGGTCTCCCGCTTTAACCACTGTGCTTCAGACCACATTTTCTCTCGTGTCTCAATTGCGGCAGGGTGAGCTGCTTTGCTGGTTGCAGTGGAGATAGGGGCAAGCAGGCTGGAAGGTGAATTTGTACACCTCTGCTACCAGAGCTACATCATCAAATACTACTAGGGTAGTTCAGTAAGTAATGCAACACATTTTCTTTCCCCGTCAAATTCGGTTTAAAAAATTCAGAATATGGTGTAGGACATCGTGAAATATCCCCTCTTCAGTTCCTATAGTTTCATGATGTTACAAAAGGCGGCGGCGTTATATACGTATCCTTCTAAATGGCTTTTGTAACGGAGGTGAGTTCCAAGCGGAGAGCTTTTATTCAGTTTCTTTTGGTGGAAACATCGCAGACGCCTGACGGACCTCCCGCGTTCCGGCCGGCCGTATGTAGCTATTGTAAGTAGGCTGTTTAGGTTTTTTATTGGTAACGCCACCTCTGTATGAAAATCACTGGCTGTGCCGTGTGCAGTCTGTGGCTGCTTTTCATTGTTGTAATACTCGCCATTGTAGTGTTAGGCAGCTGGCTGTGAACAGCGCATAGCGTTGGGCAGTTGGAGGTGAGCCGCCAGCAGTGGTGGATGTGGGGAGAGAGATGGCGGAGTTTTGTAATTTGTCATGAACTGCTATATATATGATGATATCAAGGTAAGTACATTGTTTGTTCTCTATTAATATCTTTCATTTGCTAACTATCCCTATCAGTAGTTAGTGCCTTCCATAGTTTGAATCTTTTATTTAGCTGGCAGTAGTGGCGCTCGCTGTATTGCAGTAGCTTGAGCAGCGAAGATTTTTGTGAGGTAAGTGATTTGTGAAAGGTATAGTTTAATGTTAGTCAGGGCCATTCTTTTGTAGGGAATTTTGAAAGTCAGATTGCGTTGCGCTAAAAAAATACTGTGTGTCAGTTTACGCACAGTCCTGTAAAATTATTAAAAGGGGACGTTTCATATGTCGACCCTTAGCCGAGGATACCTCACTGGAATCTTCTGATTTTTTTTCTTGTAGTTTGTGTAATTAGTGTAGCTTTTGTTTATTGCTAGCGCGTAATTGTAGAGAAAATCTCCTTTGTAGTTGCAGTCTTTCATTGTTGTACAGTAAAACAGATGTGGCATGCATGTAGATTTGCACCAAGTATTTCGCAGCTGCAATTAACTAGATATTATTTTCAGTGTTATGTTAATGTGTTCTCTTATTTTTGCTCTTCAAATTGTGTTTTTCTGTGTTGTCGTGTGAAATACTGTGACAATAATGGCGTGTGAAAAACGTAATACTAGGCTCCAAAGTAAACTGCGAAATGACAGTGAAAACGAAAGCAGTGTGTTAGCGCCATCGAGTAATGAATTAACTGATGTTCAAAGTAGTAATTTGGTAATTGTGCATAGGGAAATGGAGCGGGCGGCAAACACTGGTGTAGACAGCGAAACAATTAGAGAACAGGGAAGCATTATCGATCGATCGGTCGGCGACAGCTCGCCTCAGGAATCCGAAATGACAGGAAACAATCTCGCAAATGCTGTGGATTCAGGATTTGGGTCCTCACCGTTTTCTCAAATAAGTCAAGACACATTTTCTGCTTGTCAAAATGTGAATGTTGCCGGTGCAACTTCACTGCCGAAAAGCACTGAAGAACGTGTTTCAGACACCTGTGCATTGTTATTACAGTTAATGCAACAAATGGGACAAAAGCTTGAAAAATTAGACACAATGGAACAATACCAGAGACAAACACAGCAACAGTTAGACACAATGGAACAAAATCTTCAAAAGTTAGACACAGTGGAACAAAATCTTATAAAGTTAGACACCACACTTGAACAAACACGTGAAGATTTAACTACTGAGTTACATAACATTGAATCGAAATGTCAAAAAGTCTGTAATGACGTAAAAACTCAAATTTGTGAGCATTTTCAACCTATTTTTTCGCGTCATGAAAATGCATTACAGAATCACGAAGCAGCCATAAAAGAACTGCAAACCATTGTTCATGAAAATCATGAGACCTTGTGGGCTAAAATTGACTCAGCTGCATCTACCGATTCAGTTACGCAACTTGCAAAAACTCAGGAAAACTTGAAGGACACAGTAGATTCGATTTCAACACAAATAGATACTCTGAAACTTGGTTCAGAAAAACACACTGAGGAAATAAGTACACTATCGGAGAAAGTAGCCGAACTTTCAGATCAGTTCATTAACTTATCTACAAAAGTAGATGATAATCTGAATGACACAAAACCGGTAGTCTTTAATGACACAGAAGAGAGCGAACAAATTAGGAAACTCAACCAAAATCAGAATCAAATTAAAACGCAACACCAAAGAGAAATCCGCGAAGTACAAGATCAGCTGACACAGGTAATACAAGAATTACGTATTTCAGTGACACTCGCGCCCCAACATGGGAAGAGGGACATAGAAATACGGAAAAGCCGCAACATAATAACACAGGGCATTTCGGAAATTATGAAAGAAATTGGCAATGTGCACCGAATTTTGAGATGGAACCGCCGAAACGACGTAACAATGACCGACATGCGACTTGCCGACATGATGATTTTGACTATAAAAAAAAAAAGGGGGGGGCAGAATAACTTCAGGCGCAACAGTTCGGCGCGCAGTTACGATTCCGGGAGAAATTCTCCACCACATGACCGACAAACAAGAAATTATGAAATCTACCGACATACCGACAGACTTGAATTGCATCAGAACTGGCGGGATTTAAACAGAGCAGGGCCCTCTCGGCAAAGTGAATTTGTAGAAGTTAGGTCTCCAAATCCCAATAACGACGCGCGCCAACAAAGAAACAGACAATGACCCGCACCGCAGGCAGACACCTGCGCCGGCTGGCTCAGGGAAAAATAACATAGACGCTAACCTTGAGAAAAATTCCAGTATTCTTTACCGACTTATACCGTATTCTGCACCACATTTCAGATGTAAAACCGTTTATTGAGAGATAATCTGTTTTTTAACTTTTAACTGTTTTTTCACTTTACATTACTAGTATGTTAGTTGTACGATTACGTAACGACTATAAGGCTCACATACTTAGAACATTTACCAGTACTGTAAATGAGATTTTAATGCAACATTTTAGTTTATTTGAAAATACATTCTGAATTTAAAGTGCTTTCTGTGAGATACCAGATGATACAGAGGTTAGTTTATGTGACAGCTACACGATTTTATCACGACGCTACTAATGAGTGACAATTTACAATGTTGCTTTTGCGGTGTATCTGTTTTATATCTGCACGATTTTTCTGAATTCTTCTGGAAAGTAAAACATGTTTTAGTAGTAACTTTTGTGGTATAGCTACAATGAGACAGCCTTTTCTGTAGCACAACAATACGTTACAGCACAGTACTTTCTTCATCACGGCAATAAGCGTAATAACTAAGATATCTATTCGCAAAGCATTTCATTTTTGTGTATCGTGAGGTAAGTACATTGACTTCTGCAGAACTTAGCTTTCGGAGGACGATAACTACGACACTTCCACAGAGATTATGTTACAACATGACGCACAGTTTAGCGCTACAGTACACGCATTTGAGTGATTAATTTTGTACTTAAAACATTTATTTTTAAAGATATTTGAAGTACAATGATACAAAGGTATTTCGTGATACATTTCATTCCATTGCTGTAATCTGTAACACCTGAGGGTATTATTCATTTATCCTCAGGGGGGCACACGCTTACTTTGTGTACCATGTGTGTGGCAACCACAAGGAACCCTAGCTAATATGGTATTTGCTTATACAACTTTACACATCGGTACCACATTTCTCTAACACAAAATTACATAGCTATCTGATCATTTAACTGAGAGATAAACTTTTTTTACTACATCAGTGACAGATGTTTACGTAATTACACAGTTGGATAACTTCACACTTATGAAATTGTATTTTGTCTGTACTTTGTGAACTGTTCATATTTTTTCGGAACCATTGTGATACTATGAGAGCTTTGAACGATGTATTTGATATGAGATCATGATTTTTAAAGTACGTTTGAGGTAGATGACACTATTGAAATGAGCAGAGAATTTTTTTTAGGTTTTAAAATATTCAGGAAGCTACGACGATTTTGAGATTTGGCTGAGGTTTTATGATGTTATGATGACAATGTGTATTACGCTGTTGCGGTATGTTTATGATAAAGAAGCTGTTGCTATATGAGGAATATGATTATGCTATGTATCTTAAGATGAAATATTAAAGAAGCGTCGACGAATATATATATGTGAAATAAGGTAAGGAGTAATGAGTAGCGGTTAGGGACTCTTGACTTGTGAAAAAGGATGTTGGAAACCAAGAATCGTACTTTAAGAGTTATGAAATGTGTGTAAATGCGTGACTGTATCACAATGCTGACGAATATTTTTTTTGGACACTTATATTTATAGGATTTTGTTTCTACAGATTTGTAACCCAAATTCTTGACCTGTGAAATATTTTTATATAAGACTGCCACTGTAGCGGAAACTGCTGACGTAAATATTTCCGTACGAAAGTTAAGTGACCACCTGCACGTAATGCATCGCGGGCACCCACCTGGGCGACAGCGGCCCGAAAAAAAAAAAGCCATTAGCCTTCCGAGACGCTAATAATAACTTGGAAACATTCTTACATCTGCACACCTGATTAGGACAAGTGTCTATCTACAAGAATTGAGAGAAATGCCATATGGCTTGCTTTATGTATTTATTTACTCATTTTGTTTAATATCTAGTTTCTATCTGCACTGCAGCACTGGTTAAAATAAAATTTTATAGATGTACTAATATAAATATTTTCTGTCTCCAGATCCAGTAAATAATTTTATGATCTATTAAAAAAAACGAAGGAGCATAAAAAGATATTTCCCTTCACAGGAATTGCATACGGAATTTTCTTTTCAACTACTGGGTAATTTTTTTTGGTAGAATAACTTCTTGTGGTGCACCACTTTAATTACTTAGACATTAAAATGTGATTATACATTTCCCTTATCTGCATTGTTGTCTTTACTGTAATATTTTTCTGCTTGAGCTTTGTCATGTTTAGATATAATTTATTGCTTTTGCTTCTGCTGTTTGCCACGCATAGTGTTATTGAATTTGACTTTGTATTATTCTGTTAAGCCAGTTTTACTAATGATTTATTTTTATTGTTTGCTGCACATTGCCTTAGATTAGCTGTAATATTACAATTGCTTTGCTAATTTCTTAATGCTGCTTGCTTCGCAAATCTGCGTTTTTTTCATTGCTGTTTATATTAATTGTTTTATGTGCTGCTGCATTGCCTCGTCCCTTAGTTTAGCATCTGAGCTCAGTAGATTTAAGTTAGCTTAAGAGGGGGTAGACTATATAAGAGAACAAGTTGTGATGAATTGGAAGAAATACATTGAAAATCTATAAGAAAATGGTTTGGCCAAAACAGTATTTTGAAAGAGGATATGAACCAAAAAAAGTAGTGTTTAGGGACAACAGGTTTAGGTAGGATTTTCTTGGAAATAAATTATGAAGTAAGATAATGGAAAATAAATAATGAGGTAAGAAATATGTGAACATATACATACAGAAAGCATGCTTGAATAGGATTTTTTTGGTGGAAACAAATGTGGAAATAAGACGAAAGATCTATGGAATGAAGTTTTGGGTTGGACTGCAGTACCAAAAGTTACACTGAAAACGAACCCTGTCCTTTCCATAGTGTTATCCCCCTATGTATTTGTGTACCCTTGTGTATTTGTTTTCTTCCTGTCTCTGTGTACTGTTTCATAGAACTTTTTTCTCTTCTAATACTAAGTTACATTCACTATGATGAGGAATACTGTTATCCTCAAATACAATTGGCATTAATAATATGTTATTTACTTTGTAAAGATGTTTAGACAATATTTATTCTGTTTTGTGTTAATGCTCATATGTGATGTTGATGTTTCGAAAGTTATTCTGAACTTTTATGTACCTACTTATCTCATAATTCCTGTAACTCTGATGTATATGTTTATTTCTATTCTTTTGTAAAGCCCCTATTACTACAAATGTTATCTGTATTGTTATGTTCTTGAATGATGTGTTTTGTACCTTTGTTATTGTGTTCTTATGTTATAAAATTGTACTTGTCACCAGTTCATCACATTATTAACTTGTAAGTTATATTTCACTGCACACGTTTCTGTTGGTCATAGTATATGGACAATATGTGAGAAGTAGGGACTGTTAGTGTTTGCACGTGTGTTAATAATTCGGCAAGGGACTGGATAACAGCATTGCTGGTTCTGAGGACAATTCCAAAAACTTTGTGAGTGCACAAGTGGTGGTTATGGACTTGCTAAATTATCCGCAAGACTCTTCAATGGTGATTGTGCACCTGCACAGTCACAACAGATGGCTGCTGGCCATCTCTACAAGGACTACAGTGGGTCTGCACCTCTGGTGGCCCACCAGTACCGTCATTTCTACAAGGACTACATTGGGTCTGCATTTTTGATGACCCACAAGTACCATTGTCTCTACAAGGACTACAGTGGGTCTGCATCTTTGATGGCCCACAAATGCCATTATTTCTACAAGAACTGCAGTGGGTCTGCACCTCTGGTGGCCCACCAATACCGTAATCTCTACCAGGATTACAGTGGGTCTGCTCTGTGATGACCTACCAAACGATATTCTTCAAAACTTCGATTGACTCCGCTGTGGGTTTGCTCTGTTGTGGCCCATTACCTGCCTGCATGTCAAGAGTCAGCACGGTCTTTCCGTTGGAAGGACAACACTACTTCTTCAAGACTGCATGGAAATCCACTACTTTCGTGTGCATTTTCTTCTACTGCTCAGACTTTGAGAAAAGAAACGGCAGTTTTACGATGAACGATTAGGACTGTCTTTATGGACTGTGAGAACATTTAGCTTTTGACCAACATTGTATCAATAAGTGTGTGCATTTGATTTCTTTGTTATTGTAATTGTCAAAAAAATTTTTAACAAATATGTATTGGCCAGTGCCCAACAAAATTTGTAAAATTTTTTGTGGGGAGCATGTAAGTAGGCTGTTTAGGTTTTTTATTGGTAACGCCACCTCTGTATGAAAATCACTGGCTGTGCCGTGTGCAGTCTGTGGCTGCTTTTCATTGTTGTAATACTCGCCATTGTAGTGTTAGGCAGCTGGCTGTGAACAGCGCATAGCGTTGGGCAGTTGGAGGTGAGCCGCCAGCAGTGGTGGATGTGGGGAGAGAGATGGCGGAGTTTTGTAATTTGTCATGAACTGCTATATATATGATGATATCAAGGTAAATACATTGTTTGTTCTCTATTAATATCTTTCATTTGCTAACTATCCCTATCAGTAGTTAGTGCCTTCCATAGTTTGAATCTTTTATTTAGCTGGCAGTAGTGGCGCTCGCTGTATTGCAGTAGCTTGAGCAGCGAAGATTTTTGTGAGGTAAGTGATTTGTGAAAGGTATAGTTTAATGTTAGTCAGGGCCATTCTTTTGTAGGGAATTTTGAAAGTCAGATTGCGTTGCGCTAAAAAAATACTGTGTGTCAGTTTAAGCACAGTCCTGTAAAATTATTAAAAGGGGACGTTTCACTATGACTCGTGCGGTGTTGGAGCGTGCAGAGTACTCTCATTCGAGGTGACCGACGGATTACAACCAGACACCTCGCTGCGCAAATTAACGTCTTTGATGGTAGTGCTGACACACTTGTCCTCCAGTTCGGGTAGTCAGAGGTGCGTGCCCGCTGATTTCCTCTTCGTCTAACGGAAGATCAGAAAGAGCAATGAACAGTCATCGGTGCGGAATTGATTGTGTGTTGGTAGAAGTCCTCACAGCCGATGAAATATGGGTTCATCACTTCGAACCGGAAATAAAACGGTGATGCATCGAGTGGCACATCACCTCTCGTCAGAAGAAGAGGTTAAAAGCCGCACCCACAGTCGATAAAATCGTGGCGACGGCCTTCTGGGACTACGGAGGGATTATACTGTTTGATGTCCTTCCTCATGGGGCAACGATCAACTCGGATGTGTATTGTGCTACCCTCATTAAACTGAAGAATCGACTTCAGCATGTTCGTCACCACAAAATTGCAAACGGACTTCTTCTTCATGACAAAGCAAGGCCTTAAACACGTCTGCGCACCCGAGAGGAGCTCACGAAACTTCACTGGACTAGTCATCCTGATCAACTCGGCCGCCCAGATCACACACCCTCTGACACACCCTCTGACTTCCCAATGAAGGCTGCTCTCCGCGGGAAGCAGTATTTGAGTAACGCGCAGTTTACTGAGGCTGTAAAACGTTGACCATTCGAGTGCTACCGTACGGGTTACAAGTCGTTCCCGTAAGGTGGATTAAGGCCGTCGCTTTGAACGGAGATTATGTTGAAAAATATGGCTTTGTAGCGAAAAGACTGAGGAATAATATAGCGTATTGGAATCCCGAATAGAACTGTCACGCTTTCGGGGAAAAACCGCATTGCCTTACCTATTGAATGCCACTCGTCCATGGGACTAGCGAAATTGACTATGAAGAAATACCATAATTCAGGGAGTGTTCCCGAAGTAAAAACGCACCAAAGGCCGCTGCGGTAGAGATAGCATGCAAGGCGAACACAGTGCAGAATGTTCGTCCGCCAGCAGAAGCCAGAGCAGTGTGCTTCGTGTGTAGGCCTATGTGTTGAACTCACACTAGGAGTGAAGTAGCAGAATGATAACACATCACATAATAATGGATGAAATGAATGTGCACACCACTGTTAGTATTAGGTTTATATTTGAAACAGCAACCAGCTAGTTGGTAGTACGGTTTTTATGCTTCCTTTTTTTTATATAGAGGCCTCGTATTGTATAGTTTACTTATTCGCTTGCCCGCATCTCGTGGTCGTGCGGTAGCGTTCTCGCTTCCCGCGCCCGGGTACCCGGGTTCGATTCCCGGCGGGGTCAGGGATTTTCTCTGCCTCGTGATGGCTGGGTGTTGTGTGATGTCCTTAGGTTAGTTAGGTTTAAGTAGTTCTAAGTTCTAGGGGACTGATGACCATAGATGTTAAGTCCCATAGTGCTCAGAGCCATTTGAACCTTTTGAACTTGTTCGCTTGCGCTATGCACTAGAATATACACTACCCGCCATTAGAATTGCTACACCACGAAGATGACGTGCTACAGACGCGAAATTTATCCGACAGGAAGAATATGCTGCGATATGCAAACGATTGGCTTTTCAGAGCATTCACACAAGGTTGGCGCCGGTGGCGACACCTACAACGTGCTGACATGAGCAAAGTTTCCAACCGATTTCTCATATACGAACACTAGTTGACCGGCGTTGCCTGGTGAAACGTTGTTGTGATGCCTCGTGTAAGGCGGAGGAATGCGTACCATCACGTTTCCGACTTTGATAAAGGTCGGATTGTAGCCCATCGCGATTGCGGTTTATCGTATCGCGACATTGCTACTCGCGTTGGTCGAGATCCAATGACTGTTAACAGAGTATGCAATCGGTGGGTTCAGGAGGGTAATACGGAACGCCGTGCTGGATCCCAACGGCCTCGTATCACTAGCCGTCGAGATATCAGGCATCTTATCCGCATCGCTGTAACGGATCGTGCAGCCAGGTCTCGTCCCTGAGTCAACAAATGAGAACGTTTGCAAGACAACAACCATCTGCGGGAACAGATCGACGACGTTTGCAGCAGCATGGACTATCAGCTCGGAGACCATCACTGCGGTTACCCCTTACGCTGTATCACAGACAGGAGCCCCTGCGATGGTGTACTCAATGACGAACCTGGGTGCACGAATCGCAAAACGTCATTTTTTCGGATGAATCCAGGTTCTGTTTACAGCATCATGATGGTAGCATCCGTGTTTGACGACATCGCGGTGAACACACATTGGAAGCGTGTATTCGTCATCGCCATACTGGCGTATCACCCGACGTGATGGTATGGGGTGCCATTGTATAGATGTCTCGGTCACCTCTTGTTCGCATTGACGGCACTTTGAACAGTGGACGTTACATTTCAGATGTGTTACGACCCGTGGCTCTACCCTTCATTCGATCCCTTCGAAACCCTACAGTTCAGCAGGATAATGCTCGACCGCATGTTGCATGTCCTGTACGGGCCTTTCTGGATACAGAAAATGTTCAACTGCTGCCCTGGCCAGCACATTCTCCAGATCTCGCACCAACTGAAAACGTCTGGTCAATGGTGGCCGAGTAACTGGCTCGTCACAATACGCCAGTCCCTACTCTTGATGAACTGTAGTATCGTGTTGAAGCTGCATGGGCAGCTGTACCTGTAAACGCCATCCAAGCTGTGTTTGACGTAATGCCCAGGCGTATCAAGGCCGTTATCACGGCCAGAGGTGGTTGTTCTGGGTACAGATTTCTCAGGATCTATGCACCCAAATTGCGTGGAAATGTAAACACATGTCAATTCTAATATAATATGTTTGTCCAATGAATGCCCGTCTATGATCTCCGTTTCTTCTTGGTGTAGCAATTTTAATGACCAGTAATGTAGAATACACAGAAAGTTTTAGTTCAGTATTTGTTAAATTTTTTAAACTTATTAAAACGGTGAATCTGCGTAGAATTTTAAAATGAGCACGTATGCGAATATCCACTATGAGAGCCGTTCACTTCATTGGAAAACACTTTACGTCACATCGTTCTCTGTTTGATGGCAGCACACGCGATAAACATATACAAAACTGGTCCAGTTTCACGTAGGTTAGGTAAACAATGTTTTCAAAGATGTTACAGTGGTAAAGTACTAGTTACAGGTGTAGTAAAAAACGTCTTTGTAAATGTAATGGAATTAATTTAAGACTCGGAAGGAAAGATACAGCTACAGAAAATCATTAATAATACGCAGAATGGTTAAGATTACTAGTACAAAGGTTATATCTACACAATACCAAACTGTATGTACAACACGTAAGCGCAGTGAGGAATATGTTTTCTATTACAGTGATAAAAATAAATTTTAACATCGTATCTATAGTTGCATTTTACACTATAAATATCAATGTTTTAATACACCGCACTCTCAGTAACGTTTAAATGTGAAATTATCAATAAAGGTTAAGTGGTTTAAACGGCATTTATACCAAATGGATAAAATATATCTATAGGAAACAAATTAAGAGAATATACGGCGGCTTAAACAATGGAAGACTTCTCGGAAATTGTTTACGAAGGAGGTGTTGGTTGACTCTGTTTCTTCATTGAGAATGAGATCAGGACGTTTTGATGTATATCAATCTCAATCTCTTGTACAACATTCATCGTGCCACCCTTTCCCGTAGGTTGTATCCTATATTGTCTACAGCGTGATTATAGTCTGCAAGATGTGTAGCAAAGGCTAATTTGCTTTAGTTGTTCAGTCTTAGAGCATCAAGGTGTTCAAAATTCCTACCTTTAGACCACTGTAGAATTTGGGACAGTTTTTCCAGTCAGTCCTGATCTCCTTTAGAGGATGCTAAAGTGTGGAAGTGTGCGTGTACAAATATCTGTTGAAATTTATTCTGGATGGAGAAACTAATTTTGACATTCTTGTTTTTGAATGTTTGGGATATTTTATGTGATTTATTTTGGTTTGTACATGAGAAGCCTCTGTGTTAAGCTGGTCCCAAAAGTTTTGATAGACCACCAAACCCAAAACTATGCGCGTGATTCCATAGATCTTTCACATCGCTTCCGAACAAACAATGACATTTTGCACAATATGATAACCGATGGGAAACACGAGTTACTGAAAGCGACTTTTGCATTGTTTCATCATTAGTATTATTTACCGATTGAGAGCATCAAGTTCATTCAGCAGAATGTATTGAGATACCCCTATTTACATACTACACCCCGTGCCGAAAATGATTATTTAATAAAAATCTACAAATCATGGCATGAAATCCAAGAAAACCTTCAAAGTTGGATTGAGCTACCTCTATTAATTTATTACATTCTTTGCTGAAAGTAATTATTGAATCAGAGTCATAAAACCACGACACGAAATCCAAGACTTCTTCAAAAATGATCCAGACTTGGACGATAGTCCATAAGCGAGAATTGATTTTCAGCGTTCCTCCAATATAGGACCATAAAGTTCAATTCACCACTTGTCATTCTCTCATCGTGAATTCACGATCGACCAAGCCTTAAAACTCCTCATAACTAAGTCGCGCAGGCGCGCTATCGTAAACGAGCCACCGTAAAATTGGTTTTTGAGTCCAGAGACGTTTATGCGCGAGTTGTCGCTTCTCTCAGAGGTTCATAGTGGAGCTAAGTATTTCATAGTATATTTATCTCTTTAACTTCGATAGATTAATCAATGAATAGAGACGATAAACCTTAAGCAAGTCCTTGCAAAGAAGCTGGATTCGCGAAAATGCTTTTTTCTTTTAGAGTTTTATAAAGCCAATTTTCGTCAACGCTAGTAGTCAAAGATCCTATCCCTTTGTTAACTTTCGTACAATATGATGAAAAAATGACAATCGCTGCGCTGCGTTATGTAGCGATTCAAAATAATTAAAGTCCTTAAAGTTTAAAAAAAAAAATGGTTCAAATGGCTCTGAGCACAATGGGACTTAACAGCTATGGTCATCAGTCCCCTAGAACTTAGAACTACTTAAACCTAACTTACGGTTTCAATTTTGAATAAATTTCTCTGCACTGAAGCCACCTGTTTCACTTCCATGAATTCGCTTTAGGACATTAATCATCAGTACTTTTTAATGATAAAACATTTCCCTTTACTGACTTTTAAGTAAAGTGGAAGCTTAGAGCGAGACACAATTGTCTCTACTATGTATAACTTATACGAAACAAAAGTTGACGTAACTTCTTATGCCTAGAGGTTCTTTTGAAACAGTTATTTTAAATTGACAATTATACAAACATGCACTGAAGAACCGAAGACCAAAAACACCTACCTAATATCGGGTAGGGCCCCCCTGAGCACGATGAAGTGTCGGAATACGATGTGGCATGGATTCGACTCATGTCTGAAGTAGTGCTGGAGGGAACTGACACCACGAATCCTGCAGGGCTGTTCACAAATCCGTAAGAGTACGACGGGGTGGTGATCTCTTCTGAACAGCTCGTGGCAAGACATACCAAATACGCTCAATAATGTTCGTGTCTGTTGAGTTTGGTGAACAGTGGAAGTGTTTAAACTCAGAAAAATGTTCCTGGAACTACTCTGTAGCAATTAGGGACATGTGGGGTGTCGGATTGTCCTGTTGCAACTGCCCAGGTCCGTCGGAATGCACAATGGACATGAATGGATGCAGATGTTCAGACAAGATGCTTACGTTCGTGTCACCAGTCGGAGTCGTATCTAGACGTATCAGGGGTCCCACATTACTGCAACTACACTCGCCACACACCAGTCCAGAGTCTCACCCAGCTTGAACAGTCGCCTGCTGACAAGCAGGGTCCATGGATTCATGAGGTTATTTCCATACCCGTACACATCCATCATCTCGATACAATGTGAAACGAGGCTCTTCCTACCAGGCCACATGTTTCCAGTCATCAACAGTCCAATGTCGTTGTTCACGGGCCCGGGCGAGCCGTAAAGTTTTGTGTCATGCAGTCATCAACGGTACGCTGAAACACGTATGTTGTGTAGCGGCGATGGTGAGGCATGGTAAGAATCTCTGACCAGAGGCAGTAGCGCGAGAGTTCAGTTCTGTTGCGAGCTACCAGTTGCGAGTAGCGCGTCGGAGATGACGCAGTCGCGGTCTAGATGCGAGAGAGTCTGTCAGTAGTGGTAGCGCAGAGCAGTCGGCGGGCGTCGGCACCGCAATGGTCGAGATTCAGGACAAGGTATATTATTAAGCAGCATTGCGATCAGCTAATGATGTTAATTAAGTGTAATTTCCGTAAGAATCGCCCCCAATAATAATTTTGATTTAAAAGCAATTTTTAACAAAGAATCATTCTATTTCCTTCCATTTCCTTTAAACAAAAAAAAATTCAATTAACTTCAAAAAAATTAGTTAATGCGATACATCTGATGCAAGCTGTGGCGCAGAATAAGAGCAGAATTTTTGACATGCAGTTATATTAAGGTAAGAAATTAATTCTGATTTTTGCACAGGGCCAAAGACCGACATTTCGGTTAAATTGAGTTTTGATTATCACTGTAGTTTCATTGTCATGGGATTATCTTACATTTTGTGTGGAGAACTTATACTTGGGTCAGATTGCTAATTTTTGTTTAATTGTCTTTGTCATTAATATTTTTGCGGGAGGTTACACTTGGCTCCATTTCTAATAAGTATTGTCATTCAAATTTCTGTGGGGAGGTTACACTTGGCGACACCCAGTCCAGGATCGTATTTCGTGAGATTCTTTTGAAAAACAGTCAGATATCTGCTCTTATTTGCTTAAATATAATTAGAATTTGGCGCAACGCTTTTACTAATTTGTGACTTTCTTTCCTCAGATCATCGGCAATTCGTTGCTCTGTTGTATTTGTGTGTTGCTTTTGCATTGTGCTTATTTGTTTTGTGATTAATTGTGACTATTGTAAAAATGCCGCGAAAGACTATTAATAGTACGTCGCGAGGTGTAGTGAATGAAGTTACCGACTCAAACAATTTTACCGATAGGACTTGTGACACGCAGTGTAATGATGACAATGCTGCGTTCACTGATAATCAATGCGTTCCAACCACTAATGACGATTTTTACCTTACTGATGAACAAACGAACTCAATTGTCTCCTCTGTTAATTTGACGACAATTGATGACGCGCGACGCTCTATTGTAATGAGCGCTGCCCAGCTTAACACAACCGGTTTACTAAATTCACGTGACGAACACACAAATTTGTCTAGTGAAAAAGAACAGGATACACAAAGTACGACGGATCTATTTAATTCCGAAATAGTGTCTGACAGTGCACATCCGACTGACAAACCTTTTTGTAAATCTCAGAATAACCAAATGGTTACAGAAAGCGAGACAATTCCAGATCGACCATTAAACAGCACAGAGAATAGAAATGCTAATCTTGTGTCGGATCCAATTAGGGCATTATTGTTGCAAATTCTTGAAGAGAACAAACAACAGAATGAAAAACAAGACAAACTTAGTGAACAGGTCAGACAGCAAAATGAAAAACAAGACAAGCTTAATGAAAAATTAGACAACAATGATGTAAATCTCAAGCAACTTAGTGAACAGGTCAAACAACAGAACGAACAGTTATATGAAAAATTAGACAATAATTCCTGGGAACTTAGTGAACAAATTAGTGCCGTTGCAGCGCATTGTCATGATACTAAGATACAGTTACGCGTGGAAATTGAGGCTTGTTCACGAAAAAGTAGCGAAGAAATTAAGTCTGTTGTTCAGGATTTAAAGGAAATGCAAACAGCTACAACAGAAACACTTAGAGCGGAAATTAGTACAGTCGCTAAACAATGCTCTGAAAAGGCTACACAATTACGCGACGAGTTTAAAACAATGACAGCAGAACTTTCGCGCACAGTGGATGCGAAGATTGACGCGAAATTCGAACAACAGAACTCTCAAATTAACGAACGTCTTAGTCTTCACATACAAAACAGTGATACGCGTTTCCGCAAATTTATTGATGATCAAAATAGAGTAAAACGTCAAGTATTGGAAACAATCACTGTTCAGAGACAGGAAGACAAACGTAAAATGTTTGCGAAGGCAAAAACATATGTAGACAATAATATTGCCACAGTTTCGGACAAAATTAATACTATTGATTATCAAAACAAGACATGGTTGTCTCACTGGGAGGTCCGCGATCGTTCATTAAGTAAAATATGGCGTTTCAGTCTTCGATCGCTATTCTTTATTCTCAATAACCGGTTTCGGGCTAGCTGCCCATCTTCAGATCATATGTTGTAGTTACAGAGTAACTTGTCCGTACAGAACACAGTTCACTGTCATAAGTAAAGTAAATTTCAATTTACTTTACTTATGACAGTGAACTGTGTTCTGTACGGACAAGTTACTCTGTAACTACAACATATGATCTGAAGATGGGCAGCTAGCCCGAAACCGGTTATTGAGAATAAAGAATAGCGATCGAAGACTGAAACGCCATATTTTACTTAATACTATTGAACAGTCGAACACAGAATTACGTGACGAAATTTCGGATCTTAAATCAAAAACAGATACACACACAATAGATATTCAAACAGTAACCGACAGACTCGAACAATTAGAACTAACACAGGATTCCGATGTCGTCCAAGCTGACGTTAAAAAACTGAACGAAACTACACGTAAATTGCAAAACCAGATTAATGCCACTGACACTAAAACCGATGATCAGATTAAAATACTGACTGAAAAATATGATGAATTGGCCAGTCGTATTGACGTCATCGAAACTACTAATGACAATAAATCAGATGATACTTCACCGGTTTCATTTAATCAAACACCGGAATTTCAAAATCTACAGCAGACTATTAATGAAATCGATTCGTCTAATAACATGTTGCGTAGAAAGTTGTCAAGTTTACAACAGGAAGTAACAGAGATAAAAAATATTTCAGTTAATAGCACATGACAACAGACGCCACTTTGTGAACATTTGTCAGACTCACGCAATGCGTATAATTTAGGAAATCAGCAGAGAGTACACGACTTTGATTCCGAACAACCACAGTTCAACAGATTCTCTTACAATCCTGAACCTGTTCCATCACACAGAGACGATAATTTCGATTACAAACATTTTCTGTCAGTAAGAAAATTTAAAGTGTTTAAGAATGACAGAACACAGATTCACCCACTGGACTGGATTCAACAGTTTAGCTTTGCTTTTCCACCGACTTGGCCCGTAACACACAAACTTGAATTTATTTGCAGTTTTTTGGAAGGCGAACCGGCAACTCGTATGAGACCGATCGCGAGGCAATGTTACTCGGTAGAGGAATTTCAGAATGCTTTTCTATCAGCGTATTGGTCGAAGACGACACAGCGCGGAATTAAAGATCAGTTAATTAGCTTACCAAATTATGAGAACACAAATTTTTCCAGTGTCACGCAATTTTTTGAGCACATGGTCCAGCAGAACCAGTACCTAAGTGAACCCTATAGTGAATCTGCACTTATTCAATTACGTATCTCTAAATTACCACGATCATTAAGAGTGTCACTTCTCACGGGTCAACAGAAAGAAAATATTTCAGCATTCAGGGATCTGTTGCAGCTTTTAGAAGTGCAGCAATCTGATTATTCCTTTGTAAACAAAATTTTTTCGTATAACAACCAAGGCCAACAAACGTACAGCAATTATGATCAGACACGTAATTTCAATAGGAGAGGTAACAGACGCTTTAGAAACGACAACTACCAGAACTTAAATGACAGACAATATTCTAATTATCGGCATCGTCAAAATTATGAGCAACAGGAAGCACATTTTGGTAACAATAGACGCTTTCCACCACAACAGCATGAAAGTCAGCCGGTTCGAATACATAACCAACAATGTAATGCACAAGGTCAGCCTAACTTTAATGTTTCACCGCGTGGACGTATAGTCCCTGATACAACAAATAGTAACGCACGGCAGCAAAGAAACAACTACGTACAGAAAACACACTATTTCAATTCCTATCGCAATGCACCGTATAGGAATGAGTATCACGACAGACGTAAAAATGATGAGCACAATTATCAGCGTACGTTTGATAACAGTCGGTCCTACCAGCAACAAAATGATCAGCAACAGCATATTCTCATGAATGAACCCGACAGTAGATATCATCCAGAGCGTAATACGTCTGGAAGAAGTAATAGAACTGTTCAAATTGTAGAAATGCCACGACATCCTCCTGATAATAGTAACACGCCAGATAGAATCTGACTAGATACTGTACAGGACGCATCTTCCAATAACACAAGCACTACTTTTGACACGCAAAATGTTGTTCATGAAAATGTTATTACTTTCGACGACATCCGAGACACTCTTTTACAGGAAAGACCAGTTGTTCAGAAAATTATTTCACATCCTGTCATCGAAATTAAAATAGGTTCATCGAAATTTTCAGCAGTAATTGATTCTGGCTCACCTATGTCAGTCATTAATGAGGAAACTTTTAACGAGTGCAACAAAGAGAATACGTATCCCACATTACCATTAGGCAAAACGACAGTAAAAGGAGCAGTATCGAGTAAAGGAGTAGACGTTAAATTACAGACGCATTTATCATTTTGTATTGGAGGTCATACTTTTCATTCAAATTTTTGGATTGTTCCCTTGTTGACAACAGACGTAATTTTAGGTACTAATTTTCTCATACAACACGACGCAGTGGTTGATTTTCAGAATTCTTATTTAATGTTAAAGGATGAAAATGTGCAATTGGCTTTAGAATTTCAGCACTCATTATCGGCAGAAGAGGAAACAATTAATTGTACAGAGGTCATTTCAGTATCGCGTAACATAGACTGTAATCCCACATTGTTCACGGATACGTACGTACATAACTATAATACTCCTGACGAAGCTGACTACGACGTAATGCAGATGATTTCCGATAAAGTTAAACAAAGCAGTGCAAATACATACGACGAGCGAACGCAATTACACAAAATTCTTTTACAGCAAGCTCCAGTTTTCGACAACATTCCTGGTACTATGTCCGGCTTTATGTACGAATTTCAAGTCAAACAGCACGATACATTTAAAGCAAAGCATTATCCCATTCCATATATCCACAGAGAACAGGTTAAAAAAGAATTGCAGGATATGCTTGACCAAGGAATTATTGAACCAGCAGTTAGTCCGTACATAAACCCGCTGCATATTGTTAAGAAAAAAGATGGCTCACTTCGCCTTGTACTTGATTCACGTCACATTAATGACATTATTATTAATGAAACAGATCGACCACAGACATTAGAAGAATTACTACAGAAATTTCACGGTACAGCTATTTATTCTACATTAGATTTGAAATCGGGATTTTGGCAAATTCAACTTCATCCAAATTGCAGAAAATATACAGCTTTTCTCTGTTTTGGTGACTGTTATCAGTTTTGTAAATTACCATTCGGCTTAACTATTTCCTCTGCAGCTTTTATTCGCGGTTTGAACACAATACTTCCGACAGAACTTAAAGACAGAATTACGACGTACGTAGACGACATTCTTATCGCAGAAGCTAACTGGTCTGAACACAATCTGATTTTAGAACGACTGTTGCGAACCTTTCATGCACAAGGACTTACAATTAATCTCAGTAAATCGCATTTTGGCAAAACGTCTATAAAATTTCTTGGACACGTAATTTCAGCAGAAGGCATTGCGCCTGATCCGGAAAAACTTCAAGCTTTACGTGACATTACTGTTCCCACAACGAAGAAGCAATTACGCAGTTTTTTGGGTTTAATTAACTTTTTTCGTAAATTTATTCATCACTCTGCTTTAGACACGCCTAGATTATGCCAATTAACAGATAAAAACAGTATTTGGTCATGGGATAAGCAAGCACATTCTGAATTCGTGAACCTGAAAGATGCTTTGTTGAATGCTCCACTTTTATCGCACCCAGACCTTACTAGAAATTTTTCCATTGCCACCGACAGTTCCAACACAGCTTTAGGCGTACACATTTTTCAGGAAATTGAAGAAGATGGGTCTACAGTAATCAAAAACATCGCATTTGCAAGCCGCATTTTGTCACCTGCTGAACGAAATTATTCCGTCACAGAATTGGAAACGTTATGTGTTGTATGGGCTTTCACAAGATTTCGGCACTTTCTTTATGGCAGACATACCACCGTTTACACAGACCACAGAGCGATACAATATTTGCTTTCAGCTAAATTCACTCACGATAGATTAAGCAGATGGAAACTTTATTTACAGGAATTTAATTTTACGATTGTTCACATTCCCGGCACACAAAATGTTATAGCAGACGCACTTTCTCGTTCTCTCAGCAACAATCAGCAAGACGTAGCAACCAACTTCTGCAAAGCAAATTTCAGCGTCATGTATATTCAGCAAGTTGCATTTGAAAATTTTATTTCGTCGTCTCTACAGGATATAGCACGAGAGCAAAGCAAAGACAATGTGTGGAAAGAAATTAAACACCTTTGGCAAAATAAGAATAATGTTACGATTAGGAACCACTACACTGTACGCAATGACATTCTGTTTCGCCGCTCTCATCCAGACAGCAACAATTGGTTATTATGCATTCCTGACGAACTTGTTAACAAATTAATCTGGTACACTCATTTAAGTTACGCACATTACGGAGCTAGAAAATGTTTTCTTATACTGAGACAGAACTGTTATTTTACAAATATGGAAAAACGTATACGACGAGTTTTAGCGTCATGTAAAATTTGCCAGAAAGCTAAGTCTGACACCACTTCACACATTCCTCCATTATATCCCATTGTACCTGTTAAATTAAGACATATGGCCGCAGTAGACATTTTTGGTCCAATTCCGAGAACTAATAGAGGTTTTTGCTACATCTTTGTCGCTGTTGAACTCACTTCAAAATTTGTTACCCTCACTCCGTTACGCAAAGCTACTGCTAAAACTGTTTCGAAAGCATTTGTAAAGCATTTTTTATTTCATGTAGGGCATGTGATGAGAGGAATTTCTGACAATGGATCACAATTTCGTTCTGCCATATGGACACGCATGTTACGAGCTAGAAACATTTCTCCGATTTATATATCCAAGTACCACGCTTCTTCGAACCCTTGTGAACGATTAATGAAAGAAATTGGTAAACTGTGTAGAATATACTGCCACAAAAGACATGTTAATTGGGACACATACATACACTCATTCCAAGATGTAATTAATTCCATTCCAAATGAATCCACTATGATATCTCCGTCTGTAATACTGAAAAACGTTGAACCACCAAACAAAATCAAAGAATTAGTAACATTTCCTACATCTCGTCGATTACGACACCACGAAATAATTGACATTGCGCTGAACAACATCAAACGTGCCGCAGACCGCCAGAGAAGACAGCAAAAACAGGTTTGTAGACGCCGAGACTTTCACGTTGGACAGAAGATATTAGTACGTACACACTATTTATCCAGCAAATTAAAAGGTAAGTGCAGTAAATTTGAACTTCTGTACGCAGGTCCATATCGGATTCGCAGCATTCCTCACCCCAATGTTGTACACGTCGAAACTTTGAGAACCAGAAAATCGAAAGGCAATCACCATATCTCCAATGTTAAACCGTTTATTGAGTGAACATACTTTATGATTTATCACGCCGTAATGCTATTTGCTAATTTTTATGAACATTTCTGCAATTATATTCACATGACTACTTAGTGATGATTATCGTATTTTTTCTTGGCAAGTGCCCGGCAAGGTAAGGTTAGCAGGTCGCTCTTCTTCTCGTTACACATTAGACCGTGCATTGGCCGACCAAGGGTCTCTAAGCTATTTTCTCAGCTTTTCTCCGACAATCGCTAACAGTTATTTTACGCGCTTCCATTTTCAAAAAAATGGTTCAAATGGCTCTGAGCACTATGAGACTTAACAGCTATGGTCATCAGTCCCCTAGAACTTAGAACTACTTAAACCTAACTAACCTAAGGACAGCACACAACACCCAGTCATCACGAGGCAGAGAAAATCCCTGACCCCGCCGGGAATCGAACCCGGGAACCCGGGCGTGGGAAGCGAGAACGCTTCCATTTTCGCAAAGAAAAAGTTGCTTTCACCCTTAATGTCATTTGTGCACGCCTTATATCCATATTCTTGGTATTTCATAGGCTGTCACCACTCTGAAAGAATGTACATTATCACATAGACTTTAAGGTCGAGAATCATTTCTTCTCTTCATTTGAATGGAAGTGGAGATTTACAATGGTGTCAAAAATTAAAGCAACAATCTGCTGTTGCCCCGTCCTGTGTCTAATTCATGATCATACAGACTGTCAACCGATGCCCTTACAATCGTGTTTCACACGGAAAATGGCATTCCGATCAACGGACAACTACGCCACCATTGACGTCAGGGCACCTATCAAGCGGGATAGTGTTCGTAGGGTGTCCCACAGCCACAGTCGCTATGTACACAGTCAGAGACGGTGCAGTATGGCACAGAGAAGACATCTAGAGACTCTCTGCCGTGGAGGGCCGTAGGAAGAATGGAAGTAGGAGGCTCGAAAACTGATGTGGTCCGATGGTTTAATGTGAATCGTGCTGTTGTTCCCGGATGAGGCGACAGTTTATAGATTTTGAAACTGTGTCCCGGAGACCAGGACAGGGCCAACCACGAGTGATATCAGAAATATCAGAAAGAATGGACCGTTATTTGGTTGTAAGGGCACGACGGTACCACCTTACTACTGCACTGCAAGTGACATCTGACCTCGCAGCATGACCTGGACGTGTTACATTGAGACAAATGGCGTACAGAAGGCTTCAGCAGAGTGGCATTCATTGTTGAAGACCTGTTGTCTGCTTACCTCTCGCGTGTCTGCACAGATGGGAATGTCTTCACTGGAGCTGTCAACATGCCACCTGGACAATTGAATGGTTGGCCAATGTTCTTTTCACAGGTGAGTCCCGACTTGGTCTGGAGACTGATTGCCTACTGATTCGCATCTTCAGGACTCGTAGAAAGCGATTTAGGGATCAGACTTTGTGGAAAGAGACCGATATCGAGGAGGATCCCTGATGGTTTGGCCAGGGATTATGTTGACCACTGGAACACCACTTCAGTAGATTGTACGGGTGAATCAGCAGGATTTAACTGCTGTGAGGTACTGTGTCGACATCTTGGGATCTCATGAGCAGTTGTGGCGAGGTGCTGTGGATCTAGACTTCGTACTGATGGACAATAATGCTCGAGCTCATAGGGCACTGGTGGTTAGGGATTTTTTGGAAACGGAAGATGTTGCATGCATAGCATGAGCTGCTCGCTCTCCCGACTTGAATCCCATACAGCATGTCTGGGATGCACTAGGGAGACGGGATGCATCATGTCATCATTTACCAACCACTCTCCAAGAATTGTGAGAAACTCTGCAGGAAGAATGGGCGTTATTGCCTCAACATGAGATTGATTACATCATTCACCGCACGTCCCGTCGTTGTCAGGTACTGTACTAGAGCCAGAGATCGTCACACTCCATATTGAGCAATTTAATTAGTCATCAGAATGTGTGTGCAAATCCGTTAAGTTGGAAAAAGCGAAGGACATTTTTGTCCACCGTCAAGCAGGCTGCAGCTGATTGCGTTCTGTATTCTTTACATTGTTTCTACTTTACTATCACCTTTTTATACTGTTTTGTGCCAAAATAAACGCAGCCTTGCAAAATTTACGTTTGTTGCTTTACCAGTGTATTTCGGAGTTGTTCACCATCACTGAAAAAGATATTTACTGGCAAGGTACAAACATTAAGCAGTCCATAAAAGCAAGAGATAGGCTATATGTATTCTGTACAGAGTTTCTCAAATAGGAAAAACTTCCAGTGTGTAAATTGTATTATTTTCAGACATAGGACTGCCAGTTAATATTTCTGGCCCCTGTGGATATATTCCAGTTGTTACCCACTGTAACAAAAACTGCAGGAGATACATAACTGGTAATAAATAACATTGACTACTGCAGGTAATATGGCTACTAAATTAATAAGAAAGACCTAGAATCTTTTAGAAAACAAAAGGCGATACAAAAATGGCAGAAAATGGACTCGTACCTCCACAGTTCACGACGCTATCAACTACGGTAGGGTTTCGACAAGTTCACCAGGTCTCCGTAAATGGTATACACCGTATAAAGACCGTATCTACAAAAGTCATTAACTGATATTTAACAATAACAGATTTCATCTAAATGACGTTGTTTTTGGTGGACTATCGTTGTGCCGCAGCGGTATACTTTCATAGCACACAAGGTGTAACGCTAAAAGCATCATATACAGGAAGTCTTTATCTATCAATACAAAGTTTGCTGTAATTACATTTTCGAAAATCGTAGTTAAAAATGACACATTTTCGAGAGATGTTCAGTTTGTTGATACTTCTAAACAGCTTGTAAAATACCCCATCTTTTACTGATATGTAGTTTAATTCAATAGTACATGGCAGCTCGTATGTTCTTTTCTCAAGGGGACGTGCAAACGCACGTGCACAAGAAACTGCTAACGTCACAGTTTGGAGGTCCATGTTACGCTATGTTGCGTAGCGTGAAACAGATAATATGGCATGTCAGATTTTTGCCCCGTGGTGATGAACTTTCCTAGTGAGAGGCGATATCGTTTTACGTCACAAGCAGAATGTAGGAGCCGTGATCTGTAAAGAGTACAAATGGTTCAAATGGCTCTGAGCACTACGGGACTTAACTTCTGTGGTCATCAGTCTCCTAGAACTTAGAACTACTTAAACCTAACTAACCTAAGGACATCACACACATCCATGCCCGAGGCAGCATTCGAACCTGCGACCGTAGCGGTCGCGCGGTTCCAGACTGTAGCGCCTAGAACCGCTCGGCCACTCCTGCCGGCCTCACAACGAGTCAAACATTGAATTTGGAGAGTTGTATTTCTCATAGACTACGTCGTACGAATAGGCTCTGTTACACAGCATGAGCAGTTCTCGAGAATGCGTCCTTTTTGGTGAGATTCCTTATAATAAAATGACAGGAACCTATTCAGGGTGGTCCACTGATCGTGACCGGGCCAAATATCTCACGAAATAAGCGTCAAACGAAAAAACTACAGAGAACAAAACTTGCCTAGCTTGAAGGGTGAAACGAGATGGCGCCATTGTTAGCCCGCTAGATGGCGCAACCATAGGTCAAACGGATATCAACCGCGTTTTTTTAAATAGGAACCCCCATTTTTTTTACATATTCGTGTAGTACGTAAAGAAATATGAATGTTTTAGTTGGACCACTTTTTTCGCTTTGTAATAGATGGCGCTGTAATAGTCACAAGCGTATAAGTACGTGGTATCACGTAACATTCCGCCATTGCGGACGGTGTTTGCTTCGTGATACATTACCCGTGTTAAAATGGACCGTTTACCAATTGCGGAAAAGGTCGATATCGTGTTGATGTATGGCTATTGTGATCAAAATGCTCAGCAGGCGTGTGCTACGTATGTTGCTTGGTATCCTGGACGACATCATCCAAGTGGCCCTACCGTTCGCCGGATAGTTAAGTTATTTAAGAAAACAGGAAGTGTTCAGCCACATGTAAAACGTCAACGACGACCTGCAACAAATGATGATGCCTAAGTAGATGTTTTAGCTGCTGTAGCGGCTAATCCGCACCTCAGTAGCAGACAAATTGCGCGAGAATCGAGAATCTTAAAAACGTCAGTATTGAGAATGCTACATCAACATAGACTGCACCCGTACAATATTTATATGCACAAGGAATTGCGTGTCGACGACTTTGAACGTCGTGTACAGTTCTTCCACTGGGCACAAGACAAATTACGGGACTATGACAGATTTGTTGCACGCGTTCTATTTAGCGACGAAGCGTCATTCACCAACGGCGGTAACGTAAACCAGCATAATATGCACTATTGGGCAACGAAAAATCCATGATGACTATGACAAGTGGAACATCAGCGACCTTGGTGGGTTAATGTATGGTGCGGCATCATGTGCGGAAGGATAATAGGTCCCCATTTTATCGATGGAAATCTAAATGGTGCAATTCATGCTGATTTCGTACGTAATATTCTACCGACGTCACTACAAGATGTTTCACTGCATGACAGAATGACGATGAACTTCCAACATGCTGGATGTCCGCCACATACCTCACGTGCGTTTGAAGCAGTACTGAATAGCATATTTCATGAGAGGTGGATTGGTCGTCGAAGCACCATACTATGGCCCGCACGTTGACCGGATCTGACGTCTCCGAAGGATATTTGTTACCGTGATCCACCGACAACGCCTGACAACATACGTCAGCGCATTGTCAATGCATGTGCGAACATTACGGAAGGCGAACTACTCGCTGTTGAGAGTAATGTCGTTACACGTATTGCCAAATGCATTGAGGTTGACGGACATCATTTTGAGCATTTATTGCATTAATGTGGTATTTACAGATAATCACGCTGTAACAGCAGGCGTTGTCAGAAATGATAAGTTCACAAAGGTATATGTATCACATTGGAACAACCGAAATAAAATGTTCAAACATACCTACGTTCAGTATTTTAATTTAAAAAACCTACCTGTTACCAGTTGTTGGTCTAAAATTGTGAGCCATATGTTTGTGACTATTACAGCGCCATCTATCACAAAGCGAAAAAAGTGGTCCAACTAAAACATTCATATTTCTTTACGTTCTACACGAATATGTAATAAAAATGGGGGTTCCTATTTAAAAAAAAACGCAGTTGATATCCGTTTGACCTATGAGAGCACCATCTAGCGGGCCAACCATAGTGCCATCTGGTTTCCCCATTCAAGCTAGATAAGTTTTGCTCTTTGTAGTTTTTTAGTTTGACGCTTATTTCGTGAAATATTTGGCCCGGTCACGATCAATGGACCACCCTGTATATCTGTAGGTAAAGGCCTCCTATTGTTGATGTTTCCAGTTTTATAGATTGTGTGCTACGGAAGTGCAATCTTTCAACTCTACGGTACAAGGGTGATCTACCAAAAGCCGCGGTTTATGGTACAATTAACGTAATAAATATCAAATAATGTCATTTGTAGATGTAGTCTCTAGACAGTGTACACCAAATACGGATGCCATCTTACCGTGTAGAAGCTGGAGCTCAGTTATAGCGTTGTAGGACTATTACATGTGAAGAGAAAATATAGCAGGTTGTGTCCACCTCCACATTGCTTTTTGTTACACCTTTTGTTTTCGAAATGATCCTGTGTCTTTCATATTCGTTCAGTAGAAATATTACCTGAACAATCGATGTTATTGATTGTAGATAATATATTTGCTGCAACTTCTACTGCAAAGGCGAGCGATTGGACTGTTTCTCTAATGACAAGAAACCTTAACATGACTATCAGTCTATGTCGGAATGTAAACTCAAGTCAAAAGCTTGACTTTTTGATATTGTATAAGTTTTTTATGGACTGGCTGACGTTTGTGGAGTGTCAGTACATACTTATATCTTTTTCAGTGATTGTGAGCAGCTTAAAAAAATCTATTCGAATGAAATTATGAAACAAATCTCGAACCTGAAGCCTATGTGACGAAGAACCTTATTTCGTGGTGTTGATGTTCAATACAGCACGGAGAACATGTTTGTTATGCATGTGCAAACTGATATTAGACACCATATGTTAACTATATTAAATTTAAAACTAAAAACGGGATGCTTTTTCAGTTGAGTTAACGCATACCTTCTACTAGTCTGTATGTCAGATCGCTGTACATTATGTAGTGTTCTCCTACCAGTAATTCGCTGTTGGAGTCAATGACGACTCCAGAATCATCCTAGCGATTTTCTCCGCTCTTCTTCTAAAATAGCTATTGGAGTTAACGCAGCTGTGTCCGCCCCGACAGCTGAGTGGTCAACGCGAAGGAATGTCACACCACGGAGCCAGGGTGTGACTCCCGGCTGGGTGGGATATTTTCTACGCTGAGGGTCTGGATGTTGTGTTGTCTCTATCATCTCATCTTCGTCGACACGCAAGTCGCCGAAGTGGCGTCAACTCGAAGACTTGCACCAGTCGACTGGTCTATCCGACCTGAGGCCCTAGCCACTCGACATTTCCAACATTTCCATTTCCAAGGCAGATGTTTTAGGCGCATCCGTTTTCGTAAAGGAACTGTGTGGTTTGGAGCCAAATAAAGTCGTCAACGGACGCTGGAGAGCGCTGAGAGCGCAAACCACGTTAACCATCTTGTCCCGTGTTCCGAAGGCACTGTCTGTAGCCAGCTCGGATGTCCCGTCCGCGGCCACGCCCAAGATAACGTTAGCTGCCTCGTCTGGCGTGAGAAAGACTTCAAGTCGTCTGCATACGGACCGTGCCTTCGAAGGTCAACGTTCAGCTTGCCGAGTTCAACGTCTGCTTTGTCCGGATCGCGAACCACACTGTTTACGAAACAGACGTTGTTATGTTTCCTACGTTAGGTGTATGAAAAAGTGTATTTCCTATCATGTCCAAAATTATGCTAGTCATATTGTTTCCTCTGTTGTATACGTAAATACAAACCTCAGTCTCTATGAATACGTTGAAAGGCAAAAAAGGAAAATGCCAAACCCTGTCAGTAAGGACACAGGCTTATAAAGGTTCCATTAAAATAATGCGATGCAAATTTAGAACAGATATTCACACAAGACAACAATTATTGCAACTTCCTCACTTTTTAGTGAAACCCTAAGTTCATTCTTACTTGATCACTGTTGCTATTCAGTAGCAGAAAATTTTTAAAATTTATTGGCTATTGTGACGAGCATATGGAGCCGTTTTAACAATGGAAGGCTGTTAGTGACATCCGTACATAACACTACACCCAGTCCCCAGTGGAGAAAATCGATGGCCCGGACGAGATTCGAAGCCGGGTGCCTTCGCTTAGTAGTCCGCCGTGCTGACCGCGCTTCTGCTTTGGTATACTACCAGAATCTTTAAAACATGTGAAATACAAAATCTGAAATAAGAATATTATTATATTTGTATACTGTACATAAAAATTAAAATAAGAAAGTGTAACAAATCTTACTGTAAGTAGTACAAACTCTCTTCTAGATTAAGCCCACCGAACAAACTCATTCGTTAGAAACTTTGGGCTTATATTTACGAACATAGAATATTAGAGAAAATAATTTTATTGAACTAATAAGAAATTATCATAAACTACTAGAAACCGCTAGAAAAAATCTTGGATCTAGTGAGACGCGTAACAGCAACGCACGACCAAAAACGTTGCAGGTCTGCGATTCTGGTCGTTACGCTACAACGGCCAGAATTGACTGATTAGCATTTTTTACATATTCGTATCCTGAAAGCTTTAATTGTAGATATGCAATTAATCAACATTTAACTATAACAAATTAGGCGAAGAACAAAGCGTTTTTTATGGATCCTCGAAGTATCGTTGCCTTGGAACGGCATACTTTGATAATACGGAAGTTACAATAACTCTTTAATCACCAATATGGCATTTCCTGTTATTTTTTTACAATAAATCATACAATTAATGACGCGTTTTCCGAGAGATCCTCTATTTGCTGGTACATAACATACACAGGTTGTTTAACAATTCGTGTTACAAATTTCTAGTGGTTGTAGAGGGGAATATTAATTCCAGTTTCACACAGGACCCAATGTCCGGCAACATCATCCAACGACACTACACATCGTTAAATGTACATACAGGGTGATTCCGTGACGATGTTACAAAATTTCAAGGATTGTGGAGAAGGATAAATGTATCAATTTAATATAACGGATGTAATATTTCTGACTTTGCAGCCATCGCATTGAGGTACAAGAACTTCTTCTTAGAGCATTTGAGACGGTAGAACTGGCAAGATGACGTAATGCGGTGTAAGGTACCGACGACAGATGGTTTGTTCGGTACGGGTATTGTGAAAAAGACCGCCTAAATTGTGATCCGATTGGCTGCTGCATTCGGAAGCAGCGGGCCAAAATGATAATTTTCTGTTATTACTATTAGACAAACGAACCAGCGTATTTACTTGCATTTCAGATAACAACATCTCTCAATAGCGTGGTATCATTCCATAATTTTACAAGTATTAATAAGCAGCAGAATATTAAAGAACTGCTAAACGAGAGGAAACGAAGCACTTCGGCGATCTTCGGATCCTTAGTCGGATGGCGAGCTAAGTGGTTCGGCTGTAAGACCAGAGTTGCCTCATCAGTGTCGGAGTATGGACGTTATCTGTCTCAGTCGGTGTTAAGACTTTATTAGAAAACTTATAGCTGAGAACAGTGTGACAGTAATTACGAAAACAGGCAGCTCATTATTTTGTTGAAGAATATAATTTATTTGTGACTCAAAAGTGAAATGTACAGTGTCTCGTGTTCTGCCAATAAAATGCGAGTGGCATTCCGTGTAAACAAACTGATTGGAAATTTAATTGTTTTTAAATAAAAGTTCCTCGATAAAAGTTTCTTACTACCTCAAGACAGCGGATTCAAGATCTACGTACTGTATCTTGCTCAGGGGACAACAACTATCACCGTCTCCTATGCTTGTAGTAGGGGCCCTGTACTGGAAACGAACGGGGCGATTGTTGTAAGAGAAAACCGTTCCCATAAGACTGTAGTGTGGGCAAGTTTCAGAGTTGCTAGTATGGACCAAGATGGAAAAGAACTCTAGTAAACATTGCCTCTAAAGTGCATACCTTAAGCGCTTTGAGCTCTATTTAATGGAGGAGATGTGTTTCACACTAGCAAAGACGAAAAGTGCTCATAGCTGATTAGGTTTGTGTTTTAAAGCCCATGTTTGCTAGACATTTTTTTCTTCTCTTTGTCCATACTACTATCACAATGAAAGCTGCATACGCTACATTCTTAGCAACAAGAGCACCAATACCTTTACACCATTGTCAGAGGTTTCAGAATGGTTTTCGCTTGCAGCTTTCGATTCGTTCGCTTCTGAAGCAGGGACTCTTATTTGTAGTTGATACGTTTCTCCATCATTCTTGAAAGCTTATAAAATCATGAAATCACCCTGTATGTGCATACATTTACAGGCGCCAGCGCCTATGTCTGTGAAGCTCTGTAGCTTTGTTGGATGACGTTCCCAGAAATGGGTTCCTATATAAAACTTGAAGTACGCTGTACAATCTCTAGACGTGAGTAACGTAAATTGTGGAACACCCTACATACATATGGGTTCCAACTGGCATACGGTCAAACGCACCTTCACAATATCGGACATGCTAGACATTGCACTGCACACTCAGGAAGGCAGCCCAAAGTGCTCTTTTCACACCATGACGTCAGAAACTCGGCACTCTCAATGCTCAATGTTCGAATTCACGATATGTGTGCCTACAGGCTTAAGCCGTCGGCGTTGAGCGTGTCGAGTTTCTGACGTCATAGCGTGGAATAGCTCGTTCGGGAGTCTTTCCGAACTGCAGAGCAGTATCTGGTATGCCAGGTATTCTGAGCGTGCGTCTGAGCGTTGACCAATGAGATGGAACAACGCCACTTACGTCACACGCACGCCGTCTCCATTCAGTACAGAGCTGTGGGGCGCCATTTTGGCATTCATTTCAAGTCTATATGTAGGTATGTACGTCGTTTCTCAGCACTAACAAATTGAAAATCACTGGAAAACCCGTTGTTAACTGTGTGATTCGTTCCAATAAAATAATGAGAAACATCATATTCGTGCCAAAAGAATTGTTGTAACTTCCGTATTATGAGAGTAGGCTGTTTGAAGGCAGCGACACACTGAAGATCCACCCAAAACGCATTGTTCTTGGTACAATTTGTTATAATTAAATTTTAATTAGTAACATATCTACGATTAAGGTATTCAGCAAGGGGTAATACAATATGATTAAGAGTAAGTGGCGTGTTGTTGATATAGCGTAATAAGTACCGTCACTGTCCTCTAAATCGTGGTTTCTTGGAGCGGCGGTTCGCGTATTGACCCTTCGCGTTTTTTTTCCTAACAATCCCGTTTTTATTAGTTTCTGATACTTTATTATTAGTTTGATATAAGTATATACTATCAAAGAACATGACAGCTTGCGCTACTTGTATAAAGGTATCTTGCTCCTTTTTCTTTTACGCTTTGTAATTCACATGTTGGAAAGATTATGCTACTGGGTAGGAACAGTGATCAAGTAAGACTGACCTTGGGGTTTTACTAAAATGTGGGAATGATGAAATAATGTTTATCTTATGTGGAGAAGTATACCAAATTTGTCCCGCACTGTTTGTAACGGAACTTTTACAAGCCTGTGTCCTTATTGATCGGACATGGTAATTTCCTCTTCGTGGACGATGGAGGAAATGTGTGTTTTAACAGAGCTAAAGTGGGAATTTTAGGTCTCCCGTTTAGTAAACAGTGTGACTTACGAACTAGAAACATCCTTCAACTGCCGGTGGAATGCGTTGCGATCGCACGTACCACGTTGGGGGCTCACGTACCGTGTGCACAAGTCGCATCGTTCCTGAGCGATCAGCAGCACGTTGAACTTGGAACGCTCAACGTTAACGTTCGACAAAACGCTCCGTGTGCCGACGGCTTTAGAATTCGGTCCCAAACGTGTTCTTAGTTGTGAAATGAAGGGGAAAAATATGAGGGAAGAAAACAATTGCAGTGCTGTTTGCCTTGTTCACCGCCAGCATCGGTCTTCGGAAAGCAGCAGCTCTGCCCACGGATCAGGACAGGGCCCGCATTTAGCGAAGAGCGGTGCCGCCGACTCGTTCTCCACGCTACACGCCGACCTGGCCTGCGTAGTCGCTCGTCGCATTAATCAAGGAAATGCCCCGTGGGTCGGCTCGCGCCTGCGACGGACGCCCAACTTTGCCCCTTGCTGGGAGCTGGCAACTGGGACCGGTACTCGACGCGCAGGCGCTGTTGACTCGCACCCCCCCCCCCCCCTTCCCAACCCTTCCACCGTGCCACACAGGCAAGAGCGGGTCTTGCCGCCACTGCCTCCACCCGCTGTTTTTCCGGCCGCCTCGAAGGAGTTTTTCGTCCCCCGGGGGCGGAGGTGGCGTCGACGGAGACGGGACGGCTGCCAGGGCGGCTAGCGACCTCGCCGACGAACTCGGTAAAACACTTTGGGATGATTCCAATGTTTTATTAATGCCGACAGCCGGAGGCAGCGGGGCCAGCGCGGCGGCGACAAGCGGCTCTGCGAAGTGGCCGAACAACCTCCCCCCCACCCCCCCACCCTTCCATCCTGCCGACCTCTCTCCTACCTACGCAGCTACTCGCCTTGTCGGCGGCCGGCCTCACTCGGGTGAGGCCCCCGTGCTTTGGAGACCATGTCGCCGGCGATGGACTCTCTCCCTCGACATCTCGTCACGCCTTCCACTTTCCGCAGCATAGCGTACCGGCTTTCCTTTATTCCACGGAAAGAATCTATGCTGTTCTATGAGTATTTTACAAGCGTTACAGATAACAAATACAGATCTCGGACAAACTGCCGACTTCTCAGTCGTCTCTGACGTAAGAAAGCGCAGGAACAGAATCTTTCCTCACTGTGGAGTTTCAACAGCAAGGGGAAAGTTCTGATCTAAAACGTATTACGAATCAACATAAAAGGAATATACTAAATTAAATTTAAAAAATCTCAGAAGACTTCTTAAATATTTTTTTCTTCTATGAGAAAAGCTGTTAAAAATACTTCTTTATTACAATCGGTTTTAAATCTAGAACACTAAAGAGGGGGGGGGGGTGGCAATGGAATATTACATTCTGCTAAACCATCGTGAAGTTTTCTACTTCGCATTTTATTCAATGGAAATCATAAGTTATGGCTGATGAATTTTTTGATTATAATTATTACATCTTCAGTGATATGTTACATACAGTACCAGATTAAGGGGGGTAGGACGTCAAACTGGCCGACATGGAACAGGAGAGGCATCACAGGACATTTTAATTTCCAGTGTCTATACTTTTACAAATAAATTCGTAAACTTTGTCAGCATCACCAGGAAGGATTCAGGATTCACACTCATTGCAGTGGAAGTTCGAAAACATAACAAAATAATTTTTTTACTCGTGAAATTTCATCATTTTTTCTCTTACTAGTGGCTGCATTTGTTGCTATAGGTACACTTTTCTTCATAAGTTAGATTCTTCGATGAATTTAGCACAGCATACATACCATACTTACAGGTGTATGAAACTCTAGAATTTCTTTGATTTATGAAAAAACGCATGATCTGTTGTAATTTAAACTTCATGTTTAGAAAAAACACAAATTTTGTAGTTAATTACCTCAATTTTTACCACAGTTTTTAATAGATTTGGAAAATTCTAGAGTTTCACACACCTTTAAGTATGGTTTGTATATTGTGAAAAATTCATCGAACCATCTCTCTTACTTATGAAGAAAAGTGTACCTATAGCAACAAATGCTGCAATTAGTAAGTGAAAAAAATGATGAAATTTCACATGCAAAAAAATTACTTCGTTATGTTTTCGAATTTCCACTGCTATGAGTGTGAATTCTGAATCCTTCCTGGTCATGCTGACAAAGTTTTATGAAATTATTTGTAAAAGTATAGACAGTGGAAATTAAAATGTCCTCTGGTGCCTCTCCTGCTCCAAGTCGGCCTGTTTGACGTCCTACCCCCCTTAAATACAAAATGTCCGTTTTATACCGTACTGCAATCGTAAATGTTATTCGGGTTTGGTAGCCTTGCGTTAATCCCTCAGATCGTCATCAGGTATACTGAATGCAAAAGAGGAAGGCAATTTGAAACGCATGTCTTAATCAGCTGTCACTGCTTCTGCTGTACATGCACATACGTACATAAATACATATCCAGCTCTGATACTCCCTGCAGACCATGCGCTACTTCCACAAATAGCCTCCTTTCTGTCTTGTGCTCTGTTCCTTCAGATGTCTTTCCTGCATGGCTGGCAGATCTTTCGCCAAGTCGTAAATCCATCACTGCCTTGCTCGACCTATGGGCGACTGGTGTTTGGTTTCCCTCAAATACTTTCTTCACCCATCTTTCTTCTGGTGTACGGGGATTTAAATTGGATGTTATAGTTTGGTACTTATTTCGTGATAACAGCTAGCGAGACGTATCCAATGATGTGTAACAGTAAGGTCTTTGAAGGTCAACGAATGTCACGAACGTGGCATGAACGTCCATTTACAGCGTGTGTTCGAAATGATGAGCACTGGTAACAATGCAGTGCTCCAATCTTCTTACCTTGGATTGAGTGGTACTCTTTATCACATCGGCACTTATCGAAGCACATGCTCTGACAATTCTCTCTCGTATATCGTTCAAATAGTAAATATTCGCAGAATACGGCGCATCCATCTGATGTGCCATTGCAAAGTAAACAACATTCGACGCTTTCGTAGTACAACACTAATAGCAACGGTATGACTAATAACGTCGAATCAAGCGAATGTTAGTGATTTATTCCTTCGAAGAACAAGTGAATATGCTTCTAATTTACGGAGAATGGCAACGAAATTCAATGACAGCTAGAGACGTACAGGCTGAAAGATATCCTCAATGTACTCATCCTACACGTCGTACATTTAAATATGTATATGATAAATTGAGAACAACTGGATCTTTAACGCATCGGAAACATATCCTGCAAAGGAAAGTTGCTAATGAGGAAACGGACATTGGTACTCTCGAGATCCTTGTGTTAGTTCGCGTCAAATCGCAAGGGAATCTGGCATGAACCAGGGTAGTGTTGTTTGTGTTCTGCATCGCCATAAATATCATCCTTAAATATCAGTCTCCATCAAAAATTATTTGGTACGGATTGCATGCGTCGCATTGAACCATGCCGATGGGCTCCACTTCTGGTTCAGAGTGATGGCACACTAATTAATTTGATTTTATTTACTGACGAGGCTACATTTAAGAAAACATGGAAATAATGTTAATTTGCATAACATGCGTTATTGGGCAACTGAAAATCTATGATGGATGCAGCAAGTTGAACACCAAAACCGTGGTAAGGATTCTGGAGGACAGAATTATGGGCCTGTAATTCATCGAAGGAAATCTTAATGGTAGGAAATACACCACATTTCTGCAAGAAACATTAGGTCTGTTATTGGAAGAAGTAATTTTAGGAACAATGAACATGATGTGGTATCAACACGATGGCTGTCCGGCACATTTTTCGCTGATGGCTAGAAATGAGTTGCAGAGACAATTCCCAAATCGTTGGATTGGACGTGGAGGAGATGCGTCGTGGCCGGCTCATTCGCCGGACTTGACACCTCGGGAGTTTTTCTTGTGGGGGTTCGTAAAAGACATTGTTTATAAAGACGTTCCAACAACACCTGAAGATATGCGAGGGAGAGACTTGTCAGAGCATGTGCTTCGATAAGTGCCGATGTGATAAGGAATACCTCTCAATCTATGATAAGAAGATTACAGCACTGCATTGTTACCAGTGGTCATCATTTCGAACACAAGCTGTAAATGGACGTTCATGCCACCTTTGTGTCATTCGTTGACCTTCAAAGACCTTACTGTTACACATCGTTTTATTCGTCTCGCTAGCTGCTATCAGAAAATAAGTACCAAACTATAATACCAGATTTAAGAAAACAAAACTGATCTTCATATCTCTGAAGCGACCACACCTAGCAACAAAAAACCAACGACATATTATGGTCCCCTTGTCCCATGCAACTTTTGTCACACAAACTTTTCAGCTCCTATCATACTTTCGGAACTATTCTTGGTAGCAATAGTTAGTGACTCACCCTGTATATCGGGCATATTATGGCCAATTTCTATTCTGCTGCAATGTCTCATACTTCCATATCAAGTGGATCAGTTTATATACTTCTAAGTGCTTTGTGTTGTGTATGCTCACCAAACCTTGCATAATGACACATCACATAATAATTTACGTCGTTTAACGCAACCTAGGGGCTGATATTAAACCTATGACGTGGAAGTGCATACAATTCATCAGAAATCACTGAACATAAAAATACGACACGTAGTGTAATGGGACTGAAAGAGTTCATACAGATAATGAAATACTTAAATATGCTGTTACCTGTTGTGAAATAGTAAAATACATTACATTGTCACGGATAATATGTATTTAGCACTGTTAACATCTTTCTGTATAGAGGGTGCCCCAGGAGATATAAGACAAAGATCTAGTAAACGTTGGCTCTAAAATGCATACCTTAAGAGATATGAGCTCTTGTTCCTTTTCACTACTGTATAACACATCACTTCCACTCAGCAAGTGCTCATAGCTGTTAAGGTACGTACATTAGACAACATGTCCACTACACTCTTTTGCTTCGGATGATCGCTTCAATTAAAGCGCTAAATACTGAACTGTTGCGTGGTACTTAAGTAAATAAATTATTGAAATGAAAGTGAACTAGAAATTAGGATATAAATGAAAAACTTGGTTTAGTTTAGAGAGTTACATACTCGCAAACAGCGGGCAGAACAGCAGAACAGAAGAGACAATGACCGCGAAGTCAGCAAGATCCACATAAGCGGGCGCTGTCGATTCAGCCGTCAGGGCATCGCCCGACGGCTCACGTGTTTCTCAGTTGTCGTATGTGAGCAAAGGCCCTCGCCTACATCCCAAGAGCCAATGACCGACGTTAAGAAGATTCTTCGAGAAGCTTTTCAACGTGACAGAAGAGGCAATGACTGGCTCACGTGTTTCTCAGTCGTCACATGGGATCAAAGGCCCTCGCCTACATTCCAAGAGCCAATGACCGACGTTAAGAAGATTCTTCGAGGAGCTTCTCAATGTGACAGAAGAGGCAATGACCGCAAAGTCGTTCACCTCCAGTAAATTGAAGTGAATAAATACGCTAGACGCAGTGGACCAGAGAGATGAAGACAGAGGGAGACAGAGACGGAGACGGAGACGAAGAAGACGAAGAAGTAGCAGTAGTTTTCAGTCAGTTTCGGTGCTGAAGACCGTCATGCAAGAAGAGTCTACATTATGCACAGACGCACCAAGTCCGCCGCTGTAATGGAATAGCAAGCAGCAGCTGCGGCGCCAGAAGACAGAAGTTAAAAGGTATTTGAAGTCTGATTTTTACGTACCCGGTTGACTCGTGAGGACGGGAAGGAGACGGCCTCACCTCAGTAGTCACCTGTGACCTGGGATGAAGTTATGACAGCCAAAGACTGGCAAGCGGGAGTCCGTGGTTCGAGTCCGGGAACTGGCCTTGCCCAGCCACGCCGCTCCGCTGGCCGACGCACAACACACGCGGCCGCTTAGAGAAGAGAAACACTGGGACGCCACACCCAAGGTATCATCCGATGCACGACTTCGCTCGCAATAATTAAACCGGCCACCTCACGCTATGCGTCTCCAGTCAGCTGGGCGAGACGGCGACACGAGATACACACCGCTACGCGTAATCAGAGACCGCCGCCGCCGCCGCTGCCGCAGCAGAAGACTTCACAAACGATACAGCTGCCGCTCTCCGAACCAGAACATTCAGTAAGATACAGTTGTACAAATCTTCAATAAAAGTTATCTTATGTAAAAATGATGTTTCATTCGACCTCATACCCGAGCCAAGGAAGAACCCACCCTGCCCACATGTTGTTAGTAGAGAAAAGTTAATTTATTTAATATTTTCACCCTGACAGAATGCTTTAGAATGCTCATCCTGACAATTGACAGCATCGAAAGAGAAAACCCAGTTACATTTAGTGACAGAAATGTCACATTTAGTATCACAACTGTTACATTTGGTGTCAGAGAAAAAACACTTGGCTCAATATGAGGTGTGAATGACAGTCACTAAAGGTCCACAGTTAGTATCGTTTAATGTGAGAAAGGATAGATGTTGCATAGACAGCAGTCGTAATATTTTCTTTATTTAGAAGTGTATTTTCTCTCATAATTTTAAGAGTTTATCGAAAATTTTTAAACATCTTTTTAATTCAGTGTAGTAAGATTGTGTAACTAATAGTTTGTAAAATGATGACACGAAATCGTACAAAGTCAGGGTCAGCACCACAAGCGTTTTCTACTGATGAAGCTATTCAGAGCTTAGTTAATCAGATAGCACAGCTTAAAAATGATAATAATACATTATTTCAACAGTTGAGTGAGGTTAGGCGAACCAGTTCAATCCCTCCCACCCTAGATTCCTCAGCAGCATCCTTAGTAACTCCTTTTTCAGGTAAACCTGGCGAGGACATAACAGCCTTTTTTGATGATTTAGTAGCAGCTGCAAAGTTAGTATCATGGTCAGATGAACAGCTCTTACAAATGACAAAGTTAAGATTGACAGGAGGGGCTAAAGCACACGTCTTATACCATGAAGAATTACGGAATGCTCCAACATTTGAGGAATTGCAGAAAGGATTGCTTAAACGTTTTCAAAAGCAGAACAGCTGTAGATTTTATAGGGACAAATTACACACTATCACTCAGAGGCAAAACGGGTCGTTAGAAAGCTTTGTAGATAGGATTAGAAAAGTTAATATTAACACCTATCAGTTGACAACAAGTGATGAAGCAAATAAAGTTATTTTAAAAGAGGCAGAAGATAGAGCTCTGGATACATTTTTACGTGGGTTACCTCCTGAAATGTCCCGTCGTGTCAGGGCAGAGTTTCCTAAAAATTTTGCGGAAGCTGTGTCTGTGGCGACAGCTTTCGAAGAAATAGACATTGCCACCAGATACAAGGAGAAGCGAAATGTATTTTCAGCAGGAGTACGATGTTTTAGGTGCGATCGACAGGGCCATTGGGCAAAAACCTGCAGACAACCTCAATGCACTAATTGTCAAAGAATAGGTCACACATTCAAGGAATGCAGCTCTAAGAAAGTTTTTGGAAATAGAAATCAGTTAAACTCAAACGGGAATGTCGGAGCCGCCGCCAGGCGTTCCCAATAAAATTTCATGCCATTAAGGCGAATTTGAAGGCGGAATGCTGGTTATCTGCTACCATACAGGACAAAGAGGCAAGGATACTGGTGGATACAGGCGCAAATGTATCAATAGTAGGTAATGAATGTATTGGAGAAAAGAAATATGACCCTCCAAGGTATAGATTGAGTGGAGTAGGAGGAGGTACAGTGAAGTCATTAGGATGTACATCATTGATTTTCTATATTCACGGTGTACAATTTCAAGAAGATGTAGAAGTGGTAACAAAGGTAACAGACGGGTACGACACGATCCTAGGGTTGGATTTCCTGAATAAACATCACGCTAAAATCGACCTCTGACAGCAAACTGTAGAACTTAGCGGAATAGTGTTTCGGCTAGGTGACACCGCTGCAAAGGGCCCTCTGCCGCAAGATTTCCCTAACCGGAAGGCGAAATCAACTATACTGCGTGCAACTTCCTTGAAGTTTGATTGGCGGGATCAGATACCATCAGGCTCAGGAAAACTTTTCTGGATGACCATTGACCCCGAAGTACCTACAGATACAGTGTGTCTAATAGAGCCATTAGAGGAAAATGAGGAATTAGATGTATCACATTGTTTTGTACGTAGAAGTGTTGTACGGGTTCAAGATGTTGAGGGAGAAAGAAAAGTACCGGTACATATTGACAATTTCGGAGTGGACGACAAAGAGTTGCATAAGGGAATATTAGTAGCTACAGTCAGTACTTTTGAAGAAGATTTCATTTGGCCAGATATTAACGATGGTCAGAAACCAGACGCCTATAAAACCGCATTACGCCAGAAGATTGAGCATTTGAAAGGAAATGATAGAGACACGATAGAAGCAGTTTTAGTTGAGTTTCAAGATTTATTTAATGCAGAAGGTCCACTGCCAGCAACAGATATCACACAGCATAGGATCCCAACAGGAAATAGCCCCCCAGTTTATAGGAAGCCTTATAGAGCTGCGCATCACTTACAGCCAGTACTGGATGAATTTATAGAACAGCATCTAAAAGATGGAATTATAGAATATTCTGATTCGCCTTATAATTCAAATATTGTAATTATTCCAAAGAAGTCTCCCGACGGTACGAAATGATATAGATTTTGTTGTGACTACAGACACCTTAACAAACAAACTATCTCAGATGTTTATCCTCTTCCAAACATTACAGATATCATTGACAGTTTGGGTAACAGTAAATACTTTTCAACAATCGATCTACGTAGTGGATATCATCAATTGGAAGTTGCACCTGAAGTTAGGCATAAAACAGCATTTTCTACCCCTGGAGGCCACTGGAAATTTAAAAGAATGCCTTTCGGTTTGAAAAAAGCACCAGCAACTTTTCAAAGACTACTCGATGGAGTATTGCGACGACTCAAAACTCAGCAATGTTGTGCATATGGCTCTGAGCACTATGGAACTCAACTGCTGAGGTCATTAGTCCCCTAGAACTTAGAACTAGTTAAACCTAACTAACCTAAGGACATCACAAACATCCATGCCCGAGGCAGGATTCGAACCTGCGTCCGTAGCGGTCTTGCGGTTCCAGACTGCAGCGCCTTTAACCGCACGGCCACTTCGGCCGGCTGTTGTGCATATCTAGACGATATTATTGTATTCTCCAAAGACATTAATGAACATGCTGTGCGTCTGCGTAATGTTTTTCAGAGACTTAGAAAAGCTAAATTAACATTAAATATGGAAAAATGTACTTTTGCATTGACAGAGGTTACATACCTAGGGCATGTCATTAGTGAAAAAGGAATTAAAACAGATCCTCGATTAATTTCGGCAGTTAAGGTCTTCCCAACACCACAACGCGTTAAGGAAGTACAAAGTTTCATTGGTCTCGCACTGTACTACCGGAAATATGTTCAAAATTTTGCTGAGATTGCCCAGCCCTCAACCCAATTATTGAAAAAGGGTGCAAAATTTCATTGGTCTGAAGATTGTGAATCAGCATTTCAAACCCTTAAAGATAAGTTAACACACAGTCCAGTATTAGCCTACCCAGATTATAATAAAGAATTTATTTTATCCTGCGACGCAAGTGGTCATTCAGTAGGAATTGTTTTGAGTCAGAATATTAATGGCACGGAACACCCCATAGCCTACGCTTCGAGACAACTAACAACAGCAGAAAGAAATTATTCCACAACGGAGAAAGAATTGTTAAGTGTTATTTATGGCATCAAATACTTTAAATGCTACTTGTATGGTAGGAAATTCAAGGTTATTACAGACCACACAGCTTTAAAATGGTTGCTTGGGTTAAAGGATCCATCTAGTCGTCTCACCCGTTGGGCCCTATGTCTTTCCGAAATGGATTTCGAAGTTATCCACAAACCAGGCAAAAACACACGAATGCAGATTGTCTAAGTCGGAAAATAGCACTTTTCGAAGCAACAGGCAGAGATACTGAGGACTGGAGAAAGGCACAAGATGGGGATACAGAATGCAAAAAATACGCAACTCAAAAACAATTTTGCTTTGAAGATGGAGTATTATGCCGTGAAACAAAACTTGGACCGCGAATTGTTGTTCCCCATCACCTTAGACAAGAAATAATGGCAGAGGCCCACGACCATATCCTTGCAGGGCACAGTGGACAGCGGACAACCGAAAGACGTGTAGCAGAGCGATTTTGATGGCAAACCAGAAAGCAGGATGTTGCGCAGTACGTTCGCAATTGCATTGCGTGCGCACAACGAGCTGAACTTTCTCGTTCAAAAATACCCTTACAGAGGCTCCCCGAGGCTTCATGTCCATTTCAAATCTGTGGAGTGGATCTCTACGGGCCATTTCATAAAACACCTGCTGGTAATAAATATGTTCTTACGATTATAGATCACTTTTCACGCTATCTAGCTATGGTGAGTCTCCCAGATCAGCAAGCAAATACAGTTGCCCAAGCTTTAGTTAACAACTGGGTACCTGAAGCTATTATCACAGATCAGGGATCTAATTTTATGTCTGAATTAATGAAACAGCTATGCCACTTACTAAAAATACGTAAATTACGCACAACTCCGTTACACCCTCAGTGCAACGGGCGCACAGAAAGAGTTCATTGGACAATTGGCAAGATGCTTAGTTATTATATTAACGAACAACATTCTAATTGGGATACGTATTTACCAATAATCGTGTCGGTATACAACGCCAAAACGCATGAAGCAACTGGCATTTCACCTTATGAAGTGGTCTATGAGAGAAAAATGCCATCCCCTTTTGATGTAATCAGGCAGAAAAACGGAAACGTCGGAGTATCAGTAAGAGATTTCAGTCGAATGATGAAGGATGTATGGAAAAAGGTTAAAAAATCTAACACAAAGGCTTTGTAACGACAGGAGAGATTAGGTAATACCCAAGCTAAATAACCAAATTACGAAACCGGTCAGTGGGTGATGCTTTCAACTCCATACATTGCGAAAGGAAAAACGAAGAAATTTGTAACAAGCTACGGAGGTCCTTATCAAATTATTGAGATCACGTCACCAGTCAACGTTAAATTGCAACTGCCCACCCGAACTACCATTGTCCATGCAAGTCGTTTAAAACCTTTTAAGGGCGCTCCAGATGTAATTCCTTCAACAATAGTGTCAGCTTTTCCGAAGGGTTACATACTCGCAAACAGCGGACAGAACAGCAGAACAGAAGAGACAATGACCGTGAAGTCAGCAAGTTCCACATAAGCGGGCGCTGTCGATCCAGCCGTCAGGGCATCGCCCGACGGCTCACGTGTTTCTCAGTTGTCGTATGTGAGCAAAGGCCCTCGCCTACATCCCAAGAGCCAATGACCGACGTTAAGAAGATTCTTCGAGAAGCTTTTCAACGTGACAGAAGAGGCAATGACCGGCTCACGTGTTTCTCAGTCGTCACATAGGATCAAAGGCCCTCGCCTACATTCCAAGAGCCAATGACCGACGTTAAGAAGATTCTTCGAGGAGCTTCTCAATGTGACAGAAGAGGCAATGACCGTAAAGTCGTTCACCTCTAGTAAATTGAAGTGAATAAATACGCGAGACGCAGTGGGCCAGAGAGATGAAGACAGAGGGAGACGGAGACGGAGACGAAGAAGACGAAGAAGTAGCAGTAGTTTTCAGTCAGTTTCGGTGCTGAAGACCGTCATGCAAGAAGAGTCTGCATCATGCACAGACGCACCAAGTCCGCCGCTGTAATGGAATAGCAAGCAGCAGCCGCGGAGCCAGAAGATAGAAGTTAAAAGGTATTTGAAGTCTGATTTTTACGTACCCGGTTGACTCGTGAGGACGGGAAGGAGACGGCCTCACCTCAGTAGTCACCTGTGACCTGGGATGAAGATATGACAGCCGAAGACTGGCAAGCGGGAGTCCGTGGTTCGAGTCCGGGAACTGGCCTTGCCCAGCCACGCCGCTCCGCTGGCCGACGCACAACACACACGGCCGCTTAGAGAAGAGAAACACTGGGACGCCACACCCAAGGTATCATCCGATGCACGACTTCGCTCGCAATAATTAAACTGGCCACCTCACGCTACGCGTCTCCAGTCAGCTGGGCGAGACGGCGACACGAGATACACACCGCTACGCGTAATCAGACGTTGCCGCCGCCGCCGCTGCCGCAGCAGAAGACTTCACAAACGACACAGCTGCCGCTCTCCGAACCAGAACATTCAGTAAGATACAGTTGTACAAATCTTCAATAAAAGTTATCTTATATAAAAATGATGTTTCATTCGTCCTCATACCTGAGCCAAGGAAGAACCCACCCTGCCCACATGTTGTTAGTAGAGAAAAGTTAATTTATTTAATATTTTCACCCTGACAGAATGCTTTAGAATGCTCATCCTGACAATTGAGAGCATCGAAAGAGAAAATCCAGTTACATTTAGTGACAGAAGTGTCACATTTAGTATCACAACTGTTACAGAACATTCCTCCTGGGACACGCTGAATACGGCTGGCTTCCGACATTTAGCGTGGTGGTACTTAAATCCTGCCGACTACACAGCTGACGGATGTAGGCAGCAATTTTCATCGGTTGTATTCTACAATGTTCAGTTCCCATTGGTAGTATGCCGTGTTCATATGTTGTTTTAATGATCAGCTCTTTTTATTATACTGTTAAATGTTCACTCGATTCACAGTAGTTGTATGCTGTGTGTAACTATTTTTTTAAACAGCTAGTGCTTGATGTCGTTTGAGCCATATTTAGTGAAATAATTTCCGCTGTTTGGGTCACACGTAGGATGAATACTATATGTGTAACTGCTCTCCTACATGTTTTCAGCCTGCTATTAATATTTCTCTTACAGAATTAGAGCCGAACTTTTAATGGAGATACATATTACGTTAAGCCAGTTATATACAATACATGTAAGTCTAATTTCCTGTGCTAAAGTTAAAACTGAAGAGACGGTATCCCTCAAACATCGCCGAAAAAAATAGATCTAAATCATTTCACACAGAGTAAAATTCGTAAGTAAAAGTAGCTTGTATTTGCACTTCATTATTAGAAACGCTAGTGGTAAACTAACACACATAATATACTATTACTGTCAGCGTACAGATCATTACATTTTTATGTCTGTTTGCCACAGATTATCGCAGGCGAATATTTTGTACGTAATTTGTGTGGGAAGTTAGCCGTAGACCTGAGTTATGCTGTGGTAGTGCTATAAAATGTTGCTTATTATGTGTGAATACTGCAATGTCGTTCGCTAAATAGTCACTAAGCGAGAGGCAGCAGACGCATAATTCTAGGGGAAGTTGACACATCCATTCATAGTCAATAAACAGACCTATAATAAACAAGATAAGTATCAGCAATGCTCGTTACGTTCATTGCATAATAATTCTAATGTCTCTGAACAATGAAAACAACAAGCTCATACGTTTTGACAGTCGGCCTTGTCTAGCCTTCTTCCTCACAACGCCACGAAAGTATCAAAGAATGGCAGGTAGCACAAGGCAAAGGGTAAGGTAACGACTAACGTTTGTAAGTAAAATTATTGATTTATTAAGTGTGTGTGCCCCCCCATGAACCATGGACCTTGCCGTTGGTGGGGAGGCTTGCGTACCTCAGCGATACAGATGGCCGTACCGTAGGTGCAACCACAACGGAGGGGTAACTGTTGAGAGGTCAGACAAACGTGTGGTTCCTGGAGAGGGGCAGCAGCCTTTTCAGTAGTTGCAGGGGCAACAGTCTGGATGATTCACTGATCTGGCCTTGTAACATTAACCAAAACGGCCTTGCTGTGCTGGTACTGCGAACGGCTGAAAGCAAGGGGAAACTACAGCCGTAAATTTTCCCGACGACATGCAGCTTTACTGTATGATTAAATGATGATGGCGTCCTCTTGGGTAAAATATTCCGGAGGTAAAATAGCCCACCATTCAGATGTCCGGGCGGGGACTACTCAAGAGGACGTCGTCATCAGGAGAAAGAAAACTGGCTTTCTACGGATTGGAGCGTGGAATGTCAGATCCCTTAATCGGGCAGGTAGGTTAGAAAATTTAAAAAGGGAAATGGATAGGTGAAAGTTAGATATAGTGGGAATTAGTGAAGTTCAGTGGAAGGAGGAACAAGACTTCTGGTCAGGTGCCTACAGGGTTTTAAACCCAAAATCAAGTAGGCGTAATGCAGGAGTAGGTTTAATAATGAAGAGGAAAATAGGAATGCGGGTAAGCTACTACAAACCGCATAGTGAACGCATTATTGTGGCTAAGATAGACACGAAGCCCACGCCCACTACAGTAGTACAAGTTTATATGCCAACTAGCTCTGCAGATGACGAAGAAATTGATGAAATGTATGACAAGATAAAAGAAATTATTCAGGTAGTGAAGGGAGACGAAAATTTAAATCGGGTGATGCTGAGGGGATTAGATTAGGAAATGAGACACTTAAAGTAGTAAAGGAGTTTTGCTATTTAGGGAGTAAAATAACTGATGATGGTCGAAGTAGAGAGGATATAAAATGTAGACTGGCAATGGCAAGGAAATCGTTTCTGAAGAAGAGAAATTTGTTAACATCGAGTATAGATTTAAGTGTCAGGAAGACGTTTCTGAAAGTATTTGTATGGAGTGTAGCCATGTATGGAAGTGAAACATGGACGATAACCAGTTTGGACAAGAAGAGAATAGAAGCTTTCGAAATGTGGTGCTACAGAAGAATGCTGAAGATAAGGTGGGTAGATCATGTAACAAATGAGGGGGTATTGAATAGGATTCGGGAGAAGAGAAGTTTGTGGCACAACTTGACTAGAAGAAGGGATCGGTTGGTAGGACATGTTTTGAGGCATCAAGGGATCACAAATTTAGCATTGGAGGGCAGCGTGGAGGGTAAAAATCGTAGAGGGAGACCAAGAGATGAATACACTAAGCAGATTCTGAAGGATGTAGGTTGCAGTAGGTACTGGGAGATGAAGAAGCTTGCACAGGATAGAGTAGCATGGAGAGCTGCATCAAACCAGTCCCAGGACTGAAGACCACAACAACAACAACATCAAGTGTGTGTGAGGTTTTTGTGGAAGAGATGTCGATGGTACTACCGACAGAACGTCATAAGTAAAGGAATACAGTGGCGTATAGAACCCGGAAAACTCTTATGTTCCAGGGATGGAGAAATGATGAGCGACATAAAGCCGAAAAACTCAGAAGAAGAAAAGAACCTTAAGACGCTCCTGCTCGCTAGGGGACGGTAAGCGAGGCGGACTGCTAAACGAAGAGGCACCATGGAATATGAGCATATCGAAATCTGATATACCACGTGGTGGGACTAAGCAAGTGCCTAGTAAAGGGGTAATGAATGTTCGACTAGAGTGATTAACAGGAACTGCAATGAAGTCCATATATTGCCTTTAACATAGTCTTTATTGCATCAGAAATGAAATTAGTTGCATAAGCATGATTAACAGCGGTAGCAGAGATTAAAAATTTACAAATAACAGTGCTAAAGTATGAATGAAAAAGTGTGAAGTTGATAATAGAACAAATATGCTAGGTACAAGAAATAATAAGCTCATACAATCAAGTTGTGTAAGTGCAAGGTAGTACAGTTTTTTAAAAGTGCATTTATTCTGATAGTAGTATGAATCCAAACGACGCAAGGTAGAAAATATGTGTTTTTAAAGTCAATTTAACATCATCTTTCCATTGGAGACTTTACTTAGTAAGTTCAACAAGGATTTTTTTTTAATTTTCTAGTACAATGTAATGAAAAACTGGAGAAGAAATGACTGCTTGGTTGAATGGAGATGTTTGTACTTCTACGTAAACATAAGTGGATCGTTTGCTAATCACAGCTCGTAAGGTTTTGTGCGGATGGATGGAAGTGGCCGACACTGAGTAAAGCGGTGGAGCGGTGCCAGGCACTGGACACACAATTATAACGGGGTGTTGACTTGGCAGGTCTGGAACCGACCGGCAACGACCAGGCAAGTGGTTCCTCTCGACCTTGGCGCAAGTGGCTGAGCTGGGTCGCAGCCAACGACCAGACTTAATGGCGACTTATCGCGGCTGAATCGAGGTGGAGTGGGTTTGACAACTGACAGGGTGAATGGAGAGGGCAAAAGGGTGAACAAGGCTGATGGTATGGACAATAGCTTGCAATCACGTTGTGCTCCCACAAACATTCACCTGCATTTCTGTACCGGATGGTCGGAAACCTTTTGTAAAGCTTGTAAGGGTTTGCAACATAGGCTCTGCTGAGAAATAACTATTGGCAAAAAATTCGATGTATGACGCTGTTTCCGAGCGAATTTACATTGAAGTTAACCAATAAATGTGTTGGTGCGTAAATTCAAGCGGCCTGTCCGGTACAGCAAGTGTCAGTTGCCTTCTTAGTATAGATGATAGTGTACGAGACCGCTCAGTCTTTGGGTCGGGTTGGATCCTTCCTACCGTCCCATGTCCAATGTCGCTCTGCTGTTCGATTTTAGGGTAGCAAACGAAGAACAGGTACAGTGACACCATCGGTGGCTGTATGCTTCAATTTGCCTGCCCAACGACCTGATTGCTAAATTCAGTGCTAATTAACTGGAAGATAGGGCAAGGTAAAGAGATTTTTTCTTGACAATTATTTCTCAGCAGAGCCTACCCTACAACACCCTTACAAACTTTTCATATAGTTTCTGACCACCCTGTATACACATCCAGCCTGACGACCAGCGAGTCACACAACATTTAGGGCTGTAACAGATTTTTCACATAGGAACCGTAGATACATATGTCTTGTCACACACCATGGCTGTTGTCTCCTGGAGAAATCATTATCCAGTGTCTTTTTTGCGATGCATAATCACACCCATGATGTAACGTTATGGCAGCCTTTGCCAAAAGGCTATTTCTGACACTATGCAACAAGACTCATGTCAACATAACCAGCCTATGCAACCAATGGGTTTTATAGAAATGTGTATTTACAGTGGTTCACGAAATAAAATACAGTCTCTCTCATCACATCGCCGAAAATCAAAGTTCTAAGATTTTCATAAGTTCTATATCAGCTCGGAGCCCCCATGTGCCACCGCAAAAACACTTCAGTGTGCCCCCTTAAATGTAGCTGGACTTACAAGTTTGAAGCGTCGATCACGTGCAATGTACTCAGTGGTTCAAATGGCTCTGAGCACTATGGGACTTAACATCTTAGGTCATCAGTCCCCTAGAACTTAGAACTACTTAAACCTAACTAACCTAAGGACATCACACTCAGCCATGCCCAAGGCAGGATTCGAACCTGTGACCGTAGCAGTCCCACGGTTCCGGACTGCAGCGCCTAGAACCGCAAGACCACCGCGGCCGGCCTGTACTCAGTGTTCCGCATAAGTTTTTAATATAAATGCAGGCCGAATTTGCTACGCAAAAGTCACGTACGCACTCGCGTATTTTTTAGTTTCACAAAATCGAGTTCATTTCCAATAAGAACAGAAAAATCGAAAGCCACAGTTAACAACAAAATAATTTCAGAACCTGACCGGATTTCGTAAGATCTTGAAGAGAGATGAATAAACTACGATTAATTGCATGAATTATCTTTAGAAAACCGCTGAGGTTCCGCAGTACCTCAAACTACAAATTCCACAACGTCTGAACACTGAAATATTGTAAGTGTGGCTTGTATCACACAAAACTAAAAAAAAAAGAAGTCCAGCACATGCCGAAAAATTTCTAGGAACTCTGAATAATTCACTCACGCGAAATAGTGGCGGCTATTTCACTGCTTGTCAGATAGGACTTTCTCGAAACACAGACTAACACCAGCCTGACCACCTCCAATGGCGACGAAACATACTCCACCAAAATGCCACTGTTCACTCAGGAAACCTCGGTGAAGCACCACTCAAGTCAGTTAAACTACTGAACAAGAAAATTGCTGAAATTTTTAGTTTTAACCTTTTATACAAATATGACACATCAAATCACACGGCAATTTCCCGAGAAATATTGCGCTGTTATCACTTTAATTCCCATAGTTTATTAGTAAGTATTAATTTCTGTAGCTTTCCCTCATTTTCGGATTTACAGGTGTAAATGTTAACAAACAATTTAAATTTCAGTCAACGATTTCCTGTATATCTAGAATTACAGTACTTTTTGCTTCTGAATTTATTTAGTAAGAAAATCAGTTTTCAATTGTGCGAAATCCACTTTTTGGCTTCTCAATTAAATTTGTGAATAATTTCAGCCAATATACTGTCACAGTACGACGGCGTTTTATGAGATGTAGAAACATGGTTCGTTGCAATCGCATTATGTGTTGTCGATAAATTCACTTTTACAGTTCAGAAATTACTTATAACATTTAACTTACTTATAAAATATTGCGGATAACGAAGGCGCGTCTTCACACGTGTAATCGTCCGTCTTTTCCATTTCATATGAGCTTACTCGTTCTTCAGTGACACATATGGTTCAATATTTATTAATTTTGGGGTAAGCTTAAATTTTTCACTGGTCGCGAAAACTGACTATGAGAAAAGAGCAGCCATTGTGCTGCCCAACGGACGGGTTTTCCCGCTCACGTCGTCACATTAGCGGCAGTTGGAAGTCCAGAGACAGCCCCAATTGTGGAACATAGTGTGACACTGGCCCTCCCCGTGCTTCTGTCAAGCTGAATTCAGCTGTCAACAGGAATACGATCCGATCATAGCAGCCGCCTCTGCGTCCGCGGTCGCGTATTTGTGATTATAAAAGCTGTCTCTTCTCTTTGCAATAGGCTCTCGTGTTACGCTTAGCTTCCATGTTAATGCGAGTCGACAAGTGAGCGCCAATTTCCCCGTTGAGACACCTTCGCAAAAACAACCGCACCAGAGATCTCCGACATTCACGAAACCTGATACTGTGGGACTGAACATTTCCAAATGTCTAGTCTCTTGTTCACTGCGCAGTAAGTGCAGATACAGAAAAAAGGATTCCGTGTGCCGCAGGGTGTGTGTAGGTAATTTGTTTTTCACGGCAGTATCTCGCAATGAGGAGATGAGCGTTATATATTTTGCTTTATTTTTCAGCGAACTGTACGGGATGTATATTTATAAACCTTTGAGATACGGAAGTCAGCGTAACACCATTTAGGGGTAAAAATGGTTCAAATAGCTCTGAGCACCATGGGACTCAACATCTGTGGTCATCAGTCCCCTAGAACTTAGAACTACTTAAACCTAACTAACCTAAGGAAATCACACACATCCATGCCCGAGGCAGGATTTGTACCTGCGACCGTAGCGGTCATGCGGTTCCAGACTGACGCGCCTAGAACCGAGCGGCCACACCGGCCGGCATTTAGGGGTACATTTGCCATGAATTCCGATACTTATCCTAGTAGTTAAATTATATACGACTACCCTTAATAACTGATTCATCTTTGGGAAGGGATTTTCATTTGTGTGAGATGCGATTATGAATGATCAGTGAGTAAGTCCATTTGAATTTTACATCGAGTTTCTCTCCTAAGAGCTGTTAGGTGCATTTTTCTGGTGTTTCTGTAGACATGTTCAGTTTCGTGTTGTATTGTGTAGCTGGAGGCACCCCAAACAAATACTGATCGTCATGTGTTTCATGCGACGACCAGAGTCAACAGAAAGCGTCGGTTTGTTTCCCATTACAAACAAAATAAGTTGTAACTAGGAGTTTTACTGGACCATTCTACACGAACCCTCCAAACTTGTCTAGTCCGATATTCACGTTATCGATATGTACTAATAGAGACAGCAAAACACTAAGAATAAATAGTAATGCAGCAGCAAGTCGATAGCGCTGCATGATTGGCGGTAGCATTCAGCGTTAGTCAAGGCAGTGCTGTCGTTGCTAGAGTACTAGTTATTCTTCGAGTTTAGTAAATGTCGATAACACGAATATCGCACTAGACTAATGCTTGACCCTCTGACAAATAGGCGCGTGAAATTCTGTGTTGAGAAACATTTTTTAAATATTTTTTTTTTAACTGCAATCTCCCGACGCTTTCCGTCTACAATGGCCGTCGCGTGAAAGACATGATGAGTTATGTTTCTTTCAGCTAATTCCAGCCACACAGTGAAAAAAAATGAAATTGCAAATATCTCTGCTGAAGCACCAGAGATGCAAAACTAGACTGCTCTTGCGGTATGATTCGAAAGGCTACAGGCGACTGTGAGTTCACACTCGGACGGAAATCACTTTAACTAGTAAGCCTTCCAATTGTCTACCTGACCCTTGCATCTGCCAAATTGACTTTGTGCTTTGACAGTAGTTGTGATTAATGTATCAACATGGAATTGATCGTATACAAAAAAACTGTAGCAAAAGTGTATTGATAATAAAACAGACAAACATACAAGTTAGGCGAGATGGCAAATAAATCAAGAACTGTAGGCAACACAAATAGACGCCAAAAATAGTCTACACTCCAGTGGGTGGGGACTGATTGGCAAACTAAGTATTGTGTGGTTAATCTGTTTATTCTGGCTCAAAACATGGATAACACAATATGAAATAATCTAATGCTGAATAGACGTTGATGGATTTACAATGAAGCTATACTACGTTGGTGCAGATGAGGCCAAGTGGAAAGACTGTGGCTCCAGACCGGAGTCCGAATGAGAAGAGCGAGTCTCTCCACTCCCACCCTTCGTTCAGACCTCAGCAAACTCACCAAAACCACTCATGAACCCACCCCCAAAAGGGTGTTTTGCCAATCACAAGACTCCATGAGCTCCATGTCCCCCTCTAATTCATCTGCTCTACCCATCGGCCAATCGTGATCAAAGTTAAAAGTATTTTTTTTCTTTTCAGGAGAAACAGCCAGTCCCTGGCTCATAAATTAGCGCTTTCATTTTTTCCCATTGTCACTTCAGGCAGCGTATTTTGAGTATCTGTTTAGGCCTAAAGTGAACAACAGATCAATTACAGAGCTCATAATCTGGGTAGGCCGAAGATTCCAACGTCCCTGACCAGGGCCTTGGCTAAACTAAGACAAGTGCTTTTGTGTCCCAACATAGAAACTTTCACAGCCGCCAATAGTTTTGCATTTCATTCGAAAATTCTTTCCAAGACCTCAGACCGCACAAAAAATCGCCAGGCATTGGGGAAGCACTATTTGACGGCAGCCTCGATAGCCCCCGGTCCTTGGTGAACACGGAAACGCAAATTTTTATGGTCGCCATCCCTATTTACAAGTGGCGTTTAAGACTCTGTCGAAACGTCCTGGCCAGGTGACCTACATTTCTCTTGCACTCCTGCCTTTGCCTTGATTAGAAGCACCTAACACGTTGATCTAGGTAGACAGTTTTTTCATCTCTTGGGTCGAAAGCATTGTCTACACACCAATGAGAGAAATTATTGAGACCGATATTCTGTCCTCTGTAAGGGCTCGGAAACTTTCCTTTTCATACTAGCTACACGTAGCTTCTGTGCTACGAACGTCCATTGGAAGATTTACTGCCTACTTGTTCTCAACTCCAGGAAATACTATTCGAAGAGAGCCCCCATAAAGATCCCACAATCATTAACAAACGTTCATGCTCCGATCAGTGCCTGCTCATGTCGATAATTTCCTGTCATCTCACAAAAGTGAAGTCTTGTGTGTAAAATCAATATTAAGGTAGCTTTGAATATGAAAAATAGAGAGAGTGACTCATCCTCTCTCAGAATAAATGCAACTGAAAACAGAAGAGATACCCTGTATACACCAATGAGTCAAAGCATTATGACCACCTGTATAATAGTGAGTTCTTCCACTTATCATACACCGTAAAACAGGGATTCTGCTTGGAATGAATGCTACAGCTACTTCACAGGATTGCATAAATATGAGGCACCAGATGTCAAGCAATTCCCACAAGTTACGGGTTGGTGTGTTACAGGCATGAAGTTGGTGCCCGATACCTGTTCCAGTGGGTACAAATCAGACACAATTGCTGATCAATACATGAATGTGACTTCACTATACTGCCTCTCAGACCACTGTTGCACGATTGTGACCTTGCAAGACGGACAGTCATCCGCTGGATGATGCTATCGCCGCAGGGGGGATACTTCAAGCATAAAGCGATGCAAACGGTCCGCAAAAATGTTCACGTAGTTCACTGCTGGTCACGATACCTTCGAGTACCATCACAGATCAGTTGGAAGCCCAGCGCAACGTATCTCACAGCATAATTCTGCCCTCACTGGCCTGCATCTGTGGCGTAGTGCATGTTTCGGGCAGCCATTCGCCCGGATGGGTTGTAAGGACCCAAACATCGACCTGATGTAAAACGAGATGCGATTCATTCGACAGGCGACATTATTTCTACTGGCCCACGGAGAAAACTAAGTGGTGCTGTGCACACTGAAAGCATCACAGACGATGGCGCTGGATCAACACAGGAACACATGGCGATCGTGTGATGTGGAGTTCCGTGTTCAACCGGGGCCTGTACCAGCATGGTACTCTGTCGTCAGCTCTATCTTAGATCGCTGCCTATCCTGCAATACACAGTGGGGGATCCTCCGACCTCCAACGTTTCGTGATGGGACGTGATCGTCCATTATCGTGCGGTCTACTCGATATTGCACCACCCTTCTACCACATTCCATTGGTAGAGCAGTGCGCCGACAGGTGGCCAGCTACGCCATTTCAGAAATTCTCGTTTCCAGATGCAACGCAACGACAATGTGCTCTTTGTCAAAACTCTTTATATCTGTGGACTGTGGCTGTGGCTAATCCATGTCTCACGCAATATCCTTTCCTCCAAGAGCGCTGTATTTCCAAGTTTCATAAGGGACGTTCTGTGAAGTTGTGAAGATAGGATATGAGGCACTGGCGGAAGTAAATGTGCGACGACGGATCGTGAATCCTGCTTGGGTAACTCAATCGCTGGAGCACTCGGCGCCGAAAGTCTCGGTCCAGCGCACAGATTTAATATGCCAGGAAAATTCTTATGACTATATTTCTATCACTATATTATAGCAAAATCAGCAAAACCTACGCCCATCAGCACCAGACGACAGCCAGCAGAGCAATCACACTGTGTTCAGAACATAAAAGCCACGAAACTTACTTCTCCCTCCTAAAATCTCTATATTACAAAACTCTACATCGAGGGGACCATTCAGTCATACTGCCAATGTCATGGACGATGAATATCGCTTCTTTCATGAAAAAAAGAAGACAGCAGAAACATGAAATTCTTGATGTGCAAAACGCACATTGAACATCATACAGCCATTTACAACAATACGAACCTCATCCTTCAGGAATTTTATAATGACATTATATAATCACCCCCAAATGTAAGATAGTGTAAACATTACAAAATACATGCATAAAAAAAATTTGCCTCACCACGTTTCCCAGAACTCCTGAAGATAGATGTTGACTGCGGATGTTGTATCACAGACACAGTCCCTTTGACTGTACAGAGATGTCACTAAACCCGCCCAAATATGTAAACGACCATGCATGAGCAGCGACTATTAGACGGGGGGGGGGGGGGCCGTCAGCCGATCAGTTCCACGAGGGAGGAGGTACTGGGCTCATGTTGTCTGTAGTTCAACCATGCCTAGACGGTCAATACCGCGCTTCGATCGCTTCCGCATTGTTACTTTGTGCCAGGAAAGGCTCTCAACAAGGGAAGTGGCCAGGCGTCTCGTAGTGAACCTAAGTGATGTTGTTCGGACTTGGAGCGGATACAGAGAGACAGGAACTGTCGATGACATGCCTCTCTCAGGCCGCCCAAGGGCTACTACTGCAATGGATGACCGCTACTTACGGATTATGGCTCGGAGGAACCCTGACAGCAACGCCGCTATGTAGAATAACGCTTTTCGTGCAGCCACAGGACATCGTGTTACGACTCAAAGTGTGCGCAATAGGTAGCATGATGCGCAACTTCACTCCTGACGTCGATAGCTAGGTCCATCTTTGCAACCAAGTGACCATGCAGCGCGGTACAGATGGGCCCAACAACGTGCCGGAAGTACCGCTCATGATTAGCATCACGTTCTCTTCACCGATGTGTGTCGCATTAGCCTTCCACAAGACAATCGTCGGAGACGTGTTTGGAGGCAGCTCGGTCAGGCTGAATGCTTAAAAACACACTGTCCAGCGAGTGCAGCAAGGTGGAAGTTGCCTGCTGTTGTGGGATGGCATCATGTGGGCCCGACGTACACCGCTGGAGGTCATGGAAGGCGCCGTAACGGCTGCACGATACGTGAATGTCATCCTCCCAGCAATAGTGCAACCATATCGGCAGTATATTGGCGAGGCATTCCTCTACATGGACTACAATTCGCGTCCCCATCGTGTTCATCTTGTGAATGACTTCCTTCAGGATAACGACATGGCTCGACTAGAGTTACCAGCATGTTCTCCAGACGTGAACGATATCGAACATGCCTGGGATAGTTTGGAAAGTTCTGTTAATGGACGACGTGACCCACCATCCACCCTGAGGGATCTACGCCGAATAGCCGTTGAGGAGTGGGACATTCTGGACCAACAGTGCCTTGATGAACTTGTGCATGTAGAATCAAATTTTCACTCTACAGCGGAGTGTGCGCTGATATGAAACTTCCTGGCAGATTAAAACTGTGTGCTGGACCGAGACTCGAACTCGGGACGTTTGCCTTTCGCGGGAAACTGCTCTACCAACTGAGCTACCCAAGCACGACTCACGTCCCGTCCTCACAGCAGTCCCGAGTTCGACTCTCGGTCCGGCACACAGTTTTAATCTGCCAGGAAGTTTCAACTTGTACATAGTACTCGTATGCCACGACGAACACAACCATCCATCAATGCAAGAGGACGTGCTACTGGGTATTAGAGGTACCGGTGTGTACAACAATCTGGACCACCACCTCTGAAGGTCTGGCTGTATGGTGGTAAAACAAGCAATGTGTCGTTTTCATGTGTAATAAAAAGGGCGAAAATGATGTTTATGTTGATCTCTTCCTAATATCTGTACCGGTTCCAGAACTCTCGGAACAAATGTGATTCAAACTTTTTTTGATGTGTACTATTACTTGGGAAGTTTCAAAATTTATTAAATAAGTTCAAGGGAAGAAACAAAGTGAATAGACAACCTGAAGCCCACATTTCCTTAAAAGTATAATAGCTTATAACATTCTCATATAATTTAAATGTCATGCTAAAAATTACACCAATCACTTCAGATTAACCCCACTTTAACTGAGACAGAACCTTTACTTAAATATTATTGCTCATCCAAATATAGAGCTGTAAAAATAAATATTACAAGTATATGACACTTCTGAATGTTGTTGAATTAACGCTTAGTGGTGATCACACAACAGGCAACACAAGATATCGCAAGTCACTTAACGCTAACAAAACAAGAATGGCCACAGTTTGTAATGTGCTCATTCACAAAGCGTGATTAAATGCTTAAAACACAACGCGCTCTTAAGTAACCGTACACGAGTAGAGGTTGTGGGTTGCAACTTGTAGGTCAGTCCGAGTCTTGTTAGGGAGTTCCTGCAGAACGTTCGTCTTGTTTTCAAGTATTCAAGTCATCAAGTACGATAGAAAGAGTGGCCGATAGATAGACAGTGGTGAACGGTGAACAGAATTATCGTGTATGGACGGTGACCGCTTTTCTAGAGATTTAACTGAGCACTGTTAGTTTGGAACTGTTCATCGAATATTTCATTCTTCCTACTTTAATTCAGTTAACATTATTTAGTTTGTTTTCATCGAACTGTAGTCGACGCAGGACAATTAGGCTAAACCTACATTCAACATTTTGTGTATGTGTGTGTGTGTGTGTGCGTGTGTGTGCGGGTGTGTGTATATGAAAGCCAGGATCCTTCGATTTTAAGACCTTTGTTCCAATTACTACTTGTGCACAATGGGGGTATTCATCGTTTGTTGTGGTGTGTTGAGCGCCGTCCTTTGTTACCACTACGTTTCGGCACACATGTAATTTATATTCTTGAAGTGTGCCCGTATCTTTGTATATGTGTCAAATTTAAGGATCTACTTTTGTGATTCCCATAATATATAATGTTCTTTTTAAATTGTGTAAAGTTTTCATGACGCTAATTTCAAATATTTAAATATATCGCCGTTTAATACGATGGTGCTACCTGATGTCTACAAGCAAGTCAAGAGAATTCTGTGTCGCCTCAGTTCAGCCCAGGTGGTAATTTAGGTCATCCCAAAAAATGGTTGTATTTTGTGCAAATTACTGTGTACCTCTTTTCTTTTAATACGGTGTAATGCCAATCTGAAGATGACAGCATGATTCTGTCGAAACTATTAACTAGAATAAATATCTCAAAACCCAGCGAGCTTGGCTTTCAATATATATATATATATATATATATATATATATATATATATATATATATATATATATATATACCAACAGAGATAGCCGCAATAACATCTGTAAGTTATCTACATTCTACAACCGCTGTAAACAGCGTTATCAAAGTTCAGTAATGCACACTGAGGAGCCAAAGCAACTGACATAGGCACGCATGTACAAATACAGATATAATATGTAAACAGGCAGAATTTGACGCCGCAATCGGCAACGCCTACGTAAGACAACAAGTAGTAAAATGGCTCTGAGCACTATGGGACTCAACTGCTGAGGTTATTAGTCCCCTAGAACTTAGAACTAGTTAAACCTAACTAACCTAAGGACATCACAAACATCCATGCCCGAGGCAGGATTCGAACCTGCGACCGTAGCGGTCTTGCGGTTCCAGACTGCAGCGCCTTTAACCGCACGGCCACTTCGGCCGGCAAGGCAACAAGTGTCTGGCGCAGTTGTTAGATTGGGTACCGCTGCTACAGTGGCACGTTATCAAGATTTAAGGGGGTTTGAACGTGGCGTTGTAGGGGGCGCACGAGTGACACGACTGAAGAGAATCGTCGAACGTGACATAAGTGCAACACTTCCGCAAATTGCTGCAGATTTCAATGGTGAGCCATCAACAAGTGTCACTGTGCGAACCATTCAACGAAGCATCATCGATATGGGCTTTCGGAGTCGAAGGCCCGCTCGTGTACCCACAGTGACTTCGTGAGAGAAAGCTTAACGCCTCGCCTGGGCTCGTTAACACCGACATAGGACTGTTCATGACTTGAAACATGTAGGCTGGTCGGAAGAGTCTCGTTTCAATTTGTATCGAGCGGATGGATGTGTACAGGTATGAAGACGACCTCAGGAACCCATAAAATTTTGGAAATTTGTGGTGAGGTCTTATGGGACCAAACTGCTGAGGCCATCGGTCCCTAAGCCTACACACTACTTAATCTAACTTCAACTAACTTATGCTGTGGACAACACACACACCCATGCTCGTGGGAGGACTTGAACCTCCAACGGTAGGAGCCGCACGCGGCTGAATCCATGAACCTTCCATGTCAGCAGAGGACTCTTGAAGCTGGTGGAGGCTCTGTAATGGTATGGGGCGTTTGAAGTTGGAGTGATATGAGACCTCTGATACCTCTAGATACAAATCTGACAGGTGACACGTACGGGTAAGCATCCTGTCTGATCACCTGCTTCCATTCATGTCCACTGTGTATTTCGACGGACTTGGGAAACCCCAGCAGGACAATGCGACATCCCACCGTCAAGAATTTCTACAGAGTGGATCCAGGAAAATATTTTTGAGTTTAAACTCTTCCGCTGTCCACCAAACTCCTCAGACATGAACATTATGGAGCATATCGGGAATGTCTTGCAACGTGCTGTTCAGAAGAGATCTCCAGCCCGAGTACTCTTAGGGATTTATGGACAACCCTACAAGATTCATGGTGTCAATTTGTCTCTACCAGTAGTAGTTCATGCCATGTTGTGTTGCGGCACTTCAGCGTGCTCACAGTCGCACGATGTTAGGCCAGTGTATCGGTTTCTTTGCCCCTTCAATGTATTTTGCTTTACACATTTCTGTGTTACGTTCATTGTGTGTGTGTGTGTGTGTGTTGGCCTAGAGCCCACGCATCCGTCATGCCAGGGCCACTGTAGTGGTTTTTTCACCAACAGCGAGATATTCATCAATGTGGACGCTTCCAGTTCACAACAGCCGTTGCACAACTATACGACAAGCCAAACATCCCATGCATAAAATCATATCCTGGTGGAAAATGTGCTAACGATTTCCAGTTTGCGTCAGATCGGCACATCCAGCGAGATAGAACTGTGTAATCCAAGTTGTTCCTGTCGTGTTTTCATGCAGTGCGCCACACGGGAATTGAGACGACACGTGAAGGCAGCAGCGCCGATGCGTCAGCGGAGCGCCCTCTCGACAGGTGTGGCCCACGTGGACGTTCCTCTTGCGCATACGACTAGCAGTGGCGACGCTACGGTTCGGAGGACGTTCAAATACGCTTGCCTCGGTAATGGAGTTGAACCATCTGACGCTTACTGTCAATGTTGGAAGAAACTGAGCTCATTAAACAACGCACGCAAGATCCTGGCAACACAAAAACAAGCGGATCAATTTTAATAACACTGCACATTTTCTTCCAGGAATTTTTAAGGCATGTAGCAATCGTCCACGTCGACGCACCGCGTATCTGAGCCACAGCTCCGTGGCCGACCTGAGACAGAGGCAGCGCATCGGCGTGTAGATTGGCTTCCTTAAATGCTGTACAACGGCGTGGTATACAACGCGAGCAAGCAAAAAAAATTCAGTCAACCGTAGTGGTTATGTCTTACTTCCCGTAACTTCAGTTGCTGCACACTGTTTCCCTTTTATAATTTATTGTTTTATACTTTTCGTGTTTGTATGCTTCCTTTTTTTCGTTTTTAATATTCAGTGACAGTTAATTCAGTTCTAGGAATTAAACATAATTCCACTTGTACTATTTTACGACCTTTACGTCTTTTACTATTTATATATCAATTGCTTCATATTTCTAATATTTTAACGAGAATTTTTATACAGTTTTACCTTTTATACTTTCAGAGCAAGACCTTACAGTTTTGGAATTTCAGTGTTCCATATTTAATATCATAAGACACTGATTCAGTTTTAATTACTTTACTTCCACTTTTGTAATAATTACACTTAAACATGGAAACTCTTCCTTATACATGTTTCTGAACACTGCAACACTGCATCGTATTTCTTTGCGATTCTGCACGAAAAATAATCAACACCTCCAATATACGCAGCCAACAGCTATTACAGAGTACACAAATCGCGCAGCAGAACCGAGAACCTAATGGTCCTACGTTCTAGACAATGGTCTTGTAGCAGTGATGCCAACCCTGGCGCACGGTTTGCCCTTTATTGCACTTCAAATTCTCCTAAATAATTTATCACGCCGTCGGGTAAGCGAGCGGGGTAGTGGGGCGGTAAAAGGGAGTCAAGAATGAAATTGTCGAGAGGAGGGGCGGGGAGGGGGGTAGTAACCATAATGTTTTCTCCCTGAAACATTTATCTGTCTAACTTCCCATAGGCAGCTTAATTCCCCCTAAATTTAGGGTGAAATTCCCCAACTTGGCAACGCTGCCTTGTAGACACAACATTGCTAATGGCTTCACTCGAAACGACTATCGACTACTTCTTGTCCACGATAACTTTACGATTGCGCTGGTTCTACCAGAAGCGGAGGAAATTGGCACTAGCTGAAAGATATTTATTTGTCTCCGAACCCTGTAAACGGTAAGTTCTTTACTTCCTTGTAGATACGAAGCGCGAGCTACCCCTACTGCCGCTCCCGACAGCCACCGCACGAATCTTCCAAGTTAACATAGACAAGTAGCAACCATACCGTGTCATCCACCAATATATTGTAGCCGCAGGATTTTCAAACAGTAAGGAAAGGATTGAAACTGCTCTTAAAATCGGGAGATCGGTCTTCACGGTCGGCAGATCTGGAGCAGAAAGGAAAAATCGGGAGTCCCCCTCCAGAGTTGGCACGTCTGGTAATCTATTATTTTATCTCTCTTAGAGTTTCGAACACCTATTGATCTCTTTCAGTATAAACTCCTCTCCTATCAAACTCGTAGCATCTCTGCCATCACTCCTCTTCCCCGCCATCAATCCCCTATCAATCCCCTTCGGCCCGCCGGCCGGAGTGGCCGAGCTACACTAGGAACACTTTAACGAGAATGTTTATATAATTAGACCTTTTGTAATTTTCATGACCCCTCTTGGAAAACTCAGGACACTTTGCTACCACTCTCCCTCTCTGTACGTTTCCCCTCTCCAAATCACCCTCACTCCATTTTTATCCATCCTTCCTTCCCGTGTACCCCATAGCTATCAGATACCTATTTAAAACATTGACTGAAGCAGCTAAATAAAGTACTTTGATACAAGATTCTGAACAGACAACACGCTTTTCTCATTCAACTAATTAGGTAAATTCTACATTTATTTTTGCTACTTGTAAAATATTAGATACTGTATATGTAGTTTTACTTCTTTTAGACCCGAAGATGATACAGAATGATCGAAACTGCCATGTAATTAAAAATGTGTAACTGAGATTGAACAATAAATGACAATTGTTTTAAGTTTCAATGCAGATGCAAATTTTCTCGGGGCAAAAATGTTGCCTGTAGTACGCGGAAAACCTTATTTGTACGAAGGTTCAGTGATATCATTTACTACCGATAGTCAAAGCATGAGAGCCGAAATTATGTTCGAATGAAAACCCACATTTCACAGTTCACCCATTGTCTTCCAGTAGTACAGTTGCACTGGCGTGTCGAACAGTGTAAGTTCAGTGAAGTTCATTCTTAGCATTCCCCTTTTAGTCTTTGTGAATAACGTTAGCGTGCCTTGTGCTAACTACGTAAGAAAATGACCTTTAAGTATGAAGTCTGTGTGCTGTCAATGAACTTGCACAGCGCTAGATATCTGCAGTAGGTCAATGCTTGCATAGATTATTTGCTCTCGTAGGAAATCATATAGGGACGCAAATCTACACATTACACCAATATAGATATATTATATATTCGTAACAATTCGACAGACTTTAGCCTACAGGAGGAAACCATGAAACGTCACTGCGTCACAGCCAGAGGCTATAATAAATTCTACGAGTGAGGTGATGATACGAGTAATTTCCTATTATTTTCTATAATTTATGCACTTTCATTTTCACCAACACTAATGGTCTGTTGTAACAGGCTTTCTCAACCAGAGTTAATTTCCTTACAAATTTTATGTGTTTTATGCGTGTCATATTCCCAAATAACATGTCAACGAATATTCCAGTATCGCAAATGGCCATCATCAGAATATTTAATACTACTGTGGCAATGAACAATTCGCTGACTTCATGCGTTCCTCAATAATTCCTGAAAAAGAGTGTAAAAAGAGATTCCTCATACGTAAAATGTGAAATTAGTAACTTGAGCTGATGATAATGTTCTTTATTTATACAACCAGTTTCAGTCGCCTGACCATTGTCAAGTTCATAAAAGTACTCACAGCATCATACTAGGCGAAATGTAAAATCATTGTCGTCTGATGATAAAATCATGGATTATACGCTGTTATCGTATCGTAGTACAAATTACATCGAAAATGTATAAAAACTGTACCGGGAGTGTACTCGTTCATGTTATAATTGCTACCATGATCCAGCACAGTTTTATCATCTGATGATAATGGTTTTTTTATATCACCTAACATGACGCAGTGAATCATTTAGGAACCTGATCATGGTTAGTCGACTGAAACTGTTTGTGTAAATAAACATTTTATCAGCAGCTCATAGCCGTAATATCATATTTTAGAGCTGTGAGGCATCATCACCTAAAAATATAATGGGTTCTTCGTACGACTGGTTGTCGGGGGCTGATATTCCATATTGAGCGATTAAATAAACTATAAAGTTTCTTCTAGTAAATGCATACGTGAATTATTCTATGACAGTTTCTGATGAATATTTATTATTACAAACTGCCCATAATAACTTTTTGGGCAATGGCTATGTCAGATCTTTTGGTCCTCCTGGAACCCAGTAGTAAGAATCTCATGGAAAAGTTCTCTCCTCGCTCTCGCCGTTGCTGTCTTTTGGTAACGAATACTTAGTCGAAACCAGTACTACCATTAAACAGCTTACGTGGCCACTGAAAAAATGGTTCAAATGGCTCTAAGCACTATGGGCCTTAACATCTGAGTTCATCAGTCCCATAGAACTAAGAACTACTTAAACCTAACTAACCAAAGGACATCACAAACATTCATGCCCGAGACAGGATTCGAACCTGCGACCGTAGCGGTCGCGCGGTTCCAGACTATACCGCCCTGAACCGCTCGGCCACCCTGGTCGGCCACTGACAGTTTACTCTTGAGGAATTATTGTGACAGAAACCAAGATGTTATATTAAAATTGTGTTGTCCCAGCAGTATTACATATTTTGTTGAATTATGTAACGATTTTAGTTTACGCCAGCTTTTAGGAATTATAGGGACAGAATTGAAGACAACGTATTGTAGTTACAGCTACAACTTCTTAGTAGTGTTCAATGGTCCATCATTAAACGGTACGACACCGTCTACTACTATTGTGGAAACTATTGTGATAGCTACGACTTCCGCCAACTTTTACTTTTTCCTTCTTACGTTGTATCAACACCTGCTTCCAAGAGGCACCACGTTCAGCGAAATACATGGTGTATTTTTCCCCCTCCACCAGAGTCTTCGTTCTGGGTACAAGCTTTATTTCTGACGTTCTTTTGTTGCAGAAAGAATTCGATGTGCAAGACGGGTTGATGACTTGCTCTGATTTTCCCAGAATTTTTTCTCAGAACACTAGGTCACATACGTAAACACTTAGGTGCAATTCGTGACGCAGGAAGCGTGGCCTTCAATTCGAGAGTAACATTCAGTGTGAGTCTGAGGACAAAGCAACAGTCGATGAGAAGCTTAGATCCGTTGTAGCGGACGCCTGCGGACAGCAGGGAACGGAAGCCCTTGTCCTTCCACTGATGACCTGGAAGAAAAGGATTAGTTGCTGCTCTCCGTTTGTGTCACTGGCGAACAGTCGAAAGGTGAGGGAAAGCTCACCATTTCTCAGAGTCCTGTTATCAATAAAGTGTCAACTATGTCACTGCTACACATAATTTGTTCAGGAGGCACGGTAATCATTTTAAAAGCTCGCAGTACAGAACACGTCTAACAAAATATATCATATAGTATGTGTCAAATATTTTATTTGTTACAGAGATAAAACTGGTTCCAACGGTAAGTTTTTATTTCAGCGTCGGTACTACATTACGTATGGATTTATTTACTTACTATCATTGTTGTTTTGAAATTGTGAAGCTGTTGTTATGTTTACATAGTTGAATTTTTCGACTGCGATCATGACTGTTATTTGCTGGACAATTCTACTGTATCGTCTATCCGGGCTGCGCCGTCTTAGAGGGTCCCAGTTATCTAAGATTTTATTGAAAACGAGCTTCCAGCATTATTGGAAGAGGTTGTTTTGGCTACAAGGAACGATATGTGGCGGGATCCATGCACATTGTGGTTGTCAAGTGATACATCATCTAACATTCTCTGTATGGTTGATAGAAATAGTCATGTTCCTTAGCAACCAAGGTTTCACCCGAAAAGTGATGTCTACAAAGGAATGTAAACAGAAGAGACGGATTGATTATTCGGATTATTTAAAATGCTGCTCTCATAAAAGATCGCCTAGACGTCCACAGGAGAGCTGCTCGTGATGTTTTCAACAGAATTCGAATGAGAATTGAAGTAGGAGAACGACTTCATGAATAAACTTTGCCCTTAATTGTTAGCCCTTAATCGTTATCTATGTCGGTAGTAAGTGTTGGACCACAGCTGATACCGAATCTTTTATTCGAATATATAGCATTTAAATTCTCGGTCTGTGTGTGTGTGTGTGTGTGTGAAAGAGAGAGACATAGAGCATACGTACAGGAATTCTATTCCTTCTATTCCTCCATCACTCTGTTATGCCTCAAGCAGTTTATACCAAAGTTAGTACCCATATCACCTTGAGACAAATGTAGTGTGGGAAAGACACACCAAACAGCCCTGTTAGTGTAAGACGAGATGGAAAACTGACGACATGTTAGCATAGCTCTGAAACGCCAGGTAAAATTTCGGCGAAAATTCGTGCTTACGTAAAGGACGTTAGTGTAGATTTCATAACTCTCGGTATTGCTAGGCTGCTTGATGAAAATCTCGATAACATTCAACTGCTGCTCGAGAGAGAGAGAGAGAGAGGGGGGGGGGGGCGGGAGTCAGATAGGTCTGGAGAAATTTCACTCGACTTTCAATAATCGCTACAAAAGAATGGCCCTGACTAACAATAACCTATACCTTTCATGAATCACTTACCTCACAAAAATCTTCGTTACTCGAACTACTGCAATAAGCGAGCTCCAATACTGCCAGCTAAATAAAATGTTCTAACTATTGAAGGCACTAACTACTGACTGGCATAGTTAGCAAATGAAAGACTTTGATAGAGAACAAACAATGTATTAACCTTAATAATATTCAAAAGTCATCATATATATCTATAAATTCATGACAACCATCTCTACAAAATTCCTTTTTCTGGCGGACGCACGTCCAGATCGTCCACTTATACTAACCTCTCAAAAGTCTGGCATCTCTCTCTCCACATCCACAACTGCTGGCGACTCACCTCCAACTGCCCAACACTACGTGCTGATCACATCCAAGTGCCCAACACGACACCAGCGAATATTCCAAAAATGAGTCCAACCAGCCACAGACTGTACACAGCAGTCAGTGATTTTCATACAGAGCGCCGATTCTGTTTTCTGCGTTCTCTTACATCGAGTCAGGATTCCACTTATTCAGTACCTTTTTACATCATAGTTACCTAAGAAAAAACAATTTATTTCTTCTCCTTTCGGATTGTCTACGGCCGTCGCCGTTTCTCAGCCGCCCACTCCCTGTCTTCTGCCTTGACTTTCCACAAAGTTCATGTGCTTTGTTCCCATTGCCTCCTCCACATCGATCTGCCAGTTGTGTCGAGGGCGACCCCTTTTCTTCCTATAGGATGGTATCCTCCTCTTTTCCTTATTTGGTATGCTAGTTTATCCATCCTATTCACGTTGATCCTTTTTGGAAAATGTAATAATTTTAGCGTTACAAATGGAATGAAAATGATTCTGAGTGTCTGAAGTTTCATTGTGAGTAAATATTGACATGAACTAATAAAGTGAATACTGGCGGTACCTCTACAACTGCATCTGCTGCACTAATAGTGATAATAATAGTAGTAATAATAATAGTAATGACAATAGTAAGAGTAATGATAGAGGCAGACACACAAAAATTTACATGTGTACACAATAGTCCGCCATACATGGTGAACGCATGTAACTTCTTCGACGATAAAATAACTTCACCACCAAGGGAACTTCTTCAGTTAACAGAATAGGAATATTAAAAGAAAAACATAGTTATCTGCTTTTTCTATCCCAAATTTCGTGGAAGATTTCTATCATTCGTGAGTTTTTAATTTCTCCATAACCAAATAGTTATATGTTCCATGCAAGTCTAGAAATTTTAAAAGAGCTAAGGCTTCCTGAATCTGAGGATGGGTTCGAACAACGCAGTGGTGTACTGGAAATTGTTTTTATGGAGACAGTATCATAGCTTCTAATATAAATAACTGTTCCCGTGTGATAATTGTAACTATTTTGCCGTTGTTTATCATTTTCGGCGTCCTATAAAGGTACTGTACTTACTACGTAACGGATGTATATTTTAGCTGCTGGTAATAAGGAACGAGGAAAAATATATTACTCAAAAATGAAAACAAACAATAGTGATCATACCGATTTACTGTCCTTCAGTCTAAATTTTTATGCTTTTAAAATGATGATGGAAGATAACTGAGTGTCTGCTTGAATGTTTGTGACATCTTTTGTAAGTGAAATTTTGCACTCAGCTCACGGATACCAGGTTAAACATCAGAACAGGTGCAGGGACAGCTAGCAGAACCTGAACAAATGTAATACATTGTGTGTAAACAGGCCGAGAGATCCATTACTATTTGATTACACTATTAGTGATAATCACTGGAAACACTAATTACTGCAAAATAGCCAGGATTAACTGCGGTATGACTTAGAGTTGGATTATGACAAAAAGCTGGTTGTACGAGAAGCAGATGTGAGGCTGATATTTATTCGATGAAACTTACGAGAATACAATTCCCTGACAAAATAAGAGCTTCGTAAAGCGCTCATCCGACCTATTCTTGACCCTTGAGATGACAGGTTAATAAAAGAGAGAGACAGGATCCAACGAAAAATGGCGCTTTCCGTCACGACGAGACGCTTAGCTAATTCCAATGGTGTACCCTACATGAGAGACGTTTTACTTCAAGATAGGTGTGCTACTGAAATACCGAGAGCGTACGTTCCAGGAGTAGGTAAACATATTAATTTCTCCAGCGTAAGTGTCGCAAAACGTTTAAGTCAATTCAAAAAAATTATAGCTCATATGACATGCATTAAGACATCAGTGAATAATTCCACGCTACTAGAGGGGACAGTTGAGGCTAAAAACTATAGAGGACGACAGAGATTGTAAAACATCCAACACGTAACTGATTACGTAGGATGCAATTGTGGGATGATGAACTAGGCACAGGATGGGAATTGGTGGCGAGACGCATCAGAGCATCCAGAACAATGATGACTAAAGACAATGAGTGTTTACCGACGGAAGTTCCTTCTGTGCACCATTTCCGTACACTCTAGAGACGAAGGAGAAGATAACGGGGCTAACAGTATTCCACACACTCTGAATTACAGTAGATGCCGCTACAGCGCAATAGGAGTTCTTTAGAAGCAAATGTTGACCTGAAAGAAACGTCCAAAAGTTGGACAAGAATATGGAAACGTCATAAGAAATGCGTGTTTCATATAAGTGCACTTGCTCGCCACCCTGCAGGTTGCACTGCTGTATTTGATAGCGAACGGCATTTATGCAATGTCCTCAATGCTCTGTAAGTGTAAGTCTTCGCCAGAATAGAGTTCTGTGTAGCTGCGAGTCCATTATGGCGGAGCTAAGTCACTTCGAATGTCGGCAAAACGTTGTAGATCGCGTGGGAGGCTCTTGCGGAACCAAGGTAGCCAAAGTGTTTGGTGTTTCTAGAGGCTCCCTTTCGAAAATTTATACCGCATACTGGGAAAACGAAAAAATGTTATGCGCTAAGTCACGAAGTTGACGAATGTGCCTATTGAATGAGCGTAACGGATTGTCATTGAAAAAGATTGTGACTAAATATAAGAGGGCATTTTCGAAACTCACTCCAGAACTCGATTTCGCACTCGCGAACCTAGTAAGTACTAAATTAAAACGAAGGGAACTCCAAAAACAATAAATTACAGGGCGAGCACCAATGCTAAAACCATCCAATAGACGTGCAAATGCCCGTAACAAGAAAACACAGTGCTGAAGCCAGAGAACCTGGACAGTGAGCAATGTAAGAAAGTCATTTTTCTGGATGATTCTTGTTTCACACTGTTCCCTTTTCTTGGCCGAGATAATGTGACAACAGTGAAGCAAGGCACGTGTCCCATGATGATTTGGGCAGATTAATCCTTGTATTCCATGTTACGCTGGGAAGTCTCATTTCTGCCAAGAATTGTGTGACAATTTTGTTTAACTATGTCTGCCCCATGGTACAATGTTTGCCCTCAATGGTCGTGCTGTGTTCCAAGACGGCAGGGTCCCTGTTCACGCTTCTCGCATCATCCAGGGGTGGTTTTGTGACCATGAGCATCAATTATCGCGACTCCCGTGGCCACCATAGTCAGATCTAAATTCTTGAGCATTTGTGATTTGCTTTAGAAAGAAATGTGTGCATCGATATATACCCTCATCGTCCTTACCTGAACTGCCACTATTTTACTGCAAGAATGCTATAATATTCCCTTGGAAGAATGGTATAATATTTCCTTGAAAACAAAACATGACTCATATTTCTCCATATCGACGCGACTGAAAGCTCTTTTGAATGACAGCGGGTCTTCTGTACCATTTTCGGGATGGTAATGCTTTGTGTTTTCTGGTGTTACCATACTTTTGACCAAACCCTGTATTTGCCAACAAATTCGCATAAAGAATGTGTACTGTCACCACGGTGATGTATTGTAACCAATGTAATTCTAATACTACAAAACGACAAAAGCAATGAAGTATCTGCAAAACTTGCTTAGTATTTTCACCACATGTATTTCTTCTGCAGCAGTGCGTTGTCGAGTATACTGGCAGCTTGATCTAGGACTTCATTATCGAATATTCTTTCCAAATTTAGACTGGGACAGATCGTCACTGAAGTTTCCCTTTACACTGCCAAGATTTACAGGGTGATGATAATTAAACTTTCAAACCGCTGTATAAATATCAACACTGGTCAGAATGACGTCAAAATGCCACTGAATATTATCGGAGAACGGGGAAAGCGTATAGCTGAAGAAAAATAAATCATAATTTAATAGCGGTAGACTAGAAATGAATCTTACAAAAATGCCTAAGGTGTACGTTTGACGTTAAGCAAAATGTACTACGCAGTGTGCATGGGTGTACAGATGTGATCCTGTTAGTTACGTAAGCCCGTTGTATGGGAAAAGTAGGTTTCTAATTGTCCTGAGGCCAAAACCAGCATAAAAAGCATCACTCACAATGGTTTTTAACTGCCCTGAGTCCTAAAACCACGTGAAAAGTATTAATCAAAATCAAATCGGATTATTAATTTCCGTGTGACTGGCCCAAAACATGTTTGTTAAGCTGTCCACCGTTTTCTGCAACAAGCTAAATCGAGTGACAGCATGTTCCACAACTGATCGAAGTGTTTCCCGGGGTCACGTTCAGAATGTGTTGCGCAGTGCGTGCCTTCAATGCAGCTAAGTTTGCAGTCGGAACACTGAACACAACATCTTTCAGATAGCCCCACAGCCACAACTGACACGGCTGATGATTTTATCATTTCCTAAACGGCACTTCAGCAGCGGCTTAAATGGATTTGCAATGTGCGGAGGGGCGCCATCTTGCATAAAAATGATCCCATTCACACATCCACGCTGTTGGAGAGCGGGAATGACATGGTTGCGCAAATATGGCCCTGTGATAAATGATACCGTAAACCCGCACAACATAGTGCCCTTTTCAGGATGAAGTGGTACTGTTTGATTTGCATGTGGATTTTCCGTTGCACATATTCATCAATTCTGAGCATTGACATACCTTGTCAGATGGGTCTTCGTCTGTAAACAAAATCTTCCAAGGACAATCATTGTCCACTTCCAAGCGAGGAAGAAATTCTAAGCAAAGGTCTCTGTTGCTGGCTGGTCAACAGGAAGAAACTCGTGCACATGGGTAATTTTGAATTGATACGAAAGAAGGTAGACTTAGAGAAAGCTTTTGACAATGTTAACTGGAATACTCTCTTTCAAATTCTGGAATACTCTCTTTCAAATTCTGAAGGTGGCAGGGGTAAAATACAGGGAGCGGAAGGCTATTTACAATTTGTACAGAAACCAGATGGCAGTTATAAGAGTCGAGGGGCATGAAAGGGAAGCAGCGGTTGGGAAAGGAGTGAGACAGGGTTGTAGCCTCTCCCCGATGTTATTCAATCTGTATATTGAGCAAGCAGTAAAGGAAACAAAAGAAAAATTCGGAGTAGGTATTAAAATTCATGGAGAAGAAGTAAAAACTTTGAGGTTTGCCGATGACATTGTAATTCTATCAGAGACAGCAATGGACTTGGAAGAGCAGTTGAACGGAATGGACAGTGTCTTGAAAGGAGGATATAAGATGAACATCAACAAAAGCTAAAACGAGGATAATGGAATGTAGTCAGATTAAATCTGGTGATGCTGAGGGAATTAGATTAGGAAATGAGTCACTTAAAGTAGTAAAGGAGTTTTGCTATTTAGGGAGTAAAATAACTGATGATGGTCGAAGTAGAGAGGATATAAAATGTAGACTGGCAATGGCAAGGAAATCGTTTCTGAAGAAGAGAAATTTGTTAACATCGAGTATAGATTTAAGTGTCAGGAAGTCGTTTCTGAAAGTATTTGTATGGAGTGTAGCCATGTATGGAAGTGAAACATGGACGATAACTAGTTTGGACAAGAAGAGAATAGAAGCTTTCGAAATGTGGTGCTACAGAAGAATGCTGAAGATAAGGTGGGTAGATCACGTAACTAATGAGGAGGTACTGAATAGGAATGGGGAGAAGAGAAGTTTGTGGCACAACTTGACTAGAAGAAGGGATCGGTTGGTAGGACATGTCCTGAGGCATCAAGGGATCACAAATTTAGCATTGGAGGGCAGCGTGGAGGGTAAAAATCGTAGAGGGAGACCAAGAGATGAATACACTAAGCAGATTCAGATGGATGTAGGTTGCAGTAGGTACTGGGAGATGAAGAAGCTTGCACAAGATAGAGTAGCATGGAGAGCTGCATCAAACCAGGCTCAGGACTGAAGACCACAACAACAACGAAAGAAGGATGCGTCGTAGGATTTTACGCACCGTGCTCACGGGTATTTCCAATTTTTGGGCAATTCTCCATGCACTACATGTCTGCACACGTCAGTCTCCTCCTGCATTGCTGTGGCCACTGCTTACACTGACGTCAAATTAATTCGTTTCCTCCCTATCGAAGGTTGTGCACCAAAAGAACCCGCCTTTCGAATTACCGAAACATTTTCTCCAGACCCACGGCCGTCATCGGACCAACGCCTTTTTTCAAACCCTTCAGTGTCCGGAAATTTTGCAGAGCGACGTGTTCACAGTCATCATTCTTGTAATACAGCTTTACAAGGAGAGCGCGATCCTGCATTGAGAATGTCATGGTGAACGTTGCAGACGTGAAAGGAGGAAAAGCTGTGTACCCGGAGTGTTTATACCAACTTCAGTGGGTCATGCGCTTGACAAGTCTTTTCATTTACGTATTCTGACATATACAGCGCCATCAAGTGATCAATTTTAACACTATTTTTTTTTCCTTCTTCCATAAGTTCTCTCCCTTCTCCGATAATATTACGTTTCAATTTGACGTCAGCCTGACCAGTGGTGTTATTTCTACAGCGTTTTGAAAGTTTTACTTTTATTATAACTATCCTGTATATCAGTCATCACTGGTGCTGCTTTGCTTTGCGTCGGCACGGTGATAGGTTCTTAGATTACTTCTGGAGCAGGCCAAATTAATATTGTAGCACATTCAAAATATTATATCATTTTATTGTAACCTCATACATATAAAAATGCCCTGTCAAGTACGTTACAAATAAAGTTCAGTGACCTATCTCTCCGTCAACATTCTGGAACTGAATATAATTAGATTTTCGTTTTTATCATTATAATTCTATTTAGATTCATAAAAAATATAATGTTGCATTTTCAGTCTGCGTTGAACGAGAAGTGAAAAGTATACGACGAATATAACTTTTACGTGTTACTTTCAGGTGTGTATTATTCATTTGAGAAGGTGAAAAGCAGAGAAAACAACATGGTAACGCGGATGATTTTTTTAGCTGGTAGCTCAGTCTGAAAATTATCGTAAAATACTACAGTCCACAATGTGAAAACCATCAGTAATTTTTGCATTTAATAAATAACTTCAGTACTCATATACCGTAAAGTCTAAAATCCTAGCATTAGGTATGGACGCCAGGCAATATCACGGTTCGAGAGCAGGCAGAACGCAGCATTAACGATTCATTAACTCGTTCAATTAATGACGACAGCTGGTAAACCTTCGTTTCATTTTAATGCAATTAGTGGTACTGCGCAAGTGCGCGCTTGTGAACAACATTAGGTATTAGTTTGCAGCCACAGATTTCAAACGTAATCTCATAACCGTCCATTTCTGCAATGCGAGCGTGTAGGAGTGGATCAGTTACAATCAAACGTTTGTTTTCACGTTACTGGTAACTCATTTTCTTTAAAATATAAATATGAGGAATTTCAAGTATCAACAAAAAATAGCTATAATCGAAATATTTGAGACACTATTTCTATTTACACCAGAAAATTTTACTACTCTTAATAAAACATTAACATGCTGGTAGATTCTGATACAGAAAGAAATAAAGCTTGAAATAGACAGTGAAGTTGTTTTCCATTCTTAAATTTCCGATTTCGACTTCACTACAGTTTTCAAGTGCACATAAAATTTAGATACGCGTCTTAATACAAAAGTTGCCTCGCCATACAAAACGAACATAGCACACTCTAAGGCAAAAAGAAAAACGACGCACCACCCAGGAATTATCCAAATGGGACTGAACTCTGTAGATGTTATGTACATGTAAAGAGAGACAAATGATTACAATTTCAGAAAAAACTGCATGATTTATTCCAGAGAAGGAGTTTCACGAATTCTGAAAGCCAGTAACGCGTTGGTCCACCTCTGGTCCTTTTGCAAGCAGTTACTCGGCGTCTCATTGTGTGATAGAGTTTTCCTCTTAAGGGATATCTTCTCATATTCTGTACAACTGGCTCTTAAGATCATCAAAATCCTGAGTTGTTTCGAGGACCATGCCCATAATGCTGGAATAGTGGAGAGGTCTGGCGACCTTGCTCGCCAAGGTAGGCTTCGGTAATCACAAAGACCAGCAATAGAAACTGTTGCCGTTTGCGGCCGGACATTATCTTGCTGAAAGGTGAGTCGAGGATGGCATAACGTGCAGGCCACAAAACGGGGCGTTGAATATCGTCGACGACACCCTGTGCGGTGTTTGGACAACGTCTATATATTCGCACAACAATGTCCTTCAGACATGCATGCTTGTCTGAAGGCATTGTAGTGTGACGGTACAGACTATGTTTAGATATAGGCATTGTAACCATCCAAGAGGTCATTAATGTCTCTTCATCCAGACATGCAAATAAATATTGCATACCCAGGCGGTCACAGGATGGTAATACCCTTGGTCTGGTTTCCTCACAGTTTCGTTCTCGCTGGTGCGGAAACACGGAGTAAAGCTGCGATAGTGAAGTAATGAATGTAGGGAGGGGTGTGACGTATGGGAGATAGGGTCACTCTAGAAGCGTGCATAAATAGCCGAGGTAGTTCAGGCGACCGCCCGCGGTAAGCGGGAAATCCGGGCTGAGTCCTGGTCCTATACAAATATTCGCATGTCAGTAATAGGTAGTACATCATTACCTAGCACTGCAGATACCAAGATATTCGAATATTAACAATTTATTTCGAATTAAAAGCGGATGTGTATCTAGCGTCATTAATGTCTCATCATCCTTACAAGCGAGTAACTAAATTAAATATCTGATCTGAAAGAGAGACTCCAAATATTTCAGCTCTGTTAACGAAGTCATTGGTACACCCTAACACAAGTGTGTCACTCGTCGTTATATTTGAGCCAACTATCGTATTTTGGCTGCCTGAATTTTAGCAGAGAATCGTAAGGCAGTAAAGCAGCTCGGAGGGCGAATTCTTTCCCAAAGTACAAGCCCCTGTTCGGGAAGTTTCTTAAACATCTGCCTGCTGACACGTGCGGTATCTACAATTCCATAATTCTGATCGAAACTCAAAACAAAATGCTGTTATTAAACACCACTGGCCATTAAAATTGGTACACTACGAAGATGACGTGCTACAGACGCGTAATTTAACCGACAGGAAGAAGATGCTGTGATATGCAAATGATTAGCCTTTCAGAACATTCACACAAGGTTGGCGCCGGTGGCGACACCTACAACGTGCTGACATGAAGAAAGTTTCCAGGTGAAACGTTGTTGTGATGCCTCGTGAAAGGAGAAGAAATGCGTACCGTCACGTTTCCGACTTCGATAGAGGTCGGACTGTAGCCTATCGCGATTGCGCTTTATCGTATCGCGACATTGCTGCTCGCTCTGGTCGAGATCCAATAACTGTTAGCAGAATATGGAGTCGGTGGGTTCAGGAGCGTAATACGGAACGCCGTGCTGGATCCCAACGGCCTCGTATCACTAGCAGTCGAGATGACAGGCATCTTATCAGCATGGCTGTAACGGATCGTGCAGCCACGTCTCGATATCTGAGTCAACAGATGGGGACGTTTGTAAGACAACAACCATCTGCACGAACAGTTCGATGACGCTTGAAGAGGCATGGACTATCAGCTCGGAGACCATGGCTGCGGTTACCCATCACGCTGCATACTCAACGACGAACCTGGGTGCACGAATGACAAAACGTCATTTTTTCGGATGAATCCAGGTTCAGTTTACAGCATCATGATGGTCGCCTCCGTGTTTGGCGACATCGCGATGAACGCACATTGGAAGCATGTATTCGTCATCGCCATACTGGCGTATCACCCGGCGAGATGATATGGGGTGCCATTGGTTACAAGTTTCGGTCACCTCTTGTTCGCACTGACGGCGCTTTGAACAGTGGATGTTGCATTTCAGATGTGTTGCGACACGTGGCTCTACCCTTCATTCGATCCCTGCGAAACGCTACATTTCAGCAGGATAATGAACGACCACATGTTGCAGGTCCTTTACGGGCCTTTCTGGATACAGTAAGTGTTCGACTTATGATCTGGCCAGCACATTCTCCAGATCTCTCACCAATCGGAAACGTCTGGTCAATGGGTATCGTGTTGAAGCTGCATGGGCAGCTGTACCTGTACACGCCATCCGAGCTCTGTTTGACTCAATGCTCATTCGTATCAAGGCCGTTATTACGGTCAGAGGTGGTTGCGCTGTGTACCGATTTCACAGGATCTATGCACTCAAATTGCGTGAAAATGTAATCACGCGTCAGTTCTAGTAAAACATATTTGTCCAATGAATACCCGTTTATCATCTGTATTTCTTCTTGGTGAAACAATTTTAATGGCCAGTAGTGTATGACCAGTTTAAATGAAGTTCACGTTGATTTGTCAGCACACTATTTATTGTACTTGAATCACAAACAAGGTTATCCGCACGAGCTTCAATACACCTGCATTGCAAGCGCATTCTTGCAGTTAACACTTCTAGAATCGTGTTCGCCGTTCCTGGTAATTTAAAAATCATCCCTTAAATAAGTAATTCCATTTCTTCAAATTGTTGTTGTTGTGGTCTTCAGTCATGAGACTGGTTTGATATAGCTCTCCATGCTACTCTATCCTGTGCAAGCTTCTTTATCTCCCAGTACCTACTGCAGCCTACATCCTTCTGAATCTGCTTAGTGTACTCATCTCTTGGTCTCCCTCTACGATTTTTACCCTCCACGCTGCCTTCCAGTACTAAATTGGTGATCCCTTGATGCCTCAGAACATGTCCTACTAACCAGTCCCTTCTTCTTGTGAAGTTGTGCCACAAACTCCTCTTCTCCCCAATTCTATTCAATGCCTCCTCGTTATTTTTGTGATCTACCCATCTAATCTTCAGCATTCTTCTGTAGTATCACATTTCGAAAGTTTCTATTCTCCTTCTGTCCGAACTATTTATCGTCCATGTTTCACTTCCATACATGGCTGCACTCCATACAATACCCTCAGAAACGACTTCCTGACAAATCTATACTCGATGTTAACAAATTTCTCTTCTGCAGAAATGCTTTCCTTGGCATTGCCACTGAACATTTTATATCCTCTCTACTTCGACCATCATCAGTTATTTTGCTCCCCCAATAGCAAAACTCCTTTACTACCTTAAGTGTCTCATTCCCTAATCTAATTCCCTCAGCATCACCCTAGTTAACTGGACTATATTCCATTAACCTCGTTTTGGTTTTTTTTATGTCCATCTTATAACCTCCTTCATCTTCTTCAAATTAATACCTTTTATTCCCGATCCCGTAGAGCACACTCGCCATCTTGTCTTTAAGACGGCTCTGGCGAGACTGACTTAGTTACGCTCCAGAGAAAATTGCGGTCACCAAGAAATATGCTTGTAGTACAATGAGGTTCCTCCGTCAGCGGAACCAACTCGCTGGATCGGAGACAAGTAAGGATCGATTCGATCTTTCAAGAATAGGATCCATATCTGTAACCATACTCATGTTGTACTGGAATGTCGATTTCTCTGAGTTCTCGATTATGGAAGTGAGGCAGCAGCTTCAGAGCTATCTGTCTTTAAAGTGTTGCAGAATGAGGAGAAATTTGGCGTCTTCAACCAAACAGCTTCTACATTTCACAGTATGCAAAAATCGAAAATGGGGAACAACTGTTGGATTCCCAGGGAAGAAGGATGCGATGTGCCCTGGAGAACGGGAACAGGTCGATTGCAGAATAGGAATGAAGGGGGATGGATCTACAAACCGTCAGCCTTATTTCGTTTCCAAGCCTGCCTTCGGATACGAAGTCACACCGTTGGTGGAACGAGAAACACTCCAGTAGATCACCGAATAGGTTATGGATCCACGATGTTCCTGGAGATAGTCCGAAAAGTAAAATGGAGCCGGTGAGCTACATTAGATCACTCAAAAAACCTCGTAGTATGTGTAATCTCCATCACATTGCTATTCTTCTTACAATTTAGTGGTTAAAATAGTGTTGGTTTAATTACAGCTAGTTCAAAATTTTCAAATGTGTGTGAACTCGTGAGGGACCAAACTGTTGGGTAATCGGTCGCTAGATTTACACACTACTTAAACTAACTGAAGCTAAGAGCAACACATACAAACACATGCCGGAGGGAGGACTCTAACCTCCGGCGGGAGAGGCCACTCCGCACGGCTAAGAGCTAGTTCTTAGAAAAAAAAAAAAAAAAAAAAAAAAAAAAAAAAAAAAAAAAAAACAAGAGCAAACATACACACAATACCTAAATGTCAGTCGGCGGGAAACCGGATCACAAGTGATTAAGAAGTATTTTAACCAATAAAAGTGTTATGCTTCTGTATATCTTTTTCCAAAAATAAAATTTAAAAAGATGGTCCATTTAATTAAATACATGATAGACAATCCACAAGGATACGTAATTCTAAAATAAACCCTTCTTTTACAGAGTCCCCCCCGTTCTTTTCATTTTCTTAACGGACGTCGTCCGCTGTGTCGCAGTTGCTGCTGTGCCTCCATGATGCTTAGTCTTACAGCAATTGTTTCACTGTAACTGTTAGATATTTCCTCTTTTTTTTGCCGCTATCTCAAACAAGATAGCCATTGTCGTTCACTTTTTTTTCTTGATGGACGTCATTTACTGTGTCACTGATTCTGCTCTTCCCTCCCCAACCCCTAGACTTGCACCTCTTATATAACTGAAACTGACAGCTGTACACTGTATCAAATAAAATAGCCACTGCTGTTCACTTTGTGTTCTTGGTTGACGTCATTTGCTGTTGCTGCTGCTCCCTCCCCTACTACTAGTCCTGCAGCAGTTGTTTTACTGTAACTGTCAGTTATTTCCATTTGTTTTTTCTGGCACCATCACAAAAAGACATCTAAGATTATAAAGATGAATGGTCCTCGTCTTAACAGACAATTCATTTCAAGTTAGGACATTATATTGTGTACTTCGTTAACTGTAACATATTTCTTATTTGTTTTACCATATCGCCAGCGGGAATTGAAGTTGTACATATTTTTCACAATGCAACTTTATATTATCAGGGAAATCTTGCTTTCCACAATCATATGTGTAATTGTCGATCATAATTTTCCGTTTGAGGGTGATTTCCAGCGTATACGAGGTGCTACAATAAAGTAATGAGACTGTTGTGAAAAAAAAGTATTGCTTTCCGTTTTAGTCAAGTTTAGTGTTGTCTCCTTCAAGGTAGTTCCCTTCTGATTGCACACACTTTTTCCAGCGCTTCTGCAATTGATTGTAACATTCCTGGGACTCATCTTCTGTAATATTATCCAAGACCCTCGTCACAGCTTTTTGGATATCTTGTGTTGTTAGAAAATGGCGTCCGTTGACCACCGTTTCGACTCTAGGAAATAGAAAAACGTCACTCGGAGCGATATCTGGTGAATAAGGTGGCTGTGGTAGTACTGAAATTTGTTTTGAGGTTAAAAATTGTTGTACTGACAGACCAGTATGGGATGGCGCATTATCGTGTTGCAGAATCCAATTATCAGCAATGTTGGCGAGGATATGAAGAACTCTTTTACGAAGTCATTCTAAAATTTCTTTGTAGTAATATTGGTTAGCTGTTAGTCCAAGAAGCACCCATTCTTTATGAACAGTTCCCTTGGCATAAATGAAGCACACAAGCATGCATTTCACTTTTGACTTTGACATGCGAGCTTTTTTTGGTCTGGGTGATCCCTTTGAGCACCATTGCGAACTTTGGTGTTTTGTCTCTGGATTGTACTAAAAAAAAAAAAAAGAAACAACTTTCATCGCCAGTGATAACACGGCTCAGCTTTCTGGTTTGATTTGCATTTGCTCTAACAGAGCGGCTGCCACATTTTTCCGTGTTTCTCCCTGTTGTGGTGTGAGAGTTCTGGGAACCATTTTTGCACTCTCTCGCGCCAAGATCTTCAGTTATTATTAGACGAACCGTTTCTCGATTGATGTTCAGTTCTTCTGCAGTCATTTTCGCGGATAACCTTCGATCAGATCGTACGAGTTCATGCACCATGACCAAGTTGACATCCATCTGTGAGGTTGATGTTGATGGTCGTCCACTGTAGTCTTCATCTTCAACATTCATTCTGCCTTCACTAAATATTTTATGCCAACGAAAAACTTGAGCTCTTGACATAACCTCCTCTCCAAAAGCGTTCTGAAGCTTAATGTAAGTTGTCGTCGCGTTTTCACCAAATTTAAAGCAAAAAAAAAAAAAAAAAAAAAAAAGCCATCCCGTTGCGCAATATTATGCAGTTCCATTTCCGTGACGAGATACACAAACACGTCTTACCTTATTACAGCACAACTAACGACTGAGCAGTTGCATCGATGTGCCGCTTGGGCTAGAAGCAGCTTATAGACCAAGGTCAAAGATATTGTGCCTACGCAAGCCTGCAGGATTGCCACAAAATGAGTCTCATTACTTTATTGCTGCACCTCGAATGAAACTTAGTGGGACTCTAATTTCTGGGTATACAGGGTGGCCCATTGATCGTGACCTGGGCCAAATATCTCACGAAATAAGCGTCAAACGAAAAAACGACAAAGAACGAAACTTGTCTAGCTTGAAGGGGGAAACAAAATGGCGCTATGGTTGGCCCGCTGGATGGCGCTGCCATAGGTCAAACGGATTTCAACGGCGTTTTATTAAATAGGAACCACTTTTTTTTCATTACTTATTTTTGTAGTACGTAAAGAAATACGAATGTTTTTGTTGGACCACTTTTTTCGTTTTGTGATAGATGAAGCTGTAATAGTCACAAAGATATTGCTCACAATTTTAGACGAACAGTTGGTAACAGGTAGGTTTTTTAAATTAAAAAACAGAACGTAGGTACGTTTGTTCATTTTATTTCGGTTGTTCGAATGTGATACATGTACCTTTGTGAACTTATCATTTCTGAGGACGCGTGTTGTTACAGCGTGATTACCTGTAAATACCACATTAATGCAATAAATGTTCAAAATGATATCCGTCAACCTCAATGCATGTGGCGATACGTGTAACGACATTCCTCTCAACAGCGAGTAGTTCGCCTTCCATAATCTTCACACATTCATTGACAATGCGCTGACGCATGCTATCAGGCGTTGTCGGTGGATAACAATAGCAAATATCCTTCAACTTTCCCCGCAGAAAAAAATCCGGGGACGTGAAATCCGGTATGGTATGGTGCTTCGACGAACAATCCACCTGTCATGAAATATGCTATTCAATACCGCTTCAACCGCACGCGAGCTATGTGCTAGACATCAATCATGTTGGAAGTACATCGCCATTCTGTCATGCAGTAAAACATTGGTAGAACTTAACGTACGAAATCAGCATACATTGCACCATTTAGCTTGCCATCGATAAAATGGGGGCCCAATTATCCTTCCTGCCATAATGCCGCACCATACATTAACCCGCCTAGGTCGCTGATGTTCCACTTGTCACAGCCATTGTGGATCTTCCGTTGCCCAATAGTGCATATTATGCCGGTTTACGTTACCGCTGTTGGTGAATGACGCTTTGTCGCTAAGTAGAACGCGTGAAAAAATCTGTCATTGTGCCGTAATTTCTCTTGTGCCCAGTGACAGAACTGTACACGACGTTCAAAGTCGTCGGCATACAATTCCTGGTGCATAGAAATATGGTACGGGTCCAATCGATGTTGATGTAGCATTCTCAACTTCGACGTTTTTGAGATTGCCGATTCTCGCGCAATTTTTCTGCTACTGATGTGCGGATTAGCCGCGACAGCAGCTAAAACACCTACTTGGGAATCATCATTTGTTGCAGGTCGTGGTTGACGTTTCACATGTGGCTGAACACTTCCTGTTTCCTTAAAAAACGTAACTATTCGGAGAACGGTCCGGACACTTGGATGATGTCGTCCAGGATACCGAGCAGTATACATAGCACACGCTCGTTGCGCATGTTGATCACAATAGCCTTACATCAACACGATATCGACCTTTCCCGCAATTGGTGAACGGTCCATTTTCACACGGGTAATGTATCACGAAGCAAATACCGTCCGCACTGGGGAAATGTTACGTGATACCACGTACTTATACGTTTGTGACTATTACAGCGCCATCAACCACAATGCGGAAAAATTTGTCCAATTAAAACATTCCTATTTCTTTACGTACTACACGAATATGTAATAAAAATGGGGTTCCTATTTAAAAAAAAAGGCAGTTGATTACCGTTTGACGTATGGCAGTGCCATCTAGCGTGCCAACCTTAGCGTCATCTGGTTTCTCCATTCAAGGTAGTCGAGTTTCGTTCTTTGTAGTTTTTTCGTTTGATGCTTATTTCGTGATACATTTGGCTCTGTCACTATCAATGGACCACCCTGTAGAAGCATGGACATATAGGCACAGGAGTAGTGTGGTATTTGTTTTTTTGCGACAAATGCGTCCATACAGAATTATCACGCTGTTGTTCTTTTCTTCGCTGCCGCAGGACAAATACTGGAAGACAGCTATCAGTGAAAGAATGTATATGGATCATCATGTCTCTCGAAAACCATCATTGTGGAATGGTGTGCAGAGGGATGCTGTTGCTTCATGGTAACGTACATGTCCATATCACAAATGTTGTACCGCTGACGTTACGCCACTCAAGCACACACCCTATACTCCATATCTCTCCACCATTCCATAAGAAAAGCCTTGTATTGTTTACGATTCCATCGTAGGAGAATGTGCATCAGGCAGTAACGGAGTTCTTCAAACTTCAGCACACGGTGTTTTACCAAACACGTATCTTCAACCTTGTGCATCCATGGGATGATTGCCTCAGTGCTTACGGCAGTTTTGTCTGATTGGCATGCCGACTCTGGACTGTATAGCCTTTAAAAGGAAACTTTTTATAGTCGCTTATAAAGGCCGCTTCCTGTGCATGTAGATCATGGTTACCATTGGGTGATTCCAATGAGAGATCGATGGGCCCATTCTTTTACTAACTACTCTCATTAACAGCACACTTTACGGCTGAACAACATTGTGTGATGCGTGTTATAGCAAAACGGAACAGAAGTATCTCTGCGAATCTGAAATTTCCCAAAAATATTCGAAGTGCCGAAGGGAATCACTTCCTCCTCTGCTCGACTGTTCATGGAGAAACTCTTATGCATCATCCTACAGACAATATCAAAAAAACTCGCCTATAATATCGGAAATTTACCTTCTAGCAAAAGGGTGTGTTTATTTATTTACCGCCAGTATAGCTCACTTTCTGCTATAGCTACTTTGAAGTTGATGCGTAAGTGTTAGTTCAAACTACACACATCAAAAAAGGTTTTGCTTCACAACGGTTCCGAGGGTTCTATAACCTGTACAGAAAATTGTAATAGAGATCAAAACATCATTGCCGCTCTTTTCACTGCTCATGAAAACCACACATTACATGTTGTACCACCTCACAGCGAGACCTTCTGAGGTGTTGGTCCAGATAGCTGTACACACTGTAGCATGTCCTCTTGCATTGATGCAAGCCTCTTTTCGTTGTGGAATGCTGTCCACAAGTTCATCAAGGTACTGTTGGTCCAGATTGTCACACTCCTCAACGGCGATTCGGCGTAGAGTGGTTGGTGGGTCACGTCATCCACAAACAGGCCTTTTCAATCTAACCCTATGCATGTTCCATACGGTTCATGTCCGGAGAACATGCTGGCCACTCTAGTCGAGCGATGTCGTTATCCTGAAGGAAGTCATTCACAAGATGTACACGAGTGCGGCGTGAATTGTCGACGAACACCTCACCAATATGCTGCCGATATGGTTGCACTATCGGTCGGAGGATGGCAGTCACCTATCGTACAGCCGTATCACTAACAGTCGAGATGACAGGCATCTTATCCGCATGGCTGTAACGGATCGTGCAGCCACGTATCGATCCCTGAGTCAACAGATGGGGACGTTTGCAAGACAACAACTATCTGCATGAACAGTTCGACGACGTTTGCAGCAGCATGGACTATCAGCTCGGAGACCGTGGCTGCTGTCACCCTTGACGCTGCATCACAGACAGGAGTTCCTGCGATGGTGTACCCAACGACGAACCTGGGTGCACGAATGGCAAAACGTAATTTTTTCGGATGAATCCAGGTTCTGTTTACAGCATCGTGATAGTCGCCTCCGTGTTGGCGACATAGCGGTGAACGCACATTGGAAGCGTGTATTCGTCATCGCCATACTGGCGTATCACCCTGCGTGATGGAATGTGGTGCCATTAGCTACACGTCTCGGTCAACTCTTATTCGCATTGACTGCACTTTGAGCAGTGGTCGTTACGTTTCAGATGTGTTAAGACCCGTGGCTCTACCCTTCATTCGCTCCCTGCGAAAACCTTAATTTCAGTAGGATAATGCACGACCGCATGTTGTAGGTCCTGTACGGGCCTTTCTGGATACTGAAAATGTTCGACTGCTGCCCTGGCCAGCACAGTCTCTAGATCTCTCACCAACTGAAAACGTCTGATCAATGGTGGCCGAGCAACTGGCTCGTCACAATACGCCAGTGACTTATCTTGATGAACTGTGGTATCGTGTTGAAGCTGCATGGACAGCTGTACCTGTACACGCTATCAAAGCTCTCTTTGACTCAATGCCCAGGCGTATCAAGGCCGTTATTACGGCCAGAGGTGGTTGTTCTGGGTACTGATTCCTCAGGATTTGTGCACCCATATTGCGTCAAAATGTAATCACATGTCAGTTCTATTATAATATATTTGTCCAATGAATACCCGTTTATCATCTGCATTTCTTCTTGGTGTAGCAATTTTAATGGCCAGTAGTGTAGTCTTTCTCAACTTCTTCTTACTGTTTTCCGTCTCTAATGAACTCATCACTGATGGAGCCTTTACTCCAATCTTCCCGTATCCTTTTCTCCTTGTACTTCCTGCTGGATTGACCGTTAATCCCAGTTCTGATTCAAAGTGTAGCCCCATCGACTTCCTGAAATTCTTATTGTTCTACATCCTTTGGGTCCGTACTGCAGAGCTTATGTGGTCACACTGCAAGAATTTATTTCACGTGCTCTTTCCCATGACGCTGTTGGTAAACATTTCAGAGCCTATGTTTAGTAGATTTTCGTATTTTGTTCAACACTACCACCCACCCACACAAACACACACACACACACACACACACACACACACACACACACACACGCACAAGCACGCGCGCACAGACACATACAATAATATATCACCAATTTAACTTTTCACTTGCTAGAGTAGATTTCCTGTGTGCGTTTCTTTAGTGTTACCGTCTGGACATTTCTCTTTCATCGCTGTAACTAATCACCAATACGAAGTAAGATACAGTGAAATTGGCCGTAATCATTGTGAACTTCTTGCTGTGCAGTTCCTAAAAGAGGCCACAGATAATCGATCCTTAAATCTCTGCTCTCTTCAAGAAACAGCTTAATCGGAGAAAGTAATTAAGTCTTTAAATAATTTTGTAAGATTGCTAGTAATAAGTCTCGTTTTTGTGTGGGCTAACTGGGATAATTTGGGTATTTTATTTCAGTGATTACTTTCATTTAACTTTCACTTAATTTGATCGAAGTAATAATTAGGAATTTTACGCTGTTCACGGCGTACACTTCTGGCCGTTTGTAACTTCTGCAATTTCGCATCTTGATAAACGTACTGAAGGCGAGTTCTCTCGTAAGTGGTTTTTGACTTGCTGCAAGACTCGACGTTCCATCGTCTCATTTCTTTGCATTCGGTAAACTGCTTGTACGGAAAGAAAAAAAAGTTATCGTCAAAACAGCTGTGATCATAACTAATACACATTCATAGTAGACAACGTTTTCCGATGCTTTAATTGTGGTAGGTAGCGTGTTAACATAGTTCCGACGGCAGACTTTTGTGTTTTACACATGAAGCTAATTCCAGAGAATGAATGATGCCGCTTATAAGAAGATGGACGATGTTTAACGCGACATTTAGTGCAAATGGGCTAATTATTTTGATACAATGAGCGTAAAATTAGTCTGAAAAACCATTCAACGGCTGCCGTTCACAACGGGTTCGAATGAATACTCATGAAAGAGTAGTCACACAATGCACCTATCATCGACGACTGATCGAGCGTGAATTGAAGGTGCAGAAGCGCTTAGAATCTGCACTACAATGCACAACAAACAGACAGAAGGACAACAGACATTGTGAACTCTATAACAATGAGCCATCACACTGGAAAGAATTAAGGTGTTAGCTTAATTAAACTAACGTAAATAAAACGTATACGCACTACTGTGAAATAAGTAGTTGCTCTTGCACGAAGTTGTGCCTTTTCGCATCGAAATATCATAACCATAAGTTCTAAATCAGTTACTACTGAATAAATAGTAATAAAGCACATCTCATTTGTTGATGGACGCATAACACGTTGAACTAGAACGTCTCTGAATCAAAAATACGCCCGTTAAAAGAATCAAGTCATATTATTTACCATGACATTTCTGCAGTGCTCTCTTTTATTTACGTGTAGTAAACCGTTACATACTTGAGAGGGAGAAATGTAAAAGAGCCCAGTCATAGTAATTCTGATGAAACGCAGTCTTTTGATCACAGAATGGATGTCAAAGGATGATCTGTAAAACTTGCTACATTAGATAATAAAGCTTTCTTTCGAAACGGATGTAGATTATGTCCTAAAAGTACTTAACAATTACTTAGAAAAAGAATTAATACTGCAATGCTCCTTTCACAGATAAGTCCTAATGCCAATTTCATCACAAAAACGAACTTCCTAATAGAATTTTAGGACATACACAGATGGTATTATTGCTCTGAAATTGAGCTGAAGTTGGATTCTATGATGACTTGATAAATAACATATACGTCAACTGATTCTACCAACAAAAAGGTAAACGTTGTATAAGTGGTTCCCCAGCAGTATGTTCATTCGGCTATTCAAAATTTTACTGCTAGCTAAATTTTCAATGGCTGCTGGCAAGTTATTGAAACAATATGGTCCTGAATGAGTAGCATTTTTATTTAGGCAGATGGTTTGTAATTGTTGTAAAGTTTCAATGAACTGAGCTGTGAATTTAAAACTGAGGTACGGTATTTATGACAAATTTTGCTAAGAAAGTAATGCAATACAAACCCGAAATATGTTCTCAGTTTCTTGCAGAAACTTTTGCAGGTCGTTCTTGAATAAATCTAATTACACATTTCTGCAAGCAGGGAACCGTGTATTGGCTTCTTGAGTTAAGCCAAAATATGACTCCATGGACGTTATGAAGTTAAAGTAAACAATGTATGCCAGCTGTCTTATTTTAATATCATGAATGTTAGATTTGATTTAAGAATCATGACTGAATTTTGTGTATATGGGAGAGATGTGATGAAGGTTAGAGACAGATTATATTGCGGTAAGACAGCCATGTCAGATCCATATTTTAAACTGCGAAACATTTCCACGGGTGAATGCGGATTCACATCACAGCTTATTGGTTATGAAATGCAGATTAAAACAGAAGAACTTGCAGAAAGGTAGGATATAAAGAAAATGAGCTCTAGATAAACTGAAAGAATAAGAGATTCTGGAGAGTTTGAAAGAGAACATTAGGCAAAATATGAAACAGGGTACGGGAAATATGTAGCAAATGAAGCAGCTAAAAGGCAATACAGACATTTGAAACTGAGACTGACAGAAGTTGAAACGTCTTATTAGGAATGCACAGAGAGTAAATGCTAATCTGTGGAAACATGCATGAGCAAAGGAAATTGAAATCCTATCTACAGTAAAACTGAACAGAGTTTGGAGAAAAAAGAAGCGACTGTATTAATACCAAGAGATTAAATCAGTCTGTGCTATGCAAAGAAAGGAAAACTAAAACTGAAGGAAACTTATTGAAGAACTATACGATGAATGAAAACTTGAAGAATGTTGCGGAAAGAGAATAGGACGTAATTGAAGATGAGATGGGAGCTAAAACACTATAAACAGAACTTTCCAGAGCACTGAAAAACTTAAGCGGAAAAAAACTCAACATATTCATTCCGCCTGGTGTACAAGATGTAAGTCAGGGGAACACCCTAAGACTCGAAAAATAACGTAATAATTCCAATTAAAAGAAGGTATGTGTCTATCAAAATGAATGTCAGAAATTTGTAAGTTTTATAATTCGAGGTTGCAGAATACTGAGTCGACTTATTTAGAAAATAAAGAAAAAAACTCACTGAAGCTGACCTTGGCGGAGATCGGTTTGTGTTCCGGAGAAATTTAGGAAGACATGAGGCGTCACTGACCCTAATACTTATCACAGAAGATAAGTTGAAGGATGGCAAATCCACGTTTACAGTATTTGTAGATTTAGGGAAAGCCTTTCGCAATGTTGACTGGACCACTGTCTTTGACAATTCGAGGACGACTGGAATAAAATACAGGAAGGAGACTGTATTTAAATCTAAGGACATGTAAGTGCAGAAGTAGCTGAGGGAATAGTGAGACAGGGTTATAGCCTTTCTGCCGTTTTATTCAAAAAAGCTGCGCCAGAACCAACGACACATTTCGGAAAGACATTGAAGTTTATGGCAGATAACACAGCAATACTGTCAGATATCGCAAAGGGTTTGGAAAAACAGCTGAGAAGAATAGATCGTCGACGTAAAAGTTTCTGGGTATAGTACTGCGTCATAACGTAAAAACACTAAACTAGAAAAAACAACATATGTTAAGATGACTTCTGTAGTCATTGTTTGTGCTACTTGTTATTAAAAAAATACGCATTTTTTAAAAATAACAGTACTGCATGGTACTTCTTGCAAATATTTTTCTAAATTTAATAACTTCTCGTCACATGTTTTAGCTTCTATTCTCGCCAATACATTTATGTAACGCAAATGTTGTACCAGATAACTGCAAACAGCTTGTCGGGTAACACTGTAATACAACTTTTATCAACTTGGGTGCTCCTTTATGTTAATATTTATTTTACTTCTTCAATTGCAGCTTCGATGTAAATATTGTTTCTCAGCTGCACAAACACGTACGGCATTCTATAATCCGGATTTAGGAAGCAACGCCTTAGAAAATGACTTGGCCTTCCAAACAATAATTTTACATCTTCAGTTTTTGTAGCCTTGTCTTCCTTAGTTGCGTGTAATATTACGGTATATTGATAATTTTTACTTTTGGACCGTCCAACTACTCGTATAACTAAATGAAACACAATTTTCCTCCCCTACCCTCTCCCTCCCTCGCTGCCTCGCTCTCTCTCTCCCTTCCCCTTCACCTTCTGGTGACACACACACACACACACACACACACACACACACACACACACATACAATGATAGTAAAAAATGCTCACCAAAACAAATAGTATTTCACACAAAAACACAAACACACGCATACACAAACAGATGACAGATATGTCAAAAATTACACTCGAATTGGCAATAACATTGGATATTTGGCAATAACATCCGACAGTCGGCAACACAAACCAAAACATTGTATCAAAAAATGTGTTCAGTTCCTAGTGTTGTGAATTGTGAAAACAAAAACCCCTAGTAGCAATTATAAGAAGAGGAACAGCACCAAAAATGATACAGAAACAGAACATGTAGAAAATCGTCCACGCAAACTGTCAGTAGGACTCAAAATATTACTACGCCATAGAAAAAAACAACCAACAGGTTTGTAATCTATATGAACATTGCGCCAAAATGTAAACTAAATATTAAAAATATGTGCATACTACAGGTCAATGAAGATGCCTCATAGAGAATAAAGGAGAAACGCGTATAGTACGAAGATTGTGTTTCATTCAGTTGTAGTTAGACGGTCCAAGAGTAAAAATTATCAATATACCGCAATAACAGACAGTTAAACATTTATGTATATGTAAAAGTCATCTGCAGATAACATCAGTGAAGGCATTGCTCATAGACTTCCATATCGCTCCCAGCTAGATGTGGCTACATCTTTGGCTGATAACGGAGGACATCGACTCATATGCATTACCGCGGCAACCAGCTGGTGTCCCATTAACCATGTTTGCCAAACTCGCGTTGATATGAGAACCTGTAGAGGTCACCGTATACTGAAATGGGCAAGTTTCACTGGAAACTCTCTACTCTGTTTAACAACTATTTGTACTGTACGTCCTTTATGTATATCTATAACACCCATAATACTTTTTTGTATGATTTTCTCTGTGACTTTAACATATATTTAACATATGTATACAAACAGCTCTCGCACCTTCAGTAACCGTTCTCCACGATTGACTGCTGGAGTCGTCATGCAGCAGGCAGTGGGCGGAGCTTTGCTGCAAATCCATGAGTGCCTGAGCTCCTCTCACTAGTGTTCCAGAGCCGCGTGATCCACTCCACTTGCACCGGCTTTCGCCAAGGGAATACCAGTCATTTGTTTGACGTTATTTTACTTCTATGATTGTATTCTTTCCTCGCCCCCTAACTATATGTAATACTCCTGTTTGCCGAGGAAAACAATGGTCTTATGAAGCCCCGAAGTCGATCTCCTAACGAAATACACAACATAAATACGATCAGAACTGTTTTATTAAAGTAATTACGATAACGATATTTATATAGGTTCCCCTGATCTTTACCGTAAGACGTGAACTGTAATGCTAATTTTGGCCTCTCAGAGCGGCTGAATATAAATATATTACGCATTTGATTTCCTGACTGCATGTAAGGACTACTTTTGCGTTGGCATGAGTGATAAAGAAAAAATTTGTGTGGAGATCAGAAAAAACTTAGGCTACCCACACGTGTATCTATTCAGCACTTATGAAGTACTTGAACAAATGTTTTTAAATAGGTGCTGGAGCGAAGCCAAGCAGATTAGGGTCCATAATGAATCGCCAATGCCACTGATATGGAAATTTGAACACCTACTGACTCTGTAGAAAGTTTCTTAGATTTCGTTGAAATGAGGAATAAGTTAATCTTCTGTAGGCCTACCTGATAAATAGTCAAGCAGCCATTAGAATCTGAGTGGACACAGTGGAGGAAAGCGGAGGTACAACGGAGTAAATTTAATGGCGGCAATAGAAGAAAAATAGGTCATTGGGAAAATAATCACCTTAATGGACGCTGTTAGACGCCAGACAACAGCAAAGTTTTGGCCGCAATGGAGGGAACTAGCAAGGAAAACATTTGGGAAATTGGAACTATTCCTACTGGAAACTGAGAGAGGACAACTAATTATGATTTGAATATCCCCCAGAGGAGGAATTTTAATGGGTTTAATATCAGAGTATTTCATATGTGTAATAATAAAGCTTAGAAAGGAAGAAATGGATGCAACTATAGGAAACAGTGATTTATGGCTCAGTATGGTTTCAAAATAATAAGGAAAGAAACGTAAATAAGTACCGAGATTTCAGGCATTTGGGATTCAATGTGAGAAATTTAAGAGGATCACACCCTGCCTCTCTAACCCATGTTAATTTAATCAAGTATTTGACCCATTTCTGAAAAACACTATTTGATGCAGGACCTTAATATTTTTCCTGTATGTTACATGATGCTAATAGAGTCAACTGTACTAATATCTACTTTATCCATTTCATAGTTTTAAGGAATACTTTTTTAATTTATGAACAAAAAATATTAAGTTCTTTCTGCAGTAAATATTTTTTTTCTGAACTTCCTAATGGGGGAATATTAATGAAAGTAGTACCAGAGGTGGCTTTTTATGCTATGCAGAGTCTCTGAAAATTTCATTCGTTTATCTATGATAGTTTCTGGTATAATGGGTCATGTGTAATAAAAATTTTAGTTTGCGGGAAATTGACTAAAGAAAAAACTTTTGAAATTTGTTATTTAATTAAAACTGTCCTGCTGCATACGACAGCCCTTCTTTGGCCTCTAGCAGGTCTTCCAGCTTCTTTTTCACCTTCCTGGATGTTTGTCTTACTTCCGTGGCCATTTAGCTGCAGACTTAACTGCATCGGCTATCCTCGTTTTATCGCAATGTTGCAGCCAAGTGAGCATATTTTCACCAGGATTACCTTCCAGCTTTTTCAGTACCCAACACTTTCCAATATTATCACAACTGAAAGTAATAACAGCATTATGAGCTCCTAGTTTCATTGTGTGCATGCCTAAAAATACAGTTTTAGGAAGGCGGTTCCAAATTATTCTGTTGAAACATTCATTTGGGCTCTGTGTCTGCCCATACGGACATTTCCTTAGAAGGTCAGGATGAGCCAAGTCTCTGAAAATAGGTGTAATTGCGGTAATAACAACAGCAGGAAGAGAATGCTGGTGAGAATAAGATTCTCCAGTAGCCTGAGCCCCATTGTATTTGCACCACGAATTTTCTCGTGATGGACACAATCCATGACGTGGCTTATCATCAGTAGAGGACTTATGGAAGAATATGGCCCAAACATCTCTCATCTCTCTTCATTGCCTCCAGCTTTTCTTTATTTCTCCTAATTGCCTACCCATAGTATACCTGAGAGTTTTGTATTTTAGTTTTAGCTAACCGACCCTGTCCGGTCAACAATTTTCCATCTTCTAATTTTTTTCCTCTCATATCAACAGTTAATTTTCTCAGTCTTGTTCGCAAAAGTTTTTGAACATGGCCTACACATTCTATTTTGCTAATAATGGCATCTCCATATGGCTTAGAGTTTACAGTGGGTGGGTTGACAATGGGTGACAGAAAAATGGGCGTGGCACATAAACATATGTGGTGGGAAAATGCTATTAAAATGCAGTAAAATCCTTCTCTGAAAAACCTCAATCTATCGAAATAGGATTAAAATCGAAAATTACTTTTCTTTGACTTGAACCACCTTGAGGTCACCTTAATCTAATGGGGCTATTTTATGAGAATAATAAGACTGTAGATGTTGTATCTAATTCTATGGGATTGGCTTCTGAAAGCTGTGATAGCAGATGAAATACATGTGTGCGTTAATAAGATGAACGTACATGTGCATGGCAGTTAGATACAATGTGATCATCTCCATTTGAAAATGAGTAAACTGTTTGCAGGTAGAGCAGCTATTGTCACAGTTGTTGATGGAGATGTGTCAGAAGGAGCAAGTTCCCATAGTGAGGATAGTTCTGTGGACGTGGTGTTGCCGCAGATCAGGTACAGGACATTTATTTGTTGGTGGTGAAAGGCTACTGATTGTGGTCAGCTTCGACTACAACATATGCAACATCATAAGTATTATTACTGGACTCCATTGTGCCACTCATTGTATTCATGACATCAGCATATACACCCACAGTTTGCACAAAACCAACATCATGGGCATATCCTCGTACAGGTCCATTTACAAAGCCTTGTGTTACAGAGTACCTCGTGTTACCTGCGCACGACCAACTTCAGTAATGTGACATGCTCTTTCTTCTACATGTCTGCCAACAAAAAAACCCTGACAAAGACTCCTTCGTCGGCTCACAATTTACATCAAATACAAATGAGGATGAACGCACTGTAACTAACTCGGTACCATTAATGATGCTTTCATCTTATTACGGCACACATTTATTACTTCCGATGTCACAGCAGCCCCAGACTCTAAACTTTCATAAGCCTATTCCACACCGTCCATGGTTCACAGTGTTGTGTATTTTCCAGGCGCCATCACTGGAACATTTTCCGCCGTCTGTACGCAACTGAAGACATGGTCAACATCCCTCTCGCAGTCTAAGTGTTGTGCATGATTACAATCAGCAGAACAGCAGTAACTACCCCTCTTCCCTCCCCACAGTGTTATCGAACACTGGATGACTGTAGTCTGCGTGGCTAATGATCCGTTTTAAACAAAATCAAATCTTTCTCGCATATCGTGGTTTATAACTTCATATCTCTTTTACTATGTGTCGCACAATATTTGAGGGCGTGCTGAAAAGTAAGTTTCCGATTGTTTTCTGTGAAAACTCTTTACTGTTTTAGATAAAACAAATGTTATTAACGTTCTACGTCCTTGTTTTTTATCCCTACATATTTATTTCTCAACATAGTCATCCCAGCTACGAACATATGTGTCACAACGAGCGATCTGGTTGTTGGTACCGTCAGTGTAGAATGTTTGACTTCGTTGACGGAGCCACGATGCTTGCACCGCTTCATCACTATCGAAGTGAATTTCTTTAAGTTTTGTAAACAGATAAATATCGGGTGGCGAAAAATCGGTGAAAATAAACCCAAGGTGTCAGATTGTTGCAGAAGTCGCAGGGCTCGTGTGTGGTCTGTCATTGTCACGCTGAAGGAGAAGGTGCTCCATGTGTGGACAGACTCTTCTGCAGTTACAAACACGGTGTTCGCCCATCGAGGCAGTTACGTTACATTACCACGTTACCCGCTGTAATTCCGAGCCCTCTAGTGGCAGAGTATAGCAACTTGCGCCAGCGAGGTGGGAGAATATACATGTTTTATACCGTCGCCGTATTAAACATTAAACCAACTACCTGCTGATGATATGGTGGGGAGGTTGATTCCACTTTGACGTTACCGGACAGGCTGAAACATTAGTCCTCTTGCGAGCTAACCGTCAAAATTCGTAAGTTGCTAGATGCGTGCACATGGAAAAGTAATGTGTAGCCTCCCACGTAAGCATCAAAATATTATGAAATAACATGGTGAACAATGTGATGAGAAATTCCGCCTTATGCAAGATACCTTTTTTCCTGTTTTGTTTCACCCATACATGTTTCAGCACTTTTGTGGTACCATCAGTGGGTTTAATTTTTATTTTTAACTGTAAAATTGTTGTTTCATATTAACATTTGTGGTGTTTATAACATTATGTCAAAGTTCCATTTATAGCTTAATTGGAGAAAAGTGGATGTATGCATTAGTTAACATACTTTTCATGATGCTATTGTCAATTTATTTTGGTTGCTATTCTGCTACACAATACACAACTTGTCATTTGCAAATAGCAAAACTTAGTTTATTTTTCTGTTTGTTGTGCATTTACAAACGTAAATGAATCTGTATCACGTTTTTTGTGTGTAACTTACAGTTTTGAAGTTGTGATGCCTTCTCCTGTGTCGTTGGCGAAGTAAATAGGCTTACTTCGAAACCTATGGTCGCTTGCCACTGCAACTTTTCGATTTCTCAAAACATAGGCAAAGTTTTCGCTGCTATTACGTGTTGTTGTGTCTCTGTGGTATTCATTTGTTTCGTAGCGAGTTTGGTTGGATGAGGCGCGCGAGTTTGACTTGTATTTGGCATCAGTGGTGCATGTGCGTATGTGTGTGTTGAGGACTGGGGCAGAGAGAGAGGGAGAGAGAGGGAGAAAGGGAGAGACAGAGAGAAGTGAGAGATAGAGAGAGAGAGACAGAGAGAGAGAGAGAGAGAGAGAGGGAAAGGGAGAGGGAGAAGGAGACGGAGGGAGGGAGGGAGAAAGATTTTTACTTATTTATTTATTTCCTATGAATAATTTTGGTGTGGGTTTTATTTGTATAGTTCTTCTATTATGGCGGAGAGGGCTTTGTTGCACAGTGATGTGTATTCATCGAGTACTTTCTTTCCTTGGGCTATTGATTTTTGGATGTGATAGTTTTCTTCTATAGTTAATTTTTGGTATAAGCTGCTACTAGTATGTGTAATTCGGTTTCAATGTTTGTTGGGTAGTGATTGTGTGCTATCAGGTGGTCTGCAAATGTTGAGTGTGAGGTATTGCTTTTCAGTGCCCTGAGGTGTTCTGCATACCTGGTTCTGAAGTTTCTGCATGTTTGGCCCACATATACAGATTGACGGCAGTTGCAAGCAGGTTGGTATATATCGGAATGGCTGTATTTGTCAGTGTTGGTGGTATTTGTTCCAAGTCTGCTGTGTATTGTGTTGTTGGTTCTGTATGTGATGTTGAGTCCTTGTTTCTTTAGTATATTAACCACACTGTGTGTGACTTTGTTATTGTAAATCATTATGTGCCATTTGTTGTTTACTGTCTGTTGATTTGTTGTGCGTTATGTTGTGTTTGTTTGTGTGTGTGTTTCATGGTTACATGTTGTTTGTTTTAGTATTTTGTACTTTTTGTATTCTGTAGTTTATTTTGTCAGCTCTCTTTGCATCATATCCATTCTCCTGTACAATCTGTTATACTGCGTTCAGTTCTTGTGTGTAATCATGTTTGTTCACAGGTATTTTGTTCAGTCTGTGAAGTAAATATCTTAAGGTGGCTTCTTTGTGAGTTATGGGGTGATTGGATTGGTTATGTGTCATGGTGCTGGTGATTGTGGGTTTTGAATTGGTTGTGAATTCCTGTTTGTTGCTTCTCTTGTGTATGGTGAGATCTAAGAAATTAATTTTTTCATCTGTTTGTGTTTCAATGGTGAATTGTATTTGTCTTGGTGGGAGTTCATGTTGTCATGAAGTTCTTTTATCCGGGGCTGTGGTTCATCTATTAAGCAAATTATGTCATCTACATTTCGGTACTGTAATTTTTCTACTGTTTTGGTATTACTATGTTGTCAAAGATTAGTTATTCAATCTGATTGAGGAAAATGTCAGCTACGAGACCAATGATTGGGGATCCCATGGGTAGTCCATCTGCTTGAGAGTAAAATCTGTTGTTGAATGTGAAGTAGTTTTGCTCTGTGATGAGCCTGAGTAGGATCGCTATTTCTTGTATGTTTGTTGTGGGTATGTTTCCTTGTAGTTGGAGGTTCCTTTCTATGATGTTGATGGTTTCTTCTGATGGGATGTGTGTGTACTTGGAAATTATGTCAAATGAAGTAAATGTTGCTATGTTTCGTATGTTTTCAATTCTTATTTTTTTCTATTGAGTCACTTGAGTTCCTTAGACTTCTGTTTTCAGTGTATTTGTATATTGTCTTATCCCATTTTCGCCACAAGCACGGACATAACAAGAACTGCACCCCAAGATGATGGTGAATATTTTGCAAAAATTGGTAATAGTCGTAATTCGTAAAGTGGCGTAGTAGTATAAGTAAATAATGGTAACATATTCCATGTAACGGTCATGTGTTACTTCTATTCCCTTTGTGGGGAGTGTGTTCAAAATTAAAATTCCACCCTGTGGATTTAGGTTTCCCACAGAATTTGTAATTCTTTCGTTGACGTTATCTATATCCAACCCTTCCATATTCATACTTTAAATATGTCTTTTGCGTACTTTACGCATGTTGTCAAGTTATACCGATGAAATCTCTGGCATATTCGGATGTCGTTGAATATGGCTATGTAAAGGAGGGAAACATCAGAAGCTAAAATAAGATGTGGAATCTAACAATGAAAGATGTGTTGTGCAGACATTGATTTTCCATTGACTTTGCGACTTTTTTTGTTACACTACGCCTATGTTACCTATGATTTTGCTGAGAACGCGAACTTATTTTGAAAAATTTCAGTGAGAGGTCCTGAGTGAGGCAGTGTTTAGTTGCATCAGCAGCTGCTCCCACGAATGTGGGTATGGTTGTCGACACGAAAAGTAGCATCTTCACTGGTACCACATAATACGAGGCCTTAACCATAAAGCTGTTGGCACTGTCAGATTATATAGCAGATTTTTAAAATTCACAGCCCAAATAGCGTACAACGATGTGGACAAAACTCTGCAACAAGTGCATAGAAACAGCCTCCATTCTAGAACAGCAGATGCTCTTTATTAACAATATAACTGGTGTATAAAGGGAAAGGGCACGTCAACGATCCCGGCAAATACAGAGGCATTGCAGTAGAAAACTTTCTTTTAAAAATACAAAAATAAAAACGGAAAGAATATAGGAAACAATCGACGAACATCTCCATGAAATCCAAATGAAATTCAGGAAAGTAATATGAACACTGACTGTATTGAAACTCTAGCTAAAGAACTGATGGGAATCCCTTGAAGATAAATCTACATGTGGAAGCGATTCATAAGCGGAGCACTGCGAAGGAACGAAATAAGGCTCTCGGACAATCTTTTCCTAACATAGACGATACTGCAGTCAAACTGAGTACTTCGTGAAGTGGTCGTGCGGTTAAAGGCGCTGCAGTCTGGAACCGCAAGACCGCTACGGTCGCAGGTTCGAATCCTGCCTCGGGCATGGATGTTTGTGATGTCCTTAGGTTAGTTAGGTTTAACTAGTTCTACGTTCTAGGGGACTAATGACCTCAGCAGTTGAGTCCCATAGTGCTCAGAGCCATTTGAACCATTTGAACTTCGTGAAGTACCTCTGAATACTCTATTATTTATCCTTGTAGGAGAAGGAATCGGAAGAATGTCCCAAAGTGAGGATGTAATCTGAAAAGCATAAGCAGACGATATTGTGATAGGCTATAAGGACATTAAAAAGCTACAAGAAACAGTGAACAATAAGGAAAACCAGTGCTTCAAACACGACTTTGAAATAACTGTGGTAAAAACGGGAATGATGTTCTGAAATTATCGACTGAACGAAAACTGAAGATCGTATCAGAGATCAAATACCTGGGCGTCACGACACAAATAAGTGCTAAACATTTCACAAAACATGTAACTGAAATATCAATGCAAGCAATAATAGATATACATGTAATAGAACACATTAGAGCTCCCAGCTCACATACAGAGGTGGCGCTATTCAGAGCCAAACTCCTGCCAATACCGACTTACGGCATAGAAATCATGGACCACATCTCGCAGTGAAAAAGCTAGCGACAAAAGAAAGATTGTAGGCGACCTACAAAAATAAAGCGTTCGTAATATTCAAAACAAAATGATTCAGACTCGTACTCCTGTTAGCGAGGGAATCCATTTTCATTGAACACTTACGGGCAAATCTCTTGCTACCCAATACCTGCACTTCCGAAATTTTACTACAGAACTGAACGAAACAAAGGGAAGACATACCCCCAGAGTTTTACAGCACAGAGACTATGACTGACCTGACATGGACAAATGAAAACTTCGAGACGAGAAGAGCGATCACCGGAGTTGCAGTCCATCTTTTCCACTAGCTTATATGCAACAATATACCACATCATGAACCAAACGCAGCGTGTGAGTATAAACGGTGTCATAGGATATGCGAACGTTTCCACATAGAACTCTGTACCAAAAGGACACTGTCAATAACTGACTATGCAAATCACAATATGTAAAATTTCTAATTTGGTGTATTATTATAACTGTACTTTGGCTTTTACAGCTATTTGGCTGCAAAAATTGTTTTATTTCTATCTAAGTTAAACTAACTGTAGGTATCAGGTTAATAAATTATTTTGATTGAATTTTAATTAAACAATATTGCAGTAGTTATTAGGGACCAAAGGAAGGGTGTTTATGTGTACGTTATTAATGCAATAAACTTAGTTCTGACGAACACTCTTTAGCTGAGTGTGCGCTGATTCCAGATTCTCTGGCGGATCAAAGCTGTATGTTGGACGGGACTACATAGTTTCTGATGGTACTGTTTCTTATGACACAGTTTTCGTTCGGTTCTGTAGTAAATTTTCGGAAGTGCAGGTGTTGGGTAGCATGAGATTTGCCCGTAAGTCTTCAATGAAAAAGGATTCCCTCGCTAGTGGAAGTACGAGTCTGAATGATCTTGTTTTGAGTATTCCGATCGATTTCTTTTTGTAGGTCGCCTACAATCTTTCTTGTGTCGCTAGCTTTTTCACTGCGAGATGTGGTCCATGATTTCTACGCCGTAAGACGCTATTGGCAGGAGTTTTTCTCTGAATAGTGCCACTTCTGTCTGTGGGCTGGGGGACCTAATGTGTTCTATTACATGGGCATCTATTATTGCTTGGGTTGAAATCTCAATTATACTTTTTCTGGAATACTTTGCATTTATTTGTGTCGTGACGCCTAGGTATTTGATGTCTGGTACGGTATTCAGTTTTCCCTCAGCCGATCATTTCTGAACACTACCATTTCCGTTTTTGTCACAGTTATTTCAAAGTCGTGTTTGACGCACCAATTTTCCGTATTGTTCATTGTTGCTTGTAGCTTTGTAATGTCCTTTTAGCCTATTACAACATCGTCTGCATATGCTGCTCTTCAGATTACATCCTCACTTTCGGATATTCTTCGATTTCTTCTCCTACAAGGATAAATACACTCCTGGAAATTGAAATAAGAACACCGTGAATTCATTGTCCCAGGAAGGGGAAACTTTATTGACACATTCCTGGGGTCAGATACATCACATGATCACACTGACAGAACCACAGGCACATAGACACAGGCAACAGAGCATGCACAATGTCGGCACTAGTACAGTGTATATCCACCTTTCGCAGCAATGCAGGCTGCTATTCTCCCATGGAGACGATCGTAGAGATGCTGGATGTAGTCCTGTGGAACGGCTTGCCATGCCATTTCCACCTGGCGCCTCAGTTGGACCAGCGTTCGTGCTGGACGTGCAGACCGCGTGAGACGACGCTTCATCCAGTCCCAAACATGCTCAATGGGGGACAGATCCGGAGATCTTGCTGGCCAGGGTAGTTGACTTACACCTTCTAGAGCACGTTGGGTGGCACGGGATACATGCGGACGTGCATTGTCCTGTTGGAACAGCAAGTTCCCTTGCCGGTCTAGGAATGGTAGAACGATGGGTTCGATGACTGTTTGGATGTACCGTGCACTATTCAGTGTCCCCTCGACGATCACCGGTGGTGTACGGCCAGTGTAGGAGATCGCTCCCCACACCATGATGCCGGGTGTTGGCCCTGTGTGCCTCGGTCGTATGCAGTCCTGATTGTGGCGCTCACCTGCACGGCGCCAAACACGCATACGACCATCATTGGCACCAAGGCAGAAGCGACTCTCATCGCTGAAGACGACACGTCTCCATCCGTCCCTCCATTCACGCCTGTCGCGACACCACTGGAGGCGGGCTGCACGATGTTGGGGCGTGAGCGGAAGACGGCCTAACGGTGTGCGCGACCGTAGCCCAGCTTCATGGAGACGGTTGCGAATGGTCCTCGCCGATACCCCAGGAGCAACAGTGTCCCTAATTTGCTGGGAAGTGGCGGTGCGGTCCCCTACGGCACTGCGTAGGATCCTACGGTCTTGGCGTGCATCCGTGCGTCGCTGCGGTCCGGTCCCAGGTCGACGGGCACGTGCACCTTCCGCCGACCACTGGCGACAACATCGATGTACTGTGGAGACCTCACGCCCCACGTGTTGAGCAATTCGGCGGTACGTCCACCCGGCCTCCCGCATGCCCACTATACGCCCTCGCTCAAAGTCCGTCAACTGCACATACGGTTCACGTCCACGCTGTCGCGGCATGCTACCAGTGTTAAAGACTGCGATGGAGCTCCGTATGCCACGGCAAACTGGCTGACACTGACGGCGGCGGTGCACAAATGTTGCGCAGCTAGCGCCATTCGACGGTCAACACCGCGGTTCCTGGTGTGTCCGCTGTGCCGTGCGTGTGATCATTGCTTGTACAGCCCTCTCGCAGTGTCCGGAGCAAGTATGGTGGGTCTGACACACCGGTGTCAATGTGTTCTTTTTTCCATTTCCAGGAGTGTAATAGAGGACTTAGTGTGACTTCTTGAATTACTTCGTTTCACTGTGTATCGTTTCTGATAGCAACAGATAGTCCGAAAGCCTTATTTCGTTCCATCGCAGTATTCCGCTTATGATCCGTGTCCGTTTGCTGTTGTCGCTTAGGATTTACTCTAAATCTTTCGTCACCATCCGTCTGTCTATAAAGTCAAAGGTCTTTGTTAAGTCTATAACTAATACACAAGACTTTTCTCTGTCTTCAAAGGCTTCCCATCAGTTCTTTAGCTAGATTTTCATTGCAGTCTGTGTTGATATTACTTTCCTGAATTTCATTTGGTTTTCATGGAGATCTTTGTCGATTGTTTTCTATATTCTTTCCGTTTTCATTTTTGTACCGGCTGATCAAAAAGTCAGTGTAAATTTGAAAACGTTATAAACCAGGGAATAACGTAGATAAAGAGGTAAAAATTGACACACATGCTTGGAATGACATGGGGTTTTATTAGTACCACCCCATATTGCTAGATGTGTGAAAGATCTCTTGCGCGCGTCGTTTGGTGATGATCGTGTGCTCAGCCGCCACTTTCGTCATGCTTGGCCTCCCAGGTCCCCAGACCTCAGTCCGTGCGATTATTTATTTTTGGGTTACCTGAAGTCGCAAGTGTATCGTGATCAGCCGACATCTCTAGGGATGCTGAAAGACAACATCCGACGCCAATGCCTTACCATAACTCCGGGCATGCTTTACAGTGCTGTTCACAACATTATTCCTCGAGTACAGCTATTGTTGAGGAATGATGGTGGACATATTGTTTTATTTCTATCTAAGTCAAAATAACTTTAGATACCAGGTTAATAAATTATTTTGATTAAATGCCAATTATACAGTATAGCAGTAGTTACTAGGGACCAAAGGAAGGACTTGTATCTGTAGGTTATCAATGCAACAAACTTAGTTTTGACGAACACTGTGTAGCTGAATGTGCGCTGATTCCAGATTCTCTGGCGGATCAGAGGTATATGTTGGTCCGGGACGACATAATTTCTGATGGTACTGTTTCTTATGACGGTTTTCTTTGGCCCCCTCTATCCTACTGCAAACTTTAGATCGGTCTTATAGCGAAATTATTTCTCTCTTGAAGGGCACATTTTTGGTAAGTTTTCAATGGGTTAGCAAGATAATTTTCCATCCCCACTTTGTATTTAGGTGTTAACGATAACTCCGCAGTTCTGATCTGGAAAATACCCACCAATGGAACGTCTTCCTCTGAGATATTGTGTAGTGAACACACAGTCCCAACAGCTAAGTAAAGCCGTTACCTTTTTCACGGGGACATGAGCTCCAGTCATGTTTTACAAGATGGCTTGTGTTTAAGTGCGATCCGTTGCATCTAATGATAGCGGCAACTTTCTTCCTTACTTATTTCCAAGTCCCGTATCGATACCTGCACACAGACATTTTTGGGAAGAAACAACGATTTGTTATTGTTGACATAACGTGTTTGGAGTTTACTTGAGTTGACGTAGCCTTTATCTATCGAAAATAGTGTCGTTAAAGACGTCGTACTAAATTGTTAACTATTAAACCGCAGAGTACTGTTGTTCATATTCTCCAGTGTCAAATGCCAGTGTGCGTTCGGAAGTTATCGCCCTTCTGGATTTTTTTTCGAATGTGTTTTGTTAATTTAGCACACAAGAACTTCGTTGTAGATCGATTTCGTACTAATTGTAAATAGCTGAGTTCAAAGTAGTATCATTCTGCATAAACTAGCACCGAATCTGTTAGGCCCACGTTAAATTGGGCGGTGAGTGGAGGGGGGGGGGGGGTGCGTTGGGATGGTTGGTTGTTCTGATTTCGTAAGTTATCAAATGATTATTTTGTTGTAGTGTTCTAGTCTTTATAAAGTGTTTTGCAAGTTTCTCTCAGACACAGGGCGGTTGCTCGTGCCATGACTTTCTTATGCCTAAGCCTCCTTCGACCCGGTGTAAAGTGACCGTGTTAAAAGGAGTCTTAATTTTGATATTTCGGCAGCTATACCGACACCACTAACTCTGAAATTTGGTGACGACTGCTGTTGGTATGATAAGACATTTGCTAGGCAATATAGCGAAGATCATAGGGTGAAATCCCATCAAGAGAATATTTGCTTATCTGTAATTACCGTTTATTCAGTTTTATGGACTGAAAAGGAACCAAAAAAGATGCGATCCTATCTCCTGAGATGTAATGTTACAGAAGGATATTGAAAATTAATATTACCTGATGAGGATGTTCCCAAAGAGGTTCTCTAAAGGCTTCGCGACACAGGAGCGAATTTCTGTCGTCCAGGAACTGAAACGATCGTCGATGAATTAAACATTGCTTAGAGATGCATGTTTACTTTGTTCGAAAATAGCTTCACGTATCTTCGTAACTTAGATGTATTGTCCAGTATACTCCTTTGTCTTCTACATCTTCACATGAACTCCGCAAGTGCACTAAGACGTTTGGCTTTGAGTACATCTGTGACCACAGTCACTTTCTCCATCCTTGTTCCGTGTGCGTATTGAAACGTAGTATGAGCAACCGTCGGTAAACCATCACACGAGCTTCAGTTTCTCAGATTTTCTCATTTCACGAAAGACGTGTGAGGCACTAGTGTATTTTCAAAACCTTTTGTAAACAATTCTCTCAGGATTTCAACAGTTAACTTCTCCGAGGTGTAAGGTGAGTCCCCTGTAACATCTGCCACAGGAATGAGTTTAGCACCTCCCCAGTGCTCCCGCACTAATAAAAGATTTCGGGATTAAACCTACCGCAGTTCACTGAATCTTCTCTATCTGTTCCAGCAATCCGACATGGTGACGATCCCAGTCTGGTGAGCTACGTTTCAGAATAAGTAAAATTCGTGTCTTATAATCCACTACTTTTGTGAATGAATTGCATTTTCTTTTCTTCCAGTTAGTCTCAGCAGACCATATGCCAATATTAATGATGATTGGATCACTAATTGCGTGTGAAATACCTCACCTATTGGAAGAAGCACAAGGAATGCGCTTACAGAACCTTTCTTGAGCAGCAGTGCTGTCTCTGACATACTGCATGCATTTTTTACTGATTCGTATTCTGCTGCGTCGGCAACATTCGGAGTGGCAAATCGTGCAGTTCAGTAGAAGGTATACGAGTCGCTTGAACCAGTTTTTCTGTAAGTCTGAATCGCAAAAGTACTAGTTTCCGCCATCCTATGAGCATATCAACTCAGGATCGTAAGATTCCGACCGAGAATGTCCTCTAAGTCACTATCCACTGAGGAATGACGAGTCGCCCCGTTGAATGATGACAATTCGCATCCCGCGTCTCTTTTGCTGTTTGATCAGTTCGTTCGGCGAGTTAGCAACATTTTGTGCTCTCAGTTATTATTTTCTTGTTGGAGTTGCTGTAAGTGCAATGGCTCTGTCGAAATTGTCGATCAAAGTTTCTTGTGACTGTGTTCAAGAGGGTGTCGGTTTGTTGCAGATCCCCACTTGTATAGATTCCTCATACACTCCTGGAAATTGAAATAAGAACACCGTGAATTCATTGTCCCAGGAAGGGGAAACTTTATTGACACATTCCTGGGGTCAGACACATCACATGATCACACTGACAGAACCACAGGCACATAGCCACAGGCAACATAGCATGCACAATGTCGGCACTAGTACAGTGTACATCCACCTTTCGCAGCAATGCAGGCTGCTATTCTCCAATGGAGACGATCGTAGAGATGCAGGATGTAGTCCTGTGGAACGGCTTGCCATGCCATTTCCACCTGGCGCCTCAGTTGGACCAGCGTTCGTACTGGACGTGCAGACCGCGTGAGACGACGCTTCATCCAGTCCCAAACATGCTCAATGGGGGACAGATCCGGAGATCTTGCTGGCCAGGGTAGTTGACTTACACCTTCTAGAGCACGTTGGGTGGCACGGGATACATGCGGACGTGCATTGTCCTGTTGGAACAGCAAGTTCCCTTGCCGGTCTAGGAATGGTAGAACGATGGGTTCGATGACGGTTTGGATGTACCGTGCACTATTCAGTGTCCCCTCGACGATCACCAGTGGTGTACGGCCGGTGTAGGAGATCGCTCCCCACACCATGATGCCGGGTGTTGGCCCTGTGTGCCTCGGCCGTATGCAGTCCTGATTGTGGCGCTCACCTGCACGGCGCCAAACACGCATACGACCATCATTGGCACCAAGGCAGAAGCGACTCTCATCGCTGAAGACGACACGTCTCCATTCGTCCCTCCATTCACGCCTGTCGCGACACCACTGGAGGCGGGCTGCACGATGTTGGGGCGTGAGCGGAAGACGGCCTAACGGTGTGCGGGACCGTAGCCCAGCTTCATGGAGACGGTTGCGAATGGTCCTCGCCGATACCCCAGGAGCAACAGTGTCCCTAATTTGCTGGGAAGTGGCGGTGCGGTCCCCTACGGCACTGCGTAGGATCCTACGGTCTTGGCGTGCATCCGTGCGTCGCTGCGGTCCGGTCCCAGGTCGACGGGCACGTGCACCTTCCGCCGACCACTGGCGACAACATCGATGTACTGTGGAGACCTCACGCCCCACGTGTTGAGCAATTCGGCGGTACGTCCACCCGGCCTCCCGCATGCCCACTATACGCCCTCGCTCAAAGTCCGTCAACTGCACATACGGTTCACGTCCACACTGTCGCGGCATGCTACCAGTGTTAAAGACTGCGATGGAGCTCCGTATGCCACGGCAAACTGGCTGACACTGACGGCGGCGGTGCACAAATGCTGCGCAGCTAGCGCCATTCGACGGCCAACACCGCGGTTCCTGGTGTGTCCGCTGTGCCGTGCGTGTGATCATTGCTTGTACAGCCCTCTCGCAGTGTCCGGAGCAAGTATGGTGGATCTGACACACCGGTGTCAATGTGTTCTTTTTTCCATTTCCAGGAGTGTATGTCATAGTAGGCTTTTGGGCTGCTTTGCATGAAGGCCACGGTAAAGATGTTGAGAGTGGTGGAATCTATCTTGGATATGCAAGAGCGGTGTTGATTGTGGTTGTGTGGGACAGATGCTCATACCCTAGGGCGCCCTGCCGCCTACCTCTCAGGGAGAGGAAAAAATATAATGTAGTCTGATGTTTTTCTTTCTAAAAAGAGTTTAAAAGTCGGTGCTACGCAGGTTTCTTAACAGGGTCGGAACTGGAACTTTTTTATTGATACTTACAAGTCGTGATTCGTCTTCCACAACACGAAAATACCACAGGCCTACCCACCTTCAACTGTCTGTCGTATGGGCGCCCTTGTTGTGTGTAGCGTGGTTTTGGTAACCAGCTGGAGGAGGCTTTCCGCCGTCATCTGGTGTGCTTTCTTTTAAACCGTGTTGCCAAAGCGTAAATTTAGCATCGTCCTACATAAATATGTAAATATGTCTACAGTTCTAACTTGTTATTCAATTACTGAATTACCGGCTATAATATGACATGGGCATGAATGTGGTTGGCAGGTTGTTTGGGGGAAGAGACCAAACAGCGAGGTTATCGGTCTCATAGGATTAGGGAAGGATGGGGAAGGAAGTCGGCCGTGACCTTTCAAAGGAACCATCCCAGCATTTGCCTGGAGCGATTTAGGGAAATCACGGATAACCTAAATCAGGATGGCCGGACGCGGGATTGAACCGTCGTCCTCCCGAATGCGAGTCCAGTGTGCTAACCACTGCGCCATCTCGCTCGGTGCATGAATGTGAACTAAATTGAAACACACAACCGTTTTCATACGTTGTCTGTAAAGTATTGTATATGTTTAAAATTATTCAATTATGTTCCTTGAATACTTTCAAACAAACTTAGTTCATATATTTTGATTAAAATTCAGTCTTGATCACGCTATGTCTGTTTTAATGGGTAACCGGTTTCGGTTTTCTCTATAAAACCATCCTCAGACCTGTGAATAAATTTTAAGATATACTAGATACCAATCTTTAAATGAATGAAAAAGTCTAATGATGTTAAAATTTTTTAACAAAATGAAATAAAATTAAAATAAAATTAATTATACCCATTGGCTCCCTTGGGTTGGTAGGTGGAGCTCTCCTTGTTGCTGTGCAGTCAACTGATGGTTATGAGTGCTGAGCACGAGCTTAAATATGTAGAGGCTCCGCCTACTTCCTGTCACACTACTTCATAACTGCCAATCAGCGTTCATAATATGACGCCATCGTCAAAGTATAAAAGTAAGAAATACACTAATAACATAAAATTGATTCATTTAAATATCTGATTAACAGATAGTAGTTATGTCTACAATTTATTTATATTTAGGATAAAACAGTGAATTGCGATGTGTGATAGCTGTGCCCTCTATGGACAACCTTAATACTATTACAGTGCCAGTTACATCAAAGATAAAAATCCTTGGCGTTGTGGTATATATCGATTATACCGAGTCGTCTACATCACACTTGCATCTTTGTTGCATGCTGTAGAATCGTCTTGTTTTAACTGTAGTTTTTATGGCAATGTTCTTTATAGCATTAGGTTAGCAGCCAATAGTACGTTCCACATTATGTATATCTAAATAACTGATGAGACTGCTGATGCTGCATATTTTACATACATTGATTTTGCCATGGGTATAACTAATCTTATATTAAAAAACAAAAGAGTAGATGCTTTTATTATAAAATTTCGTCAAAAAGGTCGTAATAATATTTTTCACGAAAATCTAATTGTTCATTGAGCAGCATTGATGATTTGGTTTTCAAATGAGCATATATCTCGATTTCTTCTAGGATATTCATAAGTAAGCCTTTATTTGCATAATGAAGAACTTGTAAATTCTGTTGTACTGTCCCCTCAGCATGATTATTGAATGTTATATGATGACCAAAAACAGACTTTGTTCGTGAGGTACCTGACGTATGTTCTTTGTACCTTACTGCAAAATTTCGACCTGTTTGGCCGATATATATTTTTTCACAGTCTCTACATTGGATCTTGTACACTCCTGATCTGGTAGATTTTCTATTATCTTTATTTACGGTATGTCTTAATTTTTGTTGTAAAGTATTGTCAGTTGTAAATGCTATTGTTATTCCAGAATTTTTGAATAAATTAGTGATTCTATCTGATATGTTTCCCATATATGTCATCTTCATATATTTTGGATTACTTATTAGTGGAGTACTTTGTGATTGTTGTACTTTATTAAAAATGATATCTACCTGTCGTGTGTCGAAAGAGTTGGTTTTTGCAATTTGTTTTAAGATGGTCATTTCCTTTTTGATCTCATTAGCTTCTAGCGGTAATTTTAGTATTCGGTGTATCATAGACTTAAAAAATGCTTTTTTATACTTGTCAGGATGACATGATGTAGCATTAATAATAACATCAGTGGTTGTAGGTTTCCTGTATATGGTGAATAAATGTTTCCCATTGTTATTAATTATAGTGAGATCTAAGTAGTTAATAGATTTTTGATTTTCATGCTCAACTGTAAATTGCAACTTCGGATGCATAGAGTTTAATTTTATAGCAAGTTTCTCAATTTCGTCTTTTGAACCATTATAAAGTAATAATGTATCGTCTACATATCGCTTGTAATATATGATTTTATTTGCGATATCAGGGTTACTTTTCAAGAATTGCGTCTCAATGTGGTTTACGAAAATGTCTGCTACAGTCCCAGCCAAAGAATTTCCCATTGCTAAGCCATCTTTCTGACAATAGATTTTAGTATTAAACGAGAAATAATTGTAATCTAAAGTGCATTCAAGTAGTTCTATAAGTTCGATTATTTCGTCTTTAGTCATATTTTTGTATTGTATTAAGTTATCCCTAATTATATTAATCGTCTCAGTAATTGGTATATTTGTATATAAATTTTTAATATCTAATGAGGCGAAATTTGCACTAGTTGGAATGTCTATATTGTGGATTTGTTGTGTTAGTTCATAACTGTTTTTGATACTGAAGTTGCTGTCATATGTATAGAATGCTTTCAAAATTTTATTAAGTTTCATATTTAGTTTATATGAAGGACTACTTCTGTAGTTGACAATAGGTCGTATAGATTTCTCTTTTTTATGCAGTTTAATCTGTGATCTTAATTTAGGTATTTGGGGATTCATATTTTTCATCATATTTTTTTCCTCAGGGGTTAAGAGGTGATTATTTTCATCGACTAGTTTCTTAATCTTTAATTGGAACTTTGGAGTGGGATCTTTAGTTACTTCAACGATCCCATTTTCATTAAAAAATGAGAGTGTTTTAAATATATAATCATCTTCTTTTATAATTACAAGGGTATTTCCTTTATCGGCCTTTACCACAATTGCTTTCTCTGCTAGTAGTTTATTATTGATATTTTTAAGTGTTTTATCTTCAGTTTTTCTATGTAGTTTATTTTTCTCTTTTATAATTAAGTCCTTCGTTTTTAGGGCTATCTTACATGCTTCAGATTTATTTATTTTCGATATTTTGCTTGTTGCTATAAAATCAGCAATTATGTGTTTAACGTTGGTATTATTTAGTGGGGGAGTTAAGTTATATTTTAAGCCTTTGTCAAGTAGCGACATTTCGGACTTTGTGAACTGAATATCTGTAAGATTCATTGTCCTTGGATAAAATTGATGTATATGGTTGACCTTTTCTGAAAGCTTAATTTGTTGTTTAGCTATGAGTGAATCAATTTTTCTCTGATGTCTTTGAGTAATCGCTTTCCGTAAAAAGTCTATTTTCTCATCAATGCTGCTTAGTAAAATAGTGAAAATCAAAGGTGAGAGTTCATTACTTAGCAATAAATGCAGACTATACATTTCGACATTTAAAAGATCTTTTATCTTAAAAGCTTCTCTAATTTCAGATTTAATCCATAAAATACTACTCTTTTGTTGTACATATGTTACATTACTAGATTTGGATTGAATATTGATTCTAGCATATTTTGGTATGATATGTTCCATGAGGCAAGTTTTATTAAATTTAATTTTCATACCAAGTTTCATAATTTTGGTTCTAATATTTCTAAACCTTTTGTAATTTCCAATTGCCTGACTAGACAAACTTTGCACAATTTTGGTAAACATTTTTGGAATACAGTGATCAATTAATTGTTATATTTTGATTAAAATTCAGTCTTGATCACGCTATGTCTGTTTTAATGGGTAACCGGTTTCGGTTTTCTCTATAAAACCATCCTCAGACCTGTGAATAAATTTTAAGAAATACTAGATACCAATCTTTAAATGAATGAAAAAGTCTAATGATGTTAAAATTTTTTAACAAAATGAAATAAAATTAAAATAAAATTAATTATACCCATTGGCTCCCTTGGGTTGGTAGGTGGAGCTCTCCTTGTTGCTGTGCAGTCAACTGATGGTTATGAGTGCTGAGCACGAGCTTAAATATGTAGAGGCTCCGCCTACTTCCTGTCACACTACTTCATAACTGCCAATCAGCGTTCATAATATGACGCCATCGTCAAAGTATAAAAGTAAGAAATACACTAATAACATAAAATTGATTCATTTAAATATCTGATTAACAGATAGTAGTTATGTCTACAATTTATTTATATTTAGGATAAAACAGTGAATTGCGATGTGTGATAGCTGTGCCCTCTATGGACAACGCCAAGGATTTTTATCTTTGATGTAACTGGCACTGTAATAGTATTAAGGTTGTCCATAGAGGGCACAGCTATCACACATCGCAATTCACTGTTTTATCCTAAATATAAATAAATTGTAGACATAACTACTATCTGTTAATCAGATATTTAAATGAATCAATTTTATGTTATTAGTGTATTTCTTACTTTTATACTTTGACGATGGCGTCATATTATGAACGCTGATTGGCAGTTATGAAGTAGTGTGACAGGAAGTAGGCGGAGCCTCTACATATTTAAGCTCGTGCTCAGCACTCATAACCATCAGTTGACTGCACAGCAACAAGGAGAGCTCCACCTACCAACCCAAGGGAGCCAATGGGTATAATTAATTTTATTTTAATTTTATTTCATTTTGTTAAAAAATTTTAACATCATTAGACTTTTTCATTCATTTAAAGATTGGTATCTAGTATTTCTTAAAATTTATTCACAGGTCTGAGGATGGTTTTATAGAGAAAACCGAAACCGGTTACCCATTAAAACAGACATAGCGTGATCAAGACTGAATTTTAATCAAAATATAACAATTAATTGATCACTGTATTCCAAAAATGTTTACCAAAATTGTGCAAAGTTTGTCTAGTCAGGCAATTGGAAATTACAAAAGGTTTAGAAATATTAGAACCAAAATTATGAAACTTGGTATGAAAATTAAATTTAATAAAACTTGCCTCATGGAACATATCATACCAAAATATGCTAGAATCAATATTCAATCCAAATCTAGTAATGTAACATATGTACAACAAAAGAGTAGTATTTTATGGATTAAATCTGAAATTAGAGAAGCTTTTAAGATAAAAGATCTTTTAAATGTCGAAATGTATAGTCTGCATTTATTGCTAAGTAATGAACTCTCACCTTTGATTTTCACTATTTTACTAAGCAGCATTGATGAGAAAATAGACTTTTTACGGAAAGCGATTACTCAAAGACATCAGAGAAAAATTGATTCACTCATAGCTAAACAACAAATTAAGCTTTCAGAAAAGGTCAACCATATACATCAATTTTATCCAAGGACAATGAATCTTACAGATATTCAGTTCACAAAGTCCGAAATGTCGCTACTTGACAAAGGCTTAAAATATAACTTAACTCCCCCACTAAATAATACCAACGTTAAACACATAATTGCTGATGTTATAGCAACAAGCAAAATATCGAAAATAAATAAATCTGAAGCATGTAAGATAGCCCTAAAAACGAAGGACTTAATTATAAAAGAGAAAAATAAACTACATAGAAAAACTGAAGATAAAACACTTAAAAATATCAATAATAAACTACTAGCAGAGAAAGCAATTGTGGTAAAGGCCGATAAAGGAAATACCCTTGTAATTATAAAAGAAGATGATTATATATTTAAAACACTCTCATTTTTTAATGAAAATGGGATCGTTGAAGTAACTAAAGATCCCACTCCAAAGTTCCAATTAAAGATTAAGAAACTAGTCGATGAAAATAATCACCTCTTAACCCCTGAGGAAAAAAATATGATGAAAAATATGAATCCCCAAATACCTAAATTAAGATCACAGATTAAACTGCATAAAAAAGAGAAATCTATACGACCTATTGTCAACTACAGAAGTAGTCCTTCATATAAACTAAATATGAAACTTAATAAAATTTTGAAAGCATTCTATACATATGACAGCAACTTCAGTATCAAAAACAGTTATGAACTAACACAACAAATCCACAATATAGACATTCCAACTAGTGCAAATTTCGCCTCATTAGATATTAAAAATTTATATACAAATATACCAATTACTGAGACGATTAATATAATTAGGGATAACTTAATACAATACAAAAATATGACTAAAGACGAAATAATCGAACTTATAGAACTACTTGAATGCACTTTAGATTACAATTATTTCTCGTTTAATACTAAAATCTATTGTCAGAAAGATGGCTTAGCAATGGGAAATTCTTTGGCTGGGACTGTAGCAGACATTTTCGTAAACCACATTGAGACGCAATTCTTGAAAAATAACCCTGATATCGCAAATAAAATCATATATTACAAGCGATATGTAGACGATACATTATTACTTTATAATGGTTCAAAAGACGAAATTGAGAAACTTGCTATAAAATTAAACTCTATGCATCCGAAGTTGCAATTTACAGTTGAGCATGAAAATCAAAAATCTATTAACTACTTAGATCTCACTATAATTAATAACAATGGGAAACATTTATTCACCATATACAGGAAACCTACAACCACTGATGTTATTATTAATGCTACATCATGTCATCCTGACAAGTATAAAAAAGCATTTTTTAAGTCTATGATACACCGAATACTAAAATTACCGCTAGAAGCTAATGAGATCAAAAAGGAAATGACCATCTTAAAACAAATTGCAAAAACCAACTCTTTCGACACACGACAGGTAGATATCATTTTTAATAAAGTACAACAATCACAAAGTACTCCACTAATAAGTAATCCAAAATATATGAAGATGACATATATGGGAAACATATCAGATAGAATCACTAATTTATTCAAAAATTCTGGAATAACAATAGCATTTACAACTGACAATACTTTACAACAAAAATTAAGACATACCGTAAATAAAGATAATAGAAAATCTACCAGATCAGGAGTGTACAAGATCCAATGTAGAGACTGTGAAAAAATATATATCGGCCAAACAGGTCGAAATTTTGCAGTAAGGTACAAAGAACATACGTCAGGTACCTCACGAACAAAGTCTGTTTTTGGTCATCATATAACATTCAATAATCATGCTGAGGGGACAGTACAACAGAATTTACAAGTTCTTCATTATGCAAATAAAGGCTTACTTATGAATATCCTAGAAGAAATCGAGATATATGCTCATTTGAAAACCAAATCATCAATGCTGCTCAATGAACAATTAGATTTTCGTGAAAAATATTATTACGACCTTTTTGACGAAATTTTATAATAAAAGCATCTACTCTTTTGTTTTTTAATATAAGATTAGTTATACCCATGGCAAAATCAATGTATGTAAAATATGCAGCATCAGCAGTCTCATCAGTTATTTAGATATACATAATGTGGAACGTACTATTGGCTGCTAACCTAATGCTATAAAGAACATTGCCATAAAAACTACAGTTAAAACAAGACGATTCTACAGCATGCAACAAAGATGCAAGTGTGATGTAGACGACTCGGTATAATCGATATATACCACAACGCCAAGGATTTTTATCTTTGATGTAACTGGCACTGTAATAGTATTAAGGTTGTCCATAGAGGGCACAGCTATCACACATCGCAATTCACTGTTTTATCCTAAATATAAATAAATTGTAGACATAACTACTATCTGTTAATCAGATATTTAAATGAATCAATTTTATGTTATTAGTGTATTTCTTACTTTTATACTTTGACGATGGCGTCATATTATGAACGCTGATTGGCAGTTATGAAGTAGTGTGACAGGAAGTAGGCGGAGCCTCTACATATTTAAGCTCGTGCTCAGCACTCATAACCACCAGTTGACTGCACAGCAACAAGGAGAGCTCCACCTACCAACCCAAGGGAGCCAATGGGTATAATTAATTTTATTTTAATTTTATTTCATTTTGTTAAAAAATTTTAACATCATTAGACTTTTTCATTCATTTAAAGATTGGTATCTAGTATTTCTTAAAATTTATTCACAGGTCTGAGGATGGTTTTATAGAGAAAACCGAAACCGGTTACCCATTAAAACAGACATAGCGTGATTAAGACTGAATTTTAATCAAAATATAACAATTAATTGATCACTGTATTCCAAAAATGTTTACCAAAATTGTGCAAACTTAGTTCACTCTTGAATATCATTTCACTTTTATAACACGGAGACAGACAATACTAGAAACGGCGAACTTTACTGAAAAGTCTTCTGAGCTTTAGCTGAGAACGTTTTATGCTACGACACCAGCAAAGAAAGGCAGAAATTAAAATACTTTCTCGTAGCATGTATTTTGATATACAATCAAGAAACCTTTACGTAGACTCTTTTTACAGTGGAAAATATGTTTGTCGGAATTATTCGGCAATTTAAACTCGCCGCGTAAAGCTTTCATGAAATGGTGACAGATAAATGAACATCGGTGTATCAGAGAATCGATCTGTTCCGATTACATGAAAATAATTGTCTGAATTCGATTTGAAAAAATAAATAAATTAATAAGCATTAAATAATTGTCCTGAGCATTTTCAATCTGAAATGAAACTGTAACTCGTGCCAATAAAATCATATAAATTTATTACCGCTAATGGCGGCGTTGCAGCTCGTCCGCAGCGAAGCAAAGATGGAATGCAAAGGATCATGATTAGTAATATTCTTACAGAAAATATGAGATAAACTTGAATAACATTATTCTCTATTTTTATCGAATAATTTACAATAGGTACTTTACATAACAGGCGGCAGATTAAAGCGCGTCTTACTAATACAAAAAGAAACAATGCAACAGAAAATCGGTAATAATAATAATTGTTCTTATAATTAAAAGATATCATTGTTTTCAGACTATTTTCTGTGGCTTGTGAAGATACTGTAACACGGTCTCTGCACTAGCAAAACCAAACTGTTTCTCTGACACTACACTTGTCTTTTACGATATCACATATAAAAAAAAATTATAAAAATGTTTTATCGACTACAAAATACTAGCGTGGATGCTATAGAGGGTACTGCGCTGCTAGCTAGGTCTGTTTTGAGGATACAATATGTATTCGCCTCGGAGATCAAATTGTCTTATGAGGCACGCGGTCTTCGTTGCATACGTCACACGATATTTTTCACTTGTGGAGGACATTGTGTTGAGCAGCTTTGAAAATTCGAACATGGAATTCAACTTCGGGTCTTGTGCTGGTATGTGACGTCTCTCCCGGCATGCCACACAGGTGTGGTGCTGACCAGTGTAGCTAATAGCAACCAGAAAGCCAAATATGGTTAGACACAATTCTTTAATGCGTCTTTCATATAATGGTACCCATTGTCTACACCGAAGTGAAAATTATTGTGCAGACTTTCTTACTAGAATTAATACACCTTTCCCAGTGCAACTGTCGCTTGATGGATCGTCTCATTCTTAAATTTGGAGAACATATTGCTAATTTTGCTCGAGCGTCGTCCTAAGGGCACGTATGTGATCACTGTTTTGCTCACATCGCACACACATGTGATGAAATAGGCCTCGCCGTTGAACTGTAGGCCAAAGCCTTATTACGTGGTAAATCTTTTGAACAATCTTGTGTCAAGAACGTAAATTTTCGGACGCTTGTATAAGTAGAAAAAAAAATCGTTCCGTTCTCCCTCGCATTTACGCCTCCATGGTGATGAGCCAGGCGACTGGGTGCCAACAGTCTACTGGATCTGTTTGTTGACATACTGAAGGCAGCTATTAATGGCGATGTTCTTCAGTGCCACGTCATAGGGTCACAATTCATCATCAATGGACTAAGGATTACCAGGTGTACGACTTTAGTCGAACATGTACTGCTTTTTACAGTCGCGCGTCCGGACAAATGTTATAAGTCGACCTGTCCATCTTTTCTTGGGATTCTTAGCGATGAAGTAAAGAGCGCACAACGATGGTCTATTCCAAGGTAACGACGTAAGCGCGAGGATTAAGTGCGAGCAGGAAACAGTTCCGATCGATCCCGAAATGGGAATCACTATGAGAATCCGACTAAACTTTCCACATATATGTCAGGCAGCACGGTTAGAACGTAAATATGCCTAGAAAATAGTCTCCCGCCAAGTATGTGGGCTCTTGAGACTTTTAGCCTGATGTCATGCAGCCCACATAACATAACTGTCACTTTGTGACAATTCATGGTCAATGACGATGATACTGCAGCGTTTTCGATGGGGAGTGTTTAATCATCTCCCGCTGAACTTCATCTATGGTAACATGATATGCTGGCTGTGGAGGTAACGTTTTGGCGCAGAAAACGAGCTGAACATCAGGGTAGAGAAATGGTGGAAAACATAGGCGGCTGCCTTTTATAACGAGGATATTGAAAAGTTGGTACAACGCTACTACAGATGTCTAATTGGAGCAATGACTGTGTAGAGAAGTAGCTGGTAGCAGTAGCTAACTTTTACAAATAAAACATTTTTGGTTTTTGTAGTGGTTTTCATTCGGCTACCGACCGGAACCTACATTCCGAATAACTCTTGTAGATCTACCAGACAACGCTGGACTGATGTCTGTGGCCTATGTTTCTCTTCGTAGGACGGATGAGTCTAACATACCAAGTCACAACCACGGTACGTGAAATGCAAGCGAGGCAAAACAGCATGTTCCAATAAGGCGATGACAACCCACCTGCCTAGCCATGTTCGTGGATTGCCCTTTACGCGTCTTCAGACACGCAAGTGCGAACTAGAGTTATTCTAGGCTGCGCCTTCGCCAGCAGAGAATGCCGCGGTTGCTTTCAGCGAGCGACAGACATTTTCTTTGAGATTTAACTATTTCGAGGAAACAATGCCCTTTTTCTGACAGTTGACAAACTCAATACAAGATGTTCAAAACTGGGATCAAATAACTAGAATTAATACTTAACTACATAGTATCGTTATTTCTTTATATTAACGTGTCCAAAGCTATTCAGTAATTTTTCGTTTACCATCCCGGAAGAATAAATAACATTTTACTTTCTTTAATCGGGAAAATTTAGTTCATTGTGACGTAAGATTATCTTAGTAAGATTACTCAGCTATTAAAGAGAGTCGTCAATTAATGACTATCATAACTGTCTAATTATCTGGCTGTTACTAATTTCTTTTAATTTTCAGCATTTTTAAGGTTGAAATCACAAAAAACTTACTACAGTCGGTTATTAATAATCCATTGTGGTGGTCAGGCTTTCAGGATAAAAATTCCAGCGTAATTTAAATCCAATTCCGGTTTTTCTATTTTTGGATCAGCAAAACCTAAACAGGATCGTCGGTTGCTCCTGATGAAGATGATGGGCTCATGATTTTACTCTTAACTGACGTGGCAATATGTCCGAGAAAGTTTTATACATCAGTGTCGTCGTGAAAGACTTCATTCACATACTACACAGCACACAAGATAGTGGTACTTCGGGACATTGACGACAGGCATTTCTCTGCTTCAAATATATACAGGGTGTTAAGGATATAACTACAGATACTGTGACAGCGTTTAGAACACATGAAACCTTATTCAGCAAATGCAGCCGATAGCAACTGAAGATGGCATTTGAAGGCTGAAACCGGTTATCGTTGTATCCTGTGGGTATTGCATCATATAAAATTAATTGAGGAAAAAATTAAAAAGTAATATCTTATATTGTGATCATTGGTACCTTAGTGTTAGTTGTTTTGTCTCTGCATCTTACGCTCTTCCGAGAAACGTGTCATATAATTTACTTCGGACGTTTCAGTACGGTCATAAATGCACCACCGTGTCAACTACACCTGTCAGTATAGACTGACAGTTCTTAGAATAAGCAATAATGGCTTGTACTTGGGACATTTACTTGAAGCTACTAGCCAGCCTAAGAAGTTACTACTCCTAACAGCTATAATACTTGCCTGCAAATGATGTAAATACTGATTTATTGATTTATTGTTGTTCAGTATAGTTTCCTCCCTCAGTCACCAATAAGAATATCTTGATTTATATCCCATATTCACGTTGTATATATATATATATGAGTGTGTGTGTGTGTGTGTGTGAAACGACTTAAGACAGAAAAGTAACATTTTGGAAAATGAGAAAAAACTTTCTAAACCACTTCTGCTCTAATTAGGACAAAAATTGGACAGTCATTAATTTATTTGTCCATGTATGTAATATGGTTTAATGGGAAAATTTTGTACATGCACAATGCAGTGTAATTATAAAAAATATTAAAGATTTGAAAATCCTCTTCACTTACACCTTTTCATAAATAAACGCGCATATTTGAGGAAAAGGTATTGAATAATATTAGATACCCATTCATTTCCATACTTAAACGCTCTTTCAGTTGGCATTATACATGAGACATTCACATGAAAATTGTGCCTTATTATAAAAGTGTGTTTCATGAATCACCTATGTGCCTGTGGTGGCTTAGTTGTACTGAAACTGCGTGAAACTAACAATGGCGAAGTTTTGTTTTTGAGAACGTGACACTATAGTCGATTTAGATTCTTCTGGTAAGCATGTCCGTTTTTACAGTTTCAGTGCCCATGTTTTGAACTTCAAATATATATCCTCCAACGGAACTACGTGACCATTAAATTTGCCACGAATGGCAGCAGAGCATATGATTTCACAAATTTATATCGATTCATAGTGTCTAAAAGATTTTTCTGAGTACTCGCTTTACAGAAATAAAATTACGGTCGCACGGTGGTAAGACTTAGGAACCTTGGACTGGAAAGCGATAAACACTTTTGTCAGGTTCTCCATTGTCTACGAGGGCTAGCAAGAATCTTATCATGCGGGGATGCTTTTCTTACCCACAACAGAAATCACTAAAAAGGCGAAGCTCTCTGATATTTGGGAAAGTATGTTCTCAGACGAATGAATGGGAATTAACAAGTTTCATTTGTGCCTATCTTCCTCTGGCCTCCATGGCACAAAAAGAAATCAGCACCTGTAGTGCTGTGGTTATGTACAGCAAATGTGAAAACAGATGCCTGCCTGTAATAATACATCTCTTGAACGGGAATGCGTGGGATGGAGAATTTCTGCTAATCAAACGTGAGACCCATAATGCTGTTAATATATTTAGATAACTGTTCAATCTCTCATATACTGCGGTAAAACTTTTAGCTTTTCTCTCACGTACTGCCAACTCAGCAGCTTCCACGTGATCTACAGTGTCTGTTTCATCTAACTTTGAGCTGTTCACAGATCATTGCAAGAGTCAGCGTGTGGCTTACCAAAACATAAATCAAAGCCATATTTCAGTGCCTTGAAATAGAATGAATGCTTCACTTGTGGATCCGGAAACTTTTCCCGGAAAAGACGACACATCTTTGTAATATCTAAAGCAAATGAAGGTATTTCAGTGACTGATGCTTGTGGGGAAGCCACTACGTTCTCTCCAATTTGCTCTACAACTTCCGTTTGGATTGTTCTCCTGTTTCCTTCTTGGCCCCATCTGTCCGTTGACGATTTTTCCACCAACAATACAGTTTCTAGTGTGAAACTTCCTGGCAGATTAAAACTGTATGCCAGACCGTGGCTCGAACTCGGGACCTTTGCCTTTCGCGGCCAAGTCCTCGGTCTGTCATAGTTTTTAAATTCCTGGTAGTTTCATATCAGCGCACACTCCGCTGCAGAGTGAAAATCTCATTCTGGAAACATCCCCCAGGCTGTGGCTAAGCCATGTCTCCGCAATATCCTTTCTTTCAGGAGTGCTAGTTCTGCAAGTTTCGCAGGAGAGCTTCTGTAAACTTTGGAAGGAAGGAGACGAGGTACAGGCAGAAGTAAAGCTCTGGAGACAGGCTGTGAGTCGTGCTTGGGTAGCTCAGATGATGCAGCCACGGTAACTCAGCGTGTTCGGTCAGAGTGTTAGCTACCCTCTGCAATAAAAAATAAAAAAAATAAAAAAAACTGAGTTAATGGATCAACGTCGAACTGAAATGGGCGTCTTGTGACGTCCGCTCCGAGCAGATACAACGAAAACGAAGAAAATGAGCCTTAAAAAAAGGAAAACAAATAGCGCAATGGGCAAGGTAACTGGCTGGGAATCGGAAAAACCCGGATTCGAAACTCGAAGAAACCTGGCGGATGTTATAAAGCCGGCACGGTAGCTCCGCGTGTTCGGTCAGAGGGTTAGCTGCCGTCTGTAATAAAAAAACTGAGTTAATCGATCAACGACGAACTTAAACAGGTGTCTTACGACGTCCGCCCCGATCAGATGCAACGAAAGAAAGCGAACAAAACGAATTAAACAAGAAAAAAAAGATGGTAGAGCCCTTGCCCGCGAAAGGCAAAGGTCCCGAGTTCGAGTCTCGGTCCGGCACACAGTTTCAATCGCCAGGAAGTTTCATATCAGCGCACATTCCGCTGCGCAGTGAAAATCTCATTCTAGTTTGTAGTCTCCCCAGCCTTTTTTCAGCTCCAGTGTGCACTTGAAGAAACTCATTTTAGCACACTCTGAACCACTGGCCTCCATTCATTACGTGCTACTTGAAAAAATAAATTTTTCGTTTGTTTATGAACAGGCATAAGTCGGGTGACTTAAGATGTTACAAAAATAAACGTTAAAAAAAGACTAAGCTTTTTCGTGCCATTCTAAGAGTCGGACTAAGGTTCTTTCATAGTCAAACGATGCTTCTACAAACAAATAGACAGCTTTCACCAATTATTCGTTTTCATCAGAAACTGATGGTTCAAATGGCTTTGAGCACTATGCGACTAAACTTCTGAGGTCATCAGTCGCCTAGAACTTAGAACTAATTAAACCTAACTAACCTAAGGACATCACACACATCCATATCCGAGGCAGGGTTCGAACCTGCGACCGTAGCGGTCGCTCGGTTCCACACTGTAGCGCCTAGAACCGTTCGGTCACCCTGGCCGGCGATTAGAGAATGATTACAAGCTGGGATTGTTTCAAGAATGTGGAACCAAATCGGTCGCGCTCTTTCAGTGAAACTATCCCGGAATTTGTCTGGAGTGTTTTAGGGATATCACAGAAAACCTAAATCAGTATGATCGGACACGGATTTGAACCGCTTTCCTGCCGGATCCGAGCCCATTGTAAACCACATCAGTCGGTCGTGCTTGGATGGTTCAAGCGACAGAGCACTTGTCTAGAAACGCAAAAGTCCCACATCTGAGTCCTGGTGTAGCACTAATCTTCAACAGAGTAGTGGTCGCTCGGTTCCAGACTGTAGCGCCTAGAACCACGCGGCCGGCGATGTACGTCCTTTCGCAAATAATATATATATATATATATATATATATATATATATATATATATATATATATATATATATATACACACATGGAAAGTAAGCGTCTCCGGGACACATGTCCACATAACATATTTTCTTTCTTTGTGTGTGAGGAATGTTTCTTACAAAAAGGTACGGCCAAACTTTCAGGAAGCATTCCTCACACACAAAGAAAGAAAATATGTTATGTGGACATGTGTCCGGAAACGCTTACTTTCCATGTTAGAGCTCATTTTATTACTTCAAATCACATTAATCATGGAATGGAAACGCACAGCAACAGAACGCACCAGCGGGACTTCAAACACTTTGTTACAGGAAATGTTCAAAATGTCCTCCGTTAGCGAGGATACGTGCATCCACCCTCCGTCGCGTGGAATTCCTGATGCGCTGATGCAGCCCTGGAGAATGGCGTATTGTATCACAGCCGTCCACAATACGAGCATGAAGAGTCTCTACATTTGGTACTGGGGTTGCGTAGACAAGAGCTTTCAAATGCCACCATAAATGAAAGTCAAGAGGGTTGAGGTCAGGTGAGCGTGGAGGCCATGGAATTGGTCCGCCTCTACCAACCCATCGGTCACAGAATCTGTTGTTGAGAAGCGTACGAACACTTCGACTGAAATGTGTAGGAGCTCCATCGTGCATGAACCTCATGTTATGTCGTACTTGTAAAGGCACACGTATGAAATCATGATAACGTGCTCCATTGAGCGTAGGTGGAAGAACAATGCCTGCCCAAACGTTCACAGAAAATCTGTGTTGATGACGTGATTGGACAACTGCGTGCGGATTCTCGTCAGCCCACACATGTTCATTGTGAATATTTACAATTTGATCACGTTGGAATGAAGCCTCATCCGTAAAGAGAGCATTTGCACTGACATGAGAATTGACAGATTGTCGGATGAACCAATCGCAGAAGTGTACCCGTGGAGGCCAATCAGCCGCTGATAGTGCCTGCACACGCTGTACATGGTACGGAAACAACTGATTCTCCCGAAGCACTCTCCATACAGTGACGTGGTCAACATTACCTTGTACAGCAGCAACTTCTCTGACGCTGACTTTAGGATTATCGTCAACTGCTCGAAGAATTGCCTCGTCCATTGCAAGTGTCCTCGTCCTTCTAGGTCTTCCCCAGTCGCGAGTCATAGGCTGGAATGTTCCGTGCTCCCTAAGATGCCGATCAATTGCTTCGAACGTCTTCCAGTCGGGACACCTTCGTTCTGGAAATCTGTCTCGATACAAACGGACCGCGCCACGGCTATTGCCCCGTGGTAATCCATACATCAAATGGGCATCTGCCAACTCCGCATTTGTAAACATTGCACTGACTGCAAAACCACGTTCGTGATGAACACTAACCTGTTGATGCTACGTACTGATGTGCTTGATGCTAGTACTGTAGAGCAATGAGTCGCATGTCAAGACAAACACCGAAGTCAACATTACCTCCCTTCAATTGGGCCAACTGGCGGTGAAATAAAGAAGTACAGTACATACTGACGATACTAAAATGAGCTCTAACATGGAAATTAACCGTTTCCGGACACATGTCCACATAACATCTTTTCTTTATTCGTGTGTGAGGAATGTTTCCTGAAAGTCTGGCCGTACCTTTATAAGAGAGAAGGAGAGGAACTGGTGCCAGCAGCAAGCTTAATTTGGCCGTACCTTTTTGTAACACCCTATATATATATATATATATATATATATATATATATATATATATATATATATATATATATAAGAGAGAAGGAGAGGGATTGGTGCCAGCAGCAAGCTTAAGTAGTTGTTTGCAGTATATTACAGCATTAAATGCGAGTCCGTTCACTAATTTCTATTGGCCTTTGTGGCGCTCTTCACTGGACCAATTACAGCACAGCAGGATCTACGACCAACTCCATTTGAATCGCCACCCGCAGTACGTAGGGACAGCTTCTCTGGGTCGCCACGCGCACTTGATTAATACCGCAACGCGAACCGTCCGTCCGGAACGCCACACGGCAGAGCCGAGCGACGAGGTCCGCCCCGTTTGATTGTGCGAGAGGCCTCCCGGCTTAATAACATTACAGACACTCTCGCCCCATATTAGCTGCTGTGAGTAATGAGAATACGCAATAACGGGGCCTTTTAACAAAAACCGCAGGGTATTAAAGCTAGGTAGCCGCCGCAGGGCCGGCCCGAGTTAAGCGCGCTCGCCAGACGGGAAATATTAGCGCCGCTAATCTAAATTTAAGCCGGCGTTGGGCCGCCGGGGTAGTTGGCAAAACCCGGCCGTAGCCAGAGTAAATGAATTCCGAAGAGCTCGCGTGCTGAGTAGCAGAGGTCGGCCGAGCATCGGACAGGGTGGGCGGGGCAGAATTGAATGGCCGGAGCGCGGAAGGTGTCGCGCGGCCTATTTGCACAGGACGTAATCCGCCGCGGCCGGTAACCGTGTTTTGCCAGCCGCCACGCAGTTTCGCCGTCAGCTTCGGGCGCGGCGAACAGGTGGAGAGAGACGCCAACTGACGCAGACCTACAATGTACTCCCCTCATTTGCGGTTAAGCGTCAGTGACATGACCCTTGAAATGCAAAAGTCATCTTTTCAAAGCGCGGCAAATACTCATCTGGTATTGCAGTGCAAGGCTAAATTAGTGACCCTATTGGCTTCCGTACATTGACCTGCAGTTTATTCAATATTTATTTATAACACCCTTCACTGAACACACATTCAATTCTTATGATACACCGATACACAGCGGAAAGGCTTCTTTCCAGACTTTACGTGTTTATTGACTTCCGCAAGGCGTTCGATACAGTTCCCCACAGTCGTTTAATGAACAAAGTAAGAGCATATGGGTTATCAGACCAATTGTGTGATTGGATTGAAGGGTTCCTAGATAACAGAACGCAGCATGTCATTCCCAATGGTCTTCCGAAGTGAGAGTGATTTCAGGTGCGCCGCAGGGGAGTGTTGTAGGACCGTTGCTATTCAAAATATACGAGGGCCGTTCAGAAAGTAACCTCCGGTTGATTTAAAAAAATACACCAAGTTAAATAAAAATATTTTAATATATACATCGTACAACTACATCTTTGCACTATTTTTCTACATAGTCTCCATAGCGATTGAGGCACTTATCGTATCTCTTCACAAGCTTTGAAATTCCTTCTGCATAAAAATCACCCGCTTGTGCCTGGAGCCAGCCTGTGACCGCATCTTTGAGCTCTTCGTCGTCATCAAACCGCTGTGACCCGAGCCATTTCTTCAAATGCATGAAGAGGTGACAATCACTTGGCGCCAGGTCTGGGCTGTAAGGCGGATGGTTGATAACGTCCCACTTGAAGGACTCAAGAAGGGCCGTTGTTCTGCGAGCAGAGTGAGGACGGGCGTTATCGTGCAAAAAAACGATACCGGAGGTCAGCATACCACGGCGTTTGTTCTGTATAGCCCGTCGTAACTTTTTTATTGTTTCACAGTACACGTCTTGATTAATGGTCGTACCACGTTCCATGAATTCAACCAACAACACCCCTTTGGCATCCCAAAACACCGTTGCCATCAGTTTTCTGGCAGAAAAATCTTGCGAGGCTTTTCTTGGTTTGGTAGGCGAATTTGAATGTGCCCACATCTTTGATTGTTCTTTTGTCTCAGGGTTCACGTACTTAATCCAGGTTTCGTCACCGGTCACGATTCTGTTTAACAATGGTTCCCCTTCGTCCTCATAACGTGTCAGAAAGTCTAATGCAGAGGCCATTCTTTGAGTTTTGTGGTGGTCGGTAAGAATTTTGGGCACCCATCGTGCACAGAACTTACGGTAACCCAATCTTGCTGTCACTATCTCGTACAAGAGAGTCTTAGAAATCTGTGGAAAACCAGTAGACAACTCCAACATTGAGAAACGTCGATTTTCACGAACTTTTGCATCAACTGTCTGAACGAGTTCGTCAGTCACCAATGATGGTCTACCACTCCTCTCTTCATCATGAACGTTTTCTCGTCCAAAGTAAACGTACCCATTCACGGACAACTCCTTCACTCATAACTCTTGGTCCGTACACGGCACAAAGCTCACGATGAATAGCTGCTGCAGAATATCCTTTGGCTGTAAAAAACCTTATGACAGCACGCACTTCACATTTGGCGGGGTTTTCTATTGCAGCAGATATTTCAAACTGCCACAAAAACTAAACTAGCGCAGGTACGACGTTCACTCGACCACGGCTTGATGCCGACTGACCTGTTGAGTGCGTGAACGCACAGATGGCGTCGCTACTCCCCCCACAACCCGCACTGTGACCAATCGGAGGTTACTTTCTGAACCGCCCTCGTACATAAATTAACTTGTAGATGACATCGGAAGTTCACTGAGGCTTTTTGCGGATGATGCTGTGGTATATCGAGAGGTTGTAAAAATCGAAAAATTGTACTGAAATGGCCGGCCGAAGTGGCCGTGCGGTTAAAGGCGCTGCAGTCTGGAACCGCAAGACCGCTACGGTCGCAGGTTCGAATCCTGCCTCGGGCATGGATGTTTGTGATGTCCTTAGGTTAGTTAGGTTTAAGTAGTTCTAAGTTCTAGGGGACTAATGACCTCAGCAGTTGAGTCCCATAGTGCTCAGAGCCATTTGAACCATTTTTTGTACTGAAATGCAGGAGGATCAGCAGCGAATTGACGCATGGTCCAGGGAATGGCAACTGAATCTCAATGTAGACAAGTGAAATGTGCTGAGAATACATAGAAAGAAAGATCCCTTATCATTTAGCTACAGTATAGCAGGTCAGCAACTGGAAGCAGTTAATTCCATAAATTATCTGGGAGTACGCATTAGGATTGATTTAAAATGGAATGATCATATAAAGTTGATCGTCGGTAAAGCAGATGCCAGACTGAGATTCATTGGAAGAATCCTAAGGAAATGCAATCCGAAAACAAAGGAAGTAGGTTACAGTACGCTTGTTTGCCCACTGCTTGAATACTGCTCACCGGTGTGGGATCCGTACCAGATAGGGTTGATAGAAGAGGTAGAGAAGATCCAAAGGAGAGCAGCGAGCTTCGTTACAGGATCATTACTAATCGCGAAAGCGTCACGGTGATGATAGATAAACTCCAGTGGAAGATTCTGCAGGAGAGACGCTCAGTAGCTCGGTACGGGCTTTTGTTGAAGTTTCGAGAACATGCCTTCACCGAGGAGTCAAGCAGTACATTGCTCCCTCCCACGTATATCTCGCGAAGAGACCATGAGGATAAAATCAGAGAGATTAGAGCCCACACAGAGGCATACCGTCAATCCTTCTTTCCACGAACGATTAGAGACAGGAATAGAAGGGAGAACCGATATAGGTACTCAAGGTACCCTCCGCCACACACCGTCAGATGGCTTGCGGAGTATGGATGTAGATGTAGATGTACTTGTCCAGCATTCGCGTCCGCACAACAGCTATGGAAGAAATCTGCAAAGTGTATCTACTAAATGAACAAAGTGTACGACATCTGTACCAGAAGAAACTTCATCAAGAACTAGAGAAGAAAGAAGTAGCGAAAGAAATAGAAAACGGATAGGAAAGAAGGAAAAGATGAGAACCAAGAAATGGTTAAAAATTTGGGCACTAGATCTAACTGGAGTTATCTCAATGAAACACCTTAGCAGAATCGTTAAATTCACTAACAAAAGGGAATGGCAAAAAAAAAAAAATCGGGCATTGAAACGAGTTCGTCAAAAATCTTAATCTACATCTACATGTAGGTGATTACTCTGCTATTCACAGTAACATGCCTGGCAGGGGGTCACATGAACCACCTTCAGGCTGTCTCTCCACCGTTCCAGTCTCGAACGGCACGCGGGAAAAACGAGCACTTAAATTTTTCTGTGTGAGCCCTGATTTCTCTTATTTTATTGTGATGATCATTTCTCCATGTGTAGGTGGGTGGCGACAGAATGTTTTCGCAATAGAAGGAAAAAAACTGGTTATTGAAATTCCATGAGAAGATCCCGTCGCAACGAAAAACGTCTTTGCTTTAATGATTATCACTCCAATTGACGTATCATGTCTGTGATACTGTCTCCCCTATTTCACTGTACTACAAAACGAGCTGCTCCTCTTTGAAGTTTTTCGGTGTCGTCCGTCAGTCCCACCCGATCCTGATCCCACACTGCATAGCAGTACTCCAGAAGAGGCCTGGCAAGCGTGGTTTAAACAGTCTCTTTAGTAGGTCTCTTTCATCCTTTACTGTTTTGCCAATGAATGGCAGTCTTTGCTTTGCTCTACTAATAACTTTATCTACAAGGTGGCGCACGAAATATGTTACCATTTTGATTTTTAATGTAAACTTTATTGTCAATACAATCTGAAAGGAACATATACTACAATGAAGAGCCGCCCATGGAGATTTGTTCTAACTCAGCACATGCTCAATATGTCCACCATTTCGTTTCCTAACTTCCTTCAAACGAACCCTGAAGTTAGTGATTACCCTACGGCACATGTCTTCCGTAATTTCACTACAAGCTTGAAGAATAAGTCTTCTGAGATCCATTAAATCACGTGGACGTTTCGCGAAACTTTTTTCCTTTCGGTACCCCTCAAGAAAAAAGTCACATCGATTGAGGTCTGGACTATTGGGGGGCCAATTTTGTCCGTCATTGAAGCGACCTGGAAACCTGAGTGAAATGATCCGCATGTCGAAATGCTCGTGTAAAAACTCCAACACAGTGTTTGCAGTATGTGGCCTTGCTCCATCTTGCATGAACCATAGCGTGTTGAAGGGCAAGGCAGCAGCAAGAAGCTGTGGAATGAAGCTATTGCGAAGCATGCTCAAATAACGCTCGCTGTTCACAATTTCTTCAAAGAAAATGAGTCCAATAAGTCCATAACTGGAAATTGTTGCCAATGCTATAATCCTCGGAGCATAACGTTGTCGTTCATGAAGCACATGTGGGTTTTCAGTGGCCTAAAAGTGTACATTTTGTTTGTTAACCACACCGTCTAAATGAAAATGCGCCTTGTCTGAAAACCAAACGTTGTTGAGAGTTTCTTCCCTATCCTCCGCCCACTGAGCAAACAGTAGTCTCTGCTGCTTGTGTTCTTCAGTGAGCTTTTATGCTCAGGTCATCTTGTATGGGTACATATGGAGCTCACTTTTAAGAATGCGTTGAACGGAGCGTCTGGATGTTCCCTGTTGCACAGCTGCCTTTCTGCACAATTTCCCGGGACTTCTCTGTACAGCATTTCCTACTGCTTCAATATCCTCTGGCGAACAAACAGGCTTAGGCCGAGGTCCAATACTGTTCCTTCCTGTACACATTTATCGTACAACCTGTGGACGGTCTTGCAAGAGACCCATCGCGTGTTAAGCTGTTGTCGAAAACATCTCTGAGTCACAAAAAGGCTTTTCGTTTCACGAAAAAGTAACACAATTGCCGATCGTTGCTGTGTCGTCGGTCTTCCATTGTCAGCCATTGCTGCTTACTAGCTTCCTAGCGGCAGTCTCGTGAATTACACGTCATTTCGTAACTCATTTGTTTTTCCAAGCTCTGCTGGTACTGCTGCAGAGATCCGAGCGAGATATCTAATGTGCGTCGTAAATTGTGAAAGAAACACTTGGTAACAAACTTCGCACACCACACTGTGTGTGAGCGTTCGGATTTTCTATTGCAATTCCTAGGGAATTATTTCAATTTACAGTCTTTAAGTTTGTGTGACTTATCGAGTAATCGAAATTTAACAGATTTCTTTTAGTACTTTTGTGAATAGCTTCACACTTTTCTTTATTTGTAGTCAAATGCCACTTTGTGCACCATACAGATATCTTACCTAACTCATCTTGTAATTTGTTACAAGACGGTAAATGGTGGCATCATCTGCAAACAATCGAAGAGGAATACTCAGATTGTCTCCTATGTCGTTAATGTAGATCAGGAACAATAGAGGGCCTATAGCACCTCCTTGGGGAACGCCGGATATTAATTTTGTTTTACTTGATGACATTCCGTCTATTACTACGAACTGTGACCTTTCTGACAGGAAATCGCTAATCCAGTTGTAAGGTGGCAGAATAAATGGTCAGATTCGCACCATACAATGGACCTTTATACATTGCAACGAGAAGCTGAAGATACATAACGTAATTCGGCGTCTATGAAAACATTTGCCTGTCACTATGGAATGCAGAAAGGGATGACAGCCAATCAACGGTAATTAATACACCTTTATTATATAATGCATATCTTTGAGTGGAAGCTGGAACAGGCAACGTGAGTCGCTTTTAGTATTGAAAAGCCGGCCGAACAATTTCTCTTCTTCAGAAACGCTTTCCTTGTCATTGCCAGTCTACATTTTATATCCTCTCTACTTCGACCATCATCAGTTATTTTGCTCCCCAAATAGCAAAACTCCTTTACTACTTTAAGTGTCTCATTCCCTAATCTAATTCCCTCGCCATCACCCGACTTAATTCGACTACATTC